>NC_069504.1:431511604-432116604 GCF_027579735.1 Bombina bombina | reverse complement strand
GGAGGAAGGGAAATCACTAAAGCACTGCTGCTGTCAGATTTGGTTTCCGCACAAATATGTTTTCCCCTGAAATATGGTTTCACAGGGGTTAAACAGACTCAGATCCGCTTTCCCTGGGTGCCCTATCTATCTATCTATCTATCTATCTATCTATCTATCTATTGGGTACTTATAGAGCGCAAACTAATCACCTGTGAGGGTCTTAAGGCGCTAAGGGAAAGGGGATAGGAGAAAGGGGGAGGAGATAGGCATTCAGTCGAAGAGCCAGGTTTTGAGGTCCTTTCTGAACACCCCTGCCATCCCTAATAGAGTATCCTCACTGTTTTCACTTTCCCTTGGCTCTCTCTGTCCAGGGGAAATAGGTATCGCACTGCAACACTGCTGCTGTCAGATTTGGTTTCCCCACAAATATGGTTTCCCCTGAAATATGGTATCACAAGGGTTAAACAGACTCAGACCCACTTTCCCTGGGTGTCCTACACCCCTGCTATCCCTAATCGAGTATCCTCACTCTTTTCTCTCTCCCTGGACTCTCTCTGTCCAGGGGAAACATGTATCTCACTGTAACACTACTGCTGTCAGATTTGGTTTCCCCAGCTTGTCAAGGGTTAAACTGATTTCTACTTGCTTTCACTGACTGCCCATCACTCGTGCCATCCCAGCTAAACTGTTCTTACACAGATTCCATTCCCCTGACTCATTCTGGCTAAGGGAGGAACGGGAACTCACTAAAGCACTGCTGCTGTCAGATTTGGTTTCCCCATAAATATGGTTTCCCCTGAAATATGGTTTCACAAGGGTTAAACAGACTCAGATCCACTTTCCCCGGGTGCCCTACACCCCTGCCATTCCTAATAGAGTATCCTCACTGTTTTCGCTCTCCCTGGACTCTCTCTGTCCAGGGGAAACAGATATCTCACTGTAACCCTGCTGCTGTCAGATTTCTTTTCCCCAGATTGCCAAGGGTTAAACTGATTCCTACCTGCTTTCACTCACTGCCCATCACTCGTGCCATCCCAGCTAAACTGTTCTCACTCAGATCCCATTCCCCGTACTTATTTTGGCTAAGGGAGTAACAGGAACTCACTAAAGCACTGCTGCTGTCAGAATTGTTTTCCCCACAAATATGGTTTCCCCTGAAATATGGTTTCACAAGGGTTAAACAGAATCAGGTCCGCTTTCCCTGGGTGCCCTACACCCCTGCCATCCCTAATAGAGTATCCTCATTTTTTTCGCTCTCCCTGCACTCTCTCTGTCCAGGGGAAATGGGTATCTTACTGTAACACTGCTGCTGTCAGATTTGGTTTCCCAAGCTTGTCAAGGGTTAAACTGATTCCTACTTGCTTTGAGGTGAGAGGTGTATGAGCCTGCAAGGATAGTAAAGGGAGTAAAATAGCTAATCCTGATGGAACAGAAAAAAGCAATAAACTAGAAGCTGACACAGGAGGTGAATTATGCTTTTATATTTGTTCTATTTTTTTCTGTGTATATATTATTCAGACTGCTTTATGGATTTGTAAAATGATTGATGTTGAATTAAAGGAACACTATAGTGTTATGCAGGTGTCATTCCCCTGTATGGTTTAAAAACTTATTCTTATTTACTTTGGTTTAAAAAATAAAACGGGCTGCTCAGTCTAAAATCCCCGGGCCTATCACAGTCCGTGCCTGAAGTGACAGTAAAGTGATAATTAGACATTCATGATTCAGACAGAGCATATCATTTTAAACAACTTTCAAATTTACTTCTATTATTTAATTCTATCAGCCAATCAGAATTCAAGGGACGCCATCTTGGATGATGTCATTTAAAGGAAACTTCATTCTTCAGTAGCCAGCGAAAGAAGAGGATGCTCCACGCCGGATGTCTCTAAGATAGACCTGTTCCGCGTCGGAAGGATGAAGATAGAAGATGCTGTCTAGATGAAGACTTCTGCCCGCCTGGAGGACGACTTCTTGCCGTTTGGAAGAAGACTTCTCCTGGCTTTGTAAGGACTTCGACCCGCTTGGATGAAGACTTCTCCCGGCTAGATGAGGATGGATGTCCGGTCTTCAAAAACTATACGTGCATCTTCGGGGATTAGTATTAGGTTTTATTAAGGGGTTATTGGGTGGGTTTTATTTTTATCTTAGGATTTGGGCACAGAAAAAGAGCTAAATGCCCTTTTAAGGGCAATGCCCATCCAAATGCCCTTTTCAGGGCAATGGGGGAGCTTAGGTTTTTTAGATAGGATTTTATTTGGGGGGTTTGGTTGTGTGGGTAGTGGGTTTTACAGTTGGGGGTTGTTTGTATTTTTTGTTACAGGTAAAAGAGCTGATTTCTTTGGGGCCCTTTTAAGGGCTATTGGCAGTTTAGTTTAGGCTAGGTTTTTTGTTTTTGTTTTTGTTTTTTTTATAGGGCTATTAGATTAGGTGTAATTAGTTTAAATATTTGATAATTTATTTTTTATTTTGTGTAATTTAGTGGGGGGGTTTTGTAATTTACGCCTAGATTTAGAGTTCTGCGTTAGCCGCCCGCTGGTATTTAGAGTCAGTCATGAAAGGGTCTAACGCTCACTTTCCAGCCGCGACTTTTCCATACCGCAGATCCCCTTACGTCAATTGCGTATCCTATCTTTTATTTAGGCTCTACGGTTATGGCTAAAACCAATAAACTGTCTTTGCATGTGTTCTAGTGGATTATAAGGAGTTAATTTCCAAACAGGGCAATGTAAATATACAAATTGACCTATAGGTGGAGGTGTGTATCAACCACGTAACAATTTTGTTTTTAACCTATCACAGGTGTACTGTTCTTTTAATCCTTACCCTTTAGCTATGATTACGGCTTTTGCCGAAACATGTCAGCATTAGGGTACGTGGGTGACCACTTCTCCACCTAAGCCCTGAGGTTTATGCTTTTCCTAGCATCCGTTGTTGTATTGCATTTTAATCACCTGAATAAAGGACATTTGCATTTTGGAAAATCATCCGGTACCTACGCTTTCTTTCTTTCACATGAATAATATATGTAACCCTAGAAAGATTTGGAAACTCATAAATAACCTACAAAATCCACCAATCCACTCCCAACCCTCCACTGTCAATGTGGATAACCAAAACCTGCAACTCCCCTTAGAAGTAGCAAATGCCTTTAACAATTATTTTGTAGGATGCTCCACCACCCTGATTGACAAACTAATAAATGGCACACATCCTGAAGCTACAAATGTGGATCAGGCCCCACTAAAACAGCAAAGACCCAATATAGAAAAGTTCAATTTTAGACCTGTACCCTTCAATGTCATTAAGAAACACCTCGATAATCTAAAAATGAAAAACCAGTCAGGACCTGATCAAATCCCAGCAATGCTGTTGAAGCTCAGTGCGCCGGCAATTGCTAAGCCTGTCGCAACCCTAATTAACGAATCCTTGGTGTCTGGATACATACCCAAACTCTGGAAAACTGCAAGAGTAGTGCCTATTCATAAAAGTGGGGAGTTAACCTTGGTTTCTAACTATCGTCCTATATTATTGCTCCCTGTATTGTCAAAAATCTTAGAAAAATGCGTCCATACGCAATTATGCGAGTATTATCAACTTTCTAACTATCTGACCCCTGATCAATCAGGTTTTAGACCGAATCACTCCACTACAACTGCCCTCCTAAAAGTTTGCAAAGACATCCAAACTGGCATGGAACAAGGAGACCTAACTGGAGCTATTTTCCTTGATTTTGCAAAGGCTTTTGACACAGTGGACCATGACCTACTACTTCTCAAACTAAAAAACTCTGGTATTGCTGATCGCCTGTTAACCTGAAATCATATGTATCGGATCGATCACAATATGTCTCTGTCTCTAACAGTGACTCCCTCCCTCTCCCAGTCACGTGTGGTGTTCCCCAAGGTTCCATTCTCGGCCCACTACTATTCCCATTATTTATAAATGATTTGCCTAATGTCTGCAAATCCTCAACTGCACACATGTACGCAGACGACACGGTAATCTATGCAAACAAATCTGATCTGCCGCAGCTTGAAGCAGTGCTCCAAGACCAGTTCACAGAGGTAGAAAAGTGGATCTCGAAAAACAAACTCTTCCTAAACACTGACAAAACGGTCACAATGATCTTTGGAACGGGACCTAAAATACAAAAATTACAAAATTCCCATCTTCGCATCAAAACAAAATCCAATTGCACGCTGACCGCAGTCCACTCTTTTAAATACTTAGGTATGTTGTTAGACCCCAATCTATCTTTTGGACTCCACATAGAAAACTTGCCTCTAAACTTTATCCAAAACTAGGGGTCCTGTACAGAAACAAATCTTGCCTCAGCCCTACAGTAAAGGAAAAGATTGTACAGCAAATGCTGATGCCTATCTTGGATTATGGGGACATAGTATATGCACCTGCTCCGCAAACTCACCTTAATAAACTAAATACGTTATATAACTCGTTCTGCCGCTTTGTGCTACAATGTAACTACAGGACCCACCATTGTGACATGCTAAAAGAACTAAACTGGCTGTCGCTGGAATCCAGACGCACCCTCCATCTTTCTTGCCTTGTCTTTAAGAGCCTTTCTGGGAAGCTCCCACCCTACCTGAGCACAATGCTCTCCCCTGCTATTCCCACCTCCTATAACCTCCGATCCAATAACAGCACATTATTTAGCTTGCCTCAATACAAAAAAAAAACAGCTTGATCCTCCTTTTCCTACAGAGCGCCACAATTATGGAATGACCTCCCTCACACTTTCAAACCTTCCCCATGCCTAATATCCTTTAAGAGATCCCTCTCTACATATCTCAAAACAGAATGCTCCTGTCATGGTTGATTAAATATTTCGTACCTGCTCTATGTTAAATGTTTGCATATATTGTGTATTATTATTATTATTGTTTTTGTATTTTATTGTACCCTATTGTATCAATGCAATGTTTTGTGATCCCAAGACATACTTGAAAACAAGAGAAATCTCAATGTATCCTTCCTGGTAAAATATTTTATAAATAAATAAAAATAAAAAAATATGCAGATCGATCTCTCTACAGGTACACTTATATGTTGTCCATTGGATGCAACAATATTAGGAATAGCTATTGAGGTTGTGCCATCCTAGCTTCTATGCCTTTAAGTCTGACATAGGCAATTATTAGCCATGCTAACTAGACTCCTGCAATGCCATCATTAGAGAGCTGTAGACCCATAGATGTGAAATGATAATGTCTAACAGACCATAACCGTATAGGTCTAAGCACATTAATGACTAGGAGCTGAATAGGATTCCTCTCTTAGCAATGTCCTGAATGCATATATTAATATGTGTGCACACTCAGATGGTTCTGTAACAGCGCACCAAATGTTCGTGTTATAATAGCATTTCTCATTTGCTTTATAGTATTGTCCACTGTGGGACGCCGTGGTTGGTCATTGGCGCAGGTGCAGTTGCGCCACTGGAACGCCGATCTGCTTTCACGCTCTGGACTAAGATATACAGTGGTGGGGATATATATAATGGGGGTAAGTTTGTGTTTATGTATTATGTTTTTTATGGTCTGAGAAAGGGGCACAACCCCAAAACATCACATTAAAGATATTGATGTTTATCAAAACCGGAGAGTGCCTGGATGTTTTTGCTGGTCAGGGGTTATAAGCTATTTGCCCAGATGAAAAAGGTTACTAGCCCACTCAGTTTTTTAAAGACAGAAAAAAGTCAAGTTTATAAGTTATCCGGGACTAGTGGACCACTGGAAAGTTCAAGATATATATATATTTATACTGTATGTATATATATATATATATATATATATATATATATATATATAAAAGGAACAAAGAAGAGTCCAGACAGGGAGCTCAAAGCAGGTGAGTATTTATTTATAGTGTAAAAAGGAAGCTCCTAAAATCATTAGTGGTAGACAAATGGCTATGATAGATAGCAGAGAAGGGGCTGGGGTGGGCGTCTGACGCGTTTCAACTCCTTAGAGCCTTAATCATAGACATACATATATATATATATTTATATATATATATATACATACATATATATATACTAACACACACATCTATCTATATATATATATATATATATCTTTCTATCTATATCTATCTTTAGCTCTATTTATAGCTCTTTATTCCAATAGAAAGTCTATAATAAGTATATAATAAGGCACATTTAAAATCCCCAGTGGGTGCATTCCTGTCATGGACTATAGAATAGATAGATAGAGATATATTTGACAAAAAATAACTAGATATCTATAGAAATATATATATTTTTTTAAATAAAAAGAACAGTTTCTTCTATGTGAATAACACAGGAATAGGAAAAAATAATTGAGATTTAGTAATAATCTTTTTTAAGACAGAGCATCAGCCAATTAAGATATTGCAACAGAAAAATGCCAGTTTTGTGACAAAGAGACCTATAAGATCTTATTTGCAAATCCCTTCTTTAAGATTTAGAGGGAGATTAAGAGAACTTTTGACTAGGTCTTAACCTCAGAAATAATTAATAAACATATTAACATTTTACACTGTGGGGCCTATTTATCAAAGCGTAAACTGAAAATACGCTGGAATTCCACGTCGTAATTGTCGCAAGATTGATCCGCCAATATCGGAAAATTTTGAAATTTGTGACGTAAAATACGATCCCGCAATCTCAATCTGACGCAGATCGATGCGAGTTGAAAACCGTTGCATTCGAGTGGAATTGTGTTCATTCGACCTCCTATTCAACACTATTTGAAACTCTCACAAAGTTATAAAAAATTCTACATTTACGCTCGCGTCTTTACCGACTCAGCGTACCTAGTTTTCAATCCGCCACCCTTGAAGTTGCGGATGCCATAGAAGTCAATGGGAGTCTGAAAACACAGAAAGCTTATGTTCGATGCTGCAAGAGAATGAAGTATATTACATAAAAAAAGTAAATTAGAAATTTTATTAAAATGGTATACCCTTTTTAAATCAAACAATATTATTGCTACACATTTGGTGCACTAGTAGATATAGGGATAAAAATGAAAAATACATTACTACTTATGGATTATGCTATAACTTTGTCTCTCATTACAAAGCAAGGGGACAATATTATTTCTAGATATTTGGTGCAAAGTTTTGCCCTAAACTTGTTGCACTAAAAGATATAGAGATAAAAATGAAATAAATACACAACATAATATAGCTAACTTCCTTTTTATTTGTTGGAAAAATCTATGTGCACCATGTTTAAGCCATGTAATACAGGTCCCACTCTCCACTTCAAGCCTTATTTGACTCCACACATTTTGCACCAATTATGCAAACTCCTAAATAACCCACACACTAGTAAATGTTTCCACCAATTTTGATTGGAATATGCATAATCACATGATTTATGACATCTGCCAATCTGATTCAAATATACTTTATAAACTATCACTAACTAATCAAATTGCTCGATATTTGTGTCATTGATCTCTCATCAAATCACATTATGTATTATACTTTGTAAGTATGTATATGTGAAATTAGTATTAAAGATAAATATTGATGCTGACATTAGGAGACACAGTGTAATATTTTAGACAAGGATTTTAAAATTTGAATTGCTGCTCGATTCAATAGAATCTTAAAGGGACAGTCAACACAAAATTAGTTTTAACATGTATCAATAAAGTTGCCCTAGATCGTTTTTCAAAATATATGCCAGTTTTTAAAGATAATCCTTTTCAAGTAAAATCACTTACTTTTCCCCCTGCTGTTGTTTTAAAATGTCTGTGTAGCTCCGCCCCTTTTTTGTCATCGGTGACATTATGAAAATCCTGTGTTCACTCTAATTGTTCTAAGTTACTCGTAACCCGTTTTTGTACTCTGGCCACTTTTTCACACAGTTACCAAAACGCTGGCTTATTATGTGAGTGGATCCGATTTGCAGCGTACCTGTTTCCTGTGCTCCCCTCCTGCAGCAGTTCCCAGGACTTATCAATTCCCACACTGTATTATTTCTCCAAGTGTATGGTAAGTCTTTATTTCTATTCACACAGTAATTTGAGTCTTATCGGTATCACACTGTCAAGGGTCACCAATATTCTCATAAATTGCTGGGTCAGATTCTGGTGTTTTGAATGGTTCTGAGACATGAGGAGCAACTAGTAGTGTGTTATTATTACATCATATATTGTGTTTGTGGTGCAAACATTGAGCAGCACTTCTCTGATCAATAGAAGTTGGACTAATGATATTGGGGGCCGTTATGATCCACAAACAGAACACCTTAGGGGCAGTGATAGTGAATAATGCAAATAAACCTGTATAAGTATACACAAATCTATTAGCTGTAGTCCGGTTCAAGTATTACATGCCCTATTATTATACCTCAGGTAATCTAACAGCTGTTAACTGAATGACAATATTATTAGTACTGGAGGTATAATAGGGCATGTAATACCTGGCAGTAGTTAAATGACTTGTTATATGAGTTGTTATATGACTTGTTATATGGATTCACGCTGTCAAGTCACAAGGTATGCCACTGTGTTCCAGTGTTGCCAAGTCCCAGATCATTACTAGTCCATCTGATAGCTCAAAGGGATAGCCCACCTAATTTTAAACTGTCATGATTCAGATACAGCAGAAATTAAAATCACCTCTTTACTGTCATGCTATTTTCAGTGTATTTCTTCCTTTAATATAACTATGGCTCCGCACACAGCGGTTAATAACACTTCCTTAACCAGTAAACAACACAGACATAATCGGTTAGTCAAATCGATACAAGACTCTTTGGCGCCACACGCTATGATTGACACATGGCACACGCTGTACGGGGTGACGAACGACACTACATTTTATTCTGCAGCACATAACACGTACACACGGTTGGACTATATTTATGTTAGCCAGACTCTCCATCCATTGCTGCAGAGCTCCACTATACACACGTGTGTGTGGACAGACCACTCTATCTTGTCTTTAAAGCTGAGTGGACTGCAAGATACTAAAAGAAATAGGACATGGACCTTTGATCCAACTATTATGAACAACCCACAGAGGCACGATAAAACTTTGCAGTCATTGGTGGAGTTTTGGGGGATAAATGTGGATACTACTACCAATCCCATAAACACTTGGGCAGCACATAAAGTAGTAATACAGGGACAGCTTATACAAGAGAAGGCCAGACTAAATCGGCAACACAGAAATCTATTAGGACAGTTACATGGAGAGATAGAAAAACTAGAGAGACAACACAAGTTAACAGGGAGGGGGGCGATTCTACAGACTCTTCAGACTAAGAAAGCCATGTTAGCAAAAATACTAAATTCTCATGCCGCAAGAGCAATCCAAAAAATGAAATCACACTATTTCATTTACGCTAACAACCGGATAAATATATGGCGCACAAAATTAGGGAGAGATGTAAAGCTTCATCTACCCCCCTCATAGAAACAGAACAGGGGACACTGACGTCTGACCCACAAACCATAGTAGACACATTTGCCACTTTTTATAGCAAACTATATGATGGACGTAAGGTCATACATAGTACAGAGACAGACAAATGCACTGAAGAGTTCCTAGCAAATTGCCCATTAAAAAGACTTACTAAAGACCAAACTGATAGCCTTAATGCCCCAGTTACCAACCAGGAGATAGTGAGAGCAGTGAGGGTCCTTAAACCTGGCAAAGCAGCAGGCCCTTGACGGCTTTTTGGGAGAATACTATAAATTGTTTCGTGGCACCTTAATCCCACATTTGACCAAATTTTGTAATTATATACTGGAAGGGAACCCTATCCCGAGAGAGTTACTGTTAGCAAAAATAGTGGTGATCCCCAAACCCGAAAGAGATCATAAAAGATGTAAAAACTACTTACCAATTTCATTAATAAACCAGGATTTGAAACTTTTTACGAAGGTACTGGCAAACCGACTTAAGTAAATTCTCCCTGCTTTGATACATCCAGATCAGGTGGGATTTATTAAAGATACATAGTAACATAGTAACATAGTAGATAAGGTTGAAAAAAGACTGAAGTCCATCGAGTTCAACCTATACAAATCTAAAATACTTACAAAAAGCTCCAGTTAAGCTTAAATAACCCCATTAAAATGTGACCCATTTAATACTAGCAATCATATCCATGAATTTTGTTTATATACAGAAATTTATCCAGACTATTTTTAAATGTATCTATGGTATTGGCATTCACTACCTCCTTTGGTAATGAGTTCCACAATTTTATTGCTCTTACAGTGAAAAAACGTTTCCATTGCAGGAGATTAAATCTCCTTTCCTCCAACCTTAAATTATGACCTCTTGTCAGAACCAATTTTCTTGGAATAAAAAGAGCTTCTGCCATCTCTGTATATGGGCCTTGAATATATTTATATAAAGTAATCATGTCACCTCTCAAGCGCCTTTTTTCTAAAGAGAACAGACCCAGTTTGGCTAGCCTCTCCTCATAGGTTAATTTCTCCAATCCCCTTATAAGCTATGTGGCCCTTCTCTGAACTTTTTCTAGTTCTGCAATATCTGTTTTAGCAATCGGTCCCCAGAACTGCACTCCAAACTCAAGGTGAGGTCTTACCAGGGCTTTATATAATGACAGAATTATGCTTTCCTCCCTTGAATCAATGCCTCTTTTAATACATGCTAGTATCTTATTAGCCTTTGAAGCCGCTGCCCTGCATTGTGCACTCATCTTTAGCTTGTTATCTATTACTACTCCCAAATCCCTTTCCTCCTGTGTTTGGCTAAGTCTTGTCCCATTTAAAAAAACACATAGCCTGCTTATTTTTACTTCCAAAATGTAGAACCTTACATTTTTCCGTATTAAATCTCATTTTCCATTCACTTGCCCATAGTTCTAATTTTAGCAAATCCCTTTGCAAAGAGAGTTCATCCTGCTCTGACCTAATGACCTTACTTAACTTAGTATCATCTGCAAAAATAGAGATGTCGCTATTTAATCCTTGCTCCAAGTCATTTATAAAAATATTAAAAAAGAACAGGGCCCAGTACTGATCCCTGGGGGACGCCACTGATTACCTTTGTCCAATCTGAGTATGATCCATTTACTGCTACTCGTTGCTCCCTATCTTTTATCCAGTTATTTATCCATGAGCTAACATTTTCAGCTATTCCCAGTCCCTTAATTTTGTGCATTAATCTCTCATGTGGCACTGTATCAAATGCCTTTGCAAAATCTAAGTATATCACATCAACTGATTCCCCTTTATCTATATTTTTACTTACTTCCTCGTAGAATCTAATTAGATTAGTTTGACATGATCTATTTCTCCTAAAGCCATGCTGATTAGAACTCATAATCTTGTTTACACGAATATGCTCATCAATATAATCCCTTATAATCCCTTCAAATATCTTCCCCACTATTGATGTCAGACTAACTGGTCTATAGCTTCCTGGATCATCCCTGCTTCCCTTTTTGAAGAGTGGCACCACATCAGCTTTACGCCAATCCTGGGGTACCATGCCTGAGGATAATGAGTCTTGAAAAATTAAGAGTAAAGGTTTGTCTATAACAGTGCTAAGTTCACTTAACACCCTTGGGTGTATTCCATCTGGGCCTGGAGTTTTATTTACCTTAATATTTTTTAGTTTTTTCCTGATATCCTCTAAACAAAACCCAGTTAGTGGTATGGACTGGCATGTTCTATTCTGTTCCAAAGTATCATTCAATGGTTCCTCTCTTGTGTATACTGAAGAAAAAAACTGGTTTAGTACCTCAGCCTTCTCCCTGTCATTTATCATGCTACCCTCCACACATTTTAATGTACCTATATTATCCTTCTTAGATTTTTTGCTATTTATGTACTTAAAGAACCTTTTAGGGTTAGACTTAGTTCAATTTTGGCTAATTTGATTGCTTTTTTGCATGCTTTGTTACATTCCTTATAAATATTGTATGCTGAGTCTGTACTATTTTCTTTTAATAATTTAAATGCCCTACGTTTTTTCCTAATTTCTTTTAACACATTTTTATTTAGCCATAACGGCTTAGTGTTTTTATTTTTATTTTTATAACCATATGGTATGTATTGATATGTATATTTATTTAACAAATTTTTAAATATTATCCATTTATCCTCTGTATTTTTATTAGAAGATACATTGTCCCAATTTATATTATTTAATGATTTCCTTAAATCGTTGAATTTTGCTTTCTTGAAATTAAAAGTCTTAGTTAAGCCTTTAAAACACTGCATATGAAAAGAGATTTCAAATGTGACCATATTATGATCACTGTTACCCAAATGTTCTTTAACTTCTATGTTTGATATTATATCTGTATTGTTTGATAGCACTAAATCCAATATAGCTTTACTCCTAGTTGGCTCCTCTATTAATTGTGACAAGAAGTTATCCCTGAGAACATTTAAAAATCTATCCCCCTTAGCTGAATTACTAGTTTCATTGGCCCAGTTTATATCAGGGTAGTTAAAATCTCCCATAATTACAGCACTGTTATTAGCAGCCTTACCTATTTGGATAAGTAGTTGAGTTTCCTCCGGGTCACTAATGTTGGGAGGCTTGTAGCATGTTCCTAGTAATATTTTTTTAGGATTTTTCCCCCCACTCTTTATTTCAACCCACAGGGTCTCTACATTGTCACTTGTATCATAAATATCTTCCCTTATTGTAGGTTTAAGGTCAGGTTTAATATACATGCAGATTCCTCCACCCCTTTTATTATTCCTGTCCCTCCTAAATAATGTATACCCCTCTAAGTTAACTGCCCAGTCATGTGAATCATCCCACCAAGTTTCAGTTATACTGATAACATCATAGTCCTCTTCTGCAACTAAGAGCGTCAGCTCCCCCATTTTACCTGTCATGCTTCTTGCATTTGTTGTCATACATTTAATTTTCATGTGCTTTCTGCTGCTACTTGGTGTACTTTCCTCTATACTTTCTAATGTGACATTTCTTAAGTCATCCCTTCCTTGAGATATTAAGGGAGTGACATATTCAGACACTGATCTCTCTGTTCTATTTTGTTCTAATTGACCCTCCCCCCCTTTGCCTAGTTTAAAAGGTTCTCTAAACGTGCTACCATCCTTTCCCCCAACACACCTGCACCCATGTCATTCAGGTGCAATCCATCCTTACTGTACAATTTGTATCCTAGTGAAAAATCAGCCCAGTGTTCTAAAAAGTCAAACCCCTCATTTTTACACCATGTTTTTAGCCATGAATTAACAGACCTTAGCTCCTTCTGCCTTACTGAGTTAACACACGGCACTAGTAATATCTCAGAAAATATTACTTTGGAGGTCCTTGCTTTAAGCTTGCTACCTAACTCCCTGAAGTCATTTTTTAGGACTCTCCATCTCCCACTGATTTCTTCATTAGTACCAATATGCACCATGACTGCAGGATCAGACCCGCATCCCTCTAACAATCTATCAATACGCTCCACAATATGCCTAACACGAGCCCCTGGAAGACAGCAAACTGTTCTATGTAAAGGGTCTGGATGACAAATTACCCTATCAACCTTCCTTATAATAGGAAGCCCCAGATAATATTTGTAGAACTACTAACCTTATTCACCATTTAAAGAGACAGGGGACGCCTTCTCTGTTATTGTCGCTTGATGCAGAGAAGGCGTTTGATAGAATTGACTGGAGATACATGACCCTAGTTCTGAAAAAGATGGGCATTGACGTTTCCTTTATGACAGCTATAAGTGCAATCTACTCACTACCCCAAGCTCAGGTGACTGCGGGAGGCTATAGGTTGGCCACCTTCCCCATACTCAATGGCACGAGGCAGGGGTGCCCCCTGTCGTCGCTGTTATTTGCGCTCTGTATTGAGCCATTGGCAGCTAGAATAAGAACACACCCAGACATAGAGGGAGTTAAAGTAGGACGTTCAGAATACAAACTGGCCCTATTTGCAGATGATATTCTATTGACAATTACAAAACCTCTCATATCCTTACCTAATTTATATGCGGTGTTAGCAGCTTTCTCAAACATCTCAGGCTACAAAATCAATTCGGATAAATGTGAAGTTCTTCCCATTGCCATTCCCCTTCATACTCAGAAACTGTTGGAGCTAAACTTTGATTTTAAGTGGGTCAAACATACACTTAAATATCTGGGGATTAACCTTCCACAACAGATACAACTCCTATACAAATACAATTATCCACCTCTATTCCGAAAAATTAGACAAGACATCACAAAGTGGTGTAAATACAACTACTCTTGGTTGGGCAGGTTGGCAGCAGTCAAAATGACTATTTTACCCCGATTACTTTACCTATTCAGAGCGTTGCCAATAAAGATTGTCAAAGCAGATTTAGAAAAACTACAGACAGATCTCTCAGCTTTTATCAGAGGGACAAAATCAGCCAGGATCTCTAAATCCTTAGTATACCAACATAGATCCTTGGGGGGGGTCCTAATTTGATGGATTATTATAAGGCAGCTAGAACAGTGCAGGATGCGATGATACTAAAGAGAGAGGAAGAAACCATCTGGATTACCTTAGAAGCAGAATTGGAAGGGAGGGAGTACCCGGACTCCCTTTTGTGGAACACACAACAGACTGGAGTTGATGATCGTCACTTAGAAACACACACAAGAGATCTTACAATTAATTTATGGTCAAAAATAAGGTAGAGAGAAGATATTATCCCACAACATTCCCTGTTGATGCCAATTAGGTACCTTTTCTGGGGGGACACACACGTAAACACATATAGAAATGGGAAAATAAGGGCCTCTATAGAGTGGCAGACATCCTAGAAAATAGAGCAATATTGTAATTTTCTCATTTACAAGAGAGGATCGCACCTCTTATACTACATTGGTTTATTTACTTGCAGCTGCAGTCTGCTCTTCGGGAATTCCTTAAAAATGCACCAGGTAGGGTCGCTACAGCATTAGAAATTTCCAGCCTCAGTCCACATGGGACCAAACACTCGATATCCAGGCTATATGTGGCACTTCAATCACCCCCAAATGCACCTAAAACTCACATAATGTTGGCTTGGGAACGGGACCTAGGTATAGTAAAAGATAGACAGGAATGGGAAACAATATTCCAACTAAGAGATAAGGGCCAATTAAGCGTTGATTTGAAAGAAAACGCACTGAAAAAGCCTTCCGATGGTACTTAACCCCAATTAGGACTTCTCATATGAGTCCTCAGGGAAGCAACTTGTGCTACAGAGGTTGCGGACAGAGAGGCACATACAAACACGTGTGGTGGGATTGTGAGATTGTCCAAGAGGTGTGGAGGAGACTCTCTTTATTTATAGGTCAGTTGGTGGATGAGGAGCTTACCCTTACCATATAACAAGCACTTCTACACAAACCTATAGAAATTTACCATAGACACCTGAACACCTTCATTAGAATCCTATGTACAGTCACCAGAATATGTATAGCGAGACACTGGAAAGTAGGGGCTCCAACATGGACAGAGATATACAATAAAATACAACTCACATATGCTATGTATGAAGCAGCAGCGGGAATTCTAAACAATAGAGAGACAATGCAAAAGGTCTGGTTCTACTGGATAAGTAGACAGGAACAATGATCTAGGGTCTTAACTTAGTATGAGCTGATGTCGGGTTGGCGAGGGTGCGTCGTGGAACGAAGGGAATCTACTCCTCAGGTAAAGTGCTATCTACAAAAAGAGTCAATGTTTTGTGTGAATGGAGAAGGGTTTACCCCCTTCCTTTTTTCCCCCATTTAAATTTCTTTCTTTTTTTCCTGTTGTTCTCTGTTGGTTTGTTACGGCTAGATTTAGAGTTCTGCGGCCAAAGGGGTGTGTTAGCTACGCTGGCTTTTTTTCCCCCGCACCTTTTAAATACCGCTGGTATTTAGAGTTCACATAAGGGCTGCGTTAGGCTCCAAAAAAGGGAGCGTAGAGCATATTTACCGCCACTGCAACTCTAAATACCAGCGTTGCTTACGGATGCGGCCAGCTTCAAAAACGTGCTTCTGCACGATTCCCCCATAGAAAACAATGGGGCTGTTTGAGCTGAAAAAAAACCTAACACCTGCAAAAAAGCAGCGTTCAGCTCCTAAAGCAGCCCCATTGTTTGCTATGGGCAAACACTTCCTAAGTCTGCACCTAACACCCTAACATGTACCCCGAGTCTAAACACCCCTAACCTTACACTTATTAACCCCTAATCTGCCGCCCCCGCTATCGCTGACCCCTGCATATTATTATTAACCCCTAATCTGCCGCTCCGTACACCGTCGCAACCTACGTTATCCCTATGTACCCCTAATCTGCTGCCCCTAACACTGCCGACCCCTATTTTATATTTATTAACCCCTAATCTGCCGCCCCCGCTATCGCTGACCCCTGCATATTATTATTAACCCCTAATCTGCCGCTCCGTATACCGCCACAACCTACGTTATCCCTATGTACCCCTAATCTGCTGCCCCTAACACCGCCAACCCCTATATTATATTTATTAACCCCTAATCTGCCGCCCCCAACGTCGCCTCCACCTACCTACAATAATTAACCCCTAATCTGCCGACCGGATCTCACCGCTATTCTAATAAATGTATTAACCCCTAAAGCTAAGTCTAACCCTAACACCCCCCTAATTTAAATATAATTTAAATCTAACGAAATAAATTAACTCTTATTAAATAAATTATTCCTATTTAAAGCTAAATACTTACCTGTAAAATAAACCCTAATATAGCTACAATATAAATTATAATTATATTGTAGCTATTTTAGGATTAATATTTATTTTACAGGCAACTTTGTAATTATTTTAACCAGGTACAATAGCTATTAAATAGTTAATAACTATTTAATAGTTACCTAGTTAAAATAATTACAAAATGACCTGTAAAATAAATCCTAACCTAAGTTACAATTAAACCTAACACTACACTATCAATAAATAAATTAAATAAAATACCTACAATTATCTACAATTAAACCTAACACTACACTATCAATAAATTAATTAAATACAATACCTACAAATAAATACAATGAAATAAACTAACTAAAGTACAAAAAATAAAAAAATATTTACAAACATTAGAAAAATATTACAACAATGTTAAACTAATTACACCTACTCTAAGCCCCCTAATAAAATAAGAAAGACCCCCAAAATAAAAAAATGCCCTACCCTATTCTAAAATTAAAATAGTAAAGCTCTTTTACCTTACCAGCCCTGAAAAGGGCGCTTTGCGGGGCATGCCCCAAAGAATTCAGCTCTTTTGCCTGTAAAAAAAAACATACAATACCCCCCCCAACATTACAACCCACCACCCACATACCCCTAATCTAACTCAAACCCCCCTTAAATAAACCTAGCACTAAGCCCCTGAAGATCTTCCTACCTTAACTTCACCATGCCGGGTTCACCAATCGATCCAGAAGAGCCTCCGATGTCTTGATCCAAGCCCAAGCGGGGGCTGAAGATGTCCATGATCCGGCTGAAGTCTTCATCCAAGCGGGAGATGAAGAGGTCCATGATCCGGCTGAAGTCTTCTATCAAGCGGCATCTTCAATCTTCTTTCTTCCGGATCCATGTTCATCCCGCCGTGTCAGGATATACTGTTTACCCTAATACACTGGTGTGGATCTCAACTGCAGATAAGTATTATTGTTTTCACAAAAGCAAGATCCTTTGAGGAGCTCATGTAATCCTTGTTACAGGAGAGTGGCAAGGTAGCCAGTAATATGGAATTAGCAACAGATACAGTTAGTGTATATCTTTGGAATACTTTTAGTACATTTGTATCAAGCTAGTATATCAGATTCAGTCCGGTTGTAACAACTGTCAATTTACAGGACGTAGTATATATGACAAGTGTTTTGGTTGAGGAAGCACTAATAGTAGCTGTTTGTACTACTGATAGGAATGAGTCCTGAATCAGAGTCGGCGTCTGTTGTAAACGCCTTGAACCAGCGTGCAAGACTGAGAGGGGAGAGATGATGCCGCTGCGGCGTTCAGAGACACAGAGAGAGGGTGTGTGGTGTTCCTCCAATCAGATCCGAGAATTACCGGACAGGCAGCGTGTGAGCGCTGTAAGCCTTTAGCTTGTTTGTGGACAGGAGTGACTCTGAGAGTTGTAGAGAGACAGCGTGTGAACGCTGAAGTACTGTAGTTAGTTATAGGCAGTAACGGCAAGATGTATCAATCTCCGGAATTTATGAGAAAGGTAGTCTGAATGTAATAAGTCCTCTCAGGTAAGTTATTAGATATACGCTGGTTATGAGAGTTGCCGGCTGTGAACCGGATAGGAAAATTATCAGTAACAGTAGATTAGCAGGTTGCGAGTGGGGAAATAAATCCTTGGTATCAGCAGATACAATTATTTGTAAATCCAATATGGAAAAGGAGAAACTCTGATTTTAGCCAACAGGTTTAGATAGGTGTCTTTTCTTGCTGGAAAGTCAGAACACTAAACATTAATCGGCAGGTGGAAGGGGGAGGAGTAGCCTTAAGTAACCTCAGCTTAAAGGTACAGGAGAGAAACCTGACAGGTCCCCCCATCAAAACTGCTGCCCAGCAGCAGAAGGAGCCGGTTTGTGCGGATGGAGCCTGTGAAACCGAGCAATCAACCTAGAAGCATTGATGTTGGAAGAAGGCTCCCAGGAATCCTCCTCAGCAGAAAACCCTTTCCAGTGGATCAGGTATTGTAGTTCGCCACGGAACCATCTGGAGTCAAGAACAGAGGAGACTTCATAAATTGTATCATCCAGCACAATAGGAGGGGTCTGAGATAGAGACGACTGTTGCCTGGTCGGAACGTACGGCTTCAACAATGAAACATGGAACGTGGGATGAACGGGGATTTCTGGAGGCAACTTCAGAGTCACAGCATTGAGATTTACAATCTTGGATACTTCATAAGGTCCGATGAACAAATGAGAGAATTTCCTACTGGGGGTTTTTAGCTTTAAGTGACGGGTAGATAGCCAAACAAGGTCACCGATCTGGTACTCGGGAGGTTTCCTTTTCTTTAAATTATAGTAACGTTGTTGAGTTTCCTGAGCATGTAGTATGTTTTCTTTTAGGAATGTGAAGACATCTAACATAGAATTGACAGTGTCGTCCACCACTGGAGATGTGGTATTGAGGCTAGGGAATAAATGGAAGGAGGGATGGTATCCATAGTTTGCGTAGAATGGTGTACTCTTGGTTGAACTATTTAAGGTGTTATTGTATGAGTATTCAGCCATCGCTAGGTTTGTTGCCCATTCATCTTGCTGGTGAGCACAATAACACCTGATGTATTGTTCTATCCACTGATTTACACGTTCTGTTTGACCGTTTGTTTGAGGGTGGTAAGAGGTGCTATAACGATGTTCGATTTTGAGTACGGAGCATAATTGTTTCCAGAACCTGGAGGTAAATTGTGTACCTCTATCAGAGATGATTATGGAGGGTAAGCCATGGAGACGAACTACATGGTCCAAAAACAGAGCTGCTGTTTCAGATGCTGTTGGTAATTTCCTATAGGGAATGAAGTGAGCCATCTTCGTAAAACCATCCACTACTACCATTATGGTGGTCAATTGGTTGGATGGTGGAAGATCCACTATAAAGTCCATGCCGATGGTATGCCAAGGCCGGTCAGGAATAGGAAGGGACAACAAGGTCCCATAGGGTTTAGCTCTGTCGGACTTTGAGGTGGCACAAACTTGGCAAGTTTTAATGAACTGGAGAACAGATTGATGAAGGTTAGGCCACCAATAATTCCTTTTGATGAGTTCAATCGTTCTTTGAACACCTGGATGTCCAGCTAATGGTGATTCATGATGGTAACGTAGGATGTCCTCCCTGAGAGTAGTAGGTATGTATATCTTACCATGGATATGACCAATACCAATTGAATCCAAATGCTGGAAATTCTTCGGATAGGAAGTATCATTTTTTTGGTGGGTACGTAGTGTGTCATAGGAATCTTTCAGCATACCAATAAATTTGTCAGGAGGGAGTATAGGTTGATTAGGAATGACTTGATCAGGAGGTCGTAGATATCTGGAAAGAGAGTCTGCCTTGCCATTCTTTTTACCAGGCCTATAAGTAATGTGGAACTGGAATCTGGTAAAAAACATACTCCAACGTAACTGTCGAGCAGATAAAGTCTTGCTTGATTGGAGGTATTCCAAATTCCGATGGTCGGTATATATCAGAATTGGGTAGGAAGTCCCTTCCAATAGATGTCTCCAATGCTCCAATGATGCTTTAATAACTAGAAGCTCCTTTTCACCTACAGGATAGTTGCGTTCTGGGGCTGTCATAAGTCGAGAAAAAAAAGCAACTGGATGTATGGGATCCTTTGGGGATTTTTGTTGAGACAATATAGCGCCCAGCGCATAGTCTGAAGCGTCTACTTCCAAAATGAATTGAAGGTTGGTATCTGGGAAGTGAAGTATGGGAGCAGTTGTGAAGGATCGTTTAAGGAGATCAAATGCCTGTTGTGCTTGTGGATTCCACCTGAAAGATGTGAGTGAACCAGTAAGACTTGTCAAAGGTTTGGCAATGTTGGAAAATCCCTTGATAAATTTCCTGTAGAAATTTGCAAAGCCAAGGAACCGTTGTACATCCTTCCTAGTAGTAGGAGTAGGCCAGTTTTGAATTGCTTCTATTTTTCCTTCTTCCATACTAACACCTGAAGAGGATATTTTATATCCTAAAAATGTTATTTCTTGAGTGTGGAAAGAACATTTTTCCGGCTTGGCGTACAGCCGATGTGTTCTTAACCGATCCAATACCCAGCGCACATGTTTCTGGTGGTCCTGTAGATTATCGGAATAGATGAGAATGTCATCCAAATAGATTACAAGGCACACGTCCAGTAGGTCTCTAAATATATCATTGATAAAATACTGGAACGTGGCGGGGGCGTTGCAGAGCCCGAATGGCATCACCAAATACTCATAGAGCCCGTATCTGGTCCTGAAGGCGGTGAGCCACTCATCTCCTTCCCTGATCCTAAGAAGATTATAGGCTCCCCTGAGATCAAGCTTTGTGTAGATGTTAGCTTTGCTAAGCCTTTCCACTAATTCGGGGATAAGAGGAAGAGGGTATCTGTTCTTTTTTGTCCTCTTGTTCAATTCTCTATAATCTATGATAGGACGTAAGGACATGTCCTTATTCCTTACGAAGAACATCCCTGCTCCCGCGGGGGAAGTGGAAGGTCTAATAAAACCCTTTTTAAGGTTTTCATCGAGATAAGCCTTGAGGTGTTCCAGTTCAGGTTGGGAGAGTGGGTATATATGACCATATGGTATGTTAACACCAGGCAAGAGTTCTATCGGACAGTCATATATGCGATGTGGTGGTAGGTGTTCCGCTTCTTTTTTACTGAACACATCTAAATAATCCATATATTCAGATGGAATAGTCTGAGGTGAGAGGAGTACTTGTTGTTGATGAGGATAACAGCTTTCAAGACAGAAGGGGGAGTTCAATTCCACTTCTAGAGTGTGCCAAGATATCTTGGGTTGATGTTTCTGGAGCCAGGATAGGCCTAACACGACTGGAAAAAGAGGAGATGGTAATACATCGAAGGTGATGTATTCCTTATGGCCCTTACCCAAAGTTACCTTGAGAGGAATGGTGTGATGTGTTATCGGACCTGAATTGACTAAAGTGCCATCAATAACTCGAATAGAAACTGGACTTGTTTTCAGAATCAGTGGTATTTTATTTTTTTGTGCAAGTGATAAATCAAGAAAATTGGAGAAAGCTCCTGAGTCTATGATGGCTTCAGTTCGTAGTGCTCGTTGATCCCACTGCAAAAAGAGAGACAGAGTACAATAAGCAGCGTTCAGAATCTTGTTAGTCAAGCAGTGGTTAAAAGTACTTAGCTTACTTTTCTTATTGCGTTGTAGCAATGGACATTCCTTTACTAAGTGTGCAGGAGAAGCGCAGTACATGCACAAATTCTTTTGTTGTCTGCGGTGTCTTTCATCCAAAGTTAGTGGTCCCTTGGTAAACCCAATCTCCATAGGGGTGGTACTCTCT
The DNA here is from genome assembly GCF_027579735.1 of Bombina bombina. NCBI lineage: Eukaryota > Metazoa > Chordata > Amphibia > Anura > Bombinatoridae > Bombina > Bombina bombina. The sequence continues at coordinate 432,094,613 of NC_069504.1, read as the reverse complement.
TTTGAGGATAGAGGAGCAGTGTAGTACTTCTGAGCTCCCTCGGAATGTTGGCGCTCGTATTTTCTCTCTCTAAGTCTCCTGTCTATCTGTACTGTGAGAGCCATCAGACTTTCAAGAGTTGTTGGTATCTCTATACGGGCAAGTTCGTCTTTAAGTGCGTCAGATAGTCCTAAGCGGTATTGGTTACGCAATGCTACCTGACTCCACTCTGAATCCTTAATGTATAGCTTGAACTCCGAGAGATATTCTTCCACAGGGCGTTTACCCTGTTTAAGGGAGCGCATCTTAGCTTCTGCTGTAAGTTGTTTTTGTGTATCTTCATACAATGCACTCATTTCTGTGAAGAAATCTGTAAGCGAGCCCAGGATAGGGTCATCGTTCTCGAGAAAAGTGTCTGCCCAAATTCTTGGTTCCCCTGTTAGGAAGGATATCACAGTCATGACTTTAAGCCTCTCGGTATGGTAAGTTCTAGGCTTCATTTGAAAAAGCAAGTAACAGGCATTTCTGAATTGCCGAAATAGTTTCCTGTCCCCTGTGAATCTTTCAGGTAGACAGACATGAGGTTCTGGGGTACTGTCCCTTACTGCTGCTCTGAGGTTATCATTTTGGAGTTGTAAATCTCTCATGGCTTGGGATAGTCGATCAACCGTTTGAGTAAGGTTATAGACTACAGTGGGTAAATCCGCTGGATCCATAATAAGGCCGATTAATCTGTCAGGATATACTGTTTACCCTAATACACTGGTGTGGATCTCAACTGCAGATAAGTATTATTGTTTTCACAAAAGCAAGATCCTTGAGGAGCTCATGTAATCCTTGTTACAGGAGAGTGGCAAGGTAGCCAGTAATATGGAATTAGCAACAGATACAGTTAGTGTATATCTTTGGAATACTTTTAGTACATTTGTATCAAGCTAGTATATCAGATTCAGTCCGGTTGTAACAACTGTCAATTTACAGGACGTAGTATATATGACAAGTGTTTTGGTTGAGGAAGCACTAATAGTAGCTGTTTGTACTACTGATAGGAATGAGTCCTGAATCAGAGTCGGCGTCTGTTGTAAACGCCTTGAACCAGCGTGCAAGACTGAGAGGGGAGAGATGATGCCGCTGCGGCGTTCAGAGACACAGAGAGAGGGTGTGTGGTGTTCCTCCAATCAGATCCGAGAATTACCGGACAGGCAGCGTGTGAGCGCTGTAAGCCTTTAGCTTGTTTGTGGACAGGAGTGACTCTGAGAGTTGTAGAGAGACAGCGTGTGAACGCTGAAGTACTGTAGTTAGTTATAGGCAGTAACGGCAAGATGTATCAATCTCCGGAATTTATGAGAAAGGTAGTCTGAATGTAATAAGTCCTCTCAGGTAAGTTATTAGATATACGCTGGTTATGAGAGTTGCCGGCTGTGAACCGGATAGGAAAATTATCAGTAACAGTAGATTAGCAGGTTGCGAGTGGGGAAATAAATCCTTGGTATCAGCAGATACAATTATTTGTAAATCCAATATGGAAAAGGAGAAACTCTGATTTTAGCCAACAGGTTTAGATAGGTGTCTTTTCTTGCTGGAAAGTCAGAACACTAAACATTAATCGGCAGGTGGAAGGGGGAGGAGTAGCCTTAAGTAACCTCAGCTTAAAGGTACAGGAGAGAAACCTGACACGCCGACACGGAACATCCATCTTCACCGACGACTTCCCGACGAATGACGGTTCCTTTAAGGGACGTCATCCAAGATGGCGTCCCTCGAATTCCGATTGGCTGATAGGATTCTATCAGCCAATCGGAATTAAGGTAGGAAAATTCTGATTGGCTGATGGAATCAGCCAATCAGAATCAAATTCAATCCAATTGGCTGATTCGATCAGCCAATCAGATTGAGCTCGCATTCTATTGGCTGTTCCGATCAGCCAATAGAATGCGAGCTCAATCTGATTGGCTGATCGGATCAGCCAATCGGATTGAACTTGATTCTGATTGGCTGATTCCATCAGCCAATCAGAATTTTCTTACCTTAATTCCGATTGGCTGATAGAATCCTATCAGCCAATCGGAATTTGAGGGACGCCATCTTGGATGACGTCCCTTAAAGGAACCGTCATTCATCGGGAAGTCGTCGGTGAAGATGGATGTTCTGCGTCGGCGGGATGAACATGGATCCGGAAGAAAGAAGATTGAAGATGCCGCTTGATAGAAGACTTCAACCCGATCATGGACCTCTTCAGTTCCCGCTTGGATGAAGACTTCAGCCCGATCATGGACCTCTTCAGCTCCCACTTGGATGAAGACTTCAGTCGGATCATGGACATCTTCAGCCCCCCGCTTGGGCTTGGATCAAGACATTGGAGGAACTCTTCTGGATCGATCAGTGAACCCGGCGTGGTGAAGACAAGGTAGGGAGATCTTCAGGGGCTTAGAATAGGGTAGGGCATTTTTTTATTTTGGGGGTCTTTGTTATTTTATTAGGGGGCTTAGAGTAGGTGAAATTAGTTTAAAATTGTTGTAATATTTTTCTAATGTTTGTAAATATTTTTTTATTTTTTGTAACTTAGTTCTTTTTTATTTTTGTACTTTAGTTAGTTTATTTAATTGTATTTATTTGTAGGTATTGTATTTAATTAATTTATTGATAGTGTAGTGTTAGGTTTAATTGTAGATAATTGTAGGTAGTTTATTTAATTTATTTATTGATAGTGTAGTGTTAGGTTTAATTGTAACTTAGGTTAGGATTTATTTTACAGGTAATTTTGTAATTATTTTAACTAGGTAGCTATTAAATAGTTGTTAACTATTTAATAGCTATTGTACCTGGTTAAAATGAATACAAAGTTGCCTGTAAAATAAATATTAATCCTAAAATAGCTACAATATAATTATTATTTATATTGTAGCTATATTAGGGTTTATTTTACAGGTAAGTATTTAGCTTTAAATACGAATATTTTATTTAATAAGAGTTAATTTATTTTGTTAGATAAAAATTATATTTAACTTAGGGGGGTGTTAGGGTTAGGGTTAGAATTAGCTTTAGGGGTTAAAAAATTTATTAGAGTAGCGGTGAGCTCCGGTCGGCAGATTAGGGGTTAATGCTTGAAGTTAGGTGTCGGCGATGTTAGGGAGGGCAGATTAGGGGTTAATACTATTTATTATAGGGATATTGAGGCGGGAGTGAGGCGGATTAGGGGTTAATACATTTATTATAGTAGCGGTGCGGTCCGGTCGGCAGATTAGGGGTTAATAAGTGTAGGTAGGTGGCGGCGACGTTGGGGGCGGCAGATTAGAGGTTAATAAATATTATGTAGGTGTCGGCGGTATTAGGGGCAGCAGATTAGGTGTACATAGGGATAACGTAGGTGGCGGCGGTGTACGGAGCGGCAGATTAGGGGTTAAAAAATTTTAATAGAGTGGTGGCGATGTGGGGGGGCCTCGGTTTAGGGGTACATAGGTAGTTTATGGGTGTTAGTGTACTTTAGAGCACAGTAGTTAAGAGCTTTATAAACCGGCGTTAGCCCAGAAAGCTCTTAACTACTGACTTTTTTCTGCGGCTGGAGTTTTGTCATTAGATTTCTAACGCTCACTTCAGCCAAGACTCTAAATACCGGCGTTAGAAAGATCCCATTGAAAAGATAGGATACGCAAATGGCGTAAGGGGATCTGCGGTATGGAAAAGTTGCGGCTGCAAAGTGAGCGTTAGACCCTTTCCTGACTGACTCCAAATACTAGCGGGCGGTAAAAAACAGCGTTAGGAGCCTCTAACGCTGGTTTTGACGGCTACCGCCAAACTCTAAATCTAGGCCTTAGTTTGTAGTTTCGTTAACAAAGATGGGGGATTGACAAACCTCTGTTCTCCTTAGTTTTTAATTTGTTTTGTTTAACCTGATTGCACCGTATCTCACAATTGCGTTGTTCTTTGGTGTGAGAAGTTTGATAAAAATTAAGCAGAAAATACACTAGGTTGTATCAACTTCACGCTGAAAACAATGGACATCTAAGAAGGTATGCAAGCAGAAGTATTATCTACTAATATGACTTAAAGACCTGTACTTTAGTTGTAATGAGAATGTAATGATAATTTCACTTTGTATACACATGGTAAAAAATGTTTTCAATAAAAAAAGTATTTAAACATAAAATATCCATTGATTGCAAATAAATACATATGATACTCTGATTACATGTTATATTCACAATTATTCTTGCCCAGAATAATAATACATTTACAATATATACATATAGTGGTATAAATAAACACAGAGATATGACAGACAACATTGTTTAGAACAAAAAAAAAGGAAAAGATTTCTGACATAACACACACACATATATATATATATATATATATATATATATATATATATATATATATATATATATATATATATATATATATATATATATATATATACACACACACAAGTATGTGCAATGAAATATGTACAAATTCTAGCATTAATAATAATTTAAAAAATAAATAAAAAATATGACTCCTAGAAACACAAATACACATTCATTTCTGTGAAAGTATATAACAGATTTTTTTTGTATAACAAATAAATATTAAAATAACTTTCTATGAGATATTGTTTGTTGAGGTATAAATGTAGCTATTTCTTGGACATTAACAGTTAAAAAATAAAAGATTAGCTTTAGAGAAATGTGCTTGTTCATGGACAGTAATAACATGGTATAAATAAAGTTGGGAAAAACCTGAATAATCGCAACATCGATGACTGTTTGTTAACACCAGTCTGATGCTCTTCGCCCCGTACTTGATGCGCATGTTTTTGACTGCTTTTTTGATAAATAAGGAGAACATATTCAGGTCCGCGGGAGCGATGTCTGGCGAGCGTATTGACGCCAGCGAATGCAACATAGTTGATGCTTTGATAAATAGGTCCCTGTGTCTAAGGTGAAATATTGATAAGCCCCTGGGCGTCCCATTGTATCGGGGTGGAATAAGTATTTACTCACATTGCCACCTTTTTAGATAAGATTGTGCCACCTGGGGTTCAAAAGATTACTTCTTATATAAAGGATTCCAGTGACTTCCTTAAAAAATTAAAGAGTTTGCCATTATACAGCACTTACTATATATTATACACCTTAAAGGGACACTAAACCCAAATTTTTGGGGGGAGCCGGCCCATTTTTGGTTCAGAACCTGGGTTATGCTTGCTTATTGGTTTGCTAACTGTAGCCACCAATAAGCTATCTAGGAAGCTCAACCTAAAATGGACTGACTCCTAATCTTTACTCCTGCTTTTTAAATAAAGATAGCAAGAGAACGAAGAAAAATTCATAATTGGAGTAAATTAGAAAGTTGCTTAAAATTCATGATTCAGATAGAGAAGCAAAAAAAAATGTGGGTTTAATATCCCATTAAGGGCCATATTGTAAGTGGAGCCCAAAATATTGGCTGGTTATTTATTGGCCGGCCGCATACGGAAAAATGTGCCCATTTGTAGGTGCGCAATAAATTAGCGCTCCACTTGTAATCTAGGCCTAAATGTTTGCAGTTTATATACAGTCATTAATGAAAGTGGAATTGGAGCTGCAATGCAGGCTCTTAGAAGATCAGCTAATCCAATGATGAACAGAAGTTCTTAGTGACTGTGACAGTCAGCTGCCAGTGCAGCATAGTGCATGACCACCAGGACCCGGGGACTCAGACAGTGTAATTAGTGAGCCGCCAGCCAGATCACCATGACCAGCAGCCTAAGCCTCTTCCCTTTAAGTTTCTGCTTGCTCCCTTTCCTTACATAACAAGATAAACAACACATCACCTGACCAAGCGGCCTGTTTCCTGGCTGGAAACACCCCCCCCCCCATACACTAGATCAGCTTCAGATCACATAGTCACTCTCTGACTTACTCAGACTCCACTGAAAGACAAAGCAAGGATTCCATTTCCTCCTGCGTCCTCACTCTCACTCTGTCAGACACTGACTGACTGACAATGAATCTTCATTGAGACGGACGGAGTTGTTAAGAGCAGCACTGACACACCCAGACCTAGAGACCAAACTGCCACCACCTCACACATGCAGCAGTGCACCAAAAACTTGCATTTGGAGCCACATGACACAGACTTTGCTTTAAAGGAACATTAAACCCAAAACATTTCTTTTATGATTCACATAGAGAATACAATTTTAAACAACACTCCAGTTTACTTCTATTACCTAATTTGCTGCAATCTTTAGATATCCTTTGTTAAAGAAATATGTGCAGCCATCTATCAGATGCTACTGAGCCTATCTAGATATGCTTTTCAGGAAAGAATATCAAGAGAATTAAGCAAATTAGATAATAGATGTGAATTAGAAAGTTGTTTAAAATGATATTCTCTATCTGAATCATGAAAGAAAAAAAAAATGTGTTTAATGTCCCTTTAAACACTGAAGAAATAAGACAAGGAAGTAAAGAGATTGTATCCCTTTAAGGTTTAAATTGGTACTGATATCATCTGTATAGATTTGTTAGCAGAGGTGATAAGGAGATATACATTTCTTCACCCACTAACTCTGATGTTTATATTAGAAAAAGCATACAGATTGTAAGTACAGATAAAATATACATAGAGTAAATTCTAAGGGGCCAATTTATTAAATGCCAGATGGACATGATTCACTGTAGCAAATCATGTCCGCCCGACATCGCTAAAATGCTGGTGAAATGCTTGTGTAATGCCATCTTCTGCACATTTGCAGCCAATTGGCCACTGGCAGGGCGTGTCAATCATCCTGATCGTATCTGATCTGGATGATTGCAGTCCGCCACCTAAAAGTTGGTGGACAAGTTAAGAAGCAACGGTCTTAAGATCCCTGCTTCTTAACTTATGGTTCGGGGATAGAAAGCAGCATCCGCTGCGTATTAAATCTACCCCTATATCTTGAGAGGCTAATATGTTAACTGTACCTTCCTATTCAGGCTATGTGCTGTCTCTCTCTCTTATGGATGGATGCTGAAACAGGTAGAGAGTTTGGAACAATCCCCGTCACTGCAGAAATGCAGAGAGACTTAGAGCTGCTGTCTTCACAAAACAAAACTTACAAAGGAAAAATAAATTAATGAGTTCACTGGAGAGTCTTGGAGCATAAGGTTAGTCCAAAATCGATTAGAAGCCAATAAATCTAGTAAAAGGCAATTTAACTTGTTAACCAAGCAACTGGGGTTGGAAATGCAAATATTTTAACATCAGGTGATAAGGCTTCTGTAGCAGGTTTGTGAGCTGTGCAAAGGTAACTGTTAAGGTGGAAGTGTAGTTTTATGTCTCAGAAGCAGCAGGTTGATCAGTGCAAAGGGAACTCTAATGTGGAAGTGCAGAATTATGTCACACTATTTATGGATTCCTAGTATTTGCAAATAAGGGGTATGGCTATGGGGCCCGATGTGGTACCATCCTATGGCAATATAGTTATGATGAGATGTTTTGAGGAGAAGTTTATCTATGAAAATAAATTGTTTTTAAAGTTTGGAGCAGCCTGGTTCGGCTTCATAGATTATATTTCTTTCATGTAATTGGAAAGAGTCCATGAGCTAGTGACGTATGGGATATACATTCCTACCAGGAGGGGAAAAGTTTCCCAAACCTCAAAATGCCTATAAATACACCCCTCACCACACCCACAATTCAGTTTTACAAACTTTGCCTCCTATGGAGGTGGTGAAGTAAGTTTGTGCTAAGATTTCTACATTGATATGCGCTTCTCAGCATTTTGAAGCCCGATTCCTCTCAGAGTACAGTGAATCTCAGAGGGATGTGAAGGGAGTATCACCTATTGAATGCAATGGTTTTTCTCATGGGAGATCTATTTCATAGGTTCTCTATTATCGATCGTAGAGATTCATCTCCTACCTCCCTTTTCAGATCGACGATATACTCTCATATTCCATTACCTCTACTGATAACCGTTTCAGTGCTGGTTTGGCTATCTGCTATATGTGGATGGGTGTCTTTTGGTAATTATGTTTTCATTACTTAAGACAATCTCAGCTATGGTTTGGCACTTTATGGTGAAAATATTTTTATTCATAAATTTTTACAAATACAAAAAACAGTAAACAGTGGTCATAAGTTCCAGCATTCTCAAATCGCTCGGTACAAATCACATACTTTACAAAGAAAAGCACTTTGACATATGAATACAAATGTGTCTTCACTCTCCTAGGATGTTTTGTGGTTCTATTTTATATATGTTTTGCTTGGCCTAGTCCATTCCTGCCCCCCCCCCTCCTCCTCGAGGCTTCATAGTAATGTATGAAGGGTTCCCATTGCTGAAGAAATGTTTTTTTATCGTCTAGATATTCTGCTGTGGCGCTCTGGTTTGGCACTTTATGTATATATTTAACGCTCTAAATATATGTATTGTACTTATATTTGCCATGATTCAGGTTTCAATAAATTTCCTTTTGCAGACTGTCAGTTTCATATCTGGGAAATGCATTTTTTAGGAAAATGTATTTCTTACCTGGGGTATAGTCTTTTTTCAATTGACTGTCATTTTAAATTCGCAGGCAGAATTAGGCTTGCAAGGGCGCAAAATGCCAAAGTATATTGCGTCATTTTTGGCGAGATTTATTTGGCATGAAGTTACGTTCGATGACGCAAATTCGTCATTTCCGGCGTCTTTGTCGACGCCGAATCCTTTCACAAGGTTGCCTCTTCAATGACGCGAGTGTGTCATTTGTTAGCGCCAAAAAATGTTCTCTGTTTGTTTGTGCGTCATACTTGGCACCAAATATTTTCATTATTTTAAACCCCATTCCTATATGCCTCTTGCCTTTTTTCTATATCAGAGGGCTATGCTGTTTGCATTTTTTTCCTTTTCCTGAAACTGCCTTATAAGGAAATGGATAATTTTGCATTATATGTTGTTTTTTTCTCTTACATTTGCAAGATTTCTCAATCTGATCCTGTCTCAGAAATCACTGTTGGAACCCTGCTGACTGATAACAGTTCTACCAAAGCTAAGTACATTTGTTGTAATCTTGTGGAGATTATATCTCCAGCTGTGGTTTGTAATAAGTTATCATGATAACTTTTACATGCAGAGAATGTGTCCATCAGTAAAAGTACATTGCCTGTTGCTGTTCGTTTAGCATCTAATGTACAAGATATACTTGTGAATTTATAAGAATTTATTGCTGATTCTATTAAGAAGGCTTTGTCTGCCATCCCGCCTTCTAAATAAATGTAAAGGTCTTTTAAAACTTCTCATAAAGTTGATGAAATTTCAAATGACCGACAACATAGTGAATTATCCTCCTCTGATAAAGAGCTATCTGATTCAGAAGATCCTTCCTCAGATATTGACACTGACAAATCTACTTATTTATTTAAAATGGAGTACATTTGTTTTTTGTTAAAGAAGTGTTGATTATATTGGATATTGAGGAGACTAGTCCTCTTGATATTAAAACTAGTAAACATTTAAATTCGGTTTATAAACCTCCTGTGGTTTTTCCAGAGGTTTTTCCAGTTCTTGATGCTATTTCTGATATGATTTCTAAGGAATGGAATTGGCCTGGTACTTATTTTATTCCTTCTTTAAAGGTTTTTTTTAAAAAAAAGAAAAAGAATTGTATCCTTTGCCAGCAGTTACATTGGAGTTTTGGGAAAAGATCCCCAAAGTTGATGGGGCTTTCTCTACTCTTACTAAGCATACTACTATTCCTATGGAAGATAGTACTTCTTTTTTAAGATCCTTTAGATAGGAAACTTGAATCTTATCTAAAGAAAGCTTTTTTATATTCAGGTCATCTTCGCAGGCCTGCATTTTCTTTGGCTGATGTTGCAGCTGCATCAATTTTTTTGGTTGGAAAATTAGCGCAACAATAATTGGATTTGGATTTGTCTAGCATTGTTTGCTTGCTTCAACATGCTATTCAGTTTATTTGTGATGCCATTTTTTTCATCAAAATTGATGTTAAATCTATGTCTTTGGCTATTTTAGCTAGAAGGGCTTAAATCTTGGAATTGTGAAATGACTTCTAAGTCCAGATTGTTATCTCTTTCTTTCCAAGGCAATAAGTTATTTGGTTCTCAGTTGAATTTGATTTTTTTAACTGTCACTGGGGGAAGGGAGTTTTTTGCCTTATGATAAGGCTTAAGGGTAAATCTAAAGCTTCTAACCGTTTTCATTCCTTTCGACTAAATAAGGAACAGAAACCTATTCCTTCCCCCAAAGAATCTATTTCCAATTGGAAATTTTCTTCAAATTGGATTAAATCCAAGCCTTTTAAGGAACCAAAGCCAGCCCCTAAGTCCGCATGTAGGTGCGGCCGTCAATTCCAGCTCAGCTGGTAGGGGGCAGATTAAGATTTCTCAGGGGTACCGAATAGGATTCAGAGTAAGACCTCCTATGAGAATATATTTTCTCTCACGCATTCCAGCAAATCCAGTAAAGGCTCAGGCTTTCCTGAATTGTGTTTCAGACCTGGAGTTTCAGCGGTAATCATGCCAGTTCCATTTCAGGAACAAGGTTTGGGGTTTTATTAAAATCTATTCATTGTCCCAAAGAAAGAAAATTCACTCAGGCCAGTTCTGCATCTGAATTTTTTTTTAATCTTTATGTAAGAGTACCAACTTTCAAAATAGTAATTATAAAAACTATTCTGCCTTTTGTTCAGTAAGGGCATTATATGTCCACCATAGACTTATAGGGTGCATATCTTCATATTCTGATTTATCCAGTTCATTTTCAGTTTCTGAGATTCTTTTCTAGACAAGCTTTACCAATTTGTCGCTCTTTCTTTTGGCCTAGCGATAGCTCTAAGAATCTTTTCTAAGGTTCTTGGTGCCCTACTCTCTATAATCAGAGAGCGGGGTATTGCAGTGTTTCCTTATTTGGACGATTTCTTGGTATTAGCTCAGTCTTATATTCTGCAGAATCTTACATGAATCAACTAGTGTTTTTTCTTCGAAAACATGGTTGGAGGATCAATTTACTAAAGTTCTTTGATTCCTCAGACAAGGGTCACCTTTTTAGGTTTCCAGATAGATTCAGTGTCCATGACTCTGTCTCTAACAGACAAGAGACATTTTGAATGGTTGCAGCCTGTCGGAACCTTCAGTCTCAGTCATTCTCTTCAGTAGCTATGTGCATGGAAGATTTAGGTCTCATGACTGCAGCATCGGACGCGATCCTCTTTTGCTCGTTTTCATATGAGACCTCTCCAGCTTTGTGTGCTGAACCAATGGTGCAGTTTTTTTTTAAGGATATCACAATTTATATCCTTAAATCCCAATGTTTGACTATCTCTGACTTGGTGGTTAATTCCCCATCGTATAGTTCTAAGGGCCTCTTTTTCATCCAACCTGGACTGTGATCTCAACAGATGCGAGTTTTTCAGGTTGGGGAGTTGTATGGGGATCTCTGACAGTGTAAGGGGTTTGGAAATCTCAAGAGGCGAGATTACCAATCAATATTTTGGAACTCCGTGCAATTTTCAGGGCTCTTCAGATTTGGCCTCTGTTGAAGAGAGAACCGTTTATTTGTTTTCAGACAGACAATATTACAACTGTGGCATATGTCAATCATCAGGATGGGACTCACAGTCCTTAAGCTATGAAAGAAGTATCACAGATACTTGCTTGGGCGGATTCCAGCTCCTGTCTAATTTCTGTGGTTCATATCCCAGGTATAGACAATTGGGAAGCGGATTATTTCAGCCGTCAGAATTTCAATCTGGGGGAGTAGTCTCTCCATCCAGATGTGTTTTCTTAGGTTGTTCAGATGTGGGGTCTTTGAGAAATGGATCTGATGGCTTGTCATCTAAACAAGAAACTTCCCAGGTACCTGTCCAGGTCCAGGGATCCTCAGGCGGAAGCAGTGGATGCGTTGACACTTTCTTGGTGTTATCAACCAGCTTATATTTTTCCTGTCTTTAGTTTTTCTTCCAAAAAGAGTCAAAATCATCATGGAGCAATCGTTTGTGCTGCTGGTGGCTCCAGCATGGCCTCACAGGTTTTGGTATGCAGATCTTGTTCTGATATCCAGTTGCCAACCTTGGCCACTTCCATTAACGCCGGACCTTCTGTTTCAAGGTCCGTTTTTTTCCATCAGGATTTCAAATCTTTATATCTGAAGGTATGGAAATTGAACGCTTAGTGCTTAGTCATAGAGGTTTCTCTGACTTTGTGATTAATACTATGTTGCAGGCTTGTAATTCTGTTTCTAGAAAGATTTATTATCAAGTTTGGAAGACTTACATTTCATGGTGTTTCTCTCCTAAAATCTCTTGGCATTCTTTTAGAATTCCTAGAATTTTACAGTTTTTCCAGGATAGTTTGGATAGGGGTTTGTCTGCAAGTTCCTTGAAGGGACAAATCTCTGCTCTATCTGTTTTATTTCACAGGAAGATTGTTAAGCTTCCTGATATTCACTGTTTTGTTAAGGCTTTGGTTCATATCAAGCCTGTCATTAAATCAATCTCTCCTTCTTGGAGTTTTTATTTGGTTTTTAAGGCTTTACAGGCTCCTCCATTTGAGCCTATGCATTCTTTGGACATTTAAATACTTTCTTGGAAAGTGTTGTTTCTTTTGGCCATCTCTTCTGCTAGAAGAGTTTCTGAATTATTTGCTCTCTCTTGTGAATCTCCTTTCTGATTTTTCATCAGGATAAGGCAGTGTTGCGGACTTCATTTAAATTCTTATCTAAGGTTGTGAATTCTAACAACATTAATAGAGAAATTGTTGTCCTTTCCTTGTGTCCTAATCCTAAGAATTCTTTGGAGAGATCCTTACATTCTTTGGATGTGGTGGGAGCTCTGAAATACTATGTTGAAGCTACTAAAGATTTCAGGAAGACTTCTAGTCTATTTGTTATCCTTTCTGGTTCCAGGAAAGGTCAGAAGGCTTCTGCCATTTCTTTGGCATGATGGTTAAAGCTTTTGACTCATCATGCTTATTTGGAGTCGGGTCAGGCCCCACCAGCTCATTCTACTAGATCAGTCTCCTCTTCATGGGCTTTTAAGAATGAAGCTTCAGTTGATCAGATTTGCAAAGCAGCAACTTGGTCTTCTTTGCATACATTTACTAAATTCTACTATGTTGATGTATTTGCTTCTTCGAAAGCAGTTTTTGGAAGAAAAGTTCTTCAGGCAGCTGTTTCAGTTTGATTCTTCTGCTTATGATTTAAGTTTTTCCTTTCATTTATGAGAATAAACTTATATTTGGGGTTTGGATTAATTTTTTTCAGCAAAATGGCTGTTTTTATTGTTTCCCTCCCTCTCTAGTGACTCTTGCGTGGAGTTCCACTTCTTGGGTATTGCTATCCCATACGTCACTAGCTCATGGACTCTTGCCAATTACATGAAAGAAAACATAATTTATGTAAGAACTTACCTTATAAATTAATTTCTTTCATATTGGAAAGAGTCCATGAGGCCCACGCTTTTTATGGTGGTTATGATTTTTTTGTATAAAGCATAATTATTTCCAAATTCCTTTGGAACTCCTTTCTTTTTCACCCCACTACTAACCTATTCATTAAACTGAATTGTGGGTGTGGTGAGGGGTGTATTTATAGGCATTTTGAGGTTTGGGAAACTTTGCCCCTCCTGGTAGGATTGTATATCCCATACGTCACTAGCTCATGGACTCTTGCCAATTTAATTTATCAGGTAAGTTCTTACATAAATTATGTTTTTGGCACGTGGTGGAAAGACATTGGATCCCTATTAACCTTTGTAGAACAATTGAATGTAGCAGTTCAGGGGTTGAAATTTAGCCTTAGTTTTACTGAGGAAAGAATTATGTCTTTGGATAATGAAGTGTTTAAGGATGGTGAGATGGGCCAATTCAATTTTGACTTCCATAGGGGAAAAAAAACAGTGAGGGACACACTATTAAGATATGAAAGCTTCCATCGAAGTCAGGTGATGATGGTAAAATAAGTGTTAGTGAGAGTCCTTTAGCGAACTATTGATTACAGGATATGGCTGAAAGATTTCTTGAACTGGCATATCCCAACAAATTGATAGAGGCAGAAACGGAAAAGGTTAAGAACAAGGGGAATAAGGAGAGGATAGCACAAAAAAAAAAAAAACAACGGTTAGGTATGTGTTATTCGCTTTAGCCCTTACAGTTGGGAGATAGCACAAATCCTTAATAGACATTGGTATGTCTTGAAGAATTGTAATACAGATGTTGAAGTGTTTCACAGTCCCCCTATGATGGCTTAAAGAAGGGCCCCCCAATTTGAGGGATTGGGTAGGACAACACAGTTATTTTACAAATGGGTAATTTCACTTGTTTGGGATGTGCAATAATAAGAGGGGTTAAATTCCTATATCCATAGACAGGACAGAAGTTTAAGATTAGAGACCATTATAGATGCGAATCAACCTATGCAGTGTATCTTATAAAATGTCCGTGTTCTCAGATTTACATAGGTGAAACTATAAGAAAAGTGAGAGATAGAATGAGTCAGCATAAGTCTAAAATAAGGTGTAGGGACAAAACTGAACCTGTATCTAGTATTGAAGCTGGACACAATATATCCCAGGTAGTATAAGTAAACTGAGGGTTAGATAATGAGTGGCACACTAACAGTTGAGCGGGCGCACATCAGAAGTAGCGCACATATTACAAGTTGAAAGTAAATGTTTTCGCTTGAGCTCTATTGAATTTAACGTGTGTTGGGTAAGCGTGACTTTAGAGCTCTGGTTAACTATTATGCTTGAATAAAAAGTGTCTCAAAAACATCAAAAATACATTTTAAAGTTAAGTTACACCCATAACAACACTATCTCACAACTATTGTTGAAAAAACCCAAAATGGCATTAAAAAGTTATAAGCACTCAAAGATATGAGTTCACCACAGGCGCTATAGGAAAAAAAGGCAAGCAAAGGGCTTTAACATGGAGATACATACATACATACACATTTCTAAATATATATATATATATATATATATCGGCTAGATTACAAGTGGAGCACTAAATATCGCTTTCACGCAAGTGATATTAGTGCTCCACTGAGTAACACCAGCGCACGCTAATGTGCCTGGTATTACAAGTTAACAGCAATGCGAATGTGAGCTCACGTTCGGGTTGCTAGGAAGTATTGCACTCATGAGAGCACGGTTCCATAGGCTCCAATGGGAGCCTTGTTCTAAAGCCATCAGAGACGCCACAGAACCTAAGCGTAGAGAAGGGGGTAAGTTGCACAGCAATGGAACAATTTTAAATATATATGTATATACACATATTAACACATAAATATATATGTATATGCACAATATATATGTATATACACATATTATAGATTTCGATGTTTTTAGAACAATCATGGATGTTAATAAATTAACACGCAATTTGACTTTAAAGAAACATTTTCATGGATTGAGTACACCTGATCATACCGATGTGTCAGTTACCCATGTTGATACTACCACTAGGGACCCTATTGATTTTGAACACAATTGTGACACAGTCACACTGCAACAGCTGCAGATTGAATCAAAGGGTGGCTCGGGTGGTCGCAACATGGGTCCCAAATTTAAAGAGAAATCCAAATTTTACCCTATTCAAAACAGGGGATCTGTCATTGAAACTTTCTACAACAGGGTTGAAAAGGATCTTTTACAACTAAAGGCCCATCAACCCCCTAGTAAATTTAATTTGTCACTTGCTGAGAAGAGTGCTTTGGCCTCTCTTAAAGAGGACAACAGCCTGGTGATAAAAAATTCTGATAAAGGGGGAATGGTTGTGGTCATGGACCGACAACAGTATATAGATGAAGGCCACAGACAGTTATGTAATGAGAACAATTACCTAGTTTTACATAGGGATCCCACCACTCACTTTCGTTCTAAACTAGCACATCTTTTAGATGATGGATTAGAACAAGGATTTGTGGATCAGGCAACAATGAACTATTTGTTAGTTGATTGTCCTAAAATACCGCTGTTCCATCATTTACCTAAGACACACAAATCCTTGGACAATGTCCAGGGACGGCCGATAGTGAGTGGCGTGGAGTCACTTCTAGGTAATTTGTCAGAGTGGTTGGACGCGATCCTTCAACCCCTTGTTGTCACTCTCCATTCTTACATTAGGGATACTAAACATATCCTTAATGTTATGGAAGAAATTAGGTGGACACCACAATCTACATGGCTTACGGTGGATGCAGTGTCGCTCTATTCTAGTATCCCACACTCCAAAGGGATAGAAGCCATTGCCTTTTTTCTGGAACAAAATACTGATTACTCTGATGATTTCATTAAATACATTTTGAAGGTCACTCTTTTTCTTTTATCGCACAATTTTTTCAAATTTGAGGATGTTTTCTATCTCCAGAGATGTGGTACCGCCATGGGGGCTAAATTTGCTCCCTCCTTTGCTAATCTCTTTCTAGGCTGGTGGGAGTTTTACCACATCTTTGGAGATAGAAACCCCTATAGGAAATGTATCTCTTTTTACAAGAGATACATAGATGATCTTCTCTTCATCTGGTCAGGTAACTCATCTGACATACAGGGATTCATTGACTATCTGAATCAAAATGAAATTGGACTTAGCTTCACCTTTGAAGTGAGTCAGAGTTCAATCAATTATTTGGACATTACCCTGGAGGGTAGTCCCAATGGCAGAATACTTTCCAGGATTTTCAGAAAATCCATTTCAGGTAATTCCTTACTCTTAGGAACAAGTTGCCATCCAAGACATGTTCCCTTTGCTATTGCAAAAGGTGAATATACACGAATCAAAAGGAATTGCACCTCCAATGAGGATTTTGACAATGAGGCAAAAAAATTGGAGACGAGATTAAAGGAAAGAAAGTACCCTAAGAAAGTGATCAAAAGGGCCAAAGAATCTGTACAAGTAATACCAAGAGAGAGCTTATTAAAAACAAAAGATAAGCACAGTACAACTAAACATGGAATTACTTTTGTCACTACACACAGTACCCAATATCCACAAGTATGTGAGATAATTAGGAAACATTTTCCAATATTGAAGGCTGAGGACAAATTGGTTGATACAGTCCGACAAGGACTTAGATGTGCGTACAGAAAAAGCCCCACTTTGGGCTCCATTCTTTCGCCAACCTTGTTAAAAACTGAGAAAGATGAGAAGGGATCCTGGCTGAGGCATACTGGGATGTATAGATGCGGTCACAGAAAGTGTAAGCCCTGTGATTTTGCCAGGGTGACCAAAGAATTTATGAGTGTAAAAACTAAGAAAAGCTATAAGATCAATTCATGCATGAATTGCAAAACAGAATCGGTAGTCTATATGATTGAATGCACATTGTGCCAGATTCAATATGTGGGACTCACCTCTAGAGACCTGAATTCCAGGATTAGGGAACATCTTTCCTCTTTCTCGACTAAGAGATCCACGACTCCAATAGTACAACATTTTGGAATCTACCATGACAATAACCTTAAGGGATTTACATGGTGTGCGATTGAGAAAGTCTCCAGGCCTGCTAGGGGTGGCAATTTGGACCAACTGCTCGCTAGACGCGAGGCTTTTTGGATATTCACCTTGGGCACTCGGGTGCCAGAAGGTTTAAATTCT
The DNA here is from genome assembly GCF_027579735.1 of Bombina bombina. NCBI lineage: Eukaryota > Metazoa > Chordata > Amphibia > Anura > Bombinatoridae > Bombina > Bombina bombina. Next base: position 432,077,084 of record NC_069504.1, on the reverse strand, counting down.
AGATATGATGTAATGAACCTGTGGGAATGAATTAATAGGGTACTTTCATCACATTAACAAATAGATCCCTCGTGTTAACAATAGTGCTAGACACATCGGGTGGTCAGATGTGCTTGACCGGTACAATATTACAAATTATACATGGGGAGGCACATATGATTTATTGTTTGTGGTTTTCCACCTGATGTCAGTATTATGTCAGTCTGCATAGATATCTTTATTTCACCTATATTCATTAGGTCCCTCCCTCTATGACATACTTATACATTGTATGTTTATTAGTTTGTTAATTTATTCATTCACTTGTCACACGAAATCTATTCATTGCAGTATATTTTCTTAATATGTACACAACTTGTATTTTGTTGCCCACCAGCACACCAGATAAGACAGGAAGAAAATTTGACTCTTTCGTATTGAGAATTTTACCAATGGAGTCCCCTATGCGCAGGATTAGGGCAATATAATTTATAAGTAATATTTTTTATGAATTTTTTTATGAATTAATTAATTCCCAATATTTGACTTCTTGTGATTAGTAATATATTACAATATTGGTTTTGCACATATTTGTTGCAGTGTATATATATCACGATTGTATAAGCTATTGTTTTGTATTATAAGGTGCGGTCCAGGCACTAGTGGGTTAAACTTAAACATTGTAGGCATTGGTTACAACCTGAAGGCGTGTCTTTATGTGTGCACCAATCACACTTGTTTTAACTAGTTTTAAACAGGTGTAGAGCACAGCACAGTAGGCTATGACTACGGATTTCATCCGAAACGCGTAAGCCAGACTGTGCTGCGCCTTCTACACCATGTCCTAACCTTGCTGTGTTTTGCCGTTTTTTAACGAATCAATAAAGGAATTGTTTTATGGAAGCAGCCTCCACTTTCTCTTATTGAAGCTATACACATATTAACACATAAATATATATGTATATACACATATTAACACATAAATATATATCTATATACACATATTAACAAATAAATATATATTTATATAATCATATACATAGACTGCAATGTAAAGACACTTTTAAGTGCCGTTTTTTTTTTTCTAACACCCCACTTCTGCCATTTTTAGCCCCAAAATACTGCCTAGTGCAGTTATTTTATTAAAAAATAATAATACTACAATTTGTATTTTTTAAATAAAATACTCTACACTGTATATTGGGGGGCATTTGGGGCACATTTATAAAATTAACCAGAATTCTGATCTCAAGTTAATTTTATAAGCGCTAATTGCACTTTTAATGGCTGGTTATTTATCATGCGCCTACAAACTGGGAAATCTGCCCGTTTGGGGGGGCGCGATACATTAGCACTCCAGTTGTAATCTAGCCTATATATATATATAAAAATATATAAATATTTCACATATGTATTTATGGGTTTTACTGTATATTTACTGTACAAATTTCACATTCAAATGTTCACTTACAGGATAATGTTAATTTTACTCTTAAAGGGACATGAAATCCAAATGTTTCAGATAGAGACTAACGCCTAGATTACGAGTTTTTGTCGGTAAGGCAGTGCAGGGTTAACGAGACTTTTTTTCTTACCACTCACTTAAGCCAACGCTGGTATTACAGGTTTTCTTCAAGACAGCGTTAGCCTCAGAAAAGTGAGCGTTGAGCATAATTTAGCTCCACATCTCACTGTAATACCAGCATTGCTTACGGCAGCGGTAAGATGGCAAAACGTGCTCGTGCACGATCTCCCCATAGGAAACAATGGGGCTGAGTTGGCTAAAAAAAACAACTAACACCTGCAAAAAAGCAGCGTTCAGCTCCTAACGCAGCCCCATTGTTTCCTATGGGAAAATGAAATTTATGTCTGCACCTAACACCCTAACATGAACTCTGAGTCTAAACACCCCTAATCTTACACTTATTAACCCCTAATCTGCCGCCCCCGCTATCGCTGACACCTACATTATAATTATTAACCCCTACTCTGCTGCTCCGGACACCGCCACCACCTACATACCTACATTATACTTATGAACCCCTAATCTACTGCCCCCAACATCGCCGACACCTACATTATAGTTATTAACCCATAATCTGCCCCCCCATGTCGCCGCAACTATATTAAATTTATTAACCCCTAATCTGCCGCCGCCAACGTCGCTGCCACTATAATAAATGTATTAACCCCTAAACCTAAGTCTAACCCTAACACCCCCCTAACTTAAATATAATTTAAATACATCTAAATAAATTTACTACAATGAAATAAATTATTCCTATTTAAAACTAAATACTTACCTATAAAATAAACCCTAAGCTAGCTACAATATAACTAATAGTTACATTGTATCTAGCTTAGGTTTTATTTTTATTTTACAGGCAACTTTGTATTTATTTTAACTAGGTACAATAGTTATTAAATAGTTATTAACTATTTAATAACTTCCTAGTTAAAATAAGTACAAACGTACCTGTAAAATAAACCCTAACCTAAGTTACAATTACACCTAACACTACACTATAATTAAATGAATTACCTAAACTACCTACAATTAATTACAATTAAATTAAATAAACTAAATTACGGAAAAACCCCCCCACTAAATTATAGAAAATAAAAAAAGAATTACAAGAATTTTAAACTAATTACACCTAATCTAATCCCCCTAATAAAATAAAAAATCCCCCCAAAATAATAAAATTCCCTACTCTATAGTAAATTACAAATAGCCCTTAAAAGGGGATTTGCGGTAAGCTAAAATCACGGAAAAAAATTGAGCCCTAGACCCTTTCCTGTCTGACTCGTAATACCAGCGGGCATTAAAAAGCAGCGTTGGGATCCCTCAACGCTGCTTTTTAAGGCTAACGCAAGACTCATAATCTAGGTGTAAAATTTTAAAGAACTTTTCCATTTACTTCTATTATTTAATTTGCTTCCTTCTCTTGTTATCCTTTTCTGAAAGGTTTATCTAGGTAAACTCAGGAGCAGCAGAGAACTTAGGTTCTACCTGTTGATTGGTTGCTGCATATATATATATATATATATATATATATATATATATATATATATATATATATATATATATATATATTGTGATTGGCTCACCCATGTGTTTAGTTAGAAACCAGTAGTGCATTGCTGCTCCTTCAACAAATGATACCAAGACAATGAAACAGATTATATAATAGAAGTAAATTAGGAAGTTGTTTAAAATTGTATTCTTTATCTGAATCATTAAATATTTTTGGGGGGTTTCATGGCCCTTTAAATACAGATTTCTATATATCTGTATATACCTATGCCTGCATATCAATTCCTATAGATCATTGGTTTTCAAACCTGTCCTCAGGCCATTATTTTTAGGATGTCTGAACTTGAGCACAAGTGAAATAATCAGCTGATTATTAAACATGGTTATTTTACCTGCTCTCACCCAAGGTAATCCTTAAATTCTGGTCTGTTAGGGAGGCCTGAGGACAGGTTTGAAAACCAGTGCTATAGATATATAGGTATAGATATGTATTTTACATGAACAGTAACAGATATACATAAATATATATATTACATTATAAAAAGTACATTATTTTCTATGTGAAGAACATAGGAATGTAAAATATGCATTTTGCACATTGTGCTTCTCAATTTAGATCTTAACACGGTCGGGTTAGCGCACATGAAAATGTATTCTTAAGGCGTGTTATTTAAATATTACATATAAAATATTTTTAAAAAATAATTTCAATTTCTAAAAATGATTAAACATACTGTAAAGTATATAGATATATTCTATGGTTTTTCGAGCAAAACTTCAAAGTGGGAAGCAATTGCTAGCTTTATGGGCTGAATTGGTATAATACAACAACTGCTTATACCTTTAAAGTTGCATACAACTAATAGTGCAGACCCTTTGAAAATTTATGTGAAGAAACATGCAGGAAGAAAGTAGAAACAAAGTATACTTATTTCCAAGAAAGACAGGGATTTCAGCACACTTTTTAAGGAATAAAATAAATAGCTCAAAAATTTAAAGTGAACAAAGTAACACTTTATTGGCAAATGCAATCAAGTCTCATGACACTATGTAGCCCCCAAGTCTAGGGATAAATAAATGTGATAACTCAGTATTTAATATAGGCAAGATGTGAAGAAAAAGCCTCTTGATCAATCTTTACAAATATTAAAGTAAAGTATAGAACTAAACCTGACCGGTCAGAGTGTACCCCAGTACCAACAGAAACATAAAGATCAATTTTCAGCAAATCAACGGAATGTATTTTGATAAACCACACCCAGCTGCACACAGAACCTTCACTAACCGTTGTGGAGGTATATCCTGGGAAGTTCACAATAGAGGGATCTAGGTTATCGACAATATACTTATTCTAATAGGCAGCAAGTCAAAGCATATACAATGTGTTGGAATTGCACATAAAAGTGGGTTAATCACAAGCCATGCATGAGGCCAAGCATAGAAAATATTTATAGAGAAATTTTGGATCGAATAGTAGGATGCACAACTACACCCAACTGCTTCCAGAACCCCTGAAATGTGAATACAAGAGGTATACCCTGTGCAGATGTCTAAAAAGGGGATCTAAGTTGTGCAAGCAAGTATTCAGCACCAAGCAAAAAAAGTCAGGGAGGCATAGAACAGACAACCCCAACATACACATATAGTAGAAATGTGTTAGTGCAAAAGCCAGCAACGGAAGCAGATATTATATTAAGTCCATGCAGCACAGACCCTTTAGGATATTATCATTCCTTTTGGAACATTTAAGCCTCCGTGGCTTTTAGTAATGTTGCAGATTTAATGTTTCACGTACAGTCTATGAAAACATCTCCAGAGATTGACTGCCGTAAAGCTGGTGTTCAGTATGTAATAAGTTGATGCTTGGTGCAAACATGAACAGTAAAAGTCAAGTAATGTGTAACTTCCACATACTACACCTTCTTCGATATCCGATATGACGATAAGATCCTGCTTGGACACCCACAACTTTTTCCAAGTTCCTGCAATGGAAATGACTTGCTCCAATTCCGTTGCGATTTCACAGCAGATTCAAGTAATGCTGAAGTCGGTACTCCAGAACACCTGTAGGGTCAGCTGATGCTGACACGCGTTTCACCCCCTCGTCATTAGTGAGGCGGGGCTTCTTCAGGGTGGATATTGTTGGTTGAAAAGGCATGCCTTTTAAAGCATTATGAATACTGCGCCCCTACTGACAGGTAAATTATACTGCATCTGCCTTCTAGCTGTTTTCTGTTTCTTTATATATATTCTATGGTTTATTTTGAATATTTTACAGTATGTTTAATAATATTTAACAATTTATATTACATTTTTTTAACATTTAATGTAATATTCCAATAATGCTCCTTAAGAATACTAAGTTTTCATATGCGCTTACCCAACCACTTTAAGATCTAAATCTTAGAGCCATATCATTAGAGCCATATGCAGTCAAGTAGCTGAAAACATGTAAAAGCCTATTTATGCAATATTCATATTTAATAAAGTGTTTAGCTATGTATTTAATGTAAATGTTTCATGTTATGATGTTATTCACATAGGGGAATATGCTCTAAGTATATATCTATGAATAAATAGAACATAATCTGCTATGTGAAGAACAATGAAATGATCGTCTTAGCATCCTTGGTTAAAATCGATCAGATTGCGCGACTTATTAGATGCTAAGGTTTTTTTTTACCACTTTTCAAACTCCATTGAAGTCTATGGGTAAATACATTAAGGAGATTGCAATATTGTACCTTCGGCTTTTTGCACGCATCAGGTCAGCGAGCGAGTGAAAACTTTTTACTTTCAACTTGAAAAAAACACGTAGCATCCAGTGCATGCAAATAGCTGAAATTGAGCATAGTTACCAAGCAAGCAGGAGTGATAATTAACATTCCACTCATAATCTATCCCTAAGATCGGGGGGGGGGGGAGGGGGCAATAGGGAAATATTGTTAAAGCAAAAAGATTAATTCTGGATTCACAATTTGGAGGCTACAGTCCCTAATGAAGATGTTGACAGTGTTCCTTTAACTCAAGTTATTATGAATGAGAGGTCATCCTATAATATAAAAGGCCAAGTGTGTTTGACCGAAGCTGTCATGCGCAGTAGAGACAGCACAAGGACAAACACACCTAGCCTTGACATGCTGTTTGCTGCGATAGTGTGCGTGGCCGGCGAGATCGTGGGTGTGGCCGGGTGGGGTGTGGGCGGGTGTGGTCAGCGCGAGAGAGAGGGGAGAGAAATAGAAAGAGAGGGGAGAGACAAAAAGAGATAGGAAAGAGCTAAAGAGAGGGGGAAGAGCAGAAGAGAGGGGAAAGTGCAGAAAAGAGGGGAAAGAGCAAAATAGAGGGAAGAGAGAGAAAAAGAGAGGGGGGGAGAGAGAGCAATAGAGAGGGGGAGAGAGAGAGCAATAGAGTGGGGGAGAGAGAGAGCAAAAGTGAGGGATGGAGAGAGAGAGCAAAAGAGAGGGGGGAGAGAGAGAGCAATAGAGCGGGGGAGAGAGAGAGCAAAAGAGAGGGGGAGAGAGAGAGCAAAAGAGAGGAGGGAGAGAGAGAGCAAAAGAGAGGGATGGAGAGAAAAAGGAAAAGAGGGATGGAGAGAGAGAGCAAAAAAAGGAGAGAGAGACAAAGCAAAAGAGAGGGGGAGAGGGAGTGCAAAAGAGAGGGGGGAGAGAGAGCGCACAAAAGAGAGGGAGAGAGAGCGCGCAAAAGAGAGGGAGAGAGAGACAGCGCAAAATAGAGGGAGAGAGAGCGCGCAAAATAGGGGGAGAGAGCGCGCAAAAGAGAGGGGAAGAGAGAGAGCGCAAAAGAGAGGGGGAGAGAGAGCGCGCAAAAGAGAGGGGGAGAAAGAGAGAGGAAAAGAGAGGGGTAGAGATAGCACACAAAATAGGGGGAGAGAGGGCTCAAAAGAGAGGGGGGAGAGAGAGAGCGCAAAAGAGAGAGAGAACGCAAAATAGAGGGGGAGAGAGAGCGCACAAAAGAGAGGGGGAGCGAGAGAGAGAGCAAAAGAGAGGGTGAGAGAGCGCAAAAGAGAGGGGGAGAGAGCACAAAAGAGAGGGGGAGAGAGCAAGGGGTGGGACCGCTGTACTGCAAAAAATGACCCGTGTGAACGAGCTTTAGGACTATATATTAATAATTTATTCTGTATAATATGTATTCACTGTATATAGCAATGGAATTTAAAGGGATAGTCAACACCAGAATTTTTGTTGTTTAAAAAATTAGATAATCCCTTTATTACCCATTCCCCAGTTTTGCAAAACCAACACTGTTATATTAATACACTTTTTACTTCTGTAACTAACTTGTATCTAAGCATCTTCTGACCGCCCCTAATCACATGACTTTTAGTTATTATCTATTGACTTGCATTTTAGCCAATTAGTGCAGTGTCTGCCACTAGCCACGAGCGTGATCACAATGCTATCTATATGGCCTACATGAGCTTGCTCTCCCCTGCTGTGAAAAGTAAATAAAATAGAGGTGGCCTTCAAGGGCTTAGAAATTATCATATGTGCCTTCCTAGGTTTGCTTTCAACTAGAATACCAAGAGAACAAAGCAAAATTGTTGATAAAAGTAAATTGGAAAGTTGTTTAAAATTACATGCCCTATTTGAAAAATGAAAGTTTTTTTTGGACTTGACTGTCCCTTTAATTGTATTTTATTTGAGAATAGAACTGAACACTAATTGGTAGTACTGTATAAGTAATTTTGGAATATGATGAATTTAAAAATTAGAGGGTTTTTTAAGGAGCAATAAACAGATGATGTGCATAAGCATGATTAAGGGTGAAAGACCCTTCTCGTATGTTTGTGCCATGTGTGAAGATGCACTAATAAAAGTTTTGATTACGGTGCTTTGTACTTTGGTACATTGTTTTACCAGTTATCAACATGTTGAAAATATTTTACACCAACAATTACACCGTGTAGCCGTTTACAAAGTTGATTGTTTTTTGTTTTGCAATAGCCAAATTATGACAGAGGAAGGTTGTTTTCAATTCCATTTAAAGACAATGGGGGCCCCAAAATGTTTTGGCTTGCTGTATGCTGACATTAATCATTTTCATCTAACACTACCAAATGTAAAAGGACAGAATGACCTTCATCATTAGTATTTCAAGATGTGAAGTAGTTTAAAAACACATATTTTAAGGGCCAGTAATCATAGAAAATAATGTTATATAATTCTGCACATAGACTGTCCAATAGACTTTCAATTTTTGAGCCTTATTTTGAGCCTCTTTTTACTGTAATTTAAGTCTGAAAAGTGTGGATTTTAAAGTTTTGAAAACTGAAAGAGGACATGCTAGGATTCCAAAGCCTAATCCTCCAACATATATCTCCCTAATTTGCAGTTTGGTATCTCAAAATTTCTGTTGATGACAAACAATGGAGATTTTCTTAACACAATGACAGTGGCACAGCCTGTTTTATCCAGACTCAGTCTGTATGACTAAAATCTAGCACAACAGGACCACTTTCTGTTTAAAATAGACTCAAAGGGGTAGATTTACAATCTGTCGGAAGGACATGATTAGCTGAAGCGATTTATCATTGCACAAGCAGTTTTGGTGAACTGCTTGTGCAATGCCGTCCCCTGCAGATTCATGGCCAATCGACTGCTAGCAGGGGGTGTAAATCAACCCGATAGTATTTGATCGGGTTGATAGCTGTCCGCCGCTCAGAGCAGGAGGACAAGTTAAGGAGTAGCGGTCTGTTTCCGGGGAGTCTGAAGGCTTGTGTGCAAACAAGGGAAACAGGGGCCATTGGGCCCTTGTTAAATCAGCGCCAAAGTCTCTTTCTTCAGGAATTATAACTCATAGTACTACAACAGCATTGTTTAGGGCTATAACAAGCCCTTAATTATGCAACATTCAGACTGACATTAACCACTTATAAAGCTTTATTACAAATAACAATATAAAAAAAATGCCATAAAAGCTATTATAGCAACCCCTTTTGGCCACATTCTAGATTGCACTTTCATATACAAATTACCAGGATAATGTCACATATGTTACATTATCTTAAAATGAAAAGAGTTTGGGCGCGATCCGATACACGGCGCAGGTTTCGGCGCAAGCGAGGGGACCCGCGCCGCCTGTAATTTCACCTCACACATCGGGGTATTGCATATACCCCGCCGGCAGTTCCTAAAGTGCTGTAAGTTGGATAAACTAGCGATGTCCAGAAATAAGTGTAACTACAAATTTCTGGAGTCGCTAGTGACTTACGGCACTTTAGAAACTGCCGGCGCCTAAGAAAAGTAACAAAAATGGTAAATCTCCCGTAACTGTCTAACACACCTCCCAAAAATAAGCCCGACATGTATACCCCTATATCCGCAATCCACCATCTCACTCCTAATAATAAATGTATTAACCCCTAGACTGACAACCCCCCACAACGCATTATAGGGACAATATGCCCAAACATTTTCTTTCATGATTAAGGTAGAGAATATAATTTTAAACAACATTCCAATTTATTTCTATTACCTAATTTGCTTTATTCTTTAGATATACTTTAATGAAGAAATAGCAATGCACACATTGAACCAATCACAGGAGGCATCTATGTGCAGCTACCAATCAGCAGCTACTAAGCATATCTAGATATGCTTTTCAGCAAAGAATATCAAGAGAATGAAGAAAAATAGATAATAGACGTAAATTAGAAAGTTGTTTATAATTGTATGCTCTTTCTAAATCATGAAAGAAAAAATTTGGGTTTCATGTCCCTTAAGCCTAATTATTAACCCCTAAACCGCCATAGCCCACACCGCAAGTAATAACTAAATTATTAACCCCTAAACCGCCATAGCCCACATAGCTTATTAAATCTATTAACCCCTAATCTGCCGCCGCCAACGTCGCCGCCACTATAATAAAGTTATTAACCCCTAAACCTAAGTCTAACCCTAACACCCCCTAACTTAATTATTATTTAAATAAATCTAAATAATATTACTATTATTAACTAAAGTATTCCTATTTAAAACTAAATACTTACCTATAAAATAAACCCTAACATAGCTACAATATAACTAATAGTTACATTGTAGCTATTTTAGGATTTATTTTTATTTTACAGGCAACTTTGTATTTATTTTAACTAGGTACAATAGCTATTAAATAGTTAATAACTATTTAATAGCTACCTAGTTAAAATAATTACAAATGTACCTGTAAAATAAAACCTAACCTAAGTTACAATTACACCTAACACTACACTATCATTCAATTAATTAAATAAATTAACTACAATTCCCTAAAATTAAATACAATTAAATTAAATAAACTATAGTACAAAAAAAAAAAAAAACACTAAATTACAGAAAATAAAAAAAAATTACAAGAAGTTTAAACTAATCAGCCAATCGGAATTAAGGTAGGAAAAATCCAATTGGCTGATTTAATCAGCCAATCGGATTGAAGTTAAATACGATTGGCTGATTGGATCATTCAATAGAATTGACCTTGCATTCTATTGGCTGATTCAATCAGCCAATCGGATTGAACTTCAATCCGATTGGCTGAGTAAATCAGCCAATCGGATTTTTCCTACCTTAATTCCGATTGGCTGATAGAATCCTATCAGCCAATCGGAATTCGAGGGATGCCATCTTGGATGATGTCATTTAAAGGAACCGTCATTCGTCGAGTAGTCGTCATGCTGGAAGGATGCTCTGCGTTGGATGTCTTCAAGATGGACCCGCTCCGCTCTGGATGGAAGAAGATAGAAGATGCCGTCTGGATGAAGACGTTTGCCGGTCCGGATGTCCTCTTCTGCCCGGATAGGATGAAGACTTCTGCTGGTCTGGATGTCCTCTTCTGCCCCGATCGGATGAAGACTTCTGCCTTGATCGGATGACCACTTGTGCCCGGCTGGGTGAAGAAGGCTCAAGGTAGGGTGATCTTCAAGGGGGTAGTGTTAGGTTTTATTAAGGGGGGATTGGGTGGGTTTTAGAGTAGGGGTGTGTGGGTGGTGGGTTGTAATGTTGGGGGGAAGTGTATTTCTTTTTTTTACAGGTAAAAGAGCTGATTACTTTGGGGCAATGCACCGCAAAAAGCCCTTTTAAGGGCTATTTGTAATTTAGTATAGGGTAGGGCATTTTATTATTTTTGGGGGGGGGTTTATTTTATTAGGGGGCTTAGATTAGGTGTAATTAGTTTAAACTTCTTGTATTTTTTTTTATTTTCTGTAATTTAGTGGTTTTTTTGTACTATAGTTTATTTAATTTAATTGTATTTAATTTTAGGGAATTGTTGTTAATTTATTTAATTAATTGAATGATAGTGTAGTGTTAGGTGTAATTGTAACTTAGGTTAGGTTTTATTTTACAGGTAAATTTGCGGCGACGTTGGCGGCGGCAGCTTAGTGTTTAATAGATTTAATAGGCTTTAATAGGCTATGTGGGCTATGGCGGTTTAGGGGTTAATACTAGGATATGTTTATTGCGGTGTGGGCTATGGCGGTTTAGGGGTTAATACACTTTATTAGTTATTGCGGTGGGGGATTGTGGTTGACAGGTAGATAGACATTGCGCATGCGTTAGGTGTTAGTTTATTTTTGCAGGCATTTTAGGGAGTTACGGTGCTCCCATACTCAGCGCAAGGCCTGCTACTGCTGCTTTTTATGGTGAGGTTAAAATGAAGATAAGATTTCTCCATTTTTGCCACGTAAGGCCTTGTGCTGGATATTGGATACAGATTTACGACGCGGTCCTATGTTAGCTTCTGGGAGTAAAAATTGCGAGCAACCGGTGAAATATACGGGCGTAACTTGTATGCTACGCCGTATATAGGATACCAAAAACGCGCAAAATCCGGTGTCGCCGGCTTTTGCAGGCGACGCTCTATATGTAATGGAGGCCTTTAGGAGCAGCGGTCTTCTTTACATTACAAAAAATATAATTAACAAAAACTTTTTTTACAAAAATGACAAAAATATTAAAACTTAATAAAAAAAAAATGTATCCACCAAACCTCTCTTCTTTTCAAAATTAATTCCCTATTGCCCCCTCTCCTAAATTAAGGTACATGATTAATAATTTGAACGTTTAACTGACTTACATTATGATTTGTTTGGAAAAAAAATTGTGATACTAACTTTGTTTTATCTTTATTCCTAATAGCAAATTTGTGCTCAGTGGCCTGGTGTACACAAGGACACTTAAAGGGCCATAATACCCAAATGTTTAAACACTTGAAAGTGATGCAGCATAGCTGTAAAAAGCTGACTAGAAAATATCACCTGAACATCTCTATGTAAAAAAGAAAGATATTTTACCTCAAAAAAATCCTCAGTAGCCACCTCCCATTGTAAAGGATTTCTAAGCTGCATATTAGTGTGTCTGTCCCGGGACATCTGAAGGGATGAGCATCGTGAACTCTCATATTATTTCACCAATCAGGTAAAGGAAGCTTACTATGAAATCCCATGAGAGTTAAGTCAAATCTCATGAGATCACAGTAAGAGTTCATGACCTCAGCACTGCTGATGCTGATTGGCTGCTGTTCATTTCTTCATTTTTTTTTATTTTTACCTGCAGCTGGGAGCAGGTGAAGTATAACTTTTTACACAGAACTTACTCTGCTGAGCTGAGGAGATTGTGAGGTAAAATATCTTCCTTTTTTACATAGAGATGCTCAGGTGATATTTTCCTGTCAGCTTTTTACAGTTATACTGCATCAGTTTCAAGTGCTTTAGCATATGAGTATTATGTCCCTTTAAGTAAATAAATAATATAATTTGTTTAACGCATAAAGAGGCCATTAATTAATATCTTACTATGACCACTTGGTTGTGCCAAAAATGTACCTTTAATCATGGAGTTGCAATGACTGCAATTTAAAAAATGATAGCCACCTTTGTTTTTATTAGCAATATAATTAACTTGTTTTTTATTTGTGCAAATATCAGACCTCACTTGTTTATCTCTTAGATTTTTTACACTCTGAAAAGAGGAACTTATAATATTGCATTATGAGTAATTGTCTGCTATGCTAACCCTCTCGCTGCCTACCGGCCTATTTTGTTAATCAACAGATGTCTTATTAGCATTTTTTATGCCTTATGCTTATGTTGTCTTCATTTTAAGGTGGAACATCTAAATTGTTTCTCAGTATATTTTATCCTTGCTATGAGAAGCCAAAGATAAAAAGATTTGAAAGACGGAGAGTCTGGAAGCTGTTACTTAATCACTTCAGTATGACTCGATCATTGTACATGATACTAATACAGTTCCTTCAGTCATAGCTTATAGCTTTGCTAATGCCCCCTTTGCTTGTTTGTATTGGTTATGTGGATCCTATAGTGGGTTATACCTTGTAGTGGGTGAGACTGCGATTGTAGGATCCTTTAGTGGGCTATACCTTGTATTGGGTGAGACTGCGATTGTAGGATCCTTTAGTGGGCTATACCTTGTATTGGGTGAGACTGCGATTGTAGGATCCTTTAGTGGACTATACCTTGTAGTGGGTGAGACTGCAATTGTAGGATCCTTTAGTAGACTATACCTTGTAGTTAGTGAGACTGCGATTGTAGTATCCTTTAGTGGACTATACCTTGTAGTGGGTGAGACTGCAATTGTAGAATGCTTTTGGGAAAATCTAAATTTTAAAAGTAAACAAATATATTGTGCATTCATGCCAGATTCTAAATCCTTAATCACACTTTTGTAAGTCAAATGCCATAAGCATAACTTTCAAATTCAGTAAAACTACAGATTGACGTAACTCCCCCAAAAAATAATAAAAGTTATGATAAATTATTATTGAAAACTGTATCTGTACATTGTTTGAAAATTGACTTCAATTTTTTTTATATTGCATATCCATGAACAACATTAAAATATCACAGTTTAGAACTTTATATCTCGACTTCAGTATTTGTGGCTTATTCATAAAGCTAGAAAATCTGTTACCATATGAGATCTAACTCTATGCGAAATTGGTATGGATGTTAGTTTTTCACTTTTGTCTAAAAATAACAAGTTTACTTAAAACATATATATATATATATATATATATATATATATATATATATATATATACAGCAGACTCTCAGTTATCCGGAACTCAAGCAACGGGTACTCTCAAGCAACCAGAAAAAAAAAGGGAACATGTTAGAACATAAATGTGCTCTATAACAAACAAACAGTCCAGATCTTGAAGATAGACCAATAGACAGGCACCGTAATTGATGTCTCAGGACTCTTTTCTGCTACACTAACTCTTCCCAGCCGTATTGTACACACTCAATACCTCTCCAGTGGCCAGTCTTCTACTAATCGCTGCAGGGTAGAGAGCTTGTACTGCCTGTCTAATGAGATACCTTTCCGGTCGGTAGTGTGTTTCCTGTTGAAGTCCGCCTCAGAGTGATGATACGTCCTGTCATCACTTTGCATCTAGTGTGCGCCTTTACCTCTCCACAACCAGCACTTGCCCATGTGATCCACGAATCACCAGTGATGTAAAAGATTTGCCCCAATAGAAAAAATGAAGGTGCCCCGGCTCAAGGGATAATCATCAAAGTTTAAAAGTACAGTATGTATTTAAATATTAATACAGTATCAAGTAAATACAGCGTTTATAGTAAAATCTGGGTTAAAGAACTAGTTAGGCCTATTTTTAATAGTAACTCTTAAGCAACCAGAAATACACTTATCCAGAATCTACAAATCCCCATGGGTGCTGGTTAATTGAGAGTTAACTGTATATATATATATATATATATATATATATATATATATATATATATATATATATATATGTATAGGCTTACCATAATTTTTAGAGGTGAAACTGGAACCACCTGGTGCGGTGCCAGTGGGGGTGTGGTCAGGAGCATGGTCAAGGGGGCGTGGCAATTACCGGTCCTTTTAAAGTAGTAGATTTTATGTGTGTAATGTTTCGTGGATACGCTACCCTTCCTCAGTCAAACAAGTGAATCACACAGTTTAAATAGACCATAACACCACCCCCTAGTGAAAAAGGTACCATTACGTTGTCATGGCAAATAAATCATTAATCTAAATCTCAGATTCTAAATAATGCCAAACATCAAGCATAATTATCACTTTCATAATTAGCAATTTCACAATTTAATATCTGCAGTGTAATATGTGTTTTATGTGTCTAATTAAGGAACAGAGCCAAATACTGATAAGGCATAAATACAACATTGAATGAAACTGCTAAAGCTGTTTAAGAGGCTACTCTATACCATAATGCAGGAAGATTATAGCCAACATGCTATCCTGTATGAAGTAAAGCAAGATCCAGGCCAAAAATCCTTCCTGTCTGTACTTCCTAGTCATACCCATATGATTCCCCTAAAGGTGTATTATCGGCAATGTCACCAGGGGTCGGTGGGGGGGGGGGGGGGGGTGTCTTAAATTCTTAGAAAAATAAACCAAGTAGTACTACAAAATTAAAAAAACCCTATGCTGTTCACTCAGCCTGTATTACTAAATGTAAACTTTGAAGGACACGAACGTTAAGCTAAGCAGGGCTGTATGTATGGAGAGCCACAGTCCAGTCATTTTGAATAATGTGTCTGGGTTTCAGGTGGTCTGAAACCCGGACACATGATTTGAAACCTGGAGGTGGCAACACTACTGGGACAGAATGAACAACTGGGTGGGACACTGGGACAGCGCCTCCAAACCGGGACAATCCCAGTAAAAGTGTGACTTCTGGTAAGCCTATGTATGTATATACAGTATATATAAATACTCTTTCTTCTAATAATTGAATTAAAAGCTCAATTTTCGAGTGTGTGCACCATGCAATATCCTCTGCTTTATTTTTTTATGTATATGGGGAAAGGTTGCACCTTGTTATTTACCTTTTATTCCAAATTTATTCATTTTTAAATCTTAACCTCATTGTTTTTCTTTGACTGAATTTAAGTCTGATATTCAAAGAGTTGGATTCAGAATTTGCATATAAAATTAAAAAAATTAACCTCAGAAGTGTATTTTATGCATTTGTCCTTGAATTAATCTCCTGAATTATTGTGGCCTAGATTACAAGTTGAGCACACAAATATTAGTGCTATTGTGTGTTAAGTACATTGCTTGAACGCAATAAGCATTCTTTTTTTTGCTGTCATTTTACAAATAAAAAGTTATAGTCAAGGGTGTGCTAACATCAGCATATTGGATAGCTTAGATGAGCTAAGTCTCACATATAACAGATTTCTATGTATGCAGTAAAATTCATGTTGGAAGTCTCTTGAACACTAAGCCAATGGTGTGCTAAGGTTAGGGCGCACTAATCTGATGGTGCGCTAAGCCCGTGTGAGTAGATAGTGGAGTTCTTGACGTAAATCTTTGCAATACTATTGATAATAATGACTCACTTCAAGTCTGAAAAGCGCTAACATTTACAGTGGTATTATGGACTGTGCTCGACTTAAAAGACAGTCTAGTCAAAATTAAACTTTCATGATTCAGATAGGTCATGCCAATTTTTTTTATCATCTAATTGGCTTTGTTCTCTTTCTCATTGAAAGCTAAATCTAGGTAGGCTCATATGCTAATTTCTAAACCCTTGAAGGCCACTTCATTTTGACAGTTTTTTTACAGCTAGACAGCGTTAGCTCATGTTTTCCATATAGGTAACATTGTGCTCACTCCCCTGGAGTTACCTAGGTGTCAGCACTGATTGGCTAAAATACATGTCTTTCAAAAGTACTACAATTAAAGAGCAAGCTGCAGAGGCTTAGATACAAGGTTATCACAGAGGTAAAAAGTATATTAATATAACGGTGTTGGTTATGCAAAACTGGGGAATGGGTAATAAAGGGATTATCTATTATTTAAGCAATAACAATGCTGAAGTAGACTGTTGCTTTAACTCTCCACTTGTAATACAAATGCAATGAGTGCACTAATAGGGATCCCTGTGTGATTGTTGAAAGTTGTGGGGCAGATTACGAACGGTAATTATCGCTCACTCTCACACTATCGCTCACTCTCACATGCTAACTCCGCTAGAAGTAAGCTTTCACGCAAAAAAGCCAAACTTACAATATAGCAATCGTGTTAACGTAGTTCCCCATAGACTTCAATGGAGCGTGAAAAGTAGGGGGAAATCACTAACACCCCATTCATGTGCAAACCTAATAGCATTTTTTTCAAGTGTACTAACTCGACATGAAATATTACTATTTTACATTCTAATGTTCTTCACATAAAAGAATGTGTTCTATATATCCACAAATACATGTTTTTTTATG
This sequence comes from Bombina bombina, assembly GCF_027579735.1. Taxonomy (NCBI): domain Eukaryota; kingdom Metazoa; phylum Chordata; class Amphibia; order Anura; family Bombinatoridae; genus Bombina; species Bombina bombina. The sequence continues at coordinate 432,059,823 of NC_069504.1, read as the reverse complement.
TATATGATTTTTATTAATATATTTATATATGTTATTAATATATATATATATATATATATATATATATATATAAACAACACACAGAAAAAGTCCAGCACTCACTTACAAGCTCTCAGCTAAGATTTAAAGCAAAAATGGAAGGGTTAATTACTGCATTTGGCCAAATTTACAAGCCCAGCTACCACGTCAAGGTATCTTTCAAAAACTTGGGAGCCTAAAACAGCCACATAATGCAAGCTCTCAATCCAACAAACTGGGAACTAGTGAAGGGTGCACAGGCTTATGTAATCACCCCAGACATATACAAAACACGGAAGGGGACTGCACTCTCAGACCGGACCGGGTACACATCCCATAACCCTGCAACATGCTCAGCCCCGGGTGCTCACTGGCTGAGATCTTGTGAGTGCTGGACTTTCTCTGTGTGCTGTATTAATTTGTTTTGTAATTTTCATTATGGTTCTTGCACCTAGACCTTTTTCAGGTTAACTGCCTGTGACTCCAGGGACAGCACAGCTTCCTGTGAGTGACAGTGAGCACCCAGGGCTGAGCATGTTGCAGGGTTATGGGATGTGTACCCGGTCCTATATATATATATATATATTCTATAAATTATTTAGAATATTTTACAGTATTTTTATAATTTTGTAAAAATTTATATTATTTTTTATTAATGTTTTATAAGTAATTTTTTAAATTACGTGCCTCAAGAAAACTACGTTCTTGTGTGCGCTAACCCGACTGCATTAAGATCTAAATTGAGAAACACGATCGGCAAAAAGCATATTTTACATTCCTATGTTATTGACATAGAAATTAATCTATTTCTTATTATTAAATATATATTTACAATAACAATCTGTTGAGGTAACTAAATCTTACGAAGTTCCAATTAATATGTGATGTACTTCATAGATCAAAACAAGAGTCGTATCAGTAATCATTCTTCCAATTATTTCAGTTGCTACTCTGCATAATCAATACACTTCTGCATAATGGTATTTTATCCATATTATTTGCATTAGTGCAAAAATTGCATACATTAAAAGCGCATTGACTTGAATTTGACCAAAATAAAATGTCATGTACATAGAGTATTACTTGAGCCCCTGCTTTCGCCTCAGCTTTGCACATTCAGTATGTGGTAATGCCTTCATCAATGGAACATTACCAAAATGTGTCCATTCCTCACACAAGACACATCAGATATTATGGTCCACTATTTCACATCTTGACCACTGTAACACCCTTCACTAAACTGTATTCACTTCAGTCATCCTAAATGCTTGCACCATACTTTGCCACCTTACCCGTTTTCCTCCTCTGCAGCTCCTGTATACCAAATACTATAATGGCTTGGCTTTATTATCCTTCAGGATCAAATTAATAATTTGAGTCCACATCTAACAAATTTCCCCACAACGCTGCACCTCATGATATCTCAAATCTAATCTCTATGTACTAGTCACTTCCTTTGGTTTGTTTTTGAGTGCCTCGTATCACTACCTACTTCAGGACTTGTCTTCATCCACACCTATACGGGAAACAAGACATCCTCAACTAACCATGTCCTACAATCAGAATTCACCACCAGCAACTTCCCCAACTACCAACTACAGCTTAGATTGGAAGCTTTCTAGGGAGCAAGGTTTATTGTCCTGTCTCATTCAATTGTTCCCTTGTGTGGTCTTTATTTATTGTACCCCCTGTATAATGCTATTGAATCTGTTGGTGCATAAGAAGCCATGATAACAATAATAATAATAATTATAAGAAGAAGAAGAAAATAGTAAATTATTTATGCAAAGTGGTTTTTATTGCTTGGTACAAAATAAACAACCAATGTTAAATATTTTCTGTTTTGGATTGTTTTTCATAAAAACTGGCAACATAGTAGTCTTCTAGAAGAACTCCTCGGACTTCTCTCTTCTTTATTACTTAATAAAAGACCAGAACAAGAATGTTTTCATCAAAAACCATACTCCACATACAAGAATATAGTTAGTAGGGAACCAAGAAATATGTGTCCAGGAGCTCAAGATAAGTAAATCCATTTCTGTTTTCGTACCATCATATTGAAATTTGAGCAAATAAAGTTTGCAAATAAATATGAAATAAAAATAATAAATATCAAGGAGAGGGATGTCTCAATTAATTCCAAGTTTTAGAAACAGTGTTCTTCTTTAAGAGTTCAAATGTATATTATGACGAAGTGCGCAACTTTATTAAACCCAACATTCACAAGACACTGCTACGGACAAACCTTCCTCCAATAAATATATAAAAAAAAAATTATGCTATTGTTCGTTAACAGTATTTTCTCTTAAATCTTCTTAAAAAACTTTCAAGACTTTCCAAAAATTTGTTTGCATTTTTTCGTTCAGTTTTGCATTCAGTCTGAAAGAAGAAGAGTGATAATGATTATTCTCATTAGACTTGAAGAGTCGATTTATGTAACAAAAGTATGCTGATTACATACTTTTTAGGCCTAGGAAGCGGGTGGGTAGGAATTGAGCTCACCCGCCTTCTATTAGCATATAGGTCACCAACTTTTCCTGCTTAGGGGCAACTTATGAACAGAATTGCTTACACATTACATCAGTTACAACACAGTATTATAAAAAATAAATGACCACAGCCAAGAAATTTAAATTAAACCAAACATTTTTTTGTCATAAAATCAATGTAAACTTTAAATCGTACTGGAATTTGATTGCAGTTAAATGTCAGCAACATTTCTACATTTTTTCACATTCTATCAACAAACTTTTGAGTTATACATTTAAAAATGTATGCAGATTACTATAAAAGATGTACCCCTCAAAAAAAGGATATCAACGCCTTATTTTTAAGTCTTAAAGCAAATATTTAATCAACCAATCTTGAGGTGCATATAATTTAAGTGACTTTAAGAGTGGAATGATTATTGGTGCCAGATGGGGTGCTTTGCAATAAACAGACATTTTTTTCTTTCATGATTCAGTAAGAGCATGCAATTTTAAACAACTTTCCAGTTTCAAATCTTCTTCATTCTCTATGTATCTTTTGTTAAAAAGCAGGAAGGTTAATTCAGGAGTGTGCATGTGTCTGCAGCAATATATGGCAGCAGTTTTGCAACAATGTTATACATTAGCAAGAACATTAGATGGCAGCACTCCTGCCATTTAGTACTCCAGACATATGCATGCTACCTGCCTACCTAGGTATCTCTTTAAAGGGACACTCAAGTCAAAGTTAAATTTTCATAATTCAGATAGGGCATGCAGTTTTAAACATTACAATTTACTTTTATCACCAAATCTGTTTTGTTCTCTTGGCTTTCTTAGTTGAAATCTAAACCTCGAAAGGTTTATATGCTAATTTCTAAACCCTTGAAGGCTGCCTCTTATCTCAGTGCATTTTGACAGTTTTTTATACAGATAGACAGTGCTGGTTCATGTGTGCCATGTAGATAACATTGTGCTCACTCCTGTGGAGCTACCTTGGAGTTAGCACTGATTGGCTAAAACATAAGTCTGTCAAAAAAGCTGAGATAAAAGGGCAGTCTGCAGAGGCTTACATACAAGGTAATCACAGAGGGAAAAAGTGTATTTATATAATCGGTTGGTTATGCAAAACTGGGCAATGGGAAAGGGATTATCTTTTTAAACGAAAACAATTCTGGAGTAGACTTCCTTTACAAATGTGGTTTTGTTATTACAAAGAGAAGAAGAAAATAGCATTATCGTATTCTCTAAAGGGACATAAAACCCAGTTTATGAATCAGATAGAACATACAATTTTAAACAACTTTCCAATTTATTTCTGTTATCACATGTTCTTCATTTTCTTGTTATCCTTTGTTGGAATGCATGAAGCTCAGCTCAGGAGTGTGCAAGTGTCTGCAGTATTATGTCAGCAGTTTTGCAACAATGCTATACCTTAGCAAGAGCACTAGATAACAGCACTATTTCCTTTCACGTAGTGCTCCAGACTTGTGCAAACTACCTATCTAGGTATCTCTTCAACAAAGAATAAAAAAAGAATGAAGCAAATTTGATAATATAAGTAATCTCTATATAAATCATGAAAGAAAAATACATATTAAGATAAACTATGTAATCCAAATCATGGGACTATCAATGTATTTACAGATTCTGTAGGATAATGGATCTTTGGCCTCAATGCAAAAATTAATTGAATACAAAGTAAACACAATCTATAGGAACCACGGGACAATTAAAGGGACATATAATCATGCAATACGTTGCAGCAGTGTTTCCTGTCATGTACTTCCCCAAAAATGTGCACACTAACTATTTAGATATCTTGTCAATAAAGAATACCATGAGAACTAAGTAAATTTGATAATAGAAATAAATAGATTTTTTTTTTTATTTAATTGTATGATCTGTTTCAGTCACAAAATAAAAAATTTGCGGCTATCACCTTTTTTTTGTCTGCTTCTATTAGCCAATGAAGGACTCAAAAGGGACTCATTGGCTAATAGAAGCAGACATAAAAGTTGTTTAGCTGAAAGTCTTTATTTCATGACTCAGACCGAGTATACCATTTAAAAAAATAAAAAAAGTTTACAGTTTATGCCTATTATCAAATTTACTTCTTTCTCACAGTATTCTTTGTTGAAGCGATGCCTAGATAGGTAGTGGGCTATTTGTCACCTTATGGTTGCCTCTATATAAAGCTGTAACGTACCAGAACGTACAAAATATGCACTGTTTATTTTTATACATTTGAATAAAAGTTTAATAAATTGGATGAAGATTTAAGCTTACTGGAATCTGGACCTCTTTGCCAGTGGGATCATTTATATAGCGCTTAAAGGGACAATCTTACAGCTAGACAGTGCTAGTTCATGTGTGCCATATAGATAAAATTGTCCTCACTACCATGGAGTCAGCACTGATTGGCTAAAATGCAAGTCTGTCAAAAGAACTGAAAAAGGCATCAGTCTGCAGAGGCTTAGATACAAGCTAATCACAGAGTTAAAACATATATTATTATAACTGTGTTGGTTATGCAAAACTGGGGAATGGGTAATAATAAAGGGATTATCTATATTTTTAAACGATGAAAAATTCTGGAGTAGACTGTCCCTTTGAGTTAGAACTATAGTAGCTCTGAGCAATGTGATCATTGCTTTAAAGTTTCAAAGACTATTGAAGTTGTAACAGTGTTGCACTATGAAATTGTTCTCCCATCTTTCATTTAGAGAAACGGATGAAGTGAACTTCTCTCCAATAAAGACCTTTCGGAACTGAATTTATGATGATTGTTTTGTGTTTAGTGGACTGTGGAGTATTAAACCCCTCAAAATGTGCTACCCTTACCCCCAAATGCTGCTGCCCTAGGCCTAGATGTTTAAGATCAAAGTTTGCCTCTGGGAATTCCTGCTTACCGGGCACTTACATAGCTGCAGCAATTTCTCAAGCTTTGAGTCAAGTAACTACACTCCCCATTTTCACTCATGTCTAAAACATGATTGGACTATATTTAATATCAACAACAAAATGTTAATCAATGCTAAACACATTTCATAATTAAAGTGAAGGTCAATTTAGATGAATCAGTGCCTGTTTTTTTATAATCCTATTAAAAACAAGGGGACTTTAATTCATCAAATTTGACATTTCACTAGTTTTCTTCAAATACCTTTTAATCCTGACAGCCGCTGCAGTGCTTCCTCCGCCCGTCGCAAGCCCTCTTTGCAGGTCCAAACGGATGAATCTGGCTTCCTCCAATCACGGTGTTGCCTCAGGCCAAGATTCCATGATTGGAGGAAGCTGGATTCGTCATTTCTGATATACGAAGAGGCTTCTGACGGCCAGGGAATCGCTGGAGTGGCTGTGAAGATTAAAAGGTAAGTATTTGAAGAAAACAAGTGAAATGTCAATTTTGATTAATTAAAGTGCCCTTGTTTTTAATAGGATTATTAAACTAATTCATCCAAATCTACCTTCACTTTAAGCAAAGAAAAATTAAAGTCACAGAGGTAATCAATTTAACTAGCTCTCAAAGTTTATTGCACAAGCTGATAGACAATGATTTTGCGCTAAAGCCTTTTACAATCTCTGATCCCAAGAGTTCCTGACAGTATAAAAAGGATTAGAATTTTGACTACAAACACGTATACAATGTATGTTGTCTTCTTTGTAAAAAAGATCCCCTTCCAGTGGGGTTATTCTTGTAATTTAAAGGGTATGTAGACATTTTTTAAACAAATTAACACCTTGTTTGTTACAGTTGTTTTTCAATAGCTAAACTCAACCTACCAGATCCCTCATTTGGAAGAGTCAAACTGGATTTGAGTCTGCAGCTGGCAAGGCTAACCACGCTCATTATGTTTGCATAAAGTGAATTGCTTAGCAGTTCTTATCAGTAAAGCTAATAATGGAACTATTTGTAGTGGGGTTAGCAGGGAGCATTTTAAGTTTTGAGTTGTTTTCCTATGAATAACTAAACATTTTATGTAAAAATTCAAGGTGTTTACGGTCCCTTTAACACATCAGTTATGACCTAAATGTGGCAAAAGGTTTCCCTTGGAAGCCACCGCAGGTGCTGATGGTTTGGCTTTCATAATGCTGACGATTGGATTGGTTCATAGGTAAGTGCGAGTTTTACATGTTGCTGTATTTACCGCCAACTCCCCAGCATCAACTAGGCTTGATAGCCACAAAGTGCATTTTAACAGTGCCTTTCTAAGGTTCAGGTCAAAGTAAATAATACATGAAAATAGAAATACACGTGTTGTGCTGTAAATGTTTATACATTTCTGGTAATCTCATCTGAGATAAATAATCTTTTAAATTGCTCTCTATCAGATTTAGTTTGTGAGTCATGCTGCACAATTTGTTATGCAATTTTATGTTATACAGCATAGCTAGTATGTTTGTCTAAAGAATGTACAACTCTATATAGCAGCGGTGGCTAACCATGATAACTTATTTGAACTGGGGTGTGCATAATGTCTTAACATTAATTACACAGTCTCTCCCAGTCCCTACAGGGGTGTCCTGGATAAATGATACTGAATTTTCATTAACATTTACATACATTTTTGTTAAAACGAATGTTTCAAAGTTACAAGAGAAAAGTTCACCTGTAGCTACAATACTTGTTTTAGTGTGATCTGAAGAACATGGAGAGCACGTTAAGGTAAGTATTAAACACTTAAAAAAATTAAAGTAAACAAATGATTACTGACGATTTTCATCAGTATTTTTTCGTTTTGTTTAATTTTCGCTGTGCTATCATAGATAGATAACCCGATTAATAGAGTAGAAAGAAAAAAAAGAAAAATAATTGGGACTTGTCTGCAGCTAACAATAATTGTCTCTTACCTGTATTTGTTGTTTGTAATTATAAGATCATAGGAACATTAGACACAGCTGAATTCTTTGGAATCATTTTATCTTTAGTGGTCTACACATTAATGATGATTGCTTTGTTACAATAATTAACTTTAAGCAAAACTTACCCCCTCATAGTTCATCAATTCATTTAACCTTCTAAAATGAGCAGTAATGTTGTTTATATTAGAAAACTTCCTTTCTAGAAATTCTAGCCCGTTCAGATATTCCTGAGCACAGTTTATGTCCTAAAGTAAAAAAACAAACAAAAAAAATATATATTTTGATACATCAGTTGTAATAAACAGAAGCATTTTCCAAATTGCCATCAAAAACATCATAATATATTAGTCAACTTTATTTTCAACAAAGATGAAATTATCAAACCTTCCATCACGTTACTGCTCAGTTCCATACTGTAATTAGTCTTGCAGTGTCCCAACCCACATAATATGCCGTTTAGAGAAAGCATTTTATTTCATAACCTTTTTAGAGACAATGGGCTCCAATTATTAAGCAGCGGATGTCAAAAGATTGCTGATCCTTAACCCTTTAAGGACACAGCTTTCAGTTTGCTCAACTGTTTTATGACGGAAAAATTCTGTCATATGTCCTTAAGAGGTTAACTTGAAACAATCCGGATGATTGACCGCCACTGCTAGCGGCCAATGAGCAGGGGGCGACATTGCACAAGCATTTTTAACAGAAATGCTTGTGCAATGTTAAATGCCGACAGCGTATGCTGTGGGCATTTAGCGAGGTCGAGTGGACATGATTCGCTACAGTGAATCACGTCTGCTTGACTTGACTTTGACTTGGCTTGACTTTTAATAAATCTACCCCAATGTATAGTACAAGGCGTATGGAGTTATTAAATTATCTTAAAAAATAAGAATACTAAATGTGACTGTTTTAGTAATAGTGTCATACACATCCCTCTTCCTCACTCTAAAATGCATTATTTATAAAAAGACAAATCAAGCTCTTCTCTCCAAAAATGTGATATTACAAACTTTTATCATATAACGTTTAATGTCCTTTTCAGAACTCTGTAAATAAATAAATAAATAAATATAAATAAATAAATATAATATAAACAAAATATAAAAAAAAAAACAAGTAGTGCAATGAAACAGCTAAGAATGAGCCTTTCTGGTTGAAGGTCCCTATAGGTGGCTGCCTACTTTCTTTGCTGGGAAATCTTGTCCTGGTTTTTCAGCCTGAACAGCTAAGATAGAAGTGGAACCCTTAGACATGAAGATTCCTATAGGCAGCTGCCTACTGTCTCTACTGACAAATCCTGTTCTGGTTGCAACTTCACTGCTTTGCTTCGTGAAGTTTTTTTCAGACAGCTGCTTTCCGTATGGACAAATCCTGCTACAGTTTTCAAATTTTTTTTATTCTTATTCCAAAATTATTCCAGTTTATTTAAAGAAAAAAATCATCTTTCATTGGAGAGTGATATCATTGCAGTTGGCCTCACATTAAAACTAAAAGATTTTAAGATGTCAACCACCCTTATATTAAGCGCACACTTTCAGTGCTTGTTTTCTACAAGTGGAAATGCTTAAAGGGACACTGAACCCAAATGTTTTCTTTCGTGATTCAGATAGAGCATGCAATTTTAAGCAACTTTTTATTTTAGTCCTAATATTAATTTTTCTTCCTTCTTTTGCTATCTTTATTTGAAAAAGAAGGCATCTAAGCTTTTTTTTGGGTTCTGTTCTCTGGACAGCAATTTTTTTATTAGTGGATGAGTTTATCTGCCAATCAGCAAGAACAACACAGGTTGTTCACCAAAAATGAGCAGGCATCTAAACATACATTCTTGCATTTCAAATAAAGATACCAAGAGAATGAAGAAAATTTGATAATAGGAGTAAATTTGAAAGTTGCTTAAAATGTCATGCTCTATCTGAATCACAAAAGAAAGAATTTGGGTTCAGTGTCCCTTTAAATAGATGAGGGGCTGAGTTAGGTTAAAGGGATATTCGATCAGGCATATAAAGGAGCACCATTTTAACATGGAAAAATATTTCTTGCATAGGAAAAAATATTAAAGGGGCATGATACTTAAAGGAACACTAAAGTCAAAATTAAACTTTCATGATTCTGATAGAGCAATTTTAAACATCTTTCCAATTCACTTCCATTATCAAAATATGCACAATCTTCTTTTTTTTTTTACACTTTCTGAGGTGCAAGTTTCTACTAAGCAGGTGCAAGAATTTACAGTATATGAATCTTGCGATTGGCTGGTGGCTGTCACATGATGAGTTAGGAAAATGTAACTAATTTTAAAATGTTCCAGAAACTACTTAGTTGACATTCAAAGTGCTTTTGCATTGTCTTTATATTATATGTTGATTATCCTATTCTACTTTACTTAATGGTCCTTTAATTTTGTCTAAAAGAGAAATAGATCACAGAGCTATGTTTGTTTGGGTTTTTTTTCTGTGCTGAATAAACCAATTTTTTTTCTTTCGGTAGGAACTGTCCCATCAGGCAATAAGCAGCAGAGTCCCAGGACTGTACATAATAAGGCACTTCTTTCTTATTGTACCTTAAAGAGCTTTTACGTAATGCTTTCCACACACACACACATACAAAATGATTTGTAATATTCTTAATAATATGTACCTGTCAATGTTGAACTGTTATCAGTTGAAATAGATTTTGAAACTAACCAGCAATGGATGTTGCACAGAACTCACTCCTGTGAACAGAGTGCTCATTGGCTGATGCAGACAACCCCACTGCTACAATGTGGTTTTTATTTTTTATTTATTTGATGTATTTAGTTTTTATTTTATTTTAAATCTGGATCTGAAAATTAAATTGCTCACTTTTAGATGCAATAAAGGACAATGACTTTAACATGTGTTTAGGTTTACAAGATATATTATGACTCACATATTTTTATTAATGTTCTTACAGACAATGATAACAGTTAGTGAACCTGTCTGCCAAGTACCACAAATTGTGGGCAGCATTTGCTATGTTTATGATTGCACAACCAAAGAGATTTAAAGAGAATATTTGAAGAGTTCATATCAATAGAACATAAGTAAAGCCATATTTTAGAGGGGCCGAATGGAGATATCACTAAACAAACTTGTGTGGGAGCCAAAGTCTGCCATTGTCTTACATTAACCAGACACTTGGGATACTAAAACAACTCATGTCATTTTGTTATTACAATAAAATAAAATAAGGGGAAAAAAAGCCATGTTCATTTTAGAGGGAATTAATATATACTGTAGGTAGACTGTGCATATCTCATCTGTTCACATATAGTAGACCATGTTCTAAATCTATATTGTTAAAGGGATATTCCAGCCACAATTGGAATATACACGGATGCATTTCCGTTTTGCATGGAAGCATTTTTTTGTAATATACATGTATTAGCAAAAATGCTTCTAATAAAAGCTATAGCTGTTTAAAAAGTGTATTTAAGTATGCACCGTGCACCAGCATTTTAAACACAGCACTTGCTCAGACAGCCTAAGGTGCTTGTACCATCTGGTAATGACTCAATTTTTTTAATTGTTGACATGATACAAGCCCCACTAGCGCTCTGAGCAGCTGCAGTTTCTAAACTGCTAGCGCACCGAGAATATCTAGCTATGCTTCACATGCAAAGATGTAATTCACCTAAGTGTATTTAAATTTTGATCGGAATGTCTCGTTAAGTTTCCCATTTTCTCTGAAATTTCTTAGTGATATGATAATAATGTCATTGTGCAGCAGGGGTATATTTTAGCACATGGCGCGATCATTCAGCAATACTTGCTCATGTATACATAAGTGCAGAAAGTTAAACATGTTAATATTTAATTCCTAAAAATATTGAGTAAAAGCTTTGTAAATTTAAAGGCAAACTAGCAAGAAGAGTCACCAATACCTAGGCATTTATTGCTCTTTGGCTGACGGGCGATAACCTCTATAGAAAAAAGTTTGTTTATTTACCAAATCCATTTTTTAAAAATCATTAGCACTTTCAAAAATCATTTTTAGATGAAACAGAGACCATTTTGATCCCTTTAAGTTTTAACAAAATGTATAAACATTTTAGTACTTACATTACTTAAAGGTGATGGAACAAAGTTCATCTGTGAGAAAAAGAGAAAAACAAAATCTTTTATTTCTGCGTCTGCAATTGCAAAAATATGTTAGTGTCTCTAGAGACTAAGTTTTACCTATTGAAGAGTAAATTATCACTATACTAAAACAAAAGCAATATAAAGCAGTTATAGTCACAATTATTGGCTATATAGAAAAGAATGTTACCTCAAATGAAGGCTGTTCAGTTCTATGAACAATCTTCCAAGTCTCTTCAGCACCCAGACAAATTTGATTTTCAGCATAACTGTTCTGAGCACATAATGCTACAAAACCTAGACAAAGTATAAATATCATGACTGAATTCTTAAGAAGTTCCAGTAGTAAATCTGTGACCATAAGCATTAACTTCTGTCATTTTAAATTTGTTTTTATATATTAGGGACCACTTGAGATAAGAGATAAGATGTAACAGTCATCATTAGCTAGTTTAACTAGAATCCTTACTCACTGTAAAAATGAAACCAGTTACGTAATTTTATTTTGTAATAAAGAAAGGATGATCTGGAACTTACTTCAAACTATTTATATATATATACAAACAAGTTTTTCTTCCTTTTTTATTCTTGAAAAACAATCATACACATTATAATTTATTTAAGGTTCAGAAGACTAGTAGACTAGTAATTTTTCCCTTGGAACTAGTATTTTTTTCTTCCCTGGCTGGTATACTGTATATATCTACTGTATATTTACCTGTCTATCAGAGATAAAATGTTACAAGCCAGGAAAATAAATATTTAATAGCTTGGTAATTTCAAAATTAAACTCCTCTATCAAAGGATATATTGTACTAGTTTATATTATTATTAAAAAAATAAAAATAAAAAAAACAGAATTTATGTTTACCTGATAAATTACTTTCTCCAACGGTGTGTCCGGTCCACGGCGTCATCCTTACTTGTGGGATATTCTCTTCCCCAACAGGAAATGGCAAAGAGCCCAGCAAAGCTGGTCACATGATCCCTCCTAGGCTCCGCCTACCCCAGTCATTCGACCGACGTTAAGGAGGAATATTTGCATAGGAGAAACCATATGGTACCGTGGTGACTGTAGTTAAAGAAAATAAATTATCAGACCTGATTAAAAAAACCAGGGCGGGCCGTGGACCGGACACACCGTTGGAGAAAGTAATTTATCAGGTAAACATAAATTCTGTTTTCTCCAACATAGGTGTGTCCGGTCCACGGCGTCATCCTTACTTGTGGGAACCAATACCAAAGCTTTAGGACACGGATGAAGGGAGGGAGCAAATCAGGTCACCTAAATGGAAGGCACCACGGCTTGCAAAACCTTTCTCCCAAAAATAGCCTCAGAAGAAGCAAAAGTATCAAACTTGTAAAATTTGGTAAAAGTGTGCAGTGAAGACCAAGTCGCTGCCCTACATATCTGATCAACAGAAGCCTCGTTCTTGAAGGCCCATGTGGAAGCCACAGCCCTAGTGGAATGAGCTGTGATTCTTTCGGGAGGCTGCCGTCCGGCAGTCTCGTAAGCCAATCTGATGATGCTTTTAATCCAAAAAGAGAGAGAGGTAGAAGTTGCTTTTTGACCTCTCCTTTTACCAGAATAAACAACAAACAAGGAAGATGTTTGTCTAAAATCCTTTGTAGCATCTAAATAGAATTTTAGAGCACGAACAACATCCAAATTGTGCAACAAACGTTCCTTCTTTGAAACTGGTTTCGGACACAGAGAAGGTACGATAATCTCCTGGTTAATGTTTTTGTTAGAAACAACTTTTGGAAGAAAACCAGGTTTAGTACGTAAAACCACCTTATCTGCATGGAACACCAGATAAGGAGGAGAACACTGCAGAGCAGATAATTCTGAAACTCTTCTAGCAGAAGAAATTGCAACTAAAAACAAAACTTTCCAAGATAATAACTTAATATCAACGGAATGCAAGGGTTCAAACGGAACCCCCTGAAGAACTGAAAGAACTAAATTGAGACTCCAAGGAGGAGTCAAAGGTTTGTAAACAGGCTTAATTCTAACCAGAGCCTGAACAAAGGCTTGAACATCTGGCACAGCAGCCAGTTTTTTGTGAAGTAACACCGACAAGGCAGAAATCTGTCCCTTCAGGGAACTTGCAGATAATCCTTTTTCCAATCCTTCTTGAAGGAAGGATAGAATCCTAGGAATCTTAACCTTGTCCCAAGAGAATCCTTTAGATTCACACCAACAGATATATTTTTTCCAAATTTTGTGGTAAATCTTTCTAGTTACAGGCTTTCTGGCCTGAACAAGAGTATCAATAACAGAATCTGAGAACCCTCGCTTCGATAAAATCAAGCGTTCAATCTCCAAGCAGTCAGCTGGAGTGAAACCAGATTCGGATGTTCGAACGGACCCTGAACAAGAAGGTCTCGTCTCAAAGGTAGCTTCCAAGGTGGAGCCGATGACATATTCACCAGATCTGCATACCAAGTCCTGCGTGGCCACGCAGGAGCTATCAAGATCACCGACGCCCTCTCCTGATTGATCCTGGCTACCAGCCTGGGGATGAGAGGAAACGGCGGGAACACATAAGCTAGTTTGAAGGTCCAAGGTGCTACTAGTGCATCCACTAGAGCCGCCTTGGGATCCCTGGATCTGGACCCGTAGCAAGGAACTTTGAAGTTCTGACGAGAGGCCATCAGATCCATGTCTGGAATGCCCCACAGCTGAGTGACTTGGGCAAAGATTTCCGGATGGAGTTCCCACTCCCCCGGATGCAATGTCTGACGACTCAGAAAATCCGCTTCCCAATTTTCCACTCCTGGGATGTGGATAGCAGACAGGTGGCAGGAGTGAGACTCTGCCCATAGAATGATTTTGGTCACTTCTTCCATCGCTAGGGAACTCCTTGTTCCCCCCTGATGGTTGATGTACGCAACAGTTGTCATGTTGTCTGATTGAAACCGTATGAACTTGGCCCTCGCTAGCTGAGGCCAAGCCTTGAGAGCATTGAATATCGCTCTCAGTTCCAGAATATTTATCGGTAGAAGAGATTCTTCCCGAGACCAAAGACCCTGAGCTTTCAGGGATCCCCAGACCGCGCCCCAGCCCATCAGACTGGCGTCGGTCGTGACAATGACCCACTCTGGTCTGCGGAATGTCATCCCTTGTGACAGGTTGTCCAGGGACAGCCACCAACGGAGTGAGTCTCTGGTCCTCTGATTTACTTGTATCTTCGGAGACAAGTCTGTATAGTCCCCATTCCACTGACTGAGCATGCACAGTTGTAATGGTCTTAGATGAATGCGCGCAAAAGGAACTATGTCCATTGCCGCTACCATCAACCCGATCACTTCCATGCACTGAGCTATGGAAGGAAGAGGAACGGAATGAAGTATCCGACAAGAGTCTAGAAGCTTTGTTTTTCTGGCCTCTGTCAGAAAAATCCTCATTTCTAAGGAGTCTATTATTGTTCCCAAGAAGGGAACCCTTGTTGACGGGGATAGAGAACTCTTTTCCACGTTCACTTTCCACCCGTGAGATCTGAGAAAGGCCAGGACAATGTCCGTGTGAGCCTTTGCTTGAGGAAGGGACGACGCTTGAATCAGAATGTCGTCCAAGTAAGGTACTACAGCAATGCCCCTTGGTCTTAGCACAGCTAGAAGGGACCCTAGTACCTTTGTGAAAATCCTTGGAGCAGTGGCTAATCCGAAAGGAAGCGCCACGAACTGGTAATGTTTGTCCAGGAATGCGAACCTTAGGAACCGATGATGTTCCTTGTGGATAGGAATATGTAGATACGCATCCTTTAAATCCACCGTGGTCATGAATTGACCTTCCTGGATGGAAGGAAGAATAGTTCGAATGGTTTCCATCTTGAACGATGGAACCTTGAGAAACTTGTTTAAGATCTTGAGATCTAAGATTGGTCTGAACGTTCCCTCTTTTTTGGGAACTATGAACAGATTGGAGTAGAACCCCATCCCTTGTTCTCTTAATGGAACAGGATGAATCACTCCCATTTTTAACAGGTCTTCTACATAATGTAAGAATGCCTGTCTTTTTATGTGGTCTGAAGACAACTGAGACCTGTGGAACCTCCCCCTTGGGGGAAGTCCCTTGAATTCCAGAAGATAACCTTGGGAGACTATTTCTAGCGCCCAAGGATCCAGAACATCTCTTGCCCAAGCCTGAGCGAAGAGAGAGAGTCTGCCCCCCACCAGATCCGGTCCCGGATCGGGGGCCAACATTTCATGCTGTCTTGGTAGCAGTGGCAGGTTTCTTGGCCTGCTTTCCCTTGTTCCAGCCTTGCATTGGTCTCCAAGCTGGCTTGGCTTGAGAAGTATTACCCTCTTGCTTAGAGGACGTAGCACCTTGGGCTGGTCCGTTTCTACGAAAGGGACGAAAATTAGGTTTATTTTTTGCCTTGAAAGGCCGATCCTGAGGAAGGGCGTGGCCCTTACCCCCAGTGATATCAGAGATAATCTCTTTCAAGTCAGGGCCAAACAGCGTTTTCCCCTTGAAAGGAATGTTAAGTAGCTTGTTCTTGGAAGACGCATCAGCCGACCAAGATTTCAACCAAAGCGCTCTGCGCGCCACAATAGCAAACCCAGAATTCTTAGCCGCTAACCTAGCCAATTGCAAAGTGGCGTCTAGGGTGAAAGAATTAGCCAATTTGAGAGCATTGATTCTGTCCATAATCTCCTCCAAAGGAGGAGAATCACTATCGACCGCTCTTATCAGATCATCGAACCAGAAACATGCGGCTGTAGCGACAGGGACAATGCATGAAATTGGTTGTAGAAGGTAACCTTGCTGAACAAACATCTTTTTAAGCAAACCTTCTAATTTTTTATCCATAGGATCTTTGAAAGCACAACTATCCTCTATGGGTATAGTGGTGCGTTTGTTTAAAGTGGAAACCGCTCCCTCGACCTTGGGGACTGTCTGCCATAAGTCCTTTCTGGGGTCGACCATAGGAAACAATTTTTTAAATATGGGGGGAGGGACGAACGGAATACCGGGCCTTTCCCATTCTTTATTAACAATGTCCGCCACCCGCTTGGGTATAGGAAAAGCTTCTGGGAGCCCCGGCACCTCTAGGAACTTGTCCATTTTACAAAGTTTCTCTGGGATGACCAACTTGTCACAATCATCCAGAGTGGATAATACCTCCTTAAGCAGAATGCGGAGATGTTCCAACTTAAATTTAAATGCAATCACATCAGGTTCAGCCTGTTGAGAAATGTTCCCTGAATCAGTAATTTCTCCCTCAGACAAAACCTCCCTGGCCCCATCAGACTGGGTTAGGGGCCCTTCAGAAATATTATTATCAGCGTCGTCATGCTCTTCAGTATCTAAAACAGAGCAGCCGCGCTTACGCTGATAAGTGTTCATTTTGGCTAAAATGTTTTTGACAGAATTATCCATTACAGCCGTTAATTGTTGCATAGTAAGGAGTATTGGCGCGCTAGATGTACTAGGGGCCTCCTGAGTGGGCAAGACTCGTGTAGACGAAGGAGGGAATGATGCAGTACCATGCTTACTCCCCTCACTTGAGGAATCATCTTGGGCATCATTATCATTATCACATAAATCACATTTATTTAAATGAATAGGAATTCTGGCTTCCCCACATTCAGAACACAGTCTATCTGGTAGTTCAGACATGTTAAACAGGCATAAACTTGATAACAAAGTACAAAAAACGTTTTAAAATAAAACCGTTACTGTCACTTTAAATTTTAAACTGAACACACTTTATTACTGCAATTGCGAAAAAACATGAAGGAATTGTTCAAAATTCACCAAATTTTCACCACAGTGTCTTAAAGCCTTAAAAGTATTGCACACCAAATTTGGAAGCTTTAACCCTTAAAATAACGAAACATGGCTTACCGGATCCCATAGGGAAAATGACAGCTTCCAGCATTACATCGTCTTGTTAGAATGTGTCATACCTCAAGCAGCAAGAGACTGCACACTGTTCCCCCAACTGAAGTTAATTGCTCTCAACAGTCCTGTGTGGAACAGCCATGGATTTTAGTGACGGTTGCTAAAATCATTTTCCTCATACAAACAGAAATCTTCATCTCTTTTCTGTTTCTGAGTAAATAGTACATACCAGCACTATTTCAAAATAACAAACTCTTGATTGAATAATAAAAACTACAGTTAAACACTAAAAAACTCTAAGCCATCTCCGTGGAGATGTTGCCTGTACAACGGCAAAGAGAATGACTGGGGTAGGCGGAGCCTAGGAGGGATCATGTGACCAGCTTTGCTGGGCTCTTTGCCATTTCCTGTTGGGGAAGAGAATATCCCACAAGTAAGGATGACGCCGTGGACCGGACACACCTATGTTGGAGAAAAGAAGCTTTATTTTGTTTTATTATAATAAAAAAAAACATCACATGTTGTTCACTATTCTACAAAAATTCTACAACAAGTATAGAAGATAAATGATATATTCTTCATTTTGATAATACACACATAAATCCTGATACTTCTATTTGCCAATATCCAAGGGCATTTTGGACAACAATTTCACAGTTATTTGTATTGTATTGTAGTCTATTATCTTACTCATGTGCAAAACACTCTGAAATTACCACAGGAGACATTTGAAAGGTCTATAAACATGCATAGTATCAATTCATTAAAGCTCCATTCATCTTTATTGTAGAGGCTGTATACAGTGGATAGGGCCTTCTTTAACATTTACAAATGTTTATGTGCTGAGTACCTGGTACCATGTACAGCGAAGGGGATCTGCAGATAAAGTCACTTCATGACCGCAAGATCTACAAATATTATGTTTTTAATTTTAATATTTGATTGCAAGTTACACTCACAATGTCATGCTTGTCACTAACAGTACTGGTGTTTTCAAAAGTGGGTTTCAAAAGGGGATTGAGCAATCACAACTTTTATAGGAACATATTGTAATCCGTTTTTATTTGCACCACTGCTAAACCATCTGAATGCATCTTGTATGTTGTCATGAAGGGTAGGCTCTGTACCATTTTCCTATCGCCATATCTCTTTTTATATGTTGCTTTTCAGATTTCCCTTGCAGCTAAGAGCTTCATTTTGTGCTGATTAACACATATTCTCTTATTTTTTATGTGTTAAAGAAGATAATCTTTACATACATTTGCAAAGATAGATATCCAATCCTTGTGTACCCAAGAAACTTGTTTCTTACTTTATCTTTACCCTAGAGACTTTCGGGATTGTGAGCAAAGTTGAGCAATAAGTTTAATCATTGCTAAGTAAATTATTGTAATCTCAATATTTTTTCAGAAAGAACTATAGATCCTAGATGTGTATGCTCCTTAATGATGGGCATATTCTACTAGCTTGTTTTGAAATGGCTATGAGGAACTGTTCTTGTATTTCATGGAGATATTACAGATTGTATCAGCTGAGGCAAAATATTACCTTTTCTCCATGAAAATGAACTTTTGCTCCCGTTGAAATTGGGTCCACTAGTGACTGCAGATTCACATAATAATGAAGAAGCACACATTTCAATTAGTTTGGATCAACACATAAAAAATCATATTTTAATTTGGTAAAAGTAAAACAAGGGCTCCTTGTAAAAAAAAATCACACTGTGAACAAATTAGCATAAACAGTGAAAACAACAAAAATTGTATGTTCCCTTTAAGTAAAATGGCAGACATATAGAAATCCACTTCATGCAGAAGGTACAGTGTAGTTTTAAACATAAAATCAAATGCATTTCATGACCCCTATAATATTGAGGCCATTTCATTAGACATTTAAATATAATCATAATCTAAATTTTTATAGATAAAGTCACCTATAACATTTTAGGTGGTTCATGAATGATCTAATAAGCATGCTTAATAGATTGTCCAATTACAATTCTGTTAAATAGCATATTATTTAAAGGGACAGTCAAGTCCAAAATAAACTTTCATGATTCAGATAGGGCATGTAATTTTAAACAACTTTACAATTTTCTTTTATCACCAATTTTGCTTTGTTCTCTTGGTATTCTTAGTTGAAAGCTAAACCTAGGTAGGCTCATATGCTAATTTCTTAGACCATGAAGGCCGCCTCTTATGTGAATGCATTTTGACAGTTTTTCACCACTAAAGGGCGTTAGTTCACAGAGGTAAAAAGTGTATTATTATAACTGTGTTGGTTATGGGGAAAGGGTAATAAAGGGATTATCTATCTTTTTAAACAACAAAAATTCTGGTGTTGACTGTCCCTTTAAATGGACAGTAAAGTCAAAATTAAACTTTCATGATTTAGAGTGTGCAATTTTAAACAACTTTAAATTTTACTTCTATCATTTAATTTGCTTTATTCTCTCTGTATCCTTTGTTGAAAAGCATACATAGGTAAGCTCAGGAACAGCAATGCACTAGTCGGAGCTAGCTGCTGATTGGTTGCTGCACATATATGCCTCTTCTCATTTGCTCACCCAATGTGTTCAGCTAGCTCCGAGTATGGGAATTGCTGCTCCCTCAACAAAAGATCCAAAGAGATTGAAGCATATTTGATAAAAGAAGTAAAATGGAAAATTCATTTAAATTGTATGTTCTCACTGAATCATGAAAGATGTAGTGTTTCATGCCCCTTTAAATTATATTGTTTATAGTATTTAAAATAAAGGGAAATTATCCATTAACACAAATGGGTTATTATTTTCTTTGATATTCTTAAAGGGACATTAAACCCAAATTTTTTTCTTTCACGATTCAGATAGAGAATACCAATTTAAGCAACTTTCTAAATTACTTCTATTATCTAATTTGCTTAATTCTCTTGATATTCTTTCCTGAAAAGCATATCTAGATAGGCTCATTAGCTTCTGGTTGGTGGCTGCTCATATTTGCCTAATGTGATTGGCTCACCCATGTGCACTGCTATTTCTTTAACAAAGGATATCTAAATAATTAAGCAAATTAGATAATAGAAGTAAATTGGAATATTGTTTAAAATTGTATTCTCATTTATCCCGGTTTTGGGTAACCCAGACTTCCCGGCTGGAATGGACCAGGAACCCTTCCGAATCTGGGAGGGAATGGGACTAAGGGTGCTGGGAGATATACTGGATTCACTACTACACACAGTTCGATCATTCCAGGATCTAAAAACCAGATTTCACATCCCAAATGGGCATTTCTATGCCTATTTGTAGCTGAGACACTATGTGGGATCGCTGCAGTTTTCCAATGAAGGGTTCTGGGAGGCATCGCCTTTCGCGATAGCACAAACCCTGTTCCGAGCGGGATCATTCTCGCTGTCCCATATTTACAAGCGTCTGCTACAGCAAAACGAATCTATGATCCTAACAAAATTGCTGTCAAGACATGTCTCCGCCTTCTCGGTGGAACCCACAATACAAGAAAGCCTGGAAAAAACCAGACAGGCAACACTAGCGGTGTCACAAAGGGAAACAAAAGTTAGAATTCTACATATGGATTATATCACACCACATAGACTATCTAAGTGGGACAAAGAAGTCCCGGACCACTGCATTAAATGCAGATTACCAGCCCCATCACTACATCATTATTTCTATACTTGCCCGAAGGTCAGGAAGTTCTGGGGTCAATGTCAATACTGGCTAAAACTTACACTTAAAATAGAAATTGAACTCACAGAGACAGAAATCTTCCTGTTTAAATGGGACGATGAACATAAAAGGCTACATAAATTCCTTACTTTATACACAATTCTTGCCAGACAATGCATTCTTAAGAGATGGATTGTTAGACAAGCACCGGCAATAGCACAATTGAAACATTTGCTACTCAAGCAACTTTTTGTGGAACAATATGACGCTAAACTTAACACAAAAGGTAGACTACGCCCCTTTCTCAAAAAATGGAAAATATATATAGATACACTGGATTAATCTATACAGAGTCAGATATTTAAACCATTTGCACACCTAGAAACAATGCTGCAAACTAACATGGAGGAAGGGAGACAATCTGTAATGGGGATAGAACAGGGTGGTGATTTCTCGGAGGTAATGCTGTTTTGAGCTGGCAATAACAATACACCAACAGGACATAGGTACATATACATAATTTTTTTATTTATTTTTTTCGCTTTCCTTCTCTTCTCCCCTTTCCCTATATATGTCTTTTTTTTTTTTTCCGCCCTCCCACTCCTCTGCACTGAGTCTGTAACCAAGAACAGAGACACCAAATAAATCACTGTTAAAGGTCTAGGTTTAAAATGTAAATAGTTGTTAGAAATTATTTGTTTGTTTTTGCTTTGAATATTGAAAAAATCTTTAAAGGAACAAGGCATATATCCAGCAACACATATTAGAGAGATGGACTTTATTCTCAGGAAATGTTATCCCAAACAATGTTATTTTATCCCGAAGTATTGTATAAGCATCTATAAAACAAATGTGCTGTATTTTGTAAAAGGTAAATGAATGAGATTATTGTAAATGCTTTGTTTCCTTTTGAATAAATTTTTTTTTTTATTGAGGTTGAGCAAAATGGTACATAAGAAATTGCCAATATACAATAATAACATTGAGATAGGACATACATTTTCAAAGTATAGACATAGTGCAAGAATAGCAAGATGATAACTCTAGGCATACATTCTGCCATTAGTCCACCTATATATAAGATGATGTAGCAGTCAACTACATGAAACTCATAAGTGAAAGTAGAGGTCTAGAGTAGATTGGGCTAGTATGTCCGTGGAGATTTTGTGTAGATAATAATGAAACCTCATTTTTATATTGTATGAAAGATTCAAATGGTCCCCGCATTGCAATGGAGAAATATATATTAGGATAACTAGTCGAAAAAGTTAGGAGCAAGGGGGGGTTGGCTTAATGTTGTTTGGGGGAGGGAGATGCAGCGGGCAAGAGCCGCTCTAAGCGGGGAGGGGGGGGGAGGGCGGAGCCAGTTAGAATGTTAGACTAATAATTACTTTTAGGCCTCTAAACTTTTGAGTACAGAGATAGGAGTAAATTGTTGCAACCCTTATATAGCTGTTTTGTGAGTCTATGGGAAAGGAGAGCAATACAAATTGTGTAAGTTCAGCTCGTTGCATCTTGCTGAGATCTAGGTTATGGCAATACTGGAAATAGAATGGAAGAAAATACTTCTCTAATTCTAATATAACATATCATAGCATTCATACCATAAGATATCCCATGATAATCTGAAGACTGTAGAGCAGCAATATCTACGGGAGTAGCATTGTATAGCATAGAATATATACTACGATGATCTAGGGATCCCCATGGGATATTAATTACGGAACAGGTGAGGAGATATTCAGATTCAGTTAATAGTAAATTATTGGACTTATGCAGGATTGGATCAACACACCTTCCCTAATTATTAACTACATGGCATAGAATGAAACAATAATATAGATATTAGATAGAATAAGTTCTGATAAAGAGAGAAGAAAGTAAGTCATGGCAAATATATAACACAGGAGAACATAATCTGATGATGCTAACAGGAAAAAATAAAAGAGCTTCTCTGTCATATGATAGGCAAATTTGTAGAGGCTAAATATACATAAGCCAAATAGACCTGTCTATTTACCTAGGGAGACTATAATAAGGCTCATCTGCGAACCCTGATAACTAACAATATTAAGCTACAGCTGGGTTTGATTATTTGATAAGTTAGAGGCTTAATACTAGGTTCATACCACATAAGATATCATGCTATCACATATATCAGCATCTTTTAATATATCTTCTATCTAGGATTAGGGACTAGTAGATTCTGTATAGCTCTGCTAAGGCTCTGTACAAACAATACCCTCAAGGAGGTAAGATTTGATTTTTGTTTGAGCTTGGATTATTGTACTCTCTATCCCCAGGGTAGTATAATTGTTCTGAGACTGGGTGTGAAGTAACTACGCACTCAGGGCAATCATGTGAGTATATCAATAGGCGCCATATGTGTTACATGTGTACCCTCTCCAAAACACAGGTGCTGGGTTGTAATAGAAGATAACATAGCCTATATATAACATTTTGACTTATATAGCAATAGCATTTAGCATAAAATTAATAACAGCCTATAGTATGTGTCAGAGACAGGAACCTTTAGAGAATAAAATGCTGTGGATGCTTCTGACAAATGAAACTGATTGTTAGGCCAAAGAGGGGATATATCTCCAATGTGATTATGGTTAAGCATATTATATCACTTTAGTGTAAGCTTTACAGGTATCTTTGTCAGCAGCCTACTATATCATGTGACGCCTCTACTATAGCCTATATATATAAAAAAGACACAAAAAGGGAAAAAATAAAGACACATCATATCTTCATTAGCATTAACAGCAAATATATATGATATAAGAGTTGTTCTGCTTATTAAAAAAAAAGGAAAATAATAAGGTAGTGATTAAACTTTATCAACAACTATGTTTTATCAGAGCATCTTGAACTGAAGCAAAAACCAAACACTGTGAAGTATTATATAAACTTTTAGGAAAACACATAGTCGCTGTAGCTCATAGGAATATATATTAGCGTTAGCCAACACCAAAGCGGATCTGTCTCTTAACTGGGTCCCATATCAGTTAAAAGGGTCATTAAAGAGGAGAGAAACCGCTGTCACATCCAGGGATCTGTAGCACCTTAAGGCATACTCTGGGGTCCAATCTTCGTTTCCATTGTCAGTCATGTCTGGGCAAAAAGGTTGCGTAGGCGCCTTCAAACCTTTCCCACTCACCGAAACATTACTTGCGTGCTGGATTAGATGAGGAGGGTCGCGCAGAGTACAGGGGACAACCCGCCTATAAGAAATATCAGCGCTCAGATCATCCTCCGCTCCTAATTCCCCTTCTATGTTTTCCGGCAATAGAAGGTCCGCGTCGGGTGTCTCTCTAGGCCTGCAGCATGGAGTATTCAGCTCAAGTCTGCCCAGGGGAGTGTCCAACTTCTCCGTGGTTGTGGGTACCGAGATGGTGTAAGTATCATCAACTTGTCCCGAGTCGGTATAGTCTTCCTCATGCATCAGCGAGGATGTTAGCGAAGACAGTATGGATGTGAAGTCCTCACGTAGACTCTGGTAGTAACTGTCTATAAGTTGTTGGGTACACTATTCCCATGCCTCCAAAGCCTCCATGATGGCGGTGCCGCTGGGGATTGAGTGTTGTCCAGTCGCCTTGGTTTAGGAAAGCAATTGTAGTCCCAGTTCTTCTTCTGGGAACGTTATATAGGCGACTGCTTTTGGCACCAAGATTCTTAGGGAAAGAGTTTTATAGCCCAGTACTGTAGGAGGGATGGTAGATCTTACCGCATGGCATTATTAAAAAAAAAAGAAAAACCTTTGCCGGCTGCTTTTTCTCAAAATAAAACAGCGCTGGATCTCTCGATATAACGAGGATGTCTCTGAGATAGTATTTTTTAGTATAATTTTAGGAGAGTAAAGCTTCTATTAATATAAATGGCAAGGATTATAGTGAGAGCTCGACAGAGAGACGTCTGGTTGCTTCGGTGGTTGACTCCGCCCCCTGCTTTGTTTCCTTTTAATAAAGAGAATTTAAAAAAAAAAAAAATTGTATTCTCTGTCTGAATCATGAAAGAAAATTGTTTGGGTTTAATGTCACTTTAACCTCATATGATGTGGAGACAACGGTTGTTTCTGCAGTATAATCGGAGGCCAGTCAGCCAGGGGGCTGCAATTATGCCCAGCCTGCTTCACTAGCACTAATTGGGGTGCCCTTCGAATGTGAGCGTGTTTACGACTAATAATTTTCAGCTTTTAATAACAGAGTTAGACTATGAAAGTACTTTTTTTTTGTAGATATATCAACATGGATGTGTTATTTGTTATCAATTTTAAAGCTATTTCAATCAATAAGAAAAAATATTATTTGTAGTAGTAAAATGTTTAAATTAGAAAAGGATATAATCTAACAAAATCTAACACAACACAATAAATACATATTAAATACTATAAGAAACATGCACATTAATGCATTAGTTTTGAATAAATATTTCCTAACTATATTTTTTTAACTTTTTTTAAAAAAAACAATTGTCTTTATAAAAAATGTTTACTGCATGCACAACAACAAACAACCAACAGAAAAACAATCCATAAAGGCAAACATGGGCCAAGGTACTAAAACTTAAAAGAAAGCAAAGTTTCACCTGTTTAACTGAAATACTAGTGTTTAGATGTCTGTGCAAAATATAAAGTATGTTTTTTTGTAACAAAATTTCACCTGGAAAGTATGACACATGCACTAGTGTGGATTTTATATAATTTGAAATTGGTTTTAAACTTAAAATAACATTAAAAGTTATGCAATGTTCTTTACAGGGGAATGATTATTGATTGAAACATATTTATTTTTAAAACTCCTTCCCAAAGCAAGCACGTACTGCTTGTTTAGATTGTGTAATCCTTCTGTCCTAGTCTGCCTTCCTTGTCTTGTCTTTATTGTATAGCGCTGCAGAATTTATTAGCATGTTACAAATAAAGATAATGATAATAATAATAATCTTCACCTCTGTTCCTCTCTCTACTTTTGCAGCAATTATTTAAGACATACAAATATACAAACAGAGCTCTGACTAAGTTATTTGTAGAGCGCCAAAAGATTCTGCAGCTCTATAAAAATGGGTCTAATATACAAGGTAACAATTATGGGCTCCATGTACGAAGCAGCGAAAGCTACTCCGGAGCCTTTGCGGGGCAGGTTCGCATATGCGAGCCTGCTTCCCGCAATGTAAGAAGCAGCGGTCATTAGACTGCTGCTTCCTACGCCCCACGCTCGCTCTCAGTGATTGACAGCCCCTTCAGTCGCGTGATTGGTCGCGCGATTGAAGGGGCGGGCATTACACACTACGATGAGTGTGTAATGGTACATACGGGCAAGCGGATCAATAGATCCGCTGCCCGTGTGTAGCGGAGGCGGGCAGACAGCTTCGCGAGTTAAGAAGCTGTCCGCCCGCCTCTTAGTACATGGCACCCTATGGGAGACAAAGAGATAGAGGGCCCTGACAAGAGTTTCACTGTTGGAAATCAGCTTTCATGAAGGTGATCTACAAAGCAATTGGCTTATAGGCTTACATGCTATTGGGGTTCAAGGGAATGACAAAAGGAAGAGAGGAACTAAGATAAGAAAATGTTAGTGTATATTGTATGCATCCCTGAACAGAAGAGCATTTAAGGAGCACTTAAAAATTCGAAAACTAGGGGAAAGTCTTTTGGAGCAAGACTGAGAGTTCCACAATCTAGAGAAGTCTTGTAGACAGGAATGTGAAGAGGTAACAAGAGATAAGGAAAGAAGGAGGTCATGAGCATAGTGAAGGCAAATGGGAGGGAGAGTATCTGGAGACAAGGTCTGAGATATAGAGAGAGCAGTGTTATTGAGAGCCTTGAAGGTCAGAGTCAGGATTTTGTGTTTTATCCTGGAGGTTAGAGGAAGCCAGCGAAGGGATTGGCAGAGAGGTGCAGCAGGAGCAACGTGTAAGGAAGATCCGCCTGGCAGAGACATTTATTATGGATTTAAAGGGAGATAGCAGCTAGGGAGGCCGGAAAGGATGAACTTGCAATAGTCAAAGCGGGAAATGATAAGAGAGTGGATTAAAGTCTTAGGGGCCAATTTATCAATGTGTGAGTGGACATGAAACAAAGTAACGTATCATGTACGCCGCACATCTATAAATGCTGACAGCATACGATGTTGGCATTTATCATTGCACCAGCAGTGCTTGTGAACTGCTGGCGCAATGCTGCCCCCTGCAGATTCGCGGTCAATCAGGTTTTGTGGCCAATCAGATTCGTATTCGATCAGGTTGATTTCTGTCCGCGGCCTCAGAGCAGGTGGACAAGTTATGGAGCAGCGGTCTTTAGACCGCTGCTTCATAACTTCTGTTTCCGGCGAGCCTAAAGGTTCGCTGGAAACAAGGGGCATCAAGCTCCATACAGAGCTTGATAAATATGCCCCTTAGTTGTGTCTTGTGTGAGGGAGTGGCAAATTATGGAGATTTTTTAAGGTGGAGACAACAGGAATTGTCCAATGACTGTATGTGGGGAGTGAAAGAGAGATCTGCGTTAAGTGTGTCTAGACATTGGGCATGCATGTTTGGGGTAATTATGTTATTATCAACAGCTATAAAAAGTTGGGGGGGTCGAGATTTTGAAAGGGGGGAAATAATTAGCTCAGTTTTGGAGAGATTTAGCTTAAGGTAGTGAGAAGACATCCAGGATGAAATATTAGGAAGAGAGTTAGTGACACAAGTTAGTAACAAAGTAACAAAGGGAATATGTCTGGTGCAGAGAGGTAGATTTGGGTATCATTAGCATACAAATGATATTGAAACCTGTGGGACTTTATTAAGGAAACTAAGGATGATGTATGAATTGAGAATAGAAGGGGATCAATGACAGAGCCTTGTGGTACCCCAACAGAAAGTCTTAAAGGTTCAAAGGATGAGCCAGAGAAGGCTACACTAAAGGTTTGGTTAGATAAGTAGGAGGAGAACCTAGAGAGGGCTGTGTTGCAGATGCTGAAGGATTGAAGGGTTTGGAGCAAGAGATAATGGTCAACAATGTCAATGGCTGCAGACAGATTGAAAAGGATTAACAGAGAAAGCGGCCTTTTGATTTTGCTGTAAATAGATAGTTGGTAACCTTAATGATTTCTGCTTCTATGGAGCGTTGGGGGCAAAATCCAGATTGCAATGGATCAAGGAGGGAGTTCAATGTGAGGAAATTTGATAAACGTGTATATGCAAGCCTTTCCAGACGTTTTGAGGTAAGGGGGAGTAGGAAAATAGGGTGGTAGTTGGATGGAGATGACATGATGAAGCCTGACCCACTGAATATAAAATAGATAAAGATTAAGAAGTATATTTAAGAAGGTATGGGACAGACAAGTTCAAGGCTGGATTGGCCTACCAGGGTACCAGGAGATGTCCTGGTGGGCTGCAGCAGCTGAGGCTGGAAAGCTATAATTTAAAAGGGTTATTAATGGATGCAATTTAGAGTGCATATAACAACAATCTGGAACTTTTTTTAATATAAACTAATATAATACAAAATATTGGGGGAAGGAATATCCTAGTAATCCCCTTTGAGAAAAATGGGATGTGCGCATTGTGAGTCAACAGATATTAGGGCTGGTCTCCAAATTTTCCAGGGCTGCTTTTTATTCCCTGTTCAGCCCTGGACAAGTTCCCAAACATGCATTAGCTACCGAAATTCCACCAAGGGGTTGTCTTTCCCTCCGGTCTGATCAGTCCAGGGTGATTTTAATCTGGTGGTGGAGGGGTTAGGATGCAGTGATGATCACTGCTTCTTAAACATTGTATAAGCCAGCATTGCAAGGGCTCCTAACTTGCAAATGCAGCTTCCTAAATGAGCCCCTAACAGTTTGAAAGGAAAGGTAATTGTGCATCTATGTTTTGTTAAAGGAACAGTAAAGTCAAAATTAAACTTTTGTGATGAAAGGGACATAAAAAACAATTTTTTTTCTTTCTTGATTCTGACAAAGCATAACATTTTAAACAACTTTCTAATTTACTTCTATTATCAAATTGTCTTCATTCTCTTGGTATCTTTTGTTGAAAAGCAGGGAGTTAAGTAGTAGTTTTACAAGAATGTTATCCATTTGCATGAACACTAGATGGCAGCATTATTTCTGGCCAAGTAGTGCTCCAGACAACTACCTAGGTATCTCTTCAATAAACAACTTTTAAATTGTATGCTCTGTCTGAATTACAAAAAACATTTTTTGGGTTTCATATCCCTTTAAGATTAAGAATGGTATTTTAAAACACTTTTCAGTTTCTGTTATCAAATTTGCTTTGTTCTGTGGGTATCCTTTGTTAAAGAGTAAACCTTGATAAGCTCAGCAGAGTGTGCATGCCTTTAGCACTCTGTGGCAGCTGTGCATGCAAGAATATGTATTATTGCTGCAAACATTGCCACAAAAATTTATGCCATAGACTTCTAAAGGCACGTGCACACTCCTGAGCTCCCGTTAGCCTACATAGTTTTATTCTGCTACAAATAAGCAAATGTTACAGAAGTAATTTGAATTTTTTATTTTCATGTTTTAACCAGACTAAAATATTTTGTAGTCTATTTTTGTTATTCCACTGAATTATTGGCAATAATGTATCTGGTCCACATTGCACTAGGTAGAGATAGATGAGACATGCATAAAAGAATTCACTAACTTTAGAGATATAATAATTTGCACCAAAGCAGAAGGAAGCAAGTGGATATTTATTATATTTATTATATTACATAATCTCAGCATTTTTTTATAAGACAACTATACATAGTGGGCTACTTTATTGTGGTTTGTCAGTATGATTTATACATGCAAATAATCTTTAATGTTTCCCTTTTATCCTTTTGCTTTATACTGCATTACTTTCTGGTTTTACGGTAAATGTTTAGAAGCAATAAGCAGTTCCTGATCTCTGAGATAACAGAGACGATAAGTAGATGACATCATTACATCTTCTAAACCTTTAACCATGACTAAACAAATGATTGAGCACAAGGTGATCAAATGGGAATTTTTTCAGGTAGGCAGTTTTCTCAGGATGATTGAAGAAATTCAGTGTATTTACTAGAGTTATAGCTGCACCTGGTAGGTAGGTCTCCTGCCTTTGGGCTAGATTATGAGTGGCTCCCTAACTTTGTATGTGAGCGATAAGGGGTTTATCGTGGCTCTTTGCATGCGTCAGAAGTAGCGCACGTATTACAAGTTGAAAGTAACGTGCCTTCAGAACTCTGTTTAACTGTTATGCTCGACTAAAAGTAGGCACAAAAAAACCATTAAAATTACATTTAAAAGTACAATAACACTCATAATAACAATATCTGATAAAAAAATATTCAAAAAAAAAAATTGTGTTAGAAAGAAAAGGCAGGCAAAGGGCTTTAACATAGAGATACATACATAAACATGTCTAAATATGTATATGGAAATATATATATATATATATATATATATATATATATATATATTTATATGTGTGTACATACATATTTATATATTTATATGTGTGTGTATATATATATATATATATATATATATATATATATATACACATATATAAACATAAATACATATGTATACATATATACACATATATAAACATAAAAACATATGTATACATATATACACATATATAAACATAAAAACATATGTATACATATATAAACATAAAAACATATGTATACATATATACACATATATATAAGTGCATTGGAACCCTTTTCAGTCAAGTAGCTAAAAACATGTTAAAACATATTTATGCAATATTTATATTTAATAAAATGTTTAACTGTGTATTTACTATAAATATATCACACTCCAATGTTCTTCACATAAGGGAACATGTTCTTAGTATTTCAATAGATAGTTATATATATATCTATGCCTATATACAAATATATATATATATATATATATATATATATATAGGTATAGATATATTTAAAAAAAAAAAAAACATTTTATATATATATATATACTGTGTATTAAAGAATAAAAAGTACATATTCTGCTACATGAAGAACATTGCAATGTGAAATATTAATATTTCATGTTGGGTTAGTGCACTTGATTAAACGAGATTGGGTTTACGCAAATTGTTGGTTATTTGTTTTTTTCCACATTTCATCCTTATTGAAGTTTATAGGGAAATACGTTAATATGGTCGGTCTATTCTAAGTTTGGCTTTTTGGGCGCATCAGATTAGAGCACAAGGGAAAACTTTTTTGACGCATGAAAAAAGCCTAAGTTGAGAGGAGTTAATGAGCGAGCTGGAGTGCCAACTATCGCTCCACTCATAATCTAGCCCTTTGTTGGGGTGCATCACACTGGCTGCACATTTTTATTGCAGTGGGGGCTTTGCTGGAACGTCTAGGTCTCCTGCTTTTGTTGGGGGGGGGATATAGTTTTAATTTAAGTTGAACCCTTTGTGTTCAGAATAGTTTTTTTTTTTTTCTTGCAGTGAATAGCACTGGCTGCAGATTTATATTGCAGTGGGAACATTTGCTGGAACTGGTAGGTCTCCTGTCTTTGTTGGGGGGAGGAAGTTTTGATTATATTTTTTGTGTGCAAACAGATCAGATGTTTTCTTGCAGTGAGTGCATCACACTGGCTGCATATTTATATTGCAATAAAGACATTGCTAGAACTGGTAGGTCTCCTTTGTTTAGGGGGAAAAAAAAATTAATTTAATAATTTTTGTGCACAATGTGTTGTGTTCTTGCCGCCACCAACACCGCCACAAGTAGTACCACTGCCACCAGCACAGTTACTACCAGTGCAAAGTCTGTGTCTGCTTCTACTTGTCTAATGAGCATAAGTAGGACAAGCACTATTGCCTCTGTTTCTCAGAGTAAAATATCCTTTTTCAAGGCCATTAAAGAGGATAATGAGGGAAACTGAAGGTGTAGGTGCTGAAATGACATTGTTTGGCTCCAAGACTAGTAGTATGATCGGAAGGGGGTACGTCTGAGGTTACCAAACAGCCTCCATGTACACAACAATTCTTAAGTCTACTCCCAAAATCACCTGTACCATTGTTCTCCAGTGCTGCCATCAGTTTTACCCCTGCCAGTTCCGCCACTCTCCCAATTTCCTCCATATTCTATACCAGCAGCCAGGTGGGCTTATTAGAATCAGAAGCTTGTCTTCCAGTAGCAGCAGCAGGACATACATTGCAGTAGTAGTAGACGATCCTATTGTGCAAGGCAGTCAGGGAGAAAAAGCCACCCTTTACTCTGGACCAGGAGGAACTTGAAAATTAGCCTGAGGAGATAATGAAGGAGAATATTCTACTACAGAGGCTATGAATGAGCCACTATCTCCTCCAGTTGTAGAGCAACTAGTTAGTGCATCAGTGTTAACCACTACCCATGTTGCCAGTTGTCACCTTCACTAGTAGTGTATTGTGAGCAAGACTTATGAATGTAGGGTCTAATTATTTTGACACAAGAAGTCAGTGTGTGCCTCATAGCACAAACATTTTGTCGGAGAAGTTTATCAAACACTCTAAAATAAGACAGCAATGCTGAATCAAGACTTTTAGAACTTATGTGCTGGGCCATTTATTCAACAGACATTCCCATAATGCTAACTGAATTGGGCATACTAAGGCAGCTTACATTTTTTCTTGGGTTACTGCAGCAAGAGTGCTTGTAAGAAGTAAAACAACTTCTACATCAACCTCCAGTTGAACATCTGGTGATGGCAGCTGTATCCATGGGGCTCTTGGCATGTGTTTCTCCTCCCTTGGAGGTGTATTTTTAAGGTTTATGTACTGTGAGGCCTACCTAGTTCAGTAAGTTCAGTTTCAGTATGCTGCCTTCTGCTGCCACTCTTGCTCCTGTCATTCCTACTCCATGGTGGTCCTCATCCATCAATGCCAAATCCTCAGGGAACTGCTGGCCTCTATGTCCAAGGGGTTCTAGGCACATGTTTGTCCTCCTCACTTGAAGGTGAGTTCAGTAAGTATGCTGCCTGCTGCTGGTGCCACTACTGCTCTTGCCCTAACTACTCTGTCGTGTTCATCATCCCTCAATACCAAGTCCTCAGGGAACAGGGGTCTAGGCATGTGTTGGTTCTCCTCCCTTGGAGGTGTATTTTTGAGGTTTATGTACAGTGAGCCCTACCTTGTTCAGTCTGCAGTCTGCTGCTGCCACTCATTCTCCTGTCCTTCCTGCTCCATGGTGGTCATCATTCGTCAATGCCAAATCCTCAGGAAACTGCTGGCCTTCGTGTCCAAGGTGCTCTAGGCACGTGTTTGCGCTCGTGTATTTTTGAGGTCTATGTACCATGAGGACTACTTAGTTCAGTAATTCTGCTGCTACCATTCCTGCGGTTGCCCTTCCTGTTCTTTGGTAGCCATCATCCTCAGGGAACTAATGGCCGCTTCGTCCAAGGGGCTTTAGGCAAGTGTTTGTTCTCCTCCTCCCTTGGAGGCATATTTTTGAGGTTCATGTCAACCTGTGAGTTCTTCCTAGTTCAGCAAGTCTGCTGCCTGATGCTCCTGCCACTCCTGCTCAAACAATTGTAGCATACTGTTGGCCACTGTGTACAAGGGTCTTGAAAAAGATTTGCCCTCCTCCTTTGGAGTTGCATTTTTGGGATTTGTGTACCAGAGGCCTACCTAGTCCAGTAACTCTGATGATGCTTCTCCTGCTCTTACTGTTCTGTGGTGGTCATCATCAGTTAAAGTAAAACATCTTAGCAAACAATTGGTCACTGAGTTCCATGGTCTCTAAGCACGTGTTTGTCCGCCTCCCTTGTAGGTGTATTTTTGAGCGTTTAGTACTGTAAGGCCTAACTAGTTCAGTAACTATACAGCCTGTTACTGCCTTTCCTGTGCCAGCCCTTCCTGCTATTTGGTGCTCATCAGTTAAAGTAAAAATCAGTGCAAACTGTGGGCTGCATTGTCCGAGGGACTCCAAACACATGTGCCCTCCTCCATTGGAGGTGTATTTCTGAGGTTTATGTACTGTAATCAGAGGCCTACCTAGTTCAGTAACTCTGCTGCCTGCTGCTACCGGCTCCCTTGCTCCTGCCCTTCTTTGAATTCTACAAACTTGTTATGGAGCTGGTGTGTGGGAAAGTGGGGAATACTTTAGCATTAGGGATTAGAAAAAGAACTGGAGAGTTGAAAAAAAAAGTAAGATTGTAAGGAAAGGTTTTACTGGTGGGAAGTGAAAGGTTAGAAGGGGAGATGATAGGGTAGTGGGAAAAGGTAGTACTAGGGAATTATTCATAATACTGTATCAAATGCTTTTCATTATTATTAATTGTTTGAATTCTCTTTGTAAAAATTGTTCTTGTTCCTGTATCTTCTCATGTCCCAGTTAGCACTGAATCTTTTAATTGTTGGCATTTCCTATCAGTGTTATTTTGTTGCTAAAAGGGAAGTTTTGAGCGCATCCTATAGGTGCTAATGCAAATGAATGAATTTTGTTTTAAACAGAATTATTATCGGAATATTCGGCCAAACCGAATGGGACTAGAAACAAATTCTGCCGACCTGAATTGGCTGAAAATTCAGACCAAATCTTTCGGACTAACTGAATTTTTAACTTAGTTCATATTTCTTAAGTAGGATACTGATTGCCGTTTCTTTGTGCATGGCATACACTGTTTTAGATAAATATAAATGTTTCCTATATGGTCAAATTAATTCTGCAAAAGTCAATTTTCTATTTAAATAGAACATATACGAGTATAAATCTCTTGTGTACTTTTTAATTTAGAATACATAATTGCTATTATTTTCATTATTTATTGGTAAAACACTAAGCAGATTCTGCAGCGCTTCAAACATAAGTGCATCATGCAATGGTAACATTTATAAGAGGCAATAATAAACCAGATAAATGTTTTTTTGATAAACAATATAACCCATGTAAGTAGCTACAAAGAAATGCCTATGAGCACAAAAAAAGAGGATAAGTTGCAAAAGAATGACACTTAAACACGTAAAATGTAACTTTTATTAGGTACTGATTTTTTAATAAAGACAGCCTATGAAGGTGACTGCCCTGCAGCAAAATTAAAAACACTGACAATACTGGTCATGTAAATCAAACACTGTAATATTGAATATGCTATATCGTGGTCAATTTTAAACCAGAAAAAAAAATGCTGTAGTTTAATGTTCTGAAGGAATATCTGTGTATATATATTTAAGCCAAAAGCCAATGCGAAATTTATTACCCAGATAGGGATCAACAATAAACATCTATTGGGGATAACGGTATGCAGGCGTTAAAAGCGCAAGTTAATTTTCTGTTACAAAATCCCTTGTAATAAGTAGTTTGTGATCTCTGGGATAGGATCTAGTTACCGAGCGACTAAGAGAAAACAGAAGCTCTTAAAGACTAGAGACATTATAACAAAATATTCCTAGTCAAATGTTCGACTCAATTACGGAGTTAACAAAGTTAACCAACAAGTTAAACTAGGTAGGTTAACTACCGCCCAGGCTTTCTGCCTGGAATGCGGCAGTGAAAATTATTAAATATTATCAAAATTATTTGTTAAATCAAATAGATTATAGTTTTAAACCAGCAGAGAGCAATTAAAAAAAGAAAGTCCCCTGACGCGGTCGCGTTTCACTTACGCCTCCTCAGAGGGGTGTGCGAGCTGTAAGACTTCGAATTATATTGCAGATAGAGACCCTCCCTGTAAATTTGATAGGCTGTATAGCAGATACGTGTTGGCTCTCTATTGGACTGGGGGTATGGTAGACCGTATCCTATGGACGTTACAAGAGGAATATATGTTTTGAAACTATTATACTGAATTGGAATGGATTTGCTGATCGGAGGATTACATAAATTAAATAGTACAAAGACTCTTAAGCAGGTAATGGCACTCAGATTTCATTGCAGAAGGATTACTGTGCATGATACTGTACATATCAAAGAAAATTCTTAAATATTTAAAAATGTGGCATTTTAAAATGAATAGTGAAATCATAAGTGCTAAGAGGTTGTGAATATTCAAAGATAAAGAAACATATATCATAAAGGTAATGTTTAACAGTGATGTTGTAATTAAAATGAGGTGGTAAAAGAAAAGTTAAAATAAGATCCAAATCGGCGCTTAAATAGAGGGGATAGAAATAAACATAAAGAGAATGAAAACTTAAGTATAGTCAATGATGTATCTGTATGATTAATAATATTGAAAAGAGAGGCTCAAAAAGATGGCTGCTGTGATGTGGATCATGACGGTTGGGCTGTCACTAAGTTTGGAACATAAAATAAATGTGTTGTGAAGTGAAAACAATACGTCTAGATGTGCACTGAATATCAGAAAATAAGACAAAAACTAAGTTAAATTATACTTTATGGTGTGGGGTTTGCATCATTGTCATTGTGTCTATAATGAAAGTGATAAGATACATTGGGAATTGTTTTGTCCTTTTCAAGATCTTTTTTGGCATTGTGGATGTTTCTGCAATGCTCTAATTTTCGAGTTCTTACCTGTCTAGTTGTCATTCCAACTTGAGGGCATAAATTACACCTGTAGTAGTACATGAGAAATAAGTGGTCAGGTTGTAAATTTGATCATATTTGTCTTTGATAGAATGTATTTTCCAGACTCTAGAGCAAGTACATTCCTTTGTTTTGTGAGGCTTTTTTGGGTTTGTGAATGTAATGACTTTTGACCAATGTGTCACGCAAATTTTTAGGTCTTTTGTATCCAATAGATACTTTGTCTACCTATATGACTGGAGAGCAGAGAATCAGTGTGTAGTATGTGCCAGTTGCTATTGATAATATCAATTATTTTATTCATTTGCGGATTGAAGGTGGTAATTAATTAGTCTAATTTTGTTGTCACCTTTTTCGTTTTAGTTAGTAAAAGGGTTTCACGTTGGGTTTTCAAGTATATGAACGAGCTGTTTTCATAGATCTGTTACTATAGCGCCTTTCACATAATCTGTTTGAGAGGTGCATACTTAAGAAATATGAACTAAGTTAAAAATTCAGTTAGTCCGAAAGATTTGGTCTGAATTTTCAGCCAATTCAGGTCGGCAGAATTTGTTTCTAGTCCCATTCGGTTTGGCCGAATATTCCGATAATAATTCTGTTTAAAACAAAATTCATTCATTTGCATTAGCACCTATAGGATGCGCTCAAAACTTCCCTTTTAGCAACAAAATAACACTGATAGGAAATGCCAACAATTAAAAGATTCAGTGCTAACTGGGACATGAGAAGATACAGGAACAAGAACAATTTTTACAAAGAGAATTCAAACAATTAATAATAATGAAAAGCATTTGATACAGTATTATGAATAATTCCCTAGTACTACCTTTTCCCACTACCCTATCATCTCCCCTTCTAACCTTTCACTTCCCACCAGTAAAACCTTTCCTTACAATCTTACTTTTTTTTTCAACTCTCCAGTTCTTTTTCTAATCCCTAATGCTAAAGTATTCCCCACTTTCCCACACACCAGCTCCATAACAAGTTTGTAGAATTCAAAGAAGGGCAGGAGCAAGGGAGCCGGTAGCAGCAGGCAGCAGAGTTACTGAACTAGGTAGGCCTCTGATTACAGTACATAAACCTCAGAAATACACCTCCAATGGAGGAGGGCACATGTGTTTGGAGTCCCTCGGACAATGCAGCCCACAGTTTGCTGTAACTTCTGAGTAGAGAGACTCAATGCATAGTTAGTTCTAGAGACACTGATTGTTTTTGCCCTAAAGGAACACTCTAAGTAATATATAAACAAACCGTGTCCTCGACCAGTTTCTTAAGTTAAATGCATTATATGAATGCAATCAGCTGGGATAATATTAGTGAGGATACTGGAGCCTCTGTATAGCAGGGTAGAGACAATGATTACCCATTCTAAGCCCATATACTATTTGACTGCGCCTAGTAAAATAAAACAATAGACTCTATATACCCCATAACTCACTGGTTAATAGTGGGCGTCCGGATGGGAAGTACCAGATGTTCTATATTGTAGGTTAGAAGTATCAATTGTTTAATAGGACAATTGACCCTACAGGACAGAAAAATGTCTAAGGAAACCGTCTCTGTTATTTAAACCTAAGTGCTGTTGAGGTATATGTGGGCAGTCAAAGGAGATAAACAGATAACTACAAATAACTATTGAGGTGTTAAGTATACCAGAGCCAACGTATAAGTTTATCCGTAGATTCAGGGGTATAGTGGCGTTGCTAATAATAATTAAGCAAAATGGAGGTCATGAGATATATACACTGAACTAGGGGTTATTCAATTCCTCAATCATAAGGTATAACATAATCTTGTAGATACCCTGATACATGTTATGAAACTTAATACACAAGTACATACAGACCGGCAATAACTTTTCCCCTCCTCCCAGGAATCACCCTTAACACCTGACTCAGAGAGCATAAACAAAGTGTAACATGAAACATGGTAACAGTAGGGTTAACAAATCTTTAGCAGTTCTTATGATATGCCCAACTATTATGTTAGAAATGTTGCTTAATACAGTCAGGTTAGATATTATTTTAATAGCATCTGCAGTGTAAGTTACCAGGATGAACCCTTCAGGGCACTGTCCTTGTCCTGCACTTATCTGTTCTTAAGGCCAGCTCCATGTAGCCAGTGTCACAAAATATAGGAGTAATAAGCAAGGATCCCAACAGCGAGTCCAAAGTAGGAGGTTCAGTACGTAAGAGTGGCTAGTCTGTATATAGGCTTACTTTTGTGGCTACAGCGCCTCTCTAAGAGAAATAAAAACCCTAAGGTATCTAGCCGACTCCTCTTCTGGAGCAGATGGGGGTCTGACGCCAAGGATGATCAGGCTCTTGATGTGGGACATTAGGAAATGTAGAAAGACCCAATAGGTATACAAAGGTTGTTGTGGCTAGACCGGTTACCTTCTGTAGGACTATGTCGAAAGAACACATAAATTGCTCTGCATTATATCTCTGTATCGCCATCACACTGCACCGCTTGAAGCTAAGGGGCCTGTGAAGAGTAACGGAGAGAGGTTGAAGTGAGAGGTAGGAAGAGTATGGTAGGCTACTCTTGTATCCCGTAGTGCTTGGAGGCGCTGTGTGTGAGCTTGAGCTGTACTCCATACCCTCATATTCAACGCCCGCGTTTGATGTATGTCCAGCTACTCCTCCTCCCGACCAGGTGCCGGCCGCATCTCCCACGGCAGGGGCTGAGAGTACAGGACTAGGGCTGATTGCGGTGCTTCTTAGCGTGAAGGTAGGATTGTCTCCTCTCATGGACGGTTTAGCTTGAGCGGTCTCCTTAGGGCTATAATCTTCAGTAGATATCTCAGGATTTAAGATGGCCGACTCCACGCGGCCCTCATTTAAAATAACCACCAAGCTATCAAAGTGCCTGTCCATCTTCTGGTCAAGATCCAGTAACAGCCGATATATGATGAAGCTGGTTTCCTCCATGTTTGCAATCTATGAATATCTAGGGTGTTGGCAGTATCAGCAGTGCACCGGGTGTAGTCATAAGCTAGGAGTGAGCAATATAGACAAGTTGGTAGGCCGTCATTTAGTGCTTTGATCCGGATCGGGTCTCTGGGGTCATACATGCGGCAAATTCAAATTTGATGTATATAACAACTTCATGAGTGGGATTGCTTAGTTTCTGTGGTGTGATTGAAGCCGCTTAGTGGAAATATTCCAAGTTATATCCTAGAAATCTCCCAGAGCTCCAGTATATGCAGCCATTCTTGTTCGCTGCTCAGGCCTATCACCTCTATTTAAGCACCGATATGGATCTTATTTTAACTTTTCTTTTACCACCTCATTTTTGTTCCAACATCACTGTTAAACATCACCTTTATGATATATGTTTCTTTATCTTTAAATATTCACAACCTTTTAGCACTTATGATTTAACTATTCATTTTAACACGCCACATTTTTTAATATTCAAGAATTATCTTTGAATGTCATATGTACAGTATCATGCACAGTAATCCTTCTGCAATGAAATCTGAGTGCCATTACCTGCTTAAAAGTCGTTGCACTATTTAATTTATGTAATCCTGAAAATAAAAAAGGATAACAACAAACTGGGTACAACCCTATATAGAAAACCGACCGTCAGGAACTCCCTCTTAGAAGCTTCAAGCTGCCACCCCCCGGAACTTAAAAAAGCGTTTAAAAAAGGCATCATTGGAGATACACCAGAAGAGGGTAACAAGAAAGAGAAAATTACTATGACTACCACCTATTCAGCGGACAAGAATAAGTTCTCCACCATACTGAGAAATAACTGTGAGATACTAAGATCAGATGAGACACTTCCTTTCAAATTGATGGATGTACCTAGAATAGGTTTTAAAAAAGGAAAGTCAGTCAAAGATATACTACAAAATACTGATCCCGTACACTGCTATAGTTCCAAAACATGGTTAGAAGGGAACAAACCAGGCTGTTATAAATGCAGCGGATGTACTACCTGCAATTGGCTACAAGCTGGGAAATTCTTTCACCACCCAAGGCACAAAAAGAAGTATCTCCATAAGCATAGGATGACCTGTACAACCAAGTATATAGTCTACTTACTGTTTTGTCCGTGCAGCTTGTTTTACGTCGGTAAAACGAGCGACGACCTAAGAACCAGGATGGCGAGTCATAGAAGTGTGATACGTACGGCGATTAAGAATCAAGACACGAACCAGCTGGTGGCCAGACACTTTCTACAGAGTAGACACAATATATCAGACTTGCGCTACACCATCATTGATCACGTGCCATCTCTACAAAGAGGAGGAGATCACAATAAAATACTTTTGCAAAGGGAAGCGAGATGGACATTTGAGCTTGAAACTCTGAGCCCTAAGGGTTTGAATATAAAAATAGAATGGCATAGCTTCATGTAGATATAGCAATTTGTATTTTGGGTAGTACACCCTAGCATTCTGTTTATTCCCGTGTTTATTCCCTTGTGTTCCCCTATAAATTGTCTCCCTTTGTCTTTTCCTGATTTTCCCTTGTTTTTTCGCTTGTTTATTCACTATGTTCTTTCCCCTTGTTTTTCCTTACTCTTTCCCCCCTCTTCATTCTGCTCTTCTGTCTAAGAGTCGTACTATGTCATTCTATTTTGTCTAAGTGTCATACTATGTCATTCTCATTTGTTTTATTGCTCTTTTTTTTTTTTGCTCTTTATTCTGTGCTTCTACTATGTGTTTTTCTTTTTTCTTTTTTTCTCTTTTTTTCTTTTTCTTTTTCTTCATATTATGTTGATAGCTGTTATATCCCCCTTCAGACTTATATAATTTGCCCGCATAGATATATGACTGCATAGTATTTTACCGTTAGTCATTATACTTTTTCTTATGGCCATAGAAGTTGCCGTTGTATTTCTGAGTACCTCAGCAGTCTGCTGATTATGGATGTATAGTGTTAGCATAAGAGCAACATTGTTTTTATCTAATTAGCCACGTTGTTTAGTTTAAATTACTGGTTACTAAGGCTACGGACGAAGCCCCTAGTGACTCATGCTATGCGCCCGATGCTTCCAGCTGATTCAAATCACTTGATTATGATTATGGTGGTTTTATGTTCACACATGTGTATATATAGAGGTTGCTGTTATTCACTTTCTTATTATGTCTGAGGAAGGAGTTAATACTCCGAAACGTCAAACCTTGTGGGATTAAAAGATATCCTTTATTTAAATACCGGTAAGTGCCTGCTTCTTTTTGTTTTGTATGCTTTGCCTGCTGCAGCACCCCAGTCAAAGATTTGTGAGTGCCATACTCTGCCTGTAATTTTATATATATATATATATATATATATATATATATATATATACAGTATATATATTTGTTAACATGTTTATATACACATAAACACATAAATATATATGTATATATTCATATACATAAATATTTGCTGCCCATCGCTGCGCAACTTACCCCTTTTGCTGTGCTAGTAGAACGAGGCTCCCATTGGAGCCTATGGAAGCATGCTCTTGTGAGTGCAATGCCTCCGTGCAATGCGAAAGCGAGGTTGCGCTCACATTGCACCTAACTTGTAATACCAGCACATATTTGTGTGCGATGGTATTACTAAGTTGAGCCCAAATATCGCTCTCTCACGAAAGCAATAATTTACGTCAACTTATAACCTACCCAATATGTATTACTTCCTGTTTACTAGTAAAAGTTAAAAGATTACGGGTGGAGCTCTAACATATGCGCAC
This sequence comes from Bombina bombina, assembly GCF_027579735.1. Lineage (NCBI taxonomy): Eukaryota > Metazoa > Chordata > Amphibia > Anura > Bombinatoridae > Bombina > Bombina bombina. The sequence continues at coordinate 432,017,705 of NC_069504.1, read as the reverse complement.
GAGTGATAAGGGGTTTATCACGGGTATTTTAGATCCTCGAGTTTACTGCTGGTATTATGAGTTGAAAGTAAAAGCAATTAATTGAGCGCAATTGCGATTTATGCTAGAATGATTACTGCATCCTGAGAGCTCTAATTAACTGTTTTGCAAAACTAAAAAGTGTCACAAAACACATCAAAAAACATTACAAAATACAGTTACATTCTTAATAACACATCTAATAAAAATTTTATTAAAAAAATATTGCACACTAGTGCAAGGGGTCAATTTATCAAGTTCCGTATGGAGCTTGATGCCCCTTGTTTCCGGCGATCCTTCAGACTCGCTGGAAACAGAAGTTATGAAGCAGCGGTCTAAAGACCGCTGCTCCATAATTTGTCCGTCTGTTCTGAGGCCGCAGACAGAAATCAACCTGATCAAATATGATCGTGTTGATTGACAGACCCTGCTAGCGGCCGATTGGCCATGAATCTGCTAGTGCAATGATAAATGCCAACAGCGTATGCTGTTGGCATTTATCAATGTGCAGCGGACGTAATACACTACATTGTGTCATGTCCGCTCGCACATTAATAAATATACCCCTTAGCCTCTAAACCACTTATATCACCAGAGGAGCCAGAGATGATTGTGGAATTTTATCTGAAATATTTGTTTCAAAACATGAAAAGGTGACCCTTTTGCTAGAAGATTTCTTTTGAGAATTTCCTTGTTTATTGATATTTTGGTTCCAAACATAAACCACTTTTAAATCACAATCTTTATTCATCATCCAATTTTTTTAACATCTCATCCAGTTGTTTTTGAAAATCCTCATATTTATTATCAATTTTAAAGCCAGACATTTTTTACTTGTTCATTATCTGATTATTTTTTGTTGTTGTTGTCACTTAACAATTGTTTAATTTATGTAAGAGAGCATTGAGATAACATGTCATTCCATTCAGTCACGAAATCAGGGTGTTGAGAAGCATAGGCAGGGTACTTTTTTTTTATTAATCATCTTGGTATTTTTAATTTATTAATAACTGTAAAAATGCAATTTCTCTCCATGACTGTAATTCGCTGATTTCAAACTGTTCTCTGTGAACAAAATGCCAAATTCTCAGAACTGGTAGTAACACCAATATCCACACCCTGGAGTAATGAGTTAAATTTAGTAAGTCTATTTGTGTATAATCTCCCTGAGTCATAGTTGTGAAACAGTATTGAGGGAAATATAATACAAAGTAACCAAATAATTAAAGCAAATCAACACTGTTTGAAGCTGCAACACGCAGCCTGTTTTATTATACTGTATTGATGGTTCACTTACTGTATATACCCCAGATAAATTACTGTAATGTCAGACTGAGTATACAGTACAAACTTGTACAATGATAAAATCTGGACACCTTGTTAAATATTACAAAATAGTGTATCTAATAGCTGCTAAACACCTTCTGAAACAAGACATGAGTACCATGACATAGTAATTATAACAAATTACGTCTCTTTGTAATACTCTTGTCTTCTTCATGATTAGGGATTTAGAGGCATTACAATTGATGCTTAGATTGCATTCTGATTTTGTTTAATCTTTTGTAAAAAAAAAATATATATATATAAAAGAGTTAAATTGCTGATATTACATTCATTTTTCATTTGAAGGGCAATTTTATGTGCATAACATTTACAACTTTGTTAAATAAATATAAATATGACCACATACCACAGGGTTATAAAAGTAAATAAATCCAAGCCAATGTGGCTAAATAAAAATGTGTTAGGAGCCATTAGGAAAATATGTAGGGCATTTAATTTATTCAAATAAAATAGTACAGACTCAACATTCCAAATAAATAAGAAATGTAATCAAACCCTGAAAGTTGTTTTTTTTAAATACATTCGGCTAGATTACGAGTTTTGCGTTATAGTGAAAAAGCAGCATTATCAGGTTATAACGCTGCTTTTTCACTCCCGCTGGTATTACAAGTTTTGCAGATTTAGGGGCAAGGCACACTTTTTTGGCCTTACCGCAAATCAACTTACGCAAATTGCGTATAGTCTTTATTTAATGGGACTCCCATAGCGCCGGTATTACAAGCTTGTCCTGGGAGGCCAAAAAGTGAGCGGTACAGCCTATCCCATCAAGATTTGTACCGCATTCTAAAGTCAGTAGTTATGAGTTTTACACTACAAAGCGGTAGCATAAAATTCATAACTAAAGTGCTAAAAAGTACACTACCTATTAACCCCTAAACCGAGGCCCTCCCGCATAGCAAACACTAAAATAAAATTATTAACCCCTAATCTGCCGCTCCTGACATTGCCGCCACTAGAATAAACATATTAACCCCTAAACCGCCGCACTCCCGCATCGCAAACACTAGTTAAATATTATTAACCCCTAATCTGCTGCCCCTAACATCGCCGCCACCTATCTACATTTATTAACCCCTAATCTGCTGCCCCCAATGTCGCTGCCACTATACTAAAGATATTAACCCCTAACCCTAAGTCTAACCCTAACCCTAACACCCCCTAACTTAAATATAATTCAAATAAATCTAAATAAAACTTACTATTAATAACTAAATAATTCCTATTTAAAACTAAATACTTACCTGTAAAATAAACCCTAAACTAGCTACAATATAACTAATAGTTACATTGTATCTAGCTTAGGTTTTATTTTTATTTTACAGGCAAGTTTGTATTTATTTTAACTAGGTAGAATAGTTAATAAATAGTTATTAACTATTTAATAACTACCTAGCTAAAATAAATACAAATTTACCTGTAAAATAAAACCTAACCTGCCTTACAATAAAACCTAACCAAACCCTACAATAAAATAAATTCACTAAATGAAATGCAATTAACTAAATACAATACAATTAGCTAAATTGCAAAAAAACAAAACACTAAATTAAAGAAAATAAAAAAACAAATTACAAGATCTTTAAACTAATTACACCTAATCTAATAGCCCTATCAAAATAAAACAGCCTAAACTAAAGTACCAATAGCCCTTAAAAGGGCCTTTTGCGGGGCATTGCCCCAAAGAAATCAGCTCTTTTACATGTAAAAAAAATACAAACAACCACCCCAACAGTAAAACCCACCATTCACACAAACAAACCCCCAAATATAATCCTAACTAAAAAAAACTAATCTCCCCATTGCCCTGAAAAGGGCATTTGGATGGGCATTTTATTTTTATTTGGGGTGTTGGTTGTGTGGGTGGTGGGTTTTACTGTTGGGGTGGTTGTTTGTATTTTTTTTTTACAGGTAAAAGAGCTGATTTCTTTGGGGCAATGCCCCGCAAAAAGGCCCTTTTAAGGGATATTGGTAGTTTAGGCTAGGGTTTTTTTTATTTTGGGTGGACTTTTTTTATTTTGATAGGGCTATTAGATTCGGTGTAATTAGTTTAAAGATCTTGTAATTTGTTTTTTATTTTCTGTAATTTAGTTTTTTGTTTTTTTTGTAATTTAGCTAATTGTATTGAATTTAGTTAATTGTATTTAATTTAGGGAATTTATTTAATTGTAGGGTTAGGTTAGGTTTTATTATAAGGCAGGTTAGATTTTATTTTACTGGTAAATTTGTATTTATTTTAGCTAGATAGTTAGTAAATAGTTAATAAGTATTTAGTAACTATTCTACCTAGTTAAAATAAATACAAACTTGCCTGTAAAATAAAAATAAAACCTAAGCTAGCTACAATGTAACTATTAGTTATATTGTAGCTATCTTAGGGTTTATTTTACAGGTAACTATTTAGTTTTAAATAGGAATTATTTAGTTATTAATAGTAAGTTTTATTTAGATTTGAATTATATTTAAGTTAGGGGGGTTTAGGGTTAGACTTAGTGTTAGGGGTTAATAACTTTAGTATAGTGGCGACAACATTGGGGGCGGCAGATTAGGGGTTAATAAATGTAGGTAGGTGGCGGTGATGTTAGGGGTGGCATTTTAGGGGTTAATAATATTTAACTAGTGTTTGCGATGTGGGAGTGCAGCGGTTTAGGGGTTAATATGTTTATTATAGTGGCGGTGATGTCCGGAGCAGCAGATTAGGGGTTAATAAGTATAATGTAGGTGTCGACGATGTCGGGGGCGGCAGATTAGGGGTTAATAAGTGTAAGATTAGGGGTGTTTAAACTCAGGGTTCATGTTAGAGTGTTAGGTGTAAACATAAAATGTGTTTCCCCATAGGATAGAAAAGCAGAAAGTCCAGCACGCACTGTGGAAATATTGGGTGCAAGCTATAGCAGGGCACTGCACAACCCTGTATTAATATCCAAACGTTCAAAGAATAGCAGCACTCAACAGGTAATATTTACCAAATCTTTATTGAAGCCAGGAGCACAAAAAACAGCAGCAACGCATCGGACTACTTGTCCTAAATTATGCTATTAGCTACAATATAACTAATAGTTACATTGTAGCTAGCATGATTAAGAGGATGTAGTCCGAAACGTTGCTGCTGTTTTTTGTGCTCCTGGCTGCAATAAAGATTTGGTAAATATTACCTGTTGGAGTGCTGCTATTCTTTGAACGTTTCCCCATAGGAATTAATAGGGCTGCGTTACTGAGCTTTACACTGCTTTATTGCAGGTGTAAGACTTTTTTTCAGCCGGCTCTCCCCATTGATGTCTATGGGGAAATCGTGCACGAGCATGTACAACCAGCTCACCGCTGACTTAAAGGGACATGCCACCCACATGTTTTCTTTTATGATTTAGAAAGAGAATGCAATGTTAAACATCTTTCTAATTTACTTATATTATCTAATTTGTTTTATTCTCTTGATATTCTTTGATGAAAAGCATATCTAGATATGCTCACTAGCTGCTGATTGGTTGCTGCACATAGAAGCATCATGTGATTGGCTCACCATGTGCATTGCTTTTTCTTCAAATAAGGATATTTAAAAAATGAAGCAAAATAAATTATGGAAGTACATTGTAATGTTATTTAAATTTCTATTCTCTATCTGAATCATGAAAGAAAGATTTTGGGTTTAGTGGCCCTTTAAGCAGCGCTGGTATTGGAGTTCGGTATGGAGCACAATTTTGCTCTATGCTCACTTCTTGCCTGCTAACTCCGGGTTTATGAAAACCTGTAATACCAGCACCGTAGGTGAGCAGTGAGAATAACGTGCAAGTTAGCAACGCACCCCTCTTACTGCAAAACTTCTAATCTGGCTGATAAATAGCAAAATAATATAGGTAAATTAAAATGTGAGAAGGGTAGCATGATTAACAGTGACAGGGAGAAGGCTGAGGTACCAGTTCTTTTCTTCAATATACACAAGAGAGGAACCAATGGGAGATATTTTGAAACAAACTAGAACGTACAACCCCGTACCATTAACTGGGTTATCTCTAGAGATAATCAGGAAAAAACTGGATAATATTAAGGTAAATAAAATTCCAGGCCCAGATGGAGAACGCTGTTATAGCCAAACCTCTACTCTTAATTTTTCAAGACTCATTATCCTCAGGCATAGTACCCCAGGACTGGCGTAAAGCTGATGTCGTGCCACTTTTTAAAAAAGGAATCATCAATAGCTGGGAAGGTACTTGAAGGGATCATAAGGGATTATATTGATATAAATTGATGTAAAAAAGATTATGAGTTCAAATCAGCATGGTTTTATGAGAAATAGATAATGTTAAACAAATCTAATTTGATTCTTCAAGAAAGGAAGTAAATATATAGGTAAAGGGGAATCAGTTGATGTCATATATTTGGATTTTGCCACATGAGCTATTAATGTACAAAATTAAGGGACTAGGAACAGTTGAAAATGTTAGCTCATGGATAAATAACTGTATAAAAGACAGGGAGCAATTAGTAAACAGATCATACTCAGATTAGACAAAGGTAATCAGTGGAGTCCCCCAAGGATCAGTACTTATTTATGACTTGGAGCAAGGAATAAATAGCAACATCTCTAATAGCAACCAATCTCAAAAAAATAAATTGCAGACTTAAAAAAGTGCAGAGAAGGGCCACAAAACTAATAAGGGAAATTGAGAATTTAAGTTATGTAAAGAGGTTAGCCAAACTGGGTCTTTTTTCTCTAGAAAAAAAGACGTTTGAGAGGTGACACGATTACTTTATATAAATATATTTAAGGCCCATATACAGAAATGGCAGAAGCTCTGTTTATTCTAAGAAAATTTTTGTGACAAGAGGACACACTTTAAGGATGGAGGAAAGAAAATTGAATCTCCAGCAACGTAAATGTTTTTTACTGTAATTCTGGAACTGATTACCTAAGGAGGTAGTAAATGCCAATATCTGAGATACATTTAAAAATGGTTTAGATACATTTCTGGTTAGAACCAAAATTCAGGGATATGATTGATTGTGTTAAATGGGTCACCTTTTTTAATGGGATTAATTTAAGATCAACTGGAGCTTTTATTTTAAGTATATTAAGATTTGTATAGGTTGAACTCGATGAACTTCTGTCTTTTTTCAATCTCATCTACTATGTTAAATGTGGAACTGTGCTGGGTGCAGAAATGTTAAAATCTGGAGACCTTGGAGACACAAAAGTGTATAATTACTTAATCAAATACGAAACGCCTTGTGGGCAACATATTGAGATCAGATTAAAATCATCCTTATCACTTAAAAAGGCTATTACTATACAAATGTATCCACTAATTATCAACATGCAGAGGATCTAATAGAGAAATTCACTATTCATGGAGCTACTGAAATTAAAAGATGTGGTAGAAATTTTGTATAGATAGACCTTATGAAGGATAATGTAATGAAAATTGATCCTTTAGAACAATCCCCAATAAATGTCATTATTACAGTAAACAATAGAGTTAGAATTGTGACATCATTAGGAGATTTGTACAAATTTAAGAGAAAGGTCCTATAATAGGCAATGTGTACAATACATATATAGAAAACTGACGACTATTGGGATTTATTTGCACAGAGACTTTTCTAGAAAAAAGTAGTATAAACAGTTCATGGCTAAGTCCAAAAATAGTGTTGATAAATGTGGTGTTTCCCCTTATAAGAGTTGTGAATGTTTTTAAGTGTCACACATTTACATCATCAGTGACTAAACAAATGTTCACCAGTTTTTGAATTACTGATTTTGGGCTAGATTACATGTGGCGCTCTAACGTTTTCACCCGAGCGATATAGGAATATCGTGCCCGTGCTAACTTGCGCTTATATTACAAGTTAAAAGTAAACACGACCGCACAACATAGAATTTAATGTGCATTGGTTTAGCACAGCTGAAAACCTCGCGTAAAGGGTTAGGGCTAAAATAAAAGTTGTGCTAAGCATGACATAAATACATTTAAATATACTTCTATGCTCATTTAACAATAACATTATCAGATATATATATATTTCTACCTTCAGAAACTCCTAACTTTTATGTCTTATGTTGGTACAGTACATTTGTAAAGTGCTTTGAGTCTCACAGGGAGAAAAGCGCTATATAAATCGCAAATTATTATTATTATTATATTATATATTCTATGTGAAGAACATTAGAATGTAAAATATGCACATGCACTTTGGGTTTTGCACTTTAGGTCTAACGCTTTGTTGGATTAGTGCACATGACACATTAGTTATCTTTAGGCATATATATTTCATATTAAAGATAAAAAAAATTCTGTATGTGAACATTGGAATGTTAAATATTAATAAATCCTGTTGGATTAGCGAGCGATAAGTGTTAGTCGCGATATCCAAAGTCCTTTGGTTGGCGCTGGACGGGTTACGCTCACACGCAGTACTTTTTACTTTCAACTTGTAATACACACGCTAACCTGCGCAAAACGATTACTTTTGGCAGTGTTAAAGCACAAGCAAAAATGCTAAATAGCGTACCACTGGTAATCTGGCTCTTAATGTGTAATTCTTTATTTGTAATCTATTAGATTATGTGTCACACCACTAGAAGTTTGAAGGATTGCATCAGGGAACATTTGCTCTCTGTGAATAACGATCCTTCCAAAATCTCAGTTGCTCACTATTTTGTGCCTCATTTTGCCCCTTTTTCTTCCAAGCAATAAATCAGGGGTGCCCAAAACATTGACTATGGTCTACCCCCAAAATAAAAGAAACCTAACACTTATAAACCTAATCTACCCATTGTCCTGAAAAGGGCATTTGTATGGGCATTGCTCTTAAAAGGGCATTTAGCTCTTTTTCCAAGTGCCCCAAAAAAAAAACCTAAGTTAAAAAATAAAAAAATATAAAAAATTGAAAAATAACCTAACACTGAAGCCACAAAAAGGTACTCATGGTTTCAGAAGTCCGGCGGAGAAGGTCATCTTCCAGACGGGTCCATCATCTTCATCCATAGCAAAGGCAGTACGGAGCGGAGGTCTGGAGCGGTCTTCCCAGATGTGGCGATCCTCGGCGGCGGTGGTCCTCAGCGACATGGAGGCTCCTCTTCATCCGATCGTCCGTGGTATACTGAAGAAAGAATGCAAGGTACCACAATCAATTTGGGGTACCTTGCATTCCTATTGGCTGAATTTTTCAAAACAGCCAATAGGATTAGAGCTACTAAAATCCTATTGGCTGTTAAAATCAGCCAATAAGATTTCAGTAGCTCTCATTCTATTGCAGAAACAGGTGTCCTGGCACTTCCAAAAAGACACAGGTGCGACAGGGAAGATAAAACTTCACAGAAAAGTAAAAACATAAATGTATCCAACACATGAATACCATAGAATAAGAACAAAAAAGAAATAGAGACCTTGGCCCCTCTGCATTGCTCTCATTCTATTGGCTGCTGAATTTTTCAAAACAGCCAATAGAATGAGAGCTAATGAAATCTTATTGGCTGTTCAAATCAGTCAATAAGATTTCAGTAGCTCTCATCCTACTAGCTGAGTTTGAAAACTTCAGCCAATAGGAATTAAAGGTACCCCAATAAATATGGGGTACCTTGAATTCTTTCTTCAGTGTGCAGCAGACGATCGCATGAAAAGGAACCTCAACGACTTCACGAGGACCGCCGAGGATCGCCACTTCTAGGAAGACCGCTCCGGACCTCCGCTCCGCTCCCCCTTCGCTGTGGATGAAGATGATGGACCTGCCTGGAAGAAGACCTTCTCCACCCGACATCTGAAACCGTATCTATTTGGGACATTAGTGTTTTTTTGTTGTTTTTTTTGTTTTTGTTTTTGTTTTTTTTTTTTGTTTTTTTTTTTTTTTTTATTTGTTTTTGTTTTTTTTTTTAAACAAGCTTTATTGACAAGGAAAATTATGATAACATGCAGTCAAGCCATGCTTGATATTAAAACATCAATAATACATAACCATTCCTCAGGACATTAATAAAAATGGCATAGTATATCTTTCACCAACTTTTAGGTGTATCAGAAAGTCAGAATGTCCCAGAGAAGAAAAGCAAGCCATCTGTAAAGTCCAAAGCTTGTGGGGTTTTTTTTTATGTAACCAAAAATCCAATAACAATGAACAAGGGGAAAAGGAAAAAGGGGATGAGAAAACAAAATATAACATGTTACGTAACTCGTATGCGTATAGTAATACATTATAAAATGAGAGCTGCAGTGTAGGGTATAGTATGCATCACGGGTTATGGTGTATAAAGTCATCAAGAAACCTAGAGTGTCACCAAGATAGTGCAAACTCCTAAGCATAGCCCAGAAGTCTAACCATCCATCGAGACCCAGATCCCGATTAGGATTATAGAGATGTTAGTTATTTGTTAAGTGGTCCCCCACAGCCCCATGAATATAGGTCTCCCAGTAGAGAGACATTGCACAGTAAAAGTCAAGTCTGTTAGTTTGAATGTAGTGATACTTCTCGAGGGATAGTAGGAGTGAAAGATTTTGTATCCAACCCTTTGTAGTCGGGACTGCACTCTGCTTCCATAGTCTCGGCACTAATTTTTTTGCGCTGCTAAGCATAATGTATAATAGTTTGGATTTATATTTACATTTAATTCGTGGGGGTTTGTTGAATAGCAGAATCATGGGGTCTAGAGGGATCTCGTGTGTGAGGGCTTTTTGGATCTCAGTGTGAATACTTTTCCAGAAGGGTTGGAGAACTGGGCAGTCCCACCATATGTGATATAAGGAACCTACGTGTCCACAGCCTCTCCAACACAAAGGGTCAGAGTGTCCATGAATTTTGGCCAGCCTACTGGGGTATAAATACCACCTGCATAATAGTTTCATATTTGTTTCAGTGATGTTCATTGAGGATGGTGCTTTCCCCATGTGTTGGAAAATGGAGTCCCATGTCTCCGGAGAGACACTGAAACCCAATTCAGCTTCCCAGGTTCGTGTGTATGATGGAAGGTTTCTAGAATGTATAGTTGTTAGAATCTTATATGTCAAGGAGAGGGCTCCTTTCATTGACTGTGTGGACCAGCAGAGAGTTTCAAAAGGGCTTAAACTCCTAACTATATTAGCCCTATCCGTATGATGTGAGATAAAATGGGACAGTTGAAGGTATTCAAACCATTTGGTAAAGTATGGGATATTTCTCTCTGCCAACGTGGGCATAGGTAAGATACTACCCTCCTCCAGCAAAGAAAAGCAGGGTAGTCCTGCTGCAATACTATATGTCCCATCCGCCCACACCCCCAAGCAGGGGGGGAGGGCTTTATTATGGCATAGGGGGGTTAGTGGGGAAGGTACTGTAGACACCCCCTTTAGGGATTTAGTGAGGCGATCCCATGTCAAAAAGGTGTCTATTATCAGGGAGGTGGGGGATGTCCATGTGGCTCTGTCACGCTTGTGGAGCCAGCATTGCGTGCCTAGACTTTTTGAGCCAGCTAAGTCATGCTCAAGCTTCACCCATTCTTTGTCTTGCACGTTTTTGCACCAATCTATAATTCTAGTGAGAAAAGTCGCTTGCTGATAGAACAGGAGGTTAGGAACTCCAAGTCCTCCCCTATGGCGGGGCCTGTAAAGTGTGGCTTTTGCTATCCTAGGGCGTTGGTGCGCCCACAGGAAGGCATTAACTAATTTTTGCGCTGAACTGATGTAATGCAGAGGGAGGTGGATAGGGATCGTCTGGAACAGATATAGGAAGCGAGGCAGGATGCTCATCTTGAAAGCGTGTGCTCTACCGAGCCAAGATAAGCATTTGTTCTGCCAGCCCTTCAATTCTGCCTTCACTGATTCAAACAGAACCTGATGATTCAATTGGTATAAGGAACCATGTGCATTCGAGAGTTGAATTCCCAAGTATTTGATGGAAGTGTGCTCTCGTCGAAATAGATATTGCTCTGAAATTTGGTTGGCCCTTTGATCTGAAAGTCCCACACTTAAAAATTCCGATTTTAACATATTAATTTTGAAGTGAGATAGGGAACTATATCTCTCTATGGCAGGTATTAAGGAAGAGAGTGATTCTAAGGGTGATGTTAGAGTAAAAAGGACATCGTCCGCATACATTGTTGTTTTGTACTGAGTGTCGCCTATTTGAATCCCTTTTATCCCTGAATTTTTCCTAATATTAGCAGCTAGAACCTCCATGGCCAAAATGAATAACAGGGGGGAGAGAGGACAGCCCTGTCTTGTACCGTTAAGGATGGGGAAGGGGTCTGATATAGAGTCGTTTAATTTAATACGGGCTTTAGGGGTATGATATAAAGCAAAAATTTTCCCTATAAGTTTTTCTCCTATTCCAAATCGTGCTAATGTAAGTTTTAAAAATTGCCAATCTAATCTATCAAACGCCTTTTCGGCATCAATGGCTAGAAAGATAGAAGGAATAGAATGAGTTTGTGCATAATCAAGGAGATTCAGAATCTTAATAGTGTTGTCTCTCGCCTCTCGGCGAGGGACAAAACCCACTTGATTTAGGTGAATTAATTGGGGCAACAGTTTGTTAATTCTTAAGGCGATGAGTTTTGCATACAATTTGATATTGACATTTAAGAGTGAAATAGGACGAAAATTGGCAGGGGAGTTAGTAGGTTTGCCCGGTTTGGGGATTACTGTGACGTGGGCTTCTAACATTGAGGAGAGAAAAGGATGCGTCTGGTCGGCTATGTTAAAGATTGTGCATAGGTGGGGGGTCAAGACTGATGCAAATTTTTTATAATAGGAAGTCGTGAATCCATCAGGGCCTGGGCTCTTGCCCGATGGTAATTGTTTAATGGCCGCAGCAATTTCTGCTACCGAAAAAGGCGTCTCAAGATCAGCTGCCTGCGCCTCTGTTAGCTGAGGTAAGGGGGTGTCTGAAAGGTATGTTTTGGTAGTGTTTTCGCCATTGCTTGAGACATTTGGTCTCGGAAGGTTATAGAGTTTTGAATAATATGCTAGGAATTGGGAGAGTATCTCTGGGGTTGTATTGACCGTCTTTTCTGTTGGTGTTTTAATTTCGTTAACAAAGGTTTTTAGTTTTTTAAGTTTTAGAGAACGTGCGAGAAGCTTTCCCGCTCTGTTACTCTCGAAGTAAAATTTTTGCTTTGTTTTCAGTGCTAGTGTATTAGCCTCTTGCATTAGCTGTTCTTGTACTTTTTGCCTAGCTTTGTCTAGTTCTTCGAGGGTGTGGGTGTCTGTTGGGTTCAATTTATGTTGGTGTTCTAATTTAGCTAAGAGGTCAGTGGATGATTTGTAAAGCAGCCGTGCTTTTTGCTTGACATGCGCTTTATATTTAATGAACTCTCCTCTAATGTAGCACTTATGGGCTTCCCAGACCACAAAGGGGTCCGTCTCTGGTAATGAGTTTAGTTGAAAATATTCCGGAAGCATTTTCTCTATTTTATGTTTAAAGTCAGGGTAATTTAATAAATTGTCATCTAATTTCCACAGAAAAGTGGTCTTTGGTGCTTAGGGCCATACCAATTGTGTCAACACAGCAGAATGGTCAGACCAGACTGTGTGTGAAAGCTTAGAGGTGAGGACATAAGATAAGCCTTTTTGGTTTGTTAAGAGGTAATCAATTCTACTATATGAGTGATGTGGGGAGGAAAAGAAGGTGTAATCCCTTCTAGTTGGATGTTTAAATCTCCATGTGTCAAATAGCGTCTGTTCGTACATGAGTTTCCATAATTGCTTAAGTGTATTTTTAGATGTGGAGGGCTTTGGATTCGTGGTATCCATATCCGGGTGTATGGGTATATTAAAGTCGCCTCCGATGTAGAGTGTTCCTATGGTATGATCTAAAATCTGTGCAAAATATTTTTTGAAAAAGGGGAATTGATTTTTATTCGGGACGTATAAATTCACTAGCGTAACTGGTGAACCAAACAGCAAACCAGTTACGCACAGAAACCTCCCTTCCGTGTCCGTATATGTATGGATTGGGGTAAAGGAAATGTGCCGGCTTATGAGGATGCTCACTCCGTTTCTTTTATGGTCAAATGAGCTATGGAAATGTTGTGTATAATATCCCCCAAAATATTTTGGTTCTTTAAGTTTTAGGAAGTGTGTCTCCTGTAGGAATAAAATGTCACCTCCTTTGCGGCGGAGGTCTAACATAGCCATGGAACGCTTCTGTGCTGAATTAAGACCTCTCGCGTTCTGACTTAACAGTGTAATATTCTTGTTGTCAGTAGTCATGATTCGTCGGTGAAGGGATGTCTGTCGTTCTGTGTAAGTGTCTTAACAGTAATGTCTCGATAGTAGTCAGTATGTGCATACTCCATTTCAGCTGTAACCCAAAATCTGCATTTCTCATACGTAACATTAACATCAAAAACAGGTAATAACCTAAAAGTGAGCAGTGAAATTTACATCTAAACAAAGAATATCTTAGTAAAAATAACGCCATAAAACGTTTGTTAAGTAGGAGGAGGCAGTAGCCAGCTCCACATAAAGGTATACAATTAGGTCTAACAAGTGCCCATAGTTTACATTTACATAACAATAATAAAGATAAACAAACTTAATCTATAACATTATGCTTGGGGTTCAAGCTATACTGATCTACTCAGAAAAAGGATTTTAGTAGTTATAGCAACAAGAGTAGAAGAGACAAACAAGAGGATACTTATCGGCATCTAGCAGAGCAGAACTCCGAAAGTCAAACAGGGATAACACCACCGGTGCTATTGTTAGGCAAACTTTACCAGGTCTCTGACCAAAGGCCACAAGACCCAGCATTCGGTCCAGTCTCCCAGACTAGGGCACCGGAAGGAGTATCAGGGAGAGGAACTTGGAGACCTGACTGTTGGGCGAGCTTTTTGCTTAGGGGCAACCTTTTGCCAACCTCCTCGATCTGTCCCAGCTGGTCTTTTCTTTGGGGGTTCCTGAGAGTCCTCCGTAGATATTTCATTAGGTACCTCAATCTCTAAGGCTGAGCAGAAATCCCTGGCATCCTCTAGAGATTTACAGTTTAATTTCCTGTTTCCATGCAGGACGTATAGGTGGAAGGGGAAGCCCCATCTGTATAAGATCCTCTTTTGTCGTAGGAGTGAGGTCAATGGAGCCAGTTCCCTTCTTCTCTGTAATGTCCTTTGTGATAAATCCTGAAAAAATTGTAAAACAACACCTCTAAACTTGACCGGCTGGTTCTTACGGGAGAGGTTCAAAAGCTCCTCCTTTTCCCTGAAGTCCTTGAATTTCATGATGACATCCCTTGGGGGTGCTGTGTCGGGAGGTTTGGGCCTCAGGGCTCTGTGGGCTCTGACCCAGGGGATGTCTGTAGACGGTGATGTGCTCTTCAGGTGAGCAAAGAGGGCTGGAAAATAAGTCGGGAAATCTTTCGGAAGCACTGACTCAGGAATACCTCTTATTCTAAGATTTTTCCTGTGGCTGCGATTCTCCAGGTCTTCTATCTTATCATGTAGATCAGAGAGCAATTCAGCCTGATGTTTTGTTACATCCTGAGTCGTATTAATTTCTCCCTGTAGGTGGTCTGTAAATTCCTCTAATGCTTCCACTCTGTTGCCCATAGAGTGCAGGTCCTGCTTCATTTCCGCTATTTCTTCGCGTATACATAAGCGGATTATGTCTGCAATGTCCTGCTTAGACGCCAATGTGGAGAGGATCTTGTTTGGCACGGAGGTGCTTTCCTCAGGGGTCTCCACCATTTTCTGTGGTGCCGGCACCCTTTTTATAGGTGATCTGGTCATTTCAGAGTTTATTGTTGCTTTAGTTCCCGTAGGGGAGAAAAACTGATCCACCACACTATCCCTTTGACTATTCATTTTCTGTGGCTTGTTGAGCTTTGCTGAACGTTTGGGGTTCATGATTGAGACTTTGTAGGGAGCTCAGCAAGCATGCAGTGGACACCCTTATTAACCCCTTTGCAGAGGAGGGGCAGAGATAACAGTCCCGGATTGACCCTTCACAGAAGCAAAAAATAAAAATTAAATGTATGATCACTTTTCAGGACAGGGCTGCCTCCCAGTGTGGATTTCAGCACTAAAAGCTCAGTCCAGGATTTATGTGAACCGTAAAGCTCTCCTTAATGACTGTGTGATACAATGCAATAAAGGGACTATAACTTTTAGTTGGCTTGATAACATATATGTCTGATATACTCTCCTGTGCTTTGTTGCAAGTCAGACAAGGCTCCGTTGCTGTAATCTTCTTTACTTTTTTATGTCTGCCCTCCACTCCCTGCCACCCGCTTGTTGTGTGCTAGCTGAGTTAAATGCTCCGTTCGGGCATAGAACTTTCTAATGTCCCCTTCACACGCAGACTCTGACTGCGTGTGATGCTGGCAAGATGGCGGCCTGTTGCGGGAGGACGACTGGGTCCGGCGGCTCACGGACTGAATAGCTCTCGCGGGGAGAATAAGGGAGGGTTCCCCGCTGCCTTATCTATTTACCTGGGGTCATCCGAGTCCGGTAAGGGTAGGTACCTTTCTCCTGACACAGTTGGGACCTTTCGTTGTCTGCTGCGCAGCAGCGTCTCAAGATTTGTAGCGTGTGGCGCGAGCACAGAGTAAGCTGTCAGTCTCTCAGCTGAAATTGCAGCCCGCGTTTAAAAAGCCAGCCCTTAGCCTCTCCAGGCAAGTATCCATCAGCTCTTCATAGGTAGATGTGCATAGTGATAAAATTATAACTTTATAGGGCAATTTGTTGGAGCTGGCTACCGGAGCTATGGAGTTAAGCAGCCATCTTAGCTGCGGCCAGCTCCGCCCCCCTTGTTTTTTGTTTTTAACTTAGATTAGGTTTATTAGTGTTAGGTTTTTTATTTTGGGGGGTTTGGTGGGTGGGGGGTTTTACTGTTAGGGGGGGACTTTGTTTATTTTTAATATAAAAGAGCTGTTTAACTTAGGGCAATGCCCCACAAAAAGCTCTTATTTTTATTGTAATTAAGGTGTTAATTTAGGGGGTGTTAGGTTAGGTTAGGGGGCTTAGTCATTAAATTAGTTTTTGCGTTGTGGGGGTTGGCAGTGTAGGAGTTAATAGCTTAAAAAGTTGGTTTAATGCGTTGTGGGGGGTTGGTGGTTTAGGGGTTAATAGATGTATTAGGTAGTTTGCGATGTTGGGGTTTGCGTATTTAGGGGTTAAAAATTTTATTAGGTAGTTGGGGTCTTTTTCTTAATACTTCGTGTAGACGGTTAGTTTATTTTTTTCTTAATACTTCATAGGGGCGGTTAGTTGTTTTTTTTTTAAATACTTATTGCGGGCGGTATTTTTTTTTTTTTTTTTTAATACTGCGTCCGGTTATGTGTTTTTTTCATACTGCGGGCAGTTTTTTTTTGTTTGTAATGCTCCATTTGCCTTCACTGCACCCCGGTGGATTCCAAAAATGGCACCATCTTCGGTTGATTCTTTCACCACCCTGCCATTTTTGGAATCCACCGGGAAGGGCAGTAAAAGAGCTGAATGCCCTGTTGGCTGCCTCGCGCTGCCAACATTCCTTTGGGATGCGTGTGCAACTGCCGACGGCGACGGATATTACAAACTCAATTATAGTATAGATTAGGTTTATTTTATTTTGGGGTGGTTTTTTTTTTTTTTTTAAACGGGGTATTAAAATAAGAATAATTTTGATTATTTTGGATAATTTCGTTTGTTATTTTTTGTAATGGGATTTTTTTTATTTTTGGGGTGTTTTTTTTTTTTTTTTTTAAATTAGGCATTTTTTTATTTTTAATGGGTCGAAAAAAAGAGCTGGATGCCCTAATTGTGTTTGTTATTTTTTGTAATGGTAGTTTTATTTATTTTTTTTAATTTTAGTTTTTCTTATTTTTTGTAATTGTAGTTTTAATTTTTTTGCAATGTTAGGTTTTTTTATTTTTGTAATGTTAGGTTTTTATTTTTGTAATGTTAGGTTTTATTAGTGTAAGCTTAGGTTTATTTTTATTTCACAGGTAAGTTTGAATTTATTTTAACTAGGTAGTTAGTAAATAGTTATATTGTAGCTAGTTAAGTTTTATTTTTATTTCACAGGTAAGTTTGTATTTCTTTTTAAATAGGTAGTTAGTTAATAATTGTAACTTTAATTAAGGTCTATTTTAATTATGTTAAATTTACTGGGTGTTAGGTTTAGGAGTTAATATAGTTTAATTTAGGTTGTTGCGATGTGGTGGGTGGCGGTTTAGGGGTTAATAGGTTTAGTTAGTGTTGCCGATGTCGGGGGAACTGCGGTTTAGAGATTAGTAGGTTTAGTTAGTGTTGCCGATGTTTGTGATTAGCGTTTTAGGGGTTAATAGGTTTAGTTAGTGTCGACCATGTTTGGAAACTGCAGTTTAGGGGTTAATAGGTTTAGTTAGTGTTGGCGATGTTTGGAAATGATGTTTTAGGGGTTAATAGGTTTATTAAGTGTTTAGTTAGTGTCAGTAATGTCGGGGAACAGCGGTTTTAGGGGTTAAAAGCTTTATTTAGTGTCGGCGATGTGAGGGGGTACAGTTTAGGGGTTAATAGGTTTAGGTAGTGTTGGAAATGTGGGGGGAAGGCAGTTTAGGGGTTAATAGCTTTATTTAGTGTTGGCGATGTGAGTGGTGGCGGCGGCGGTTTTAGATAGTTTTGTTTCGGCAATCGCCGGCATATTAGTTATGTTAAATGAAATCTTTTTTTTTTTTATCCTTTCGTTTTTTCTGATCCATTCTTTATAATAAATAAAATAATGCATTAAAAATGTATAAGGGCTCAAAAATATGAGGTCTCAGGTGTTAGAAAATAAAGTCTGCAAAGGGCTTTAACATAGAGATACATACATGCATATGTAGGGTGACCATATTGCCGCTTTAAAAAGGGACACATATGAAAAACACATATGTCAGGGCTCTTTTCAGGGTTGTTTAAAGAAATGTTTTGTATAAGAACCCTGACATATGTGTTTTTCATATCTGTCCCTTTTTAAAGCGGCAATATGGTCAGCCTATGCATATGTCTAAGGGACCGATTTAACAAGGGCCGAATGGCCCTGAATGCAACTGTTTCTGCGCAAGTCTTGAGGTTCACTGAAAACAGGAGTTAAAGGGACATAAAACCCAAATTTTTTCTTTCATGATTCAGATAAAGCACACTATTTTAAAAAACTTTCCAATTTACTTCTGTTATCAAATTTTCTTAGTTTTCCTGTTATCCTTTGTTGAAAAGCAAGAATGTAGGCTCAGAAGTGTGCACGTGTCTGCAGCACTTTATGGCAGCAGTTTTGCAACAATGTTATACATTAGCAGGAGCACTAGATGGCAGCACTATTTCCTGTCATGTAGTGCTTCAGGCACGTGCACGCTACCTACCTAGGTATCTGTTCAACAAAGTATATCATGAGAAGGAAGCAAATTTGATCATAGAAGTCAATTGGAAACTTTTATTAAATTATATTCTCTAGCTGAATAATGAAAGAGATGTTTTGGGTTTAATGCCCGTTTAAGAAGCAGCGATCTTAAGACCACTGTTCCTTAACTCGTACACCTCCTCTGAGGCGGCGGACATCAATCCGCCCATTCGCATACGGTTGGGTTGATTAACACCCCCTGCTAGCGGCTGATTGGCCGCAAAACTGCAGGGGGCGGCATTTCACAAGCAGTTCACCAGAACTGCTTGTGCAATGAAAAATGCTGACAGCGTATGCTGTCAGCATTTATCGATGTGCGGCGGACATGATCCACTACAATGGATCATGTCTGCTCGCACTTTGTTAAAATGGCCCCATAATATGTAAATATACGTATATATATATATATATATATATATATATATATATATATATATATATATATATATATATACATATACATACAATATATATATATATATATATATGTATGTGTGTGTGTGTACATACCGTATATATTTATGCGTTTTTATGTGTGTATATGTAACAGACATATATGCACATATTAACGCATAAATACATATGTATACATATACAGACATATATAAGTGCATTAAAGCCTTTTGCAGTCAAGTAGCTGAAAACTTAAAAAATAATATTTATTCAATATTCATATTTAATAAAGTGTTTTACTATGTATATACTGTAAATATTTCACATTCCAATGTTCTTCATATAGGGGAATATGTTCTAAGTGTTTTTAAATAGATATTCTTATGTATATCTGTATATATTTATACATATACATAATCATATATAATTAGGTATAGATATATATTTGGTCTGTGCATATTCTAAAAGGGCTAATTAAGTAAATATTAGTGATGTCGCGAACATAAAAATTTGGGTTCGCGAACGTCGAACGCAAACTTCCACAACTGTTCGCAAATGGGCGAACCGAGCGAAGCGCCTTAGACTTCAATAGGCAGGCGAACTTTAAAACCCACAGGGACTCTTTCTGGCCACAATAGTGATGGAAAAGGTGTTTTTAAGGGGACTAACACCTGGACTGTGGCATGTCGGAGGGGGATCCATGGCAAAACTCCCATGGAAAATTACATAGTTGATGCAGAGTCTGGTTTTAATCCATAAAGGGCATAAATCACCTAACATTCCTAAATTGTTTTGAATAACATGCTTTAAAACATCAGGTATGATGTTGTATCGATCAGGTAGTGTAAGGGTTACGCCCGCTTCACAGTGACAGACCAAACTCCCTGTTTAAAGGGACAGTCTACACCAGAATTTTTAATGTTTTAAAAGATAGATAATCCCTTTATTACCCATTTCCCAGTTTTGCATAACTAACACATTTATAATAATATACTTTTAACCTCTGTGATTATCTTGTATCTAAGCCTCTGCAAACTGCCCCTTTTTTCAGTCCTTTTGACAGACTTGCAGTCTAGCCAATCAGTGCCTGCTCCCAGATAACTTCTCGTGCACGAGCACAGTGTTATCTATATGAAATACGTGAACTAACACCCTCTAGTGGTGAAAAACTGTTAAAATGCAATCTAAAAGAGATGGGCTTCAAGGTCTAAGAAATTAGCATATGAACCTCCTAGGTTAAGCTTTCAACTAAGAATACCAAGAGAACAAAGCAAAATTGGTGATAAAAGTAAATTGGAATTTTTTTTAAAATGACATGCTCTATCTGAAATCATAAAAGTTTATTTTGGCCTAGACTGTCCCTTTAACGCACCGCAAAAAACCGCAAACAGTCCATTTGCACAACCGCAAACTCCCCATTTGCACAAGGTTGGATACCAAGCTAGCCATGTCCCGTTCCCTCACTGATGTCATTGAAGGTCTCTTCCTCCACCCAGCCACGTACAACACCAAGGGTCCCCGAAAGGTGACAACAAGCCCCCTGGGACACCTGCTGTGTTTGGTCTTCCACCTCCTCAAAGCCACCTTCCTCCTCTGACTCCTCTTCTTCAGACTCCTCTCTCTGCATTGCCTCTCTCTGCGTTATTATAAGGTGTGTTAAGTAGTACTAGTCCTATCAGTTTAATCCCTGTTACGTCCCCTGTCAGGGGACGTATATATGGCATCGGTTTTAGGAACCGGGAGATGGAAAAAGATGCTTGGTCGGTTCTCCTACTTCAAATTTGGGGCACTGCGCATGCAATCTAATGTGCCACCAGGTAGGAGTGGTGTGTTAAGTAGTTCTATTCTTATCAGTTTAATCCCTGTTACGTCCCCTATCAGGGGACGTGTATATGGCATCGATTTTAGGAACCGGGAGATGGAAAAAGATTCTTGGTCGGTCCTCCTACTTCAAATTTGGGGCACTGCGTGTGCAATCTAATGTGCCACCAGATAGGAGTGGTGTGTTAAGTGGTACTATTCTTATCAGTTTAATCCCTGTTACGTCCCCTATCAGGGGACGTGTATATGGCATCGATTTTAGGAACCGGGAGATGGAAAAAGATGCTTGGTCGGTCCCCCTACTTCAAATTTGGGGCACTGCGCGTGCAATCTATTGTGCCACCAGATAGGAGTGGTGTGTTAAGTAGTTCTATTCTTATCAGTTTAATCCCTGTTACGTCCCCTATCAGGGGACGTGTATATGGCATTGATTTTAGGAACCGGGAGATGGAAAAAGATGCTTGGTCGGTCCTCATACTTCAAATTTGGGGCACTGCGCGTGCAATCTAATGTGCCACCAGATAGGAGTGGTGTGTTAAGTAGTTCTATTCTTATCAGTTTAATCCCTGTTACGTCCCCTATCAGGGGACGTGTATATGGCATCGATTTTAGGAACCGGGAGATGGAAAAAGATTCTTGGTCGGTCCTCCTACTTCAAATTTGGGGCACTGCGCGTGCAATCTAATGTGCCACCAGATAGGAGTGGTGTGTTAAGTAGTTCTATTCTTATCAGTTTAATCCCTGTTACGTCCCCTATTAGGGGACGTGTATATGGCATTGATTTTAGGAACCGGGAGATGGAAAAAGATGCTTGGTCAGTCCTCCTACTTCAAATTTGGGGCACTGTGTGTGCAATCTAATGTGCCACCAGATAGGAGTGGTGTGTTAAGTAGTACTATTCCTAACAGTTTAATCCCTGTTATGTGCCTTTTTTTTGTTTGGTTTTTGAAGCCACAGTGCAGCACCAGAGGCCAGAAAAATTAGGCATGTACACATTCCTGAAAAATGAGGTATTGTTGCAGCCGCTGCTGTAGCAGCGGCCAGAAAAATTGATGTTTGTTTCCCAGGCAGAAAGTGCCCTAAAACATTGCGGCTTGAACCCTAGTTGGTGGCGGATAAGTCACGCAAGTCATCCGGCATTCAGAGATAAAATACAGCAGCGTGTGGACCATTTTTAGCCCAAGGCAGCTCATCTCATCAGGTCTTTTTTAGTCGAATGTATCGCCCACTGTCAGTCCCTTCGGGATCCATCCCTGATTCATCTTAATAAAGGTGAGGTAATCTAGACTTTTTTGACCTAGGCGACTTCTCTTCTCAGTGACAATATCTCCTGCTGCACTGAAGGTCCTTTCTAACAGGACACTTGAAGCGGGGCAGGCCAGAAGTTCTATTGCAAATTGGGATAGCTCAGGCCACAGGTCAAGCCTGCACACCCAGTAGTCAAGGGGTTCATCGCTCCTCAGAGTGTCGATATCTGCAGTTAAGGCGAGGTAGTCTGCTACCTCGCGGTCGAGTCGTTCTCTGAGGGTGGACCCCGAAGGGCTGTGGCGATGCGTAGGACTTAAAAAGCTCTGCATGTCCTCCATCAACAACACGTCTGTAAAGCGTCCTGTCCTTGCCGGCGTGCTCGTGGGAGGAGGAGGATTACTTTCACCTCTTCCCCTGTTAGATTCCCGTTGTGCTGTGACATCACCCTTATACGCTGTGTAAAGCATACTTTTTAATTTATTTTGGAACTGCTGCATCCTTTCCGACTTGCGGTAATTCGGTAACATTTCAGGCACTTTATGCTTATACCAGGGGTCTAGTAGCGTGGACACCCAGTACAGGTCGTTCTCCTTCAGCATTTTTATACGAGGGTCCCTCAACAGGCACGACAGCATGAAAGACCCCATTTGCACAAGGTTGGATGCCAAGCTACTCATGTCCCGTTCCTCATCCTCAGTGATCTCACTGAAGGTATCTTCTTCCCCCCAGCCACGTACAACACCACGGGTACCAGATAGGTGACAACAAGCACCCTGGGATTCCTGTTGTGGTTGGTCTTCCTCCTCCTCCTCAAAGCCACATTCCTCCTCTGACTCCTCTTCCTCACAATCCTCTTCCAGCGTTGCCGCAGGTCCAGCAAGCGATGCTGATAAGGCTGTTTCTGGTGGTGATGGTGACCACAACTCTTCCTCTTCACGCTCATCTATGGCCTGATCCAGCACTCTTCGCAGGGCACGCTCCAGGAAGAAAACAAATGGTATGATGTCGCTGATGGTGCCTTCGGTGCGACTGACTAGGTTTGTCACCTCCTCAAAAGGACGCATGAGCCTACAGGCATTGCGCATGAGCGTCCAGTAACGTGGCAAAAAAATTCCCAGCTCTGCAAAGGCTGTCCTAGCACCCCGTTCACTGGCATGTTGTTTCGCCGCTGGATATCTGAAAAGTGCGCCATGGCCATGTAGGAACACCTGAAATGGACACACACCTTCCTGGCCTGCTTCAGGACATCCTGTAAGCCTGGGTACTTATGCAAAAAGCGTTGTACGATCAGATTACACACATGTGCCATGCACGGCACATGTGTCAACTTGCCCAAATTCAATGCCCCCAAATTTCTTCCGTTGTCACTAACCACTTTGCCGATCTCCAGTTGGTGCGGAGTGAGCCACTGATCCACCTGTGCGTTCAGGGCGGACAGGAGTGCTGGTCCTGTGTGACTCTCTGCTTTCAGGCAAGTCAACCCCAAGACGGCGTGACACTGCCGTATCCGGGATGTGGAATAGTACCTGGGGAGCTGGGGGGGTGCAGTTGATGTGGAGCAAGACGCAGCAGCAGAAGAGGACTCAGCCGAGGAGGTTATGGAAGAGGATGGAGTAGGAGGAGTAGAGGAGGTGGCAGCAGGCCTGCCTGCAAGTCGTGGCGGTGTCACCAACTTCTCTGCAGAGCCACGCATTCCATGCATGGCAGCCGTCAGCAGGTTTACCCAATGCGCAGTGTAGGTGTTATACCTGCCCTAACCATGCTTTGCAGACCAGGTATCAGTGGTCAGATGGACCCTTGCCCCAACACTGTATGCCAGACATGCCATTACTTCCTTTTGCACAATCGAGTACAGGTTGGGGATTGCCTTTTGTGCAAAGAAATTTCGGCCGGGTACCTTCCACTGTGGTGTCCCAATAGCTACAAATTTTTTGAACGCCTCAGACTCCACCAGCTTGTATGGTTAAAGCTGGCGGGCTAAGAGTTCAGTCAAGCCAGCTGTCAGATGCCGGGCAAGGGGGTGACTTTGTGACATTGGCTTCTTACGCTCAAACATGTCCTTGACAGACACCTGACTGTGGGCAGATGAGCAGGAACTGCTCAAGGCGAGACACAGAGTGGCGGATGGTTGAGAGGGGACAAGGAAGACAGCAGTGGTTGACGTGGCTGAAGATGCTGGACCAGGAGGAGGATGGCGGCTTTGAGTTTGTTTACTGCTTGTATTCATGTCTTGATCCCATAGGCGTTTTTGATGTGCAATCATGTGCAGTTGTACCTAGGTGGGTGCTGGACTTCCCATGACTCAGTTTCTTGGCACAGGTTGCAAATGGCATTGCTGTTGTCAGAGGCAGACACACAAAAAAAAGCCACGATGCTGAGCTCTGCAATGACGGCATTTGGTGGTGGCAACAGCATGCGTTGATTGGCGCGCTGTCTGGCTGACCCCGGGTGCCAATGCATGCTGTCTGACTGTGCCACTAGCTCCTTGTGACAACCTCTCCCTCCTTCCAACTCGTCTCCTCCTCCTCTCTGTCTCCCCATCTGAACTTTCCCCCTCTTCTTCTTCTCTTCTAGCGGGCACCCACAACATCCACGGACGCATCGTCATCATAAACCGCTTCACTTGTATCTGACAACTCAACAAAGGAAGCAGCAGCGGGTACAACATCATCATCATCACACCGTACGTCCATGTGTGTAATGCTGCCTGACTGAGACATATCCCTGTTATCTACATCCTCTGGCAATAATGGTTGCGCATCACTATCACTCATTTCTTCCAACTGATGTGTAAATAACTCCTCTGACAGATCAAGTGAAGCAGCTGTGGTGCTAGTGTTGGTGGTAGCGGCAGGCGGGCGAGTGGTAACTTGAGAGGTGCCCAAAGCTAAGCTGGAGGAGGATGGTGCGTCAAGGTTCCGAGCGGAAGCTGTAGAAGATTGGGTGTCCTGTGTTAGCCAGTCAACTATGTCCTCAGAAATGTTCGAGTTCGGGGTACGTGGCCTCTGAACACTGGGCACACGTGTGAAGGAAACTGACTGCTATTATTTAACACAGTCAAAAAAGTGTTGTTTTTTTTAAATGTACACTACTGTTACACCAGATATGAGTTGCACTGGGGTGACACTGTGCCCTGGCAGGCAGGCCCTGAAACGCACACGTGTGAAGGAAACTGACTGCTATTATTTAACACAGTCAAAAAAGTGTTGTTTTTTTTAAATCTACACTACTGTTACACCAGATATGAGTGGTGGCACTGGGCAAGTGGGCACAGTATACGCTGTGAGCCTGACACACACACAACTGCAATTAGATTACACAGGGAGAAAAAAAAAAAGCAGACTGATGTTCTAGCCCTAAAAAGGGCTTTTTGGGGTGCTGTACTTACAGCAGAGATCAGATGAGTCCTTCAGGACTGTAGTGGACACTTAATACACTAGCCTAGCTATCGATTTCCCTATTAACTCAGCAGCAGCTACACTGTCCCTCCTCTCACTAACAATGCAGCTTCCGAATGAATCTAAAATGGATGCTGTCCAGGAGGTAGGAGGGTCTGGGAGGGAGGGTCTGCTGCTGACTGGCTGGAATGTGTCTGCTGACTGTGAGGTACAGGGTCAAAGTATTACTCAATGATGACGAATAGGGGGCTATGTTTGCCGGGAACTATTCGCCGGTGAACTATTCGCAACATCACTAGTAAATATAGTTTGCATAAAATAAATTTGTTTAAAAATTTCTGGCAAGTATTTTAAAATAATTTTCAAAACTAAAAAAGTCTAAAGTTACAGAAAAAAATCAACCAAATTATCAAAAATCAAAAAATACCCCTATGAAAAACAAAAAGCCCCCCAAAAATGAAAACACCCCTTATCTAAACTAAACTACCAATATCCCTTAAAAGGGCCTTTTGTAGGGCAGTGCCCTAAGTTAATAAGCTCTTTTACATAAAAAAATACTAAGTCCCCCCTAACAAATCAGCCAATAGCATTTCAGTAGCTCTCCTCCTACTGACTGATTTGAAAATTACAGCCAATAGGAATGCAAGGTACCCCAAATATAAAAAGGGTACCTTGCATTCAATCCTCAGTGTGCGGCGACGATCGTACGAATAGGATCCTCCACGCCGGATGACTCCGTGGCCGGCGTTCTTGCTCCATGGTCACCTCCTCTCCACGCCATCTTCGCCCTGGATTAAGATAGAAAAGGTCCTCGCCCTGGAAGATGATGTCGCCGCCTGGAAGAAGACCTTCAGCGCCTGAAAGAAGACCTTCTCCATCGGATTTCAGGAACGGTGGATACCTATTTGCGGGTTAGACTTAGGCTTTTTTTTATTTTTTGGGGTGGCTTTTTTTTAGATTAGGGATTTTTTATTTTCATGGGTTGCAAAAGAGCTGATTGCCCTTTTAATGTCAATGCCCATACAAATAACCCTTTAGGGGCAATGGGTAGCTTAGGTTTTTTAGTGTTAGTTTTTTTTGGGGGGGGATTGGTGGGTTGGGGGGTTACAGTTAGGGGGAACTTAGTATGTTTTTTTAATATAAAAAAGCTGTTTAACTTAGGACAATGCCCTACAAAAGGCCTTTTTAAGGGCTATTGGTAGTTTAGTTTAGATTAGGGGGCTTTTTTATTTTCATTGGGGTATTAGGTTAGCTTTAATTTTTTTATTTTTGATAATTTGGTTTCTTTTTTTCTGTAATTTTAGACTTTTTTATTTTTTGTAATTTTAGATTTTTTTTTAATTTAATCTTAGGTTGTTTTTTTAAGTACTGTTAGGATTTTTTATCTTAATTTTAATTTAGTATTTTATTATTTTATGTAATTGGGTTTAATTTAGGGGTGTTAGGTTAGGGGGCTTAGTGATTAAATTATATATGTGCGTTATGGGGGATTGGCGGTTTAGGGGTTAATAGGTTAATTAGGTTTATTGCGTTGTGGGGGGTTGGTGGCTTTAGAGGTTAATAGGTTAATTAGGTTTATTGCACTTTGGGGGTGGATGGCGGTTTAGGGGTTAATCACTTTATTAGGCAGTTTGCTATGTGGGTGAATGGTGGATTAGGGGTTAATAGTTTAATTAAGTATATTGCGTTGCGTGCGGCGCGGTTTATGTGATTCCCCGATGTGCAAGGTGAAGTTACGGGCAATGCGGGTTTCAGCAGTTGCACTGAAGCCTGCACCTCATATGTAATCTTGCTCCCACTGGGCCTTAAATATATTCTCTCTCTGTTCTAGGGTTGCCACGCAGCCGGTATTTTACCAACATGGTTGGTATTTTTAAGGTTCAGGTCAAAGTTGAAAATTAATATTTAACTATAGAAATAAAGATGCTATAATGTGCTAATTTTGTTATACATGTGTACAAATCTAATTATTAACAAATTATCATTTAAAATGAGTCCTAGCAGCGTTAGCTCCTGATTTATGCTGTATAATTATTTATCCACATTTATGCTACTGAGTTTGACAGGTATTGTTTCCAGAAAAATGTGGTAACCCTACTCCATTCTTGTAAACAAATACCTTTATTGAAATGTGGTACAGCAGTATAAGTATAAATCAGCACTCTTTATTAATGAAAATTTCAACTCAAAAAGGTTCAGTAAATTAAAATATAACAGGATTTCTTAAGGCCTACACATACTAGGCTTTAAAATAAACTCTCTTTATCGCTATCTTTGTACAAAAAAACAAAATTTATGCTTACCTGATAAATTTCTTTCTTTCTGGATATGGAGAGTACACAACGTCATTCAATTATTAGTGGGAATATCACTCCTGGCCAGCAGGAGGAGGCAAAGAGCACCACAGCAAAGCTGTGAAGTGTCACTCCCCTACCCATAATCCCCAGTCATTTGACCGAAGGAAAATGGTAAAGGAATAACACAAAGGTGTAGAGGTGCCTGAGGTTTAGTCAAAAATAACTGTCTTAATAAAGGGTGGGGTCGTGGACTCTCTATATCCGGAAAGAAATAAATTTATCAGGTAAGCATCAATTTTGTTTTTTTTCCTAAGATATAGAGAGTCCATGACGTCATTCAATTACTAGTGGGAAACAATACCCAAGCTAGAGGGCACAGAATGAACAGGGAGGGAGAACAAGACAGGCAGATCTAAACAGAAGGCACCACCGCTTGAAGAACCTTTCTCCCAAAAGAGGCCTCAGCCGAGGCAAAAGTATCAAATTTGTCAAATTTGGAAAAAGTATGCAGAGAGGACCAAGTTATAGCCTTGCAAATCTGTTCCACATAAGCTTAATTTTTGAAAGCCCAAGAAAAGGAGACAGCCCAAGTGGAATGAGCTATAATTCTCTAAGGAGGCTGCTGTCCAGCAGTCTCATAAGCAAAACGACCAGAGGAAAAGAGAAGTAGAAGTAGCCTCCTGACCCTTACACTTTCCTGAGAAACAAACAAACAGGGCAGAAGACTGGCAAAAATCCGTAGTCACCTGTAGGTAGAATTTAAGAGCATGCACAACATCCAAGTTGTGCAACAGACGTTCTTTATGAGAAGTATTAGGACAGAGAAAAGGAACAACAATTTTCTGATTAATATTTCTATCCAAAACCACTTTAGGAAGAAACCCCAATTTAGTACGAAGAACCGCTTTATCCGCATGAAAGATAAGGTAAGGCGAATCACACTGCAAAGCCGAGAGTTCCGAAACTCTCCTAGTTGAAGAGATAGCAATAAGAAACAAAACCTTCCAAGATAGCAACTTAATTTCTATGGAATGCATTGGCTCAAACGGAGCCTGCTGCAAAACTTAAGAACAAGATAAAGGCTCCAAGGAGGAGCAACAGGTTTAAACACAGGCCTGATTCTGGCCAGGGCCTGACAAAAAGATTGAACATCTGGCACATCCGCCAGACGCTTGTGTAACAAAATAGAAATCTGACCTTTCAGAGAACTGACTGACAACCCTTTCTCCAGACCTTCCTGGAGAAAAGACAAAATTCTAGGAATCCTGACCCTACTCCAAGAGTAGCCCTTAGATTCACACCAATAAAAGTATTTACGCCATACCTTATGGTAAATTTTTTGAGTAACAGGCTTGCGAGCCTGGTTCATGGTCTCAATGACCAACACAGAAAATCCACACTTAGACAGAACTAAGCGTTCAATCTCCAAGCAGTCAGCTTCAGAGAAATGAGATTTGGATGGAGGAATAGACCCTGAGTTAGAAGGCCCTTCCTCAGAAGCAACCTCCAAGGCAGCCGAGATGACATCTTCACTAGGTCTGCATACCAGATCCTGCGAGACCATGCAGAACTATTAGAATTACTGATGCTCTCTCTTGTTTCATACGAGCAATAACTCATGGAAGGAGCACAAATGGAGGAAACAGTTATGCTAGACCAAAATCCCAAGGAACTGCCAGAGTATCTATCAGAGCGGCCTGATCTCTTGACCTTGAACCGTACCTTGGAAGCTTGGCATTTGGCCGAGATGCCATCAGATCCAACTCTGGTACCCCCCATTTGAGGGTTAACCTGGAGAACATCTCCGGATGGAGAGCCCACTCCCCAGGATGAAATGTCTGTTTGCTCAGGAAATCCGCCTCCCAGTCCTCCACTCCAGGAATGTGGATGACAGATAGACAACAATTGTGAGCTTCCACCCACTGAATAATCTGTGCCACCTCCTTCATGGCTAAGGAACTCCGAGTTCCTCCCTGGTGGTTGATGTAAGTCACTGAGGTGATGTTGTCCGACTGAAACCTGATAAACAGGGCTAAAGACAATTGAGGACAAGCCATCAGAGCATTGTAAATCACTCTCAACTCCAAGATGTTTATGGGGAGAGCAGACTCCTCCCGAGTC
Source organism: Bombina bombina (assembly GCF_027579735.1). Lineage (NCBI taxonomy): Eukaryota > Metazoa > Chordata > Amphibia > Anura > Bombinatoridae > Bombina > Bombina bombina. The sequence continues at coordinate 431,987,768 of NC_069504.1, read as the reverse complement.
CATAGTCCCTGCACCTTTAACAAGCCCCAGACTGCTCCCCAGCCTAGCAGGCTGGCGTCCGTGGTCACAATCACCCAAGAAGGTCTCCGAAAGCATGTGCCCTGAGACAGATTGTCCTGAGAAAACCCCCATGGGAGAGAGTCTCTTGTCGACTGGTCTAGATCTATTCTCTGAGACAGATCCGAATTGTGTCTGTTCCATTGTCTGAGCATGCATAATTGCAGAGCTCTCAAATGGAATCGAGCAAAGGGAATGATTTCCATGGAAGCGACCATCAGACCAATTACCTTCATACATTGAGCCACTGATGGCCGAACAGTAGATTGAAGAGAGAGGCAACAGGAGAGAATTTTGGATTTTCTGACCTCCGTCAGAAATTTTTTCTTAGATAGGGAATTTATTATGGTCCCTAAGAAAACCACCTTTGTAGCTGGAACAAGGAATCCCTTTTCCAGATTCACTTTCCAATCGTGGGAACATAGAAAAGACAGCAAGATCTCTGTATGAGAGTTTGCTTGTTGAAAAAATGACTATTGAGCCAATATGTCATCCAAGTATGGTGCCATTGCAATTCCCCGAGACCTGATCACTGCCAAAAGAGCCCCCAGAACCTTTGAGAAAATTCTGGGAGCTGTGGCAAGTCCAAACGTAAGAGCCACAAATTGAAAGTGTTTGTCTAGAAATGCGAATCTAATGTATTTGTGATTATCCCAGTGGATGGGAACATGAATATATGCGTCCTTCGGGTCTATGGTCATCATGAACTGACCCTCTTGGACCAAAGAAAGAATGGAACAAATGGTTTCCATTTTGAAGGACAGTACTCTGAGAAACTTGTTGAGGCACTTTAGGTCTAAAATGGGTCGAAAAGGTCCCTCTTTTTTGGGAACCACAAACATATTTGAATAGAATCATAGACCCTGTTACCTTACTGGAACTGGAACAATCACTCCCAGGAAAGAAAGGTCTTGAACATAGCTCAAGAATACATCTCTTTTTTACCTGGTCTGCAGATAATATTGAGAGGTGGAATCTGCCCCTGGGAGGTAAATTTTTGAATTATATTTTGTAACCCTGAGATACTATGTCCACAGCCCAAGGATCTGGGACATCTCGTCTCCACGCTTGACCAAACAGGGAAAGTCTGCCCCCTACTTGATCCGATCCTGGACCCAGGGCTGACCCTTCATGCTGACTTAGACTCAGCTGAGGATTTCTTTGAATGCTTCCCCTTATTCCAAGACTGATTGGGCTTCCAAGAAGACTTGGACTGCTCCTGCTTGGAAGAGGGAGAGGAAGACTTTTGACCTTTAAAGTAACGAAAGTAACAAAAATACTCTGACGTCCTTTGAGTCTGTCTTGTCTTGCTGTAGAAAGACCCTTTTCCACCCGTAATTCAGAAATTATTTCTGCCAGACCAGATCTGAACAAGGTCTTACCCTTGTAAGGAAGCGCAAGAAGCTTGGACTTAGAGGTAACATCAGCTGACCAAGATTTTAGCCACAATGCCCTACGTGCTAGGACAGAGACACCAGACATCTTGGCTTCCAGTCTAATAACTTGCATTTATTAAGTTTACTAGACGTCTTAGAGTTGACAATGACAGAAGTGTCGGAGTCGTCCAAAGTAGCCAATACCTCCTTTAACAGTACACTAAGGTGTTCAGGCTTAAATCTGAAGTTTACTTCTTCAGTATCAGATGAAGGAATAATACTGTCAGAATCTGAAATTTCACCCTGCATAGGAAAAACAGATAATGCCCCAGATACCGCAGAAGATACCTGTGCAGCAAAATCTGCAGGCAAATAAACTCCTTCAGGAGGCTGAGAGGAACTGCAGGGCACTGTATGTGATGCCATAGAGACTTGGGATGTTTGAGGAGAAAGCTGTGGCCTTACCTGAACAGCATCATCCTGAGAGACAATGGGGCCTATCTATCAAGCTCCAAATGGAGCTTGATGACCCGTGTTTCTGGCAAGGCTGCAGGCTCGCCAGAAACAGCAGTTATGAAGCAGCGGTCACAAAGACCGCTGCTCCATAACCTGTCCGCCTGCTCTGAGCAGGCAGACAGACATGGCCGCAATTCAACCCGATCGAGTATGATTGGGTTGATTGACAGCTCCCTGCTGGCGGATGATTGGCCGCGAGTCTGCAGGGGCGGCGTTGCACCAGCAGCTCTTATGAGCTGCTGGTGCAATGCTGAATATGGAGAGCGTATTGCTCTCTGTATTCAGCGAGGTCTGGCAGACCTGATCTGCACTGTTGATAAATATAGGCCATTGGGTTCAGAGGGCAACAATTTATCTTTAAATTGAAGTGTTCTAGCTAAGCATGCAGCACAGAATTGCATAGGCAGAACAATTTGTGCCTCAAGGCATAACAAGCATTTGTCAAAAGACACAGAGTCTTGTCCATAATACTAAATAAAAAATTCCCCAAATTGTAGACATTTTTTAAATACACTGTCACTTTAAGAATTTTTTTTTTTTTTTTTTGAAAAGCTTTATTGAATGTCCAGCATAAACAGAAATAACCAACAATCTTTGGCAAATAAACAAGAGTTGCATATTTAACATTGAGTTGAGTTACAGTCAAGTAAACAGTGCGTTAACAGTATTTTCAACATTGCTCTTGGTTCAAATATCTGGTACATTGTTCTCATCTTTCAGTGCATTATTATACATTATAGTTTTAAGCGTATCAGTCTTTTCAGAGTTATAATTAAGCTTGGGTATTAAGTCATACCCAGAATGTAAACAGTATCGGAAGGAAGAAAGGAGGAAGATGAAGGGGGGAAGAAGAGAGAGAGGAAAAAAAAAAAAAGGGGGGGGGGAGGGGAGAGGAAGGAAGAGATGGGGAGGGAGGGAATCATGAATGTGCGGGAGCGAGTGAGGGATATGGGCAGGAGCGGGGTTCACCCTTGTAGGTAAGCTATTCCTATCACCCAATGTGATATATATATTACATTATTAGTTCTCATAAGTTCTTTCATCTAGGATGTGTTCTCTATAGCGAGTCAGGTTGTGCATCTCCAGGGTCTGCAACAGCGTATCAATTAGAATATTGGTCTCTATTTTGATCTATTATATGCTTTTGCCTTCCCATATCATGACCATGTGTTCATGAAGGGCTATTTTCCCAGATCTAAGGTAGTGATACCTTTCCAAACCCAGCAGATCTCTAACTCCATGTTTCCATTCATTTAAGCTTGGCACTGTTACTGATTTCCAATACTTTGGAATTAGGCCCTTAGCGCAGTTCAGCAGCAAAAGAAATAGAGCACGCTTCGCCTCTAGCACCATCTTAGGCATGGCATGGTAGACCAGGTATTGTGGGTTTGGGGGCAAGATCATTTGCAGGAGTCGGCTGCACTCTCGGAAGACCGCCTCCCAAAATACACCTATTCGTGGACATGTCCACCATATGTGCATGATCGATCCCTGTTCTCCACAGCCCCTCCAACACTCTCCATTTGTCTGTGGGTAGATCTTATTCAGCCTTTGTGGGGTCAGGTACCATCGGCTTAGAAATTTAAAATGCATCTCTTGTAGTTTCATAGAAACCGATGCTTTCTTAGCTTTATTGAAGATCTGTAACCAGTCTGTTGGGGTGATATTTAAGTCAAGATCCTTTTGCCATGCCTCTGTATAAGAGGGCAGTGTCTCTTCATCGCCTGTTGACAGTAATTTGTACAGGCGTGAAACCAGATGACCCGGTGGTTGAGCCATTGTACATATTGATTCAAAGGGCGTTCTCTCTCTTGTGAAAGCAGCCATATCACTTTGTCCATTAACGTAGTGATGAAACTGTGCTACTCTGAACCAGGAGGAGAATAGCCATTGATCCCATTCCTGCAGGCTCTCTTGGGCCTTGATCTTCCCGTCACAGAAAGCATTAGAAACCGCCGCTTCTGCTAACGTATATTTACGTCTTGGGGCATGTGTTCTGTATGCTAAAGCGTTGTCTGGGTTTTCATAAACCGGGGTTACGGGCGATGGTTTGGTAGAGATATATTTATCTTGCTTAACCAGAGAATCCCACACACAAAAAACGTCTTCCAATAGTGGGTATTGATGGATCAATGAGATCCGATTCTCTGTCGAGACCCACGCAAGGGTGCCTACGTTGCCTCTTTGTAAGATCTCGCAGTCAAGGTCGATCCATGCCTTGTCCGGTTTGTTATGACACCAGTGGGCCAGTCGTTGTACATTTATTGCTTTAAAGTACATTTTCAGCAGGGGAACTCCAGCTCCCCCTCTGTCTCTAGGCAGATACATTGTTTTTTTCCTGATTCTCGGCCGTATGCCATTCCATATATATGCCTCCATTTCCGATTGGATCTGGTGGATAAGAGGTATTGCCGATAAAAGAGGTACCGCCTGCATTATATACAAAGCTCTATGCAAAACATTCATTTTGATCGCATGGATTCGGCCCATCCATGAGATGGACTTGTTTTTCCATTTCGTCAGGTCCTCTTTCACTGCATCTCTAAGCAATTTGTAATTTATGTCGACAATGTCGGAGACCACTGGTGTCAGGATGATCCCGAGATATCTCAAACGATGTTTTGTCACACTAAGTGGGCAGAGCGTGCATGTCTCCTTGAAAGTATCAACTGGTATGGAGATATTAATAATCTCGGATTTGGTCAGATTAAGCAGAAAGTCAGAGACTTTTCCAAATTCCGCGAACTCTGCCAATAGTGCTGATAATGAGGCAGACGTATCAGATAACATCACAAGGACGTCGTCCGCGTACATGGCTAACTTGTGCTCTTTTTGCCCGACCACTAATCCCGAGATATTAGGATTGTTGCGGATTTTGCAAGCCAGGGTCTCCATCACTATTGCGAATAGTAGAGGAGACAGGGGACACCCCTGTCTCGTCCCATTGGTGATCTTAAAGGATTTAGAGAACATCCCATTGACTCGCACCTTAGCACTCGGTGATGAGTATAACGAGAAAATTGTGCGTATAATGCCGTTACCAAAACCCAGTTTAGCCAAGGCATGTCTCATAAATGACCAATTGACCCGGTCAAATGCTTTTTCAGCGTCCGTTGACACAAGGGCCAACGGAGCTGAGTTGTTATGGGCGAAGGATATCAGTTGTATTACCCTAAGGATATTGTCCCGGGCTTCTCTGCCCGGGACAAACCCCACTTGGTCCGTGTGGACCAATTGTGGTAAGAGCTTAGAAATGCGATTAGCGATAACCTTCGCCAGGATTTTAATGTCCGAGTTAAGGAGCGAGATTGGCCTGTAGCCACTAGGCTGGGTCTCAGGTTTTCCTGGTTTATGTATGACTGTGAGGTGCGCTTCAAGCATAGAGTCGGGCAGTGAGGTCCCTTCTGACAGCTTATTGAATATCTTCAGTAAGCGTGGAGCTAGTTTGTCTGAGAATGCTTTGTAGTAGCGCATGCCAAAGCCATCTGGGCCGGGGCTTTTACCTCCCGGCAGGAGCTTGATCGCTGATTGGATCTCTTTGATCGTGAATGGTGCCTCAAGCTTAGATGCCTCTGCCTGTGTCAGCCCAGGCATCTCTATTCCATTTAAGTAGTCTAGTATGGCTCTCTCCTGGGGATCCCCAAGAGTTTGATCCCGCTCCTCTTGGACTGTAGGATGCAGATTATATAGGGTTTCATAAAAGCTTCCAAAGGTGTCAGCAATAGCCGACCCTTCTTGGTGTTTGTTACCAGAGCAGTCAGTTATCTCATATACATATGTTTTCAGTCTTTGGCGTGCTAGTGCTCGCGCTAGGAGTTTGCCTGCTTTGTTACTTTGTTCGAAGTAATACTGTCGGAGCTTAAGGGCTTTAGATTGCTGTTCAGCCTGTATATGGGTCAAAAGAGCTGCCCTGGCTTCAGCAAGGTCCTCCTGCAATGCACAGTCTGCAGGTCGTGCTTTATGTGCAGTTTCAGCTTGTTCAACTTTTTGAAGAAGGATGTTATATCGGTGTCTATGTTCCCTTCGAAGGATCGAAGTGTGTCTAATCAAGACGCCTCTTATGACACACTTATGTGCCTCCCATACCAAGTTATCATCTAGGTCACCTTCTGAGTTAATGCAGAAGTATTCTTCAATGGCGCAGTTTAACTTCTGCTTTAATAATGGGTCATCCAGCAAGGCCTCATCGAGGCGCCATACAAACGGGGTGACAGGCATTTCCGGCCATTCGATGGTGCATCTCACAGGAGCATGGTCAGACCAGGTGATCTGCCCTATATTGCTGCTGGTGGTAATAGATAATCCTGCTGGATCCGTGAGAATATAATCAATTCTCATGTATTTCCTGTGTGGATGAGAATAGAATGAGTAATTCTTGGTAGATGGGTGCATTGTACGCCATATATCGTGGAGGACCAGGTCCCTCATGCATTTAGTTATTTGTTTCACAATTTTGTGCTTAGTACTTGATAGACCGTCTGAAGTATCTAATGTAGGACAGAATGAAACGTTAAAGTCTCCACCTAGGAAGACAATCCCCTTCTGGTTTTCCAGGATATTATTTGTTAGCTTTTTAAAAAAGACATCCTGTGCCACATTAGGTAAGTAGGCGTTAACAAATGTTACATGTTTTCCATATAGCGTCCCAATTAGCATCAGAAACCTACCCTCAGGGTCTTTTATTGTCTGCTCCATCCGAAAAGGTACCCTAGTCCCGAATAGTATTCCCACCCCGTTTTTTTTAGATGGGCCAGATGCAAAGTGCGCTACTGGGAATTTTTGATTATACCATTTCGGTTCTTTAAATTTAGAGAAGTGCGTCTCCTGAACATACACAATGTCCCCGCCCATCCTCTGAAGGTCCCTAGTGACAATTGACCGCTTCCCAGGGCTGTTAAGTCCTTTGACATTGATTGTAATGAGGTCTATGGTAAGATTTCCGGGACCTCTCATTGTATCGAGCGAGCACTCTAGGGCCACCTAGTTCAGCTAATAAGGCAAGTGGGTGTGGAGGGGAGAGACGTTGATCAGGGGGTGGTAGGGGGGGAGAGGGTAATAGAATGAAGGAGAGGGAAGAGAAAGAAAGGAAGAAAAAAAAAAAAAAAAAAAAACGGGAAAGGTGGGCAAGCTAAATAGAAGATTGGGTGTGGTCAGTGTGGGGTATAGGCAGTAGGTAAGGTTCAGAGGGGTAGGTATGTGGGTGGGGTGAAGACAAATATCCCTATCTCAGGCAGGGAGGAAGAAAGTACAGAAATAGTTCGAAATAAGAATAAAGTAAAGAGTGTAGAGTGAATCTCTACTAACAAGTAATACAAATCAAAGGGGGTAGTAACCCTTATACTCTCAGCAATTGGTTTATACTTAAGAATTCTATATTTTGTAGGTAAACACGACAAACAATAAACAAAACATATCTTCAGCTTTACTTATCGAGCCAGGGACATATTCCTTATAAAGTCCTGTCCATAGCCTAACTATAGTATCTAAGGTGCGCTATTAGGAATCCTATACACTTTCTAGTGGGCTGGGCATCTCAGTTCCCTTTTGGTCTCACACACCTATCCCTTTCTTCTCATACCTAGTGTCAGTACTCTATATCTCTATTGAGATCTATTTATAATCAGTGCTATGTTATAAAATATATGAGACTACCTAGTCGCTTGCGCATGAAATCTTTCTGAGGGGCGAATGACCTCGTGTGGGGAAGTTTCTGCAATCCATATAACCTCAGATATGCCTCAGGTTATGCTATACTCGGCTATGTCTCCCTCTCCTTTACTCCCTCTTTCATTCTCACCTTTCCCATTCTAGTTATTAATGATGGGGGGCTAAGGTGATCATAGAGCTTTTTAAATAGTAATTACATGAGGAGACTGTGTGATTTAAAAGATCGGTTGTCTGAGTTGCATAGGGTGGCGCAGTATTTCGCACCATCAAACCAAAGATAATAAGAGCATGTAATGGAGCATATGAAAAATAAAACAATTAACATAGGTCAAGGCTGTGGGTAAAAATGTACTGGTCCCAGACTCGATTCTATGACATAAAATGGTGAGCACAACTAACTGGTATGCTCCTAAATCTAATGATAACAATAAACATTTAAACAGTGCAGTAACATGTGCAAAATCAGTAATATCATTCTTTCTATTGTATTTTCTATATGGTAAGTGGTTAATGCTTGTTCACAGGTAGTCCACACATTTGCATTACAGCTAGAGGGAGTTCATGCAAAATTTCCAAGGGGGTGCTATGACATATCGGTATAACTGTGGTTGAATATAGTCCCATAGGTCTGTGATCTTAAGCATGGCATACATAAATCAAAAAAGAATTGAAGTGTCCCAGACAATAACATTTATAATAACTACTATAGCCATGTGTGGGCCGCCAGTTGCTCTGCTGTCCCTAGGTGCTGGCTTTGTACATTTAATATGGAGCATGTGACATGTTATAACTTTATCATTATCAGGCTAACTATGTGCATTCAAGATAAATTATATACTTAGCTGCTAGACATGAAGATCCATGTCTTGAGTGAAGCATCTATCCTTTATAATGTCCTGCAGCCTCAACATATTCACTTATGCAGACACAGTCCATTGTTCCAATGGGAGAGTAAGATGTTTAAGGCAGTCTTCTGTTTTGTGGGACTCTCTCTTCCATGTGAATTCCTCCTTCTTGTGCAGGTTCTGCTGCAGGGTGTAGAGGCCTTATTTGTGTTCCAAGTGCCTGGTTAAAAGCAGGTAGGTCAGATATTGTGCGATAAGTGGCTGTGACTCCATCCTTAGTGGCAATGAGACATGTTGGGAAACCCCATCTATATGGGATCCTTTGCTCCTTAAGTTGCAGTGTCAGAAAGCGCATCTCCCTCCGTTTTTGAAGGGTTGCAGGGCACAAATCTGTATAGACCTGTATCTCTGTTCCCTCGTAAGATAGTGGCTGTCTATTTCTGGCGTGGCGGAGTATTTCCTCCCTGTCTCTATATGACAGGAGCTTGACTATAATATCCCTGGGGGGTGCTCTCGCTGGCGGCTTAGGTCGCAAGGCCCTGTGGGCTCTCTCCACATGAATATCCCCTTCTTCAGGGTTATTTTTGATGTGTTTAAACAGCTTCTGAATGTACTCATTGATTTCATTCGGGGTCACGGTCTCAGGAACTCCTCTCAGTCTCAAGTTATTCCGTCGACTCCTGTTCTCTAAATCTTCAATCCTTTCAGTTAGATTTTGAACAGTCATGTCTTGTGATTGAATACAATTAGTGTTATGCTGTACATCAGCATGCAGCGCCTCTTGTGACTCCTCTGCAAGTGTAACACGATGATCTATAGTGGCAATGTCTTTTTTAAGGGCCCCAAACATATTTTTCATTTCCATAATGGCCTCCTTTATATCTTTTTTAGATGATAAATGTCTAATATCTTCTTTTGTGATATAATCACACTGTTTAGGCTCAGTACCTTGGGAGGGAGCTGTCTCTTGTGAAAGTACCGGCTCTGTTATGTCTTTTGGTGGATTTTGTCCTGAGTCAGTAGGTATCAAATAACTGTCCATATTTGATGTATGCAGGGCCTTGTGTACCTTGGGGCCTCTCTTGCTTGTCATATTAACGTTGCACACAAAGTTGGGCCTATGTTGCAATTTTCCCTTTTCACATCTGTCTCTATCACTCCTTATTGTTAGGGGCTGTGTACGAGAGTAGCTGCTATTAGGGAGTGCGTATCAATCACAAGTGTGGCGGCCTAGTGGCATTTATTTCTCGGCCATTTAGTTAGTACCTCTATGCCTCCAGTTTTCCCTGCAACTATATAAGCAGTCCCCTTATGTATATGTAAACTTTTGTTGTGCTATCTAACTTGTGCTTCTGCAAGTGCGCACTCTTGCTCTCTATTGCACGTGTACTGCCAGTTACTTGCCACCTCTCCACTCGGTTTTGAACTACGCACCGAGGTGCCACTCACCACTCCTCCGGTCAGTCTTCTCTGCCGCGGCCACCTCGTAGGGATCTTTAATGCCGCCTGCCAGTAGTAGGTAAGTCACCGGTGTATACCGGGGCCTCTTCACGGCTCTGGGGTTTATTAGCCACGGTCAGGTGTGCGCCGGCAAGCGCTTCGTTACTGGGTCTATTTCGGACCGCAAGGAGGGGGCTACTCAGATGTTGTCCAGTGCTCCGGCCGCTCAGTGTGCGATTCTCTGTTACTCCTCACAGGTAGGCCGCGGCACCGAAGGGCGCCAGATAGATGCGAGTTGTGACTCCTTCACGGCGTCGCTGTAGGCCTGGCTCTGCAGTCTTATTAATATCCAGCCGTGCTTGATTAGGTGACCGCTTCAATGTATATATGTTCACCAGTCAATTGTGCTGCTTCAGGATCATTTTTAGTGCTGCATGTCGTGTTTAACCTTACACTGAGAGTATTTGGGTGTCAGAGCACTCTCAATGTGCAGCCATTAACAGTCGTGGCTAGGCTCCGCCCCGTCACTTTAAGAATTTTTAATACCACAGCCCCTTAACGTTATGCAAAAATCCTTTAAAATAATAAACCAATCAGGCCCCCTACACCTCAGACCAACTGAGATGCTTTACCGTAACACTTTTGGCTGCCAGAAGTCTCTAAAACGATCATATAGTAGATCAACACAGAAGAGACTGAAATTCAATGACGTCACTACGCTCCGTGAATATCCGACAGCAGAGAGAGTCACATGAACGGCAGAGTTTAATTTACACAAACGCTTACCAGTCTGTCAATTAGCCTGTTCTAGCTAAGCAAGCAAAGAAAACCAACTGCCAAATTTTAAGTTTATACATAAATCCCTGTATAAAACATAAGTCACACACATACTAATAAAGTATTTCAACAAAATTAGTCCAAAGATGAAAATAAAGGGAAGATTAACCCCTAGTCTCAACATACATAATGTGGCTGCCCACTGCCAAAGAAAATCCTGTATAAAGGATTTTAAAAATGTCACCATCTACTGCATATGACGTATTCTTCTGAAGAGCAAGTCTCCAAGACCTAAAAGACAAAAGCACTTACCTGCTGTCTAGCTGTCTGGTAGGAAGACAGCTCACAGGGCATGAAAGGACACATACTCCTTACAGAGACCTGTAGAAAAAGAAAGAACAGAGTAACCAACTCTGGCTTTCTGTACCATGGGCAGCAATGTTTTAGGAAGCAAAGCAAGGACTACCTCACAACTTCCTAACTGCTTAAAAGCCACTACTACTCTACTGAGGAGATTGACGTGGACTCAGATAAACCCAAATCCTTGCTTGCAGGGAAAAGTACCCGAAAAAGGAATTAACTTCTTCAGACACCAAACTTCACCTCCTACATTGACAGAGGCAAAGAGAATGACTGGGGATTATGGGTAGGGGGGTGACACTAAACAGCTTTGCTGTGGTGCTTGTTGCCTCCTCCTGCTAGCCAGGAGTGATATTCCCACTAGTAATTGAATGACGTGGACTCTCCATATCTTAGGAAAGAAATCCATTTATTGAAATGTGCTGCAGCTAAAAAAAATATTAACATTGCACCCAGATGCACAAAGTAAAGTTATTAGTTGTGTCAATCAGCACCCTTTATTAATAAAAAAATTGTAATAAAAAAGGGTGGTAAATTAAATAATAACAGGCCTTGATGAAGCCTACACACACTAGGCCTTAAATATAATCTCTCTATCTCTCTTCTTGTGCAAAAACCCATTTACTGACATGTGCTGCAGTTAAAAAAATTCTTTGAAATTGCACCCCAGAGGCACATTAAAGTACAGTTATTAGTTGTGAAGTGTCAACCAGCACCCTTTTTTAATGAAAAATTCAAATCCAGCCAGGTTGATTGATAAGCATAAGGCAAAAGTGAGTTGAAATTCCACAGATAGGGTTGCCAGGTGTCCAGTATTCAACTGGACGGTCTAGTATTTTAGCAGGCTGTCCAGTAAAATCTGTACAAAAATACTGGACACTTAAATGTCCAGTATTTTTAAAGACCCCTGGTAGCTAAATTTAAAGGGCCTTCTAGGCCTTTATGCATTAGAAATATGGTTTAAAAAGAAGTTACACTGTGCATTTTATATTATATGTGTTACAGGCAACCATGGGGGTGTTCAATCACTGCTGGGTGTGTACCTCTAGCAGCCAAGGGGGTCACATCACTGCTCTGTACATATGTTACTGGCAACCAAGAGAATACAATGACTACTTAGTTATGAAAAATATATGTGGTGGGAATCAAGGAATTTAAAAAGTCTGTGATAAGAGGCAGCCCTTATGAGTTTAGAAATTAGCATATGAGTCTGCCTAGGATTAGTTTCAACTAAGAATACTAAGAGAAAAAAAGCAAATCTGATGATAAAAGTAAATTGGAAAGTTGATTAAAATTGCATGTCCTATCTGAATAATGAAAGTTTAATTTTGACTAGACTGTCCCTTTAAATAAACTAAATAACAGATTTTAAAAAACACTACTAAAAAAATTTAAGTCTAAAATTGCAAAAAATAAAAAATACTAAATTACAAAAAATAACAAACAATAAATTACGAAAAATAACAAACAAAATTATCAAAAATAAAAACAATTAACCTAATCTAACAGCCCTAAAAAAATAAAAAAGCCCCCCCAAAATAAAAACAACCCCTAGCCTACAATAAACTACCAATAGCCATCAAAATGGCCTTTTGTAGGGCATTGCCCTAAAGAAATCAGTTCTTACCTGAAAAAAAATACAAAGACCCCCCAAAAGTAAAATCCACCATTAAACCAACCTCCCAAAATAAAAAACCTAACTCTAACAAAATTCTAGGCTACCCATTGCACTGAAAAAGGGCATTTGTATGGGCATTGCCCTTAAAATGGTATTTAGCTCTTTTACATTGCCCTGAAAAGGGCATTCAGCTCTTTTACATAAAGCCCAAACCCTAATCTAAAAAAAAAAAAAAAAAACACCCAAAAAAAAAACTTAACACTAACCCCCGAAGATCCACTCACAGTTTCTGAATTCCAGACATCCAGGCGGCGAGTTCTTCATCCATCCAGGCGGTGAGTTCTTCATCCATCCAGGCGTCGTCTTCTATCTTCATCCACCCGGTGTCTTCTATCCTTATCCCGGGGGCGTCTTCTATATTCATCCCGCCGGCACAGAGCGGGTCCATTGTTAAAGACATCCGGCGCGGAGCGTCCTCTTCATACAGTCACCATCGTACACTGAATCTTCAATCCAAGGGAGCCTTTTCAAAATGGTGTCCCATGCATTCCTATTGGCTGATTTGAATTTAGAAATTCAAATCAGCCAATAGGATGAGAGATACTGAAATCCTATTGGCTGATTTGGCTATCCAAATCAGGCAATAGAATTTCAGTAGCTCTCATCCTATTGGCTGATTTGAACAGCCAATAGGATTTCAGTAGCACTCATCCTATTGGCTGATTTGAATTTCAAAAATCAAATCAGCCAATAGGAATGCAAGGGATGCCATTTTGAAAAGGCTCCCTTGCATTGAAGATCCAGTGTACGGCAGTGACCGTATGAAGAGGATGCTCCGCGCCGGATGTCTTCTAGGATGGACCCGCTCTGCGCTGCCGGGATGAAGATAGAATATGCTGCCTGGATGAAGATAGAAGACGCCACTGGATGGATGAAGACCTCGCCACCTGGATGAAGACTTCTCGCCACCTGGATGTCCGGACTTCAGAAACTGTGAATTGATCTTCGAGGGTTAGTGTTAGGTTTTTTAAAAATCTTTTTGGGTGGGTTTGTTTTTAGATTAGGGTTTGGGCTTTATGTAAAAGAGCTGAATGCCCTTTTCAGTGCAATGTAAAAGAGCTGAATGCCCTTTTAAGGGCAATGCCCATACAATTGCCCTTTTCAAGGCAATGGGTAGCTTAGGTTTTTGTTAGAGTTACGTTTTTTATTTTGGGGGGTTGGTTGGGTTGTGGGATTTAGGTTTGTATCTTTTTCCAGGTAAAAGAGCTGATTTCTTTAGGGTAATGCCCTACAAAATGCCCTTTTAAGGGCTATTGGTAGTTTATTGTAGGCTAGGGGGTGTTTTTATTTTGGGGGGGGGGGGCTTTTTTATTTTTATAGGACTATTAGATTAGGTGTAATTGTTTTTATTTTGGATAATTTCATTTGCTATTTTTCGTAATTTAGTGTTTGTGATTTTTCGTAATCTAGTATTTTTTATTATTTTGGTCATTTTAGACTTAATTTTTTTTAGTAGTGTTAGGTTTTTTTTTAATGTGTAATTTAGTTATTTTAATTGGTAGTTATTTTAATTTTAGTATAATAGTTTAGTATAATAGTTATGTTAGGTTTATTGTTAGTTCAAACTTAGTTTTTTTTAATTTCACAGATATGTTTTTATTTATTTTAAGATAGGGGTATTGTAATTTTAATTTAAAGTTTGGGGGTTGTTAGATTTAGGTTTTAATAGTTTAATTTAGTTTTTTTGCGATGTGGGTGGCTGGCGGTTTAGGGGTTAATAACTTTATTTAGTGGCGGCGATGTCGGGAGTGGCGGAATAGGGGTTAATAGCTTTATTATAGTGTTGGCGATGTTGGGGTTAATAGCTTTATTATAGTGGCAGCAATGTCGGGGAGCTGTGGAATAGGGGTTATTAGCTTTTATTAGTGGAAGCGATGTTGGGAGCAGTAGATTAGGGGTTAATAACTTTATTTAGGTGTCGCGATGTCGGGGGCCACAGATTAGGGGTGTTTAGACTTGGGGTTTATTTTAGGGTGTTAGGTTTAAACTTAACTTTTTTCTCCCCATAGACATCAATGGGGTTGTGTTATGGAGCTTAACTAAAAAAAACTAAACTCCCCATTGCCCTGAAAAGGGCATTTGGATGGGCATTGCCCTTAAAAAGGCATTTAGCTCTATTGCAGCCCAAACCCCTAATCTAAAAATAAAACCCACCCAATACACCCTTAAAAAATCCTAACACTAACCCCTGAAGATCGGCTTACAATTGTTCCAATCAGCCAATAGAATGTGAGCTCAATCCTATTGGCTGATTGGATCAATTTTGTTGTCGGTTTTGTGAGTAGGGTGTTCCACTTTTTTTTCTCCATTGATTTCTATGGAGGTACATATGCACTCTCACGCAAAAACTCCGCTAGTGATATTTTTGTGCTTCTCGGTCTATGATTCAGATAGAGCATGCAATTTTAAGAAACTTTCTAATTTACCCCTATTATCAATTTTTCTTTGTTCTCTATGTATCTTTATTTGAAAAAGCAGGAATGAAAGCTTAGGAGTCGGCCCATATTTGGTTCAGCACCCTGGATAGCGCTTGCTGATTGGTGGCTACATTTAGCCACCAATCAGCAAGTGCTACCCAGGTTCTGAACCTAAAATGGGCCAGCTACTTAGCTTTCATTCCTACTTTTCAAATAAAGATACCAAGAGAATGAAGAAAATTTGATAATTGGAGTAAATTAGAATGTTGCTGAAAATCACATGCTCTATCTGAATTATAAAAGAACAAAATTGGGTTTAGTATCCCTTTAAGTAGTGTACCAAATAGCCTGTTGTCATATTTTTTCTATGAACAAATGTTATTGATTTTTTTTATAGCTCTATAGAATATAGATATATATACACAGATCCTTCCATAGCAGAAAATGTCACTTTAGGATCTCAGTCACATTAAAAAAAAAAAAGTATAACATATACATACATATATATAGTTTGTTTCGTATGTTTAGAAATACTATCATGATGCAAATAACATAAAACATTTCACTTTTAGACTTAAAGAAACCTAAAAGTACAAAAAGTAAATTCTATAATATGTTACTACTATGTTATATTACTACTGGGAGGAAGCTGAACACATCTGGGGACCCAATAAAAAGAGAAATCATGTGAAGCCACCAATCACCAGCTAATTCCCAGAAGTGCATTACTGCTGCAAATGCTTTTCAACAAATGATACCAAAAGAACAAATTGCATTGGGGTCAATCAGAATCCTGTAGAAAAGTCTATGTAATGATTTCCAACAGAAAATTACAATTAAAGTCTATGGTGTTTTTTGTAGAAAAACCATTTGATAAGTTTTTCTAAATAATTTTGATTGACCCCTAAATTATATAATAGAAGTGAATTTAAAGGGACATGAAACCCAAAAATGTTCTTTCATGATTCAGATAGAGAATACAAATTTAAACAACTTTCTAATTTACTTCTATTATCTAATCTGTTTCATTCTCTGGGTATCATTTGTTGAAGGAGCAGCTATGCACTAATGGTTTCTAACTGAACACTTGGGTGAGCCAATCATAATTGATATATATATATATGCAGCCACCAATCAACAGAGAATACAAATTTAAACAACTTTCTAATTTACTTCTATTATCTAATCTGTTTAATTCTCTGGGTATCATTTGTTGAAGGAGCAGCTATGCACTAATGGTTTCTAACTGAACACATGGGTGAGCCAATCATAATTGATATATATATATATATATATATGCAGCCACCAATCAACAGCTAGAACCTAGGTTATCTGCTGTTCCTGCTTGCCTAGATAAACCTTTCAGCAAAGGATAACAAGAGAAGGAAGCAAATTAAGTAAAATAAGTAAATTGGAAAGTTGTTTAAAACTGTATTCTCTATCTGAATTATGAAATAATTTTTTGGGATTTCATGTCCCTTTAACGATGTCTTAAAATGACATGCTCTATCTCAGTCATGAAAGTTTGATTGACTTCCATGCCCCTTTAACACATAAGATTATACCAGTTGTTTAATCTATTTATTGATATAACTTTCTTGCTTATACTCCTGTTACAAATGCAAGAATCAAATGACCTACTTATGACACTAGCACAGGAAATGCAAAACCCTCTCATCAAGTATAATCTTCTTCCATTACAATTTGATGACGCCGTCTTACAAGTAGATTTGTTCAATAGATTAGAATTTTAGTTTTTTCTGGTCCTTTTTGAATAAAGATTTTGTTGAATTACCTAGAAAAATGTGGTTAAAAAATAATAAATTTCATAAGCTATAATAATGACATGGTTGGAATATTATTAAAAAACAACACACAGAAAATTAGACATGATATGAATCTTTTTTCTTCTTCTTACTGAGCAAGTAAAAAATCAGTTAAAACCCAAAATAGCATGGTGTTGTTTCCCCTTTTTCAGCTAGATATTTATTTTAATAGATGCAATTACAATGAATGAATAAATCAAATGTTAAAGGGACATTCCTGTCTAAATCTAAATGCACATAGATTAATTTAATCTTTGAATCGAAACATATTTACAATATACATGTATTGGCAAAAATATTTCTAATAAAAGTTATTACTGTTTTTGTGTTAATATTTTTCTCTGCACGTGCATGTGAAGCATAGCTAGATATTGTCAGTGCACCAGCATTTTAAATACTGCAGCTGCTTGGAGTGCCAATGGGACTTGTATCATCTCAGCAATTTACCATGTTTACAGTCATTACCAGCAAGAGCTGTGTTTAAAATGCTGGTGCACGGTGCATACTTAAATACACTTCTGAAACAGCTATAGCTTTTATTAGAAGTATTTTTGCTAATACATGTATATTGCAAAAATGCTTCTATTCAACACTGATATGCATACATGTGGGTTCCAATTTTGGCTGGAATGTCCCTTTAAATGGTATTTTATATTAATAGATTTAAGGGGACACATTTTTTTAAAATATCCATATCAATTATTAATAAAACATTTCAACCAAAATATCTCAAAGCACATTTGCAGTAGATAAAGATTATAAAGTATTTCTGGCATATGGATGGTGAAGACATATTATGAGACAAAGGCAGTGGAGGTGCTAAATTATATTAATTGGGAGAGAACTATAATGGAAGAGGTTAATTAAAGTGAAGTTTAAATTAAATTTGTATGGTTTTTAATTAATTTATCTCTATTTTTTGGTATCCTTTGGTGAAATTTGTCTTTGTCTTTGCATGATACCATATTCCAATAGGCTCAGGAGCTTGACATTTATTTTGAGCACTTTATGTTTAACATTGTTACAAACATGGTATATAGACCTGCTACCATGTATTGCTTTAAATATGTGCAAACTCATGAGCATACCTTAGTATGCTGTAATTGAAAGAAGTTAAGTTTCCAGTCCACAATTGACACCAAAAGAAACATATAGATTTGATTATAGAAGTAAATTAGTTGTTTTTGTATGTTTAAAAAAAAAGGCAAACTCTGGCCTCAGGTTTTCATTAGAAGGTTGGATAAGGTTCCCAACTAGGCAATCTGTCTGACCATCTTCGCGATGAGTGGGAAGCAAGCGTTGCACGTATACTTCCCATATTTATCGTTGCACAAAAAAGCTCTTGTGCAGTGCTGTCTCCTGCTCTTTCTTAACCAATCACATGAGAGAGAGCAGGGCCTGTCAGTCACCCTGAGTGAATGACTGCATGACTGCTGCTTCTTAAATGGATATAAAACAGTCTGTTTCATTGTTGTAATTAAAAAGCAGTAATCAGTGGCTTATACTTAATAGAAATCAATGCAATATATTTATTCATCATTTTAAAAGGATTTTACCTTTTATTTATTTTTTGTTTAACTTTATTTGTGCAGGGTCCTTTACTTATTTCCACAGCCATATAATAAATCTAGGGTGAACATAAACTAGCTTATTGTTCAGTGACTGCTAGAGAAAGAGGAAGTCAGTTCCATGCTCAGAAAAAGCAGAATACAACTTAAAAGTACACTAAACCCAAATTTGTTTTTCATGATTCAGGTAGAGAATACAATTTAAACAGCATTCCAATTCTATTATCTAATTTGCTTTATTCTTTAGATATTCTTTGTTGAAGAAATAGCAACGCACAAGGGTGAGCCAATCACATGAGGCATCTATGTGCAGCCACCAATTAGCAGCTATTCAGCCTATCTAGATATTATTTTCAGTAAAAGATATCAAGAGAAGAAAACAGATTAGATATTAGAAGTAAATTAGAAAGTTGTTTAAAATGTCATGATCTTTCTAAAACATGAAAGAAAAAACATGGGCTTCATGTGCCTTTAAGTTTTTCAGCTTGTCTGCTACCTTATGTAACTATATTCAGTGGTTACACTTAGAATTTCTAAGTGCTCATTACTCAGGTTCTGCTTTGCAGAATTTGAACATTGCTGCAACAGGTTTGTGTCTTGATGAAGAGAATGATAATTTGGATAAAAAGATATTTCCGCCGATTATTGCTATTAATTTACAGCATATATCATCATTACAATTTTCATCATACTTCCTCACAACCCCAGCTAAAATTCTAGCCCGGGTTGCTGTGTCGATGACCCCAGAGACAGAATAGGACAACAGAAGTCTGTAGCGGTGGCAATCTCACAGCAGCATTCCCCCCGGGTGCTCTGGGATAATTTTCCAAAACTGGTCACACTCAATATCTATACTACTGTCCCAGGCTTCCAAAAGCCTTCATCACCCTCTAAAACAAGTATAAACATATAAGCATCATAACCATAACCGCACAGTAAGAGATGATATGGAACTCGACTATTGCCATGTGGGTTGAGGGTTCTCCTGTCACTCTAGATCTTCAATTCACTAAAATAGAGGCCATGCTGCAATCTATGCTGGACAAAGCGCCCTCAGAGCAAAAATGTACAAATACTGATAGACCGAGCAACATCCACTAAGCCTACGGAATCTATATCATAGCACCCTATGGTTTCCAGGCCTGATTTAACCACATGGCATGGAGAAAATGATCAACCCAACAAGCCGGACGGAGAAGCTATGCAGCCAGGCATCTACCTTACTACATCTCCCTTGCAGATAACATTGGGAAATAGACACCGAATAAGGGACAACACAAACCCTCAAGTCGCAGACCTCTCCTTCAAACCAGACTCCATGGATTGGAGACATATCGATACTCAACCTAAAATGGCGCCTTTGGAAATACTGAGAGATTCCCCAGTGAAAAGCTCAAACTCAACTACTACAAACCTCATCATCAGTTAGAGTGGAGCGCCTCCTGCTACACTACAGACCCTGAATCTTACCGGAGCACCAGAATTGTTCCTATGGACAGGAGAGTGCTCAGGGTCGGGGCTGTTGCCATGGGGGCTTGGGGGGATCCCCGGGTGTCTGCAGACTCAGAGACTTTACGCTTATCATCTTATATCGATGCTCCAGATGGTATACCAGACCTTATGCTGCAAACTGGGGCCTTAAATGTATCGCATGGTTCACTACGAACTTTGAGGTTTTTAAAAACCACCTCTTGCTGACATAACTATAAGACGCTCCGATTGGCTGAAGCGTCTCACCCGGCCTTTCCAGTTGCCTTCTCTGGGGATGTCAAAGCCATGATATACCTGCAGACAATCTCTGGGGGCTAACAACATACTCGTAATATACTTTTACCACTGTAAGAATATTATATTATGTATATTATATTATACGTTGTATCTTATAAGTATGTATCCTAATTTACTTTTAAGTATAACTATGTGTTATGTATCTTTATTGTATCAAACTTAATACTATAATTTGTTGTTAATCATGAACTCTGAATAAATACTATACATGTACTGTTGAACTTTTTAGCAACATGCAAGAAATGCTGATCACACAAAGGCAAAAGGAGAACTATATATTACAAGTGTATTTCAGGATTCCTATTTTTTCTGTTGTAATGTCAAATCTACTTTTAGACCTAAAGATATCAGAAATGCTGAATAGGATACATTTGTTGTTATTCAACCTTAAGAATGAGCTAAGGATTATGTGTTTCAATTTATGTCTAAATAGTATTTAAACTCCATGCGTCCCTAAAATAAAGAGAGCTGATTACACTACTCATGAATGATTCTATGTGGGTGGGTGTGAATAGTTCTCCAAGCGCTTGATATTTTCAGAGTGTCTTGTCAGAGTCCAGCAGGAAAGAAAGAGAGAATCTTGTTGCTACATTTTTAAAGGGTCCCTGGTCTTAGAAAAAAGCTTTATCAACCACCCTACTCCCATAGAGAAAATAATAGCGATCCAACTGAATCATTCAATAATATTTAGCTCGGTTTCATGTTTATCCTGTTTATGAAAGTACAACCACATCTCTTTATATGCATACCACATAGATTTCATAACTATAGTGTAGGAGAGGCTGATCACATTGTAGTAATAAAATTAACACTATTCTTATATTAAATCCTTGTCCTATACATGGAGATTTCCATACGGACACCGGGACTTTGTTCTACTTTGCAGAGAAACTCCTAGGATTAATATGCCATTTATAGCCCGTTTCAGTTCCTATGGTTTGTTGTGCCTTGACTGTGAATCTTAATAACTCCCTGATCTGCTTTGTTTAGTATAATAAGCACACATGCAACCATTTACTAATGTGTATAGCCTGCCCTTAAACCCTACAATCATATAATAGAGAGAGCAATCACTTGAAATAAATGGATACTACAGTGTTAATTCGATATAACTCCTTCCCGCATAATAAGCTAGATGTTCATTACACTTAAACAGACAGAGATGATGTAACTATATTCCCCACACCTCAGTCCAGACTTTGCAGCTTTCGGCTGGAGTTGCAGAGGAGATAAATTGTTTCATCTCTTATTTAGATATATAAACCATGTCTCAGTCGCTTGTAGTTAGATAATATAAGTTTACAACGCTATTTTTCTACAATGCTAATAGGACCCATAACATACTTTGAGCATCACAGCAAATTCTTTAGTAAAGGGGTTAGATTATATATTGATCCTGTACTAGACAGGCACTTACTTTTACCAAATCCTTGTACCTAATCTTTATTATACAATCACCAGAAAGCTACTACTCGTCTATATACCCTTATGAATAGACTATTTGGTGACCACTAGATGACTCCTTTAGTAAGGCATAGGACGTAAAGATATATACTTAATTGTCACAT
Source organism: Bombina bombina (assembly GCF_027579735.1). Classification (NCBI taxonomy): domain Eukaryota; kingdom Metazoa; phylum Chordata; class Amphibia; order Anura; family Bombinatoridae; genus Bombina; species Bombina bombina. The sequence goes on along the minus strand of NC_069504.1, from coordinate 431,965,885 downwards.
ACTGGGGTCACAAACTATACTTTCTACTATACTTCCTAACACTATATGTACATCAAGATGGTAAAGCTCATGCTAGGCTATCAAAATACTTGCTATGTTTAGAAATGACAGTATACTTGTTCTCTTTTCTTTTTGTGAATAATATTGCTTCATGTATTGTGAGTGTGTTCAGTTTTGGCTCTTGTATCTTTGCATTTAATATAATTTTACTAGTATGGTATTATGTTTCACAATTATGCAATTTTTTTTCTTATTGTTTAATCATTACACTGTTCAAGGTTAACCCCTGATCCCAAATTGCTAGTGCACAATGGGTCCAAAAGTGACCCAATTCTGCTTCATTAAAGGGACATAATACTCATATGCTAAATCACTTGAAATTGATGCAGTATAGCTGTAAAAAGCTGACAGGAAGATATCACCTGAGCATCTCTATGTAAAAAAGGAAGATATTTTACCTCACAATTTCCTCAGCTCAGCAGAGTAAGTTCTGTGTAAAAAGTTATACTTCACCTGCTCCCAGCTGCAGGTAAAAATAAAAAAAAATGAAGAAATGAACAGCAGCCAATCAGCATCAGCATTGCTGAGGTCATGAACTCTTACTGTGATCTCATGAGATTTGACTTAACTCTCATGAGATTTCATAGTAAGCTTCCTTTACCTGATTGGTGAAATAATATGAGAGTGCACGATGCTAGTCCCTTCAGATGTCCCAGGACAAACACACTAATATGCTGCTTAGAAATCCTTTACAATGGGAGGTGGCTACTGAGGAACTTTTGAGGTAAAATATCTTTCTTTTTTACATAGAGATGTTCAGGTGATATTTTCTAGTCAGCTTTTTACAGCTATGCTGCATCACTTTCAAGTGTTTAAACATTTGGGTATTATGGCCCTTTAAGGGGAGAAAATTATGAGGACTGCAAATTTTTTTCAGAGTAACAGACTTGAAGTGAATATTTGAAATTATGACTGTGTTGTTTTGTAAGTACTAATGAATCCTTGTCCTCAATTAAAAAAAAAAAGATCTTTCCCAAACATCAGTTTTAAATTATAATCATAATAATTTCTTTAGGTGTGATATATTGTATTGTAAATTGCATTATTGCAGTTACTCTACATGCATCCTATAAGGATTAAACAAATTTGTGGAACACAACTGCAGTGTTGAAGCCAAATTTAGTGTTTGTAACACAAGACTGTCTAAACTCTTTATTGAAGGAAAGAGTTCTTAAAGTCTTGTGGTGTTGCTCAGGAAATAATTCATACAGGTATAGAAACGGTGTTATATTGATTATATGAAATAACTGATAAATACCATAAAGAGATATAATCAGAAAATAGCTTAGTCCATTACCACAAGCAAAAGTGAGTAATATTGTTGCGAATGCACAAACAGCAGATGTATCAAAAGTAGTTGTAACACAGTTGGCAGCGTGGTTAATATATGCTTGTATTAGTTAAAGTCAAGTGAGTTGTTAAATGACAGAACCGCTATTATGTAGTAATTTCCTTTAACTGAAGGCTGAACACAAAGTAGGAGAAACAGTCAATAGTGGTTCAAAAATACGGTAAGAAAGATTTACTACCTTCTCTTCCTTTGAGGCTGTAGAAATGCTGCGGAGTTGCAGAGAAATCAGTGCGGTTACACGCTGACTACAAACGCCGGAGCTGTTTGGGCTGTGACGTCAGTTTAGCGTGGAGGCGGTTGCAGCGATATTAGCCTGTGTGAATCTGCTGCTGGAAATTTATGACTGCAGGTGAATGAGAGAAACGGTTTGTTGGTAATATCTGAATTTTACAAATACCGTTCCTAGTAGATGAACACCTTAAGTTGAAAGTCCTTTTAGGCAGTGAGAGAGGTAGTTGTTTTTAATAACAAAGAATCCTCAATGGCAAATTTCAGCTTATAGAGACAATTGGTTTGTAATCCAGTCTGGTAGTAGAAACTACAATACTAAGCACTGAGTGCAAGGTGAGCACCTGATTTAAAGGGAAGACAGCGAATCAATTGGTAGTGGGTGTGACAGGGAAAGAGAAGGGGAGTGTAGGAACAGAACCTTACAGAACCCCCTCGTCAAGGAAGCTGTTCCACAGCGAAAGGTCGAGGTCGGTCAGGATGGCGACGATGGAACAACGACAGAAGTCGTGGAGAATTAATATTAGAAAGAGGTTCCCAAGAATCTTCCTCTGCAGAATAATCTTTCCATCTCACCAAATACTGAAGTACACCTTTTGAAATTCTAGAGTCCAATATGGTTTCAACCTCATATTCTTTACCATCTGAAGCTATATTTGAAGGAGGTAGAAGGACTTGGTCATTCCTAGTGCGGACGTAAGGTTTCAACAAGGAAACGTGAAATGTGGGATGTATCCTTAGAGAGCTGGGAAGCTCTAGTCTGACAGCATTGGCATTAATGACTTTCTGTATAGGAAAAGGTCCAATAAAGAGACTGGCCATTTTCTTAGAAGGGATTTGTAATTTCAAATTCTTTGTAGAAAGCCAAACCAAATCTCCAATTTTGTAGTCAGGAGCTTTACGTCTTCTGAGGTCATAAAAGTGTTTTTGAGACTTTTGAGCTTCAAGGATGTTTTCATGAATGATTTTAAAGTTCTCCTGTAATGAATTGTGCAAATCATCAAGTAAGGGAGAATCTGATGAAGTAGAAGGTAAGAAAGAAAATTTAGGATGATATGCATAGTTAGCAAAGAAGGGGGTCATCTTGATAGAAGAGTTGATTGAGTTATTGTAAGCAAATTCTGCCATTGAGAGGTAATTAATCCAATCAGCCTGATGATAAGAACAGTAACACCGAAGATAATGTTCGAGCCATTGGTTCAACCTCTCAGATTGCCCATTAGTCTGGGGATGGTAGGCTGTGGTAAAACGATGTTCCATCTTAGTGATCTCACATAATTTAAGCCAGAATTTGGAGGTGAATTGTGTCCCTCGGTCAGTTGTTAATATAGAGGGAATGCCATGTAACTTTACAATATGATCAATGAACAAAAAAGCAGTCTCTGAAGAAGTAGGAAGCTTATGAAACGGTATGAAATGAGCCATCTTTGTGAATAAATCAATGACAACAAGTATAGTGGTTTGTTTTTTTGATGGTGGTAATTCAACAATGAAATCCATTGAGATATGATGCCATGGTTTGTTGGAAACTGGTAGAGGCATAAGTAATCCAAAAGGAGGTCTCCGCTCAGGTTTAGAAGTGACACAATCCCTGCAAGTGGTAATATATTCAGCTATAGATGATTTCATTTGAGGCCACCAATAAGTACGACTAACCAGATCAAGAGTCCTTAACAGCCCAGGATGACCAGCCAAAGGGGTATCATGGCAGCTCTGTATAATCTGTGTTCTTAAACCATCAGGTACATACAATTTCTCACCTTGGAAATACAGGCCATGAATCTTGAGAAGATTTGGTTCAGGAGGTATAGGTTTGTTTTTACAGAAGTTTTTTAATTCAGATAATATAGTAGAAGTGAAACCAATAAAACATTGGGGAGAAACAATATCTTTCCTGATGGGAGACTCAGTTGGACGAATAGGAAGACGTGATAGGGCGTCTGCTTTAGCATTTTTATTTGCTGGTCTGTAAATAATGGTGAAGTTAAAACGATCAAAATATAAACTCCAGCGAACCTGTCTAGCAGAAAGGGTTTTGTTGGATTGTAAATATTGTAGATTCTTATGATCTGTGTAGATAACAATTGGTAAGACCGTGCCCTCTAGAAGGTGTCTCCAATGTTCAAGAGATCGTCGGATTGCCAGTAATTCCTTATCTCCTATGGCGTAATTACGTTCGGCAGGTGACATAAGTTTGGAGAAGTAAGAAATAGGATGAAGTGGTTCGGATAAAGATTTTTGTTGTGAAAGTACAGCTCCGATTGCATAATCCGAGGAGTCTACTTCTAGGGTATACTGATAAGAAGGATTAGGAAATTGGAGGATAGGTGCAGAAGTGAACCTAGACTTTAAGTGTTGGAATGCATGTTTAGCATCAGAACCCCATAAGAAAGAACTGGAAGAACCGGTTAATATTGTAAGAGGCTTTACTATTTTAGAAAAACCCTTAATAAATTTCCTGTAGTAATTTGCGAAACCAAGGAAACGTTGTAGTTCTTTTCTGGACTTAGGTTCAGGCCAATTCAAAACAGTGTCAACTTTCTGCTTTTGCATTTGGATTCCAGATGGTGAAATATCATAACCCAAGAATGAAACTTCCGTTGTGTGGAATTTACATTTTTCCAATTTAGCGTAAAGTTTATGTGCTCTTAAACGGGCAAGCACCTGTCGGACGTGTTTGACATGTTCATCCATAGTTCTTGAGTAAATGAGGATATCATCCAAATAAATAACTAGACATACGTCAAGGAGATCACGAAACACATCATTTATAAAATGTTGGAAGGTGGCAGGGGCATTGCAAAGGCCAAAAGGCATTACAAGATATTCAAATAAGCCGTACCTGGTCCTAAACGCTGTCAACCATTCGTGACCCTCCTTTATTCGGATGAGATTATACGCCCCTCTTAAGTCAAGCTTAGTGAATATAGTAGCATCAGATAGCCTCTCAATCATTTCGGGAATCAAAGGCAGGGGGTATCTGTTTTTGATAGTGCACTTATTCAGTTCACGATAGTCAATAATTGGCCTCAGACTAGCATCTTTGTTACGCACAAAGAAGAAACCAGCTCCAGCTGGAGAAGTGGAGGGCCTAATAAAGCCTTTTTTCAAGTTCTCTTCAAGATACAATTTGAGATGTTCAAGTTCAGGATTGCTTAATGGGTAAAGATGACCAAAGGGTATCCTAGCTCCAGGTTGAAGATCGATAGGGCAATCATAAACCCTGTGTGGTGGTAAATTCTCTGCTTCGGTCTTACTGAAGACATCTTGAAACTCTAAATACTGAGGAGGTAAACTGTCAGAGTGAATAGTTGAATTTATCAATAAAGGACAAGGAAAACAGGTATTTCTGCAATAATCTGAAGAAAACTTTATTTGAAAAGGAGACCAAATAATATCAGGGTTATGAAGTTGTAACCACTTCAAACCCAAAACCAAAAGGAAATGGGGCGAGGGAAGAACGTCAAATGATAACATTTCAGTATGTCCAGAAATAACAGTAATAATAGGGATGGTCTCATGTGTAATTGGACCTGAAAACATAAGTGACCCATCTATGACTCTAATAGGTATAGGAGTCTTTTTCTTGATGAGTGGTATATTCTTCATAGAGCAGAAATCTTGGTCAATATAATTCCCAGAAGCCCCCGAATCGATAATAGCATCATCAATCTTCAGATGACTTTGTTGTAGCTGTAAGGAAACAGACAAAGTACAATAAGTGGATTGCGATGGAGAATGAAGAGATGTAAATAAGTTGTTGGACTTACTTTTCTTATTTTTTAATAGTATTGAACAGTCCTGGACAGTATGGGAGGAACTAGCGCAATACATGCACAAGTTTTTAACACGTCTACGTTGTTTTTCTTCAAAAGACAAAGGACCTCTAAAAAACCCAATTTCCATAGGTTCTGCTTGAGATTTAGATGTTGAAGAAGAGGTGGTTGTAGCGACATGAAAAGAGGTTTTAGGTTTCAAATCAGTGGAATATTTTTCAGCTTTTCTTTCGCGTAAGCGGCGATCAATTTGAATAGCCATCTTCATGAAAGTATCAAGGGTCTGAGGTAACTCAATTCGGGCAAATTCATCTTTTAATGTTTCTGATAATCCTAAACGGAATTGGTTTCGGAGTGCAACAGGGGTCCAATGAGCGTCTGTGGAGTACTGTTTGAAGTCGGTGATATACTCCTCCACAGGTCTCTTCCCTTGCTTAAGATTCCTTAAACTCATCTCAGCAGTAAGCTGTATATCTGTATCTAGATACATTTCATCCATTGAAGTGAAGAAATCGTCAAGAGAGGCTAAAATTGGGTCCTGGGTTTCAATGAATTTATCAGCCCAGTTTCTTGGATCACCTCTGAGAAAAGAAATGGTTGTCAAAACTTTAACTCTGTCAGTGGGGTATGTTCTAGGTCTCATAGAAAAAAGAAGTTGACAAGCATTTTTAAATTGCCTATAGGCTTTTCTATTCCCAGAGAAAAGGTCAGGAAGTGAAACTTGAGGTTCAATAGAGTTGTCAAGCTGATTCCCCTTTAAAGCAATAGAGTCTTTTATAACATTCCTTAGAGCAGTATTTTCAACCTGTAATTCATGTAGGCCTTGTGAGAGCTGATCAACCTTTTGGGTAAGATTATATACAATCTGGCGTAAATCTGCTGGTTCCATAGTTTTCTCAGGCTTAGTATTATATAAGGATTAAACAAATTTGTGGAACACAACTGCAGTGTTGAAGCCAAATTTAGTGTTTGTAACACAAGACTGTCTAAACTCTTTATTGAAGGAAAGAGTTCTTAAAGTCTTGTGGTGTTGCTCAGGAAATAATTCATACAGGTATAGAAACGGTGTTATATTGATTATATGAAATAACTGATAAATACCATAAAGAGATATAATCAGAAAATAGCTTAGTCCATTACCACAAGCAAAAGTGAGTAATATTGTTGCGAATGCACAAACAGCAGATGTATCAAAAGTAGTTGTAACACAGTTGGCAGCGTGGTTAATATATGCTTGTATTAGTTAAAGTCAAGTGAGTTGTTAAATGACAGAACCGCTATTATGTAGTAATTTCCTTTAACTGAAGGCTGAACACAAAGTAGGAGAAACAGTCAATAGTGGTTCAAAAATACGGTAAGAAAGATTTACTACCTTCTCTTCCTTTGAGGCTGTAGAAATGCTGCGGAGTTGCAGAGAAATCAGTGCGGTTACACGCTGACTACAAACGCCGGAGCTGTTTGGGCTGTGACGTCAGTTTAGCGTGGAGGCGGTTGCAGCGATATTAGCCTGTGTGAATCTGCTGCTGGAAATTTATGACTGCAGGTGAATGAGAGAAACGGTTTGTTGGTAATATCTGAATTTTACAAATACCGTTCCTAGTAGATGAACACCTTAAGTTGAAAGTCCTTTTAGGCAGTGAGAGAGGTAGTTGTTTTTAATAACAAAGAATCCTCAATGGCAAATTTCAGCTTATAGAGACAATTGGTTTGTAATCCAGTCTGGTAGTAGAAACTACAATACTAAGCACTGAGTGCAAGGTGAGCACCTGATTTAAAGGGAAGACAGCGAATCAATTGGTAGTGGGTGTGACAGGGAAAGAGAAGGGGAGTGTAGGAACAGAACCTTACACATCCTGTCGCTCATCCTATTATTTTAGTTGAACTTTTTTGGACACTTCCCTTATTTACTACTTCCATTTGTCATCTATACAATTGTGGATGTTTCTCTACCTTTTGTTAGCCCTAATAGAGAATACATTAACATTAAACCTTACTGCAATGCTGTAACATTGCCCCTCACTCTTGAACTGTAACAACGCTTCTGGATACCTGAGTGCAGACTTCCCATTCTTTATACAAGCTAACCAGAATCCTTCTTTGACTGTAAATTGAAATGAACAAATGACAGGTCTCCAATAATTCAAATAAATAAATAAATAAATATATGCTCAATAAAAAGTTTTTGTAGAATGCTTTATTTTAAAATTGTATCTTCAAATATATAATTATAATGTGTGCGTGTGTAAAAATATCACTAAAGTTTGCTAGCCCAGAAGGAAAATTACTAGTTAACTCGATGTTAAAGATAAGAAAAATCAAATATTTCACTCATCCTCTGCAATTTCTTACTCATTCAAGACTAGTTGAATAGTAGAAATATAGAAGCCACAGCAAATCTATGTTTTATTTTTGCTCAAACAGTCACAAAGAAGGCAGGATCCAGCTTTTGTGTATAATAAAATCCAATTTTATTAGGCTTGGTTAAAACGCCAAACAGGCTATAGAAACAGCACAAACAGAAAAGGTGTGTGAGCGTGACACCAGGGCTTACATGTTTCGGCCAGCAGCCGTAATCATAGCCATGACATGGCTATGATTACGGCTGCTGGCCGAAACATGTAAGCCCTGGTGTCACGCTCACACACCTTTTCTGTTTGTGCTGTTTCTATAGCCTGTTTGGCGTTTTAACCAAGCCTAATAAAATTGGATTTTATTATACACAAAAGCTGGATCCTGCCTTCTTTGTGACTGTTTGTACTCACACCAGCTTTGGATCCGCTTTAGCCCCTGTTCACCTGTATCCTGTTGTAAACCCGGGTGAAGACAGAGAGCACCGCCCCCCGACCGGAGAATTCTGTGACGTCACGATCGACGCTGAAAGTCCGCATGGCAAGCCAGAAGCGCTGCTGGAATCTCATGTGAGTGCCGGTTATTTGGAGCTATTAGCCCACCGACACGGTTTCGGTCTGACCACGTAGGTCCCCCGGCATATCCAGAGCACTTTTATGAAAAGGATTACACAGCCAAGTCGTAACTACAGGGGCGGCAGAGCTCATTTGGGGTAAGTCCCGGGTACAACGAAATAGACTGTTGCACATTTTTGTTTGCAGTGGAGTTTGCATGTTTGAAGAGCATTTCTCATCTTTCCACATTTCTTATTTTTGCTCAATACAAACTTATGCCTAGATTTAGAGTTCTGTGTTAGCCGTCCTAACGCTGGTTTTTACCACCCACTGGTATTTAGAGTCAGTCATAAAAGGGTCTAACGCTCACTTTCCAGCCGCGACTTTTCCATACCGCAGATTCCCTTGCGTCAGTTGCGTATCCTATCTTTTCAATGGGATCTTTGTAACGCCGGTATTTAGAGTCTTGGCTGAAGTGAGCGTTAGAAATCTAACGACAAGACTCCAGCCGCAGAGAAAAGCCAGGAGTTAAGAGCTTTCTGGGCTAACGCCGGTTCATAAAGCTCTTAACTACTGTGCTCTAAAGTACACTAACACCCATAAACTACATATGTACCCCTAAACCGAGGCCCCCCCCGCATCGCCGCCACTCTATTAAATATATTTAACCCCTAATCTGCTGACCGCACACCGCCGCCACCTACATTATCCCTATGTACCCCTAATCTGCTGCCCCTAACATCGCCGACACCTACATAATATTTATCACCCCCTAATCTGCCCCCCCAATGTTGCCGCTACCTACCTACAATTATTAACCCCTAATCTGCCGACCGGACCTCACCGCTACTATAATAAAGTATTTAACCCCTAATCCGCCTCACTCCCACCTCAAAAACCCTATAATAAATAGTATTAACCCATGATCTGCCCTCCCTAACATCGCCGACACCTAACTTCAAGTATTAACCCCTAATCTGCCGACCGGACCTCACCGCTACTCTAATAAATGTAGTAACCCCTAAAGCTAAGTCTAACCCTAACACTAACACCCCCCTAAATTAAATATAATTTTAATCTAACGAAATAAAATAAATCTTATTAAATAAATTATTCCTATTTAAATCTAAATACTTACCTGTAAAATAAACCCTAATATAGCTACAATATAAATAATAATTATATTGTAGCTATTTTAGGATTAATATTTATTTTACAGGCAAATTTGTATTTATTTTAACCAGGTACAATAGCTATTAAATAGTTAATAACTATTTAATAGCTACCTAGATAAAATAATTGCAAAATTACCTGTAAAATAAATTCTAACCTAAGTTGCAATTAAACCTAACACTACACTATCAATAAATTAATTAAATAAACTACCTACAATTATCTACAATTATATCAACTAAACTAAATTACAAAAACACTAAAAAAATAAACACTAAATTACAAAAAATAAAAAAAGATTACAAGAATTTTAAACTAATTACACCTACTCTAAGCCCCCTAAAAAAATAACAAAGCCCCCCAAAATAAAAAAATGCCCTACCCTATTCTAAAATAAAAATTGTAAAGCTCTTTTACCTTACCAGCCCTTAAAAGGGCCTTTTGCGGGGCATGCCCCAAAGAATTCTGCACTTTTGCCTGTAAAAAAAAACATACAATACCCCCCCAACATTACAACCCACCACCCACATACCCCTAATCTAACCCAAACTCCCCTTAAATAAACCTAACACTAAGCCCCTGAAGATCTTCCTACCTTGTCTTCACCATACTGGGTATCACCGATCCGTCCAGAAGAGGGTCCGAAGTCTTCCTCCTATCCGGCAAGAAGAGCTCCTCCAGAGGGTCCAAAGTCTTCATCCTATCCAGGCAGAAGAGGAGATCCGGACCAGCAGACATCTTCATCCAAGCGGCATCTTCTATCTTCTTCCATCCGGCGCTGAGCGGGACCATCTTCAAGCAGCTGACGCGGAGCTATCCTTCTTCACCGACGGACAAACGACAAATGAAGGTTCCTTTAAGGGACGTCATCCAAGATGGCGTCCCTCGAATTTCGATTGGCTCATAGGATTCTATCAGCCAATCGGAATTAAGCTAGGAAAAATCTGATCAGATTCAAGTTCAATCCGATTGAGCTCGCATTCTATTGGGTGATCGGCACAGCCAATAGAATGCAAGCTCAATCTGATTGGCAGATTTTTCCTAGCTTAATTCCGATTGGCTGATAGAATCCTATCAGCCAATCGGAATTCGAGGGACACCATCTTGGATAACGTCCTTTAAAGGAACCTTCATTCGTCGTTAGTCCATCGGTGAAGAAGGATGGCTCCACGTCGGCTGCTTGAAGATGGTCCCGCTCCGCGCCGGATGGAAGAAGATAAAAGATGCCGCTTGGATGAAGATGTCTGACGGTCTGGATGTCCTCTTCTGCCCGGATAGGATGAAGACTTTGGACCCTCTGGAGGAGCTCTTCTTGCCGCATAGGAGGAAGACTTCGGACCCTCTTCTGGACGGATCGGTGATACCCAGTGTGGTGAAGACAAGGTAGGAAGATCTTCAGGGTCTTAGTGTTAGGTTTATTTAAGGGGGGTTTGGGTTAGATTAGGGGTATGTGGGTGGTGGGTTGTAATGTTGGGGGGGTATTATATGTTTTTTTTTACAGGCAAAAGAGCAGAATTCTTTGGGGCATGCCCCACAAAAGGCCCTTTTAAGGGCTGGTAAGGTAAAAGAGCTTTACAATTTTTATTTTAGAATAGGGTAGGGCATTTTTGTATCTTGGGGGGCTTTGTTATCTTTTTAAGGGGCTTAGAGTAGGTGTAATTAGTTTAAAATTCTTGTAATCTTTTTTTATTTTTTGTAATTTAGTATTTGTTTTTTTTGTAATTTAGTGTTTGTTTTTTTGTAATTTAGTTTAGTTGATATAATTGTAGATAATTGTAGATAGTTTATTTAATTTATTTATTGATAGTGTAGTGATAGATTTAATTGTAACTTAGGTTAGGATTTATTTTACAGGTAATTTTGTAATTATTTTGTCTAGGTAGCTATTAAATAGTTATTAACTTTTAATAGCTATTGTACCTGGTTAAAATAAAAACAAATTTGCCTGTAAAATAAATATTAATCCTAAAATAGCTACAATATAATTATTATTTATATTGTAGCTATATTATGGTTTATTTTGCAGGTAAGTATTTAGCTTTAAATAGGAATAATTTATTTAATAAGATTTATTTTATTTCATTAGATTAAAATTATATTTAATTTAGGGGGGTGTTAGGGTTAGGGTTAGATTTAGCTTTAGGGGTTAATACATTTATTATAGTAGTGGTGAGGTCCGGTCGGCAGATTAGGGGTTAATACTTGAAGTTAGGTGTCGGCGATGTTAGGGAGGGCAGATTAGGGGTTAATACTATTTATTATAGGGTTTTTGAGGCGGGAGTGAGGCGGATTAGGGGTTAATAAATTTATTATATTAGTAGTGAGGTCCGGTCGGCAGATTAGGGGTTAATAATTGTAGGTAGGTAGCGGTGATGTTGGGGGGGGCAGATTAGGGGGTAATAAATATAATATAGGGGTCAGCTGGGGTTAGGGGCAGCAGATTAGGGGTTCATAGGGATAACGTAGGTTGCGGCGGTGTACCGGGCGGCAGATTAGGGGTTAAAAATAATATGCAGGGGTCAGTGATAGCGGGGGCGGCAGATTAGGGGTTAATAAGTGTAAGGTTAGTGGTGTTTAGACTCGGGGTACATGTTAGGGTGTTAGGTGCAGATATAGGAATTGTTTTCCCATAGGAAACAATGGGGCTGCGTTAGGAGCTGAACGCTGCTTTTTTGCAGGTGTTAGGTTTTTTTTCAGCCCAAACTGCCCCATTGTTTCCTATGGGGAAATCGTGCACGAGCACGTTTTTGAAGCTGGCCGCGTCCGTAAGCACCGCTGGTATTTAGAGTTGCAGAGGCGGTAAATTATGCTCTACGCTCCCTTTTTGGAGCCTAACGCAGCCCTTCTGTGAACTCTAAATTCCAGCGGTATTTAAAAGGTGCGGGGGGAAAAAACATGCGTAGCTAACGCACCCCTTTGGCCGCAGAACTCTAAATCTAGGCGTTAGGGTTTATCGACTCCCAATAACTTGTTTTTTTACCCACTATGGGAAGCTTGAAAGTACAATCTAAAATGGATATGGCCATGTAAAGACCAAAGCCCCAAATGAGTTTTCAATAGAAAAGTTCATAAACGCATGTTTTGGGTTGCTAAAGGGACAGTCTACCAAGTGTTTTAAAAGATAGATAATCCCTTTATTACCCATTCCCCAGTTTGGCATAGCCAACACTGTTATATTAACACACTTTTTACCTATGTGATTACCTTGTATCTAAGCCTCTGCAGACTGCCCTCTTATCTTAGTTATTTTGACAGACTTGCATTTTAGCCAATCAGTGCTGACTCATAAATAAGTCCATGGGAATGAGCATAATGTTATATATATATGACACACATGAACTAGCATTGCCTAACTGTGAAAAATGTAAAAATGTACTGAGCTAAGAGGCAGTTCAATGGCTTAGAAATTAGCAGTTGAACCTACCTATGTTTTAACTTTCCACAAAGAATACCAAAAGAGCAAAGCAAATCTGATGACAAAAGTAAATTGGAAAGTTCTTAAAAATTGCATGCCCTATCTGAATCATGAAAGTTTAGTTTTGACTAGACTGTCCCTTTGCTTTAAGTACTTATCGGTATTGGAAATGGAAATCTAACCAAAACTGACATATACAAAGACAGTGGAGGGACCAGCATGGGACTGAAACAAGCTAAGGGTTAATGCTGGAAGGAGTGAGATAGGAAAAGAGGGCATTCTGGGGTCTAGTTGCATCAATGTTGCTAGTGTAGGGGGGAGCTCCCCTTCTTACCTTAAAAGTGAGCAGCACAGCTTCCTGGCCCTCTTCTTCCTGGATCCTGAAGCAGAGACGTTTTCATTGTTCCTGCAGTGAATTCAAAACCTCTACATGCAGCGTCCAAAAAGAACCAGACTTCCTCCACAGCGATTCCATGCCCTGACTTTCTCAAAACCTGGAAAAGAAAAGCAGATAAGTCACATGGATAATATTGAGGAGTTAGATGAATTTGTCCCAGCAACACTATACACATATGCAGTAGAAGCAACACATAGCACCATTCCAAGGTCACATACAACAGTGGCTGATGTCCATGCGGTCAGGGACTGCACTGGTTCGGCCTATGCCACTGAGGCATTGGTCAGGCCTTCTAGTGAGGAGGCCTTTAGTGCATTTGGGGGCCTTGATACTTGTTTGGCTGTCGCTCAGGGGCCTCAGGCAGTTCCCATAATGGAGCCTCAGTCCCCAGTTTTGTTTGATGGTGGGGTACATTCACATACATTATCTCAAACCCCATTAGCTAGGCCGCAGCCTATTTCTGATACTGCATCGGTGGCCGCGGGTTACCTTGCCCCCTATGTAGTCAATGACCCCCCCTGGCCCTCCTCATGTTAGGGCACATAAGGGCCAGAATATTGGTGGTTCAGTGGGGCCCCGCAAAATAAGACTTCTTGTCTGCATGGCCCGATTGGTAGTGAGGCATCGGTGGCGTCGGCGGTACATCATATAGCCCAATTTAACTTACCTGCGGCATCTGTGACATCATTGTTCTCCGCGATCCCTCCTTCGGCTGCCTCGGCGGTTTCTTCTTTCCTCGTGTCCTTGGTGGTGGCCATGGCTCCTCCCGGCGTTCCCCTCCAAGCGGCATCTTCTTCAGCATTCCCAAAAGTGGGCGGAGGAAGCTCTGCCCCTTCCGGTGACGTCATAACGTCGCATTTGTGCCCAGACATGGAGCAGGATGGAGGGAATCAACCGGGTCCTCTTGGGCACAACACAGGTGAGCACCTTAAGAGGACACCGGTAAGGGAACAATTGCCTACCTCCTCGGGGCCAATTAGCGGGGCAAAAAGTGTTTACTCAAGGGGCAATACCAGAGTGGCAGTTAGGAGGGGCGGGGCCTCAGCGAGCAGCGCATCAAGTAAAAAACATGCTGGGGCAAATATATCATGGGGAAATTGAGGTACTACCCTTTATAAGGGGTCAAAAGGGGTATTTCCAAGAAGTGATAGAGGGGCATATACTCAGTTATATAAAACAAGAAGGCAGCAAAGCGTGAAAGCGAATGAGTGTTTTGCGACTTATAAGAGTGACTCAGTTGGTAGCAGGGTGATAGTTGCTGAGACTCATGAACGCAGTTTTTGTCACATGATGTGAGAAATGTTTGTGTAACTACTAGGGCATCACCATGGCCACCCATACAGGTTCCAGTTTCAAATGATATGGTGAATGCATCTATTAACATCTATTGCATGTATGGTGAATGCATCTATTAACACTGCATCTGATAGTGTGAATGGGCAACATAACATGAATACATTAGCCAGTGCATCAGGGATCATTGGTATGGATGGTGTGAATGTTCAAACCCCTCTCATTAATGTTAGAGATAGCATCCCATTATGTACTACAGACAATATTAGGTTGGGGCAGCATAATCCCATAACTCAGTTGCAGAGTGTGTCAGGGTGCAAGGCAAGGTCACAAACTAGTATAACTGAAAATGAGGCTTTGAGAGTGGAGAATGCTAATCCTTCCACTACTAGTGTTCGTTGTGCTCGCAAAATCTTATCTATTTTTCAGGGTGCTGCTCCTGTTGACTCCGTTTTGCCTGCGGTTCAGGTTCAGGCACACGCTTCCCTCCAGACACCTAACCCAGTAGGAGCATGGGGTAATCCTGGTCCAGAGGAAATTCTCCAGACAGCGGGTGGTGACTCAGTGAGAGGAAACATGACCGACCTGACATGTCAGAATTATCTTTAACAGAATCAGACTCTGACAGTGACACTTCATTGGGGCTCAAAAACTAAGGGGCAAAAACGTATGTTTTCAATGGTAAAAAAGATGTGGAAGGAATTCCAAGGGGGTACTTTTAAAAGAGCAGGTCAGCAGCAGCACTTAGCATTAGAACATTCAAGGCCAGTTAGTCGACCGCCCTTTACCTAGCCTCATTTTAGAGCAAAAGGTTGCCTTACACTGTGATTCTTTGCCCGCCTATACCCCTCCCTTGCACGAACACTTGAAACCTAAAACAGTCAGGAAAATTCAGCAAGGAAAATATGTGAATGTCTTCGAGCTTTCAGCTGAAGCTTATAGACAGAAAGAGAGGAGCTCTGAAGCGCCCAGAGACATTTGAAGAATGGCTGGTTTGTTTCAGAGTGTACTCATCATGTTATTTAGAAAAATACCCCAGTCAGTGTCATGCTATTTTGAAATATACAGATAACATACACTGGATACAGAGGAGGTATGGTGACGGGGCGAGGAGGGATTATATTTCGGAGTTCATAATTCCTCCTCTACACCTACTGGCGCCCCTGGCCAGTCCTTTCATTCCCCAAAGGGTAAACGGAAGGGAGGTGCCTGATGGGCATTTCAAGAGGGCAAATGCGATAGGGGTAGCTCCTGCACCTTTCATCATTCCTGTAAGTTCTGTGGCGGCCCACACCCCAGCAACGAATGCCCAAAGAAAAAGGACATTCCAATGGGTAGAGCCTCAAACAGATTCGCTACTGTTACAAAGGGCACCAACTCTGGTGAAAGTTCACGCCCTTGAGCCTTGGCTGCGCCATTACCCCGACCAAGGTTTTGCTAGACTTCACTCATGGTTTTCACATTCCCATAATGCAGGGTATTAAAGGGGCCTCTTGCCTTAGAAACTTGAAATCTACTTATCAGTTTCCACAAGTAGTTAGGGCTAAACTGACCAAAGAAGTCTGTTTGGGAAGGATTGTTGGCCCTTTCTCTTCCGCCCCCTGCCAAATCTAATAGTGTCCCCTTTGGGGGTTTTCCCAAAGAAGGATGCCAGTAAATTTTGTTTAATACAACATCTCTCTCACCCCAAGGGCAGTTCCGTTAATGATGCCATTAACCCGGAGCTCAGCTCAGTAAAGTACCAATCGTTTGATAGTGCTCTTGAGTTGGTGAGGGTAGCTGGTAAGGGGGCCTTACTTGCGAAATTAGATATTGAGGCTGCCTTCCGCTTGCTGCCATTAAATCCAGCAGCTTTTCACCTTGTGGGAAGTAAGTTTGAAGGCGGTTACTATGTTGATCGCTGCCTTCTGATGGGTTGCGCCCTTTCATGCGCTCTGTTTGAGACATTTAGTACTTTCCTGCATTGGGCTGTTAACCAGTTGGTGGGTGGTGATTTCATAGCTCATTACCTTGATGATTTTCTCCTTGTTGGAAGACGGGATTCGCAGGATTGCAAGCTTCTCATGTAGATCATGAGAGACCTTATGTCACAATTTGGGGTCCCTCTTGCCGACAATAAGTCCGAGGGCCCTTGCACTTGTCTCACATTTTTGGGTATTCAAATTGATACAGAGGCAAGGTTGTGTAGGTTGCCTCCTGACAAGGTGCAATCTATGTTACTAGCAGTCCAATCAATTTCTGCCAGTCGTTTTATTGCCCTCCGTCAACTTCAATCTTTGCTAGGCCTCTTTAATTTTGCTGGAAGAGTTATTCCCATGGGGAGGGTTTTTAATAGAAGGTTAAACGTCCTCACCTTCAAAGAGAATCAGGATCACTGATGGCATGAAGGCTGATTTGCAGGTATGGGAGTACTTCTTGAAAATTTTTAATGGCATCCGTCTTTGGCGTTCACCCCCTACATCCAGCCAATCATTGCACTTATTTACAGATGCAGCTGGGTCCAAAGGCTACGGGGCTTATTTTCAAGGGCTCTGGTCAGCAGGTTCTTGGCCTTCCGATTGGAAAGAGAGGGGTTTGACACGTAACCTCACTCTTTTAGAACTTTTTCCGATAGTGTTAGCAGTTGAATTATGGGGGACATGCTTTGCAAATAAGACTGTGGGACAACCTCAGTGTTGTTCATGCGGTAAACAATCTATCAGCAACATCCGCTGTGGTGGTTTGCCTGCTGAGACGTCTGGTGTTGCGCTGTTTAGAGCTTAACATTCAATTTCAAGCTCATCATGTCCCTGGGGTTAATAACGTCCTTGCTGATGCTCTGTCGCAATTTGATTCGGGGACTTTCAGACGTCTGGCACCTAATGCTGCTCCAAAGGGTTTACCCTGTCCTGCATTTCTTTGGCAGCTTTTAAGTCCCGGATATCCCTGCTCCCTTTAGTTTGAGCTTCGCTAGCCCCATCAACCTGGCGCTCTTATGTTAGCTTGTGGGACGAATGGGAACAAATTTTTCAAGACCGGAATTTAGAGGCAGTGGAGGCATCACAGGTTACATTGTGTGACTGGTTGGTGAGTCTTAGACAGCCGGGGGCTTGTCATGGAGCTATTCACTCTTGGCTAGCAGCATTGTCGTTTTTCTTTTGTACCATGGGCATGCCTGACCCAACTAGTTCATTTTTTGTACATCAGGTGGTGAAAGGATGGGGAAGATCGCAACCCCAGCGTAGAGATCCTAGAGAGCCCATTTCCTTAGCCCGGCTTGAGCGGCTGGTCGAGGTGTTACAGCAGGTTTGCACTACACAATATGAGTTCTTGTTATTTCGTGCAGCTTTCGTCCTTGCTTATTCTGCAGCTCTCAGGATTGGCGAATTAGTATCCCCTTCTAAAACACAGGTGGACAAGGGCTTGTTGGCTACACATTTACGGTTTTCAGTGGATTCTCTATTGCTGTACCTGCCCCGTTCAAAAACAGATCAGCAGGGAGAAGGGGTGTGGATTTCTATGCCCAAGACACTAGGGTCATGTTGCCCAGTTTTGGCCTTGACTCAATTCTGGGAATGTAGGCCAGTGAACCCGGGGTCTCTATTAATGCATACTAATGGCCACGCGTTATCCATCTACCAGTTTCGGAAGGTCTTAGCAAAGGCGGCGGTGGTAGCAGGTTTAGATGTCACTAAGATAGCTTCCCACTCCTTTCGCATAGGGGCCTCAACTAACGCTGCGCTGACAGGCTCCTCGGCAGAAGCTATTCAGCATTTGGGTAGATGGCGTTCTAATAGGTACAGGGGTCATGTCTGCCCAATTGTTTAATGTTCGTTTAGTTGCCTGTTTTGTGTTTTTACACTGTTTGTCATTACAGGTGCATCAAACGGCGCCAAGAGAGTTTGGATCGTGGGGCACTCATATGTGCTTTGGGCTTGCATTCGTTGCTTATCCATTCCCGGGGGTCAATCCCTGGGGTTCCCTTTCCATAAGGCATCAGTTAGATGGTTGGGGGAATGGGGTATGTGTTTGCCTAGGTTAGCACCCCTTATATCTGAGGCCCTGGTACGCGGGGGTAAGCCTCACATATTGATTATCCACCTTGGGGGTATCGATGTGGGTTCCATTCCAGTGTTAGAATTGATAAAGATCATGCAGGCCTGGATTGCATGGATAAGGACCAGAATCCCAAACGTTAAGATAGGGTGGTCCAATATTATTCTCTCTTTCGATTTTTATGCAAGTTACTCTTGGGTCACCCTAAGAGTAATGGGGAAACCAGACGTGGACTCCATGCACACTTGCCTTTAGAGAGATACAACTGCACCTCACTGACGAGGCCCATAGGAGGCCGAAATGATCATCTGGGGTTGTTGCTTCCCTTGTTCAGAGAAGAATTGCCTGGTAATTCGGCACTGGACTGTCATTGGCAGGGTCAGACTGATATGCTTCAGGATATTTTTTCTCTGTGTAGGGGCATAGTGTGCAAAAAGAACTGGCACCCTGAGGAATTCAATAAAAATGAACATGCATGGAAGTTATTCCAGCTTCTGTTCTATCTCATGGAGTGCTGTTCTCTCTCTTTTGATTTTTATGCAAATGAATCTTGGGTCACCCTAAGAGTAATGGGGAAACCAGACGTGGACTCCATGCACACTTGCCCTTAGAGAGATACAACTGCACCTCACTGACGAGGCCCATAGGAGGCCGAAACGATCGTCTGGGGTTGTTGCTTCCCTTGTTCAGAGAAGAATTGCCTGGTATTTCGGCGCTGGACTGTCATTGGGCAGGGTCAGACTGATATGCTTCAGGATATTTTTTCTCTGTGTAGGGGCATAGTGTGCAAAAAGAACTGGCACCCTGAGGAATTCAATAAAAATGAACATGCATGGAAGTTATTCCAGCTTCTGTTCTATCTCATGGAGTGCTGTTCTCTCTCTTTTGATTTTTATGCAAATTACTCTTGGGTCACCCTAAGAGTAATGGGGAAACCAGACGTGGACTCCATGCACACTTGCCCTTAGAGAGGTACAACTGCACCTCACTGACGAGGCCCATAGGAGGCCGAAACGATCGTCTGGGGTTGTTGCTTCCCTTGTTCAGAGAAGAATCACCTGGTATTTCGGCGCTGGACTGTCATTGGGCAGGGTCAGACTGATATGCTTCAGGATATTTTTTCTCTGTGTAGGGGCATAGTGTGCAAAAAGAACTGGCACCCTGAGGAATTCAGTAAAAATGAACATGCATGGAAGTTATTCCAGCTTCTGTTCTATCTCATGGAGTGCTGTTCTCTCTCTTTCGATTTTTGGTCCAATATTATTCCCAGACTGGAATGGCGACACATGGCTAGTCACACTGCAGCCTATAGGGTGTGTAAAAAGATAAATGCCTCACTAGGTAAGACCATCATGGAGTGGGAGGATTCGTTGTCAAGCACGATTCCATCATGGCCGACAAGCTTCAGTACTATAGGAGGGATAGGGTTCACCTAGAGAACGTAGCCCTAAATATCTTTATTACTGATATTAGGAATTCTATAGTAACCCACCTATAAGCAGGTTGTGGTTGATTAGGTTGGCGCCAAGGGTAGCATTTTCATGCTATCTTGTGGTGGGAGGTAGCGGCCCTGTTGCGTAGGAAATGGCGAAAAGGGGTGAGCGATGACTGATCTGAAAGTGAGAGGGGCGGATGTCCCCAAGTGCATGTGGGGTGCCCCTCCTTCCCCTTGTGGGTGGGTCACAAGAGCTCGACACCCCTCAGTAGCGTTTCCATGAGCTGAGAGCCTCTCTGCTGCAGTTTCCGTTTTTGGGCCGTTTACCTCCAGCAGCGCTGGGTTATATTTAGCAATAAATTCTTGCCGCCATCTTGCCTGTCGGTTCAGTTTTTCAGAAGTTATTCAGTTAATAAATGTTTTGACCTGTGACGGTCAAAAATGTGTACTCATACTCAGTTTCTGTGTCTTATTTATTCCTTATGGTTAAGTTATTTAAATGTTAAAGTTATGTTAAGTTCCTCTCCGCTGGTAACAACTGATAGGCATTTAATCCCTTATGACCTTTTCACACCTTCTTTTGAATTAAACACTCTATACCGGGGTCGCCAACCTTTCGGACCTCATGGACAACTAAACTCACAATTTTGAATCCCGTGGACCACTAACATGATTTTTTTAAAAAAGGTTACAAACCTCTATAATGTGTGTGTGTATATATATATATATATATATATATATATATATATATATTTATACATATATATATATATATATATATATATATATACATATATACATACATACATATACACACACACACACATACTGTACATAACTAGTATAACCATAGATAAGTTTACATTATGTATATAGTTACACATTTTTAAGAATGACAGTACTGAGAGAATACTTTCAAATGACAGATGAAGGGTGAGTGCCAACTTTTGAGCTGGAAACAGAGTGGGAAAAAAAGAAGTTAGGAAAATATTTAAAACTACTTATGATTATTGACAGACATTGGAGTCATAAATTAAGTTTATATCAGAAAGCTCTCAATATGGATGTGAGCTAACCACGACTGATGTTACTGGCAATTAATAGAATACTGGTGGGATATGGCTGATCTGCTAGATTGCAATTACTGGAATTCAGGTGGAATGGCTTTGTGCGCGGGAAAATTATTAGAATTAAAAATAATTAATATTTAATAATAAAAAAAGGAGGAGAGGGAAGGAAGACAAACAGTGATGTAAGTCCATCTGAAGGAATTAGGAAAACTACTACAAAGAGACAGGTAAAGGGGAGAAAATAAATGAAATATGAGACTTTTTTTTAAGATTTTCTTTTTTTATATACTTTAATTCCACTATTTCAAGCCAAGACTATACCAACCTCTGCTGGCTTTAGAATGGAAGCATCTTTCTCTGAGCAGCACACTGGGTGGGAGGAGTTAAAATTACAATCTAACTACGCAAGTTGCGCAGTACTACGCAACATGCGTAGGGAGATCGTAATTTAACTTCTCTTTCGGTTTTCACTGATGTCCAGCCAGGCACTGTAGGGAGTTGCAGCGCGACGGGGGTAACACCATCAGAGGAGATTAATTCCTGCTTGATGGTGTCAAGGACCACCAACATCTTCTTGTGGACCACCAGTGGTCCATGGACCACTGGTTGGCTACCACTGCTCTATACTGTGTCTAAGGGAAATACTAATTTACATGTGTGAGATTAACCTACTGTAATCCAAATCCATCCTAATAACTAGTAATGATATGAATGCCATTTGTATATAGAAATGATGGATATACTAAGCATGTTCGTTCAATTATTATATTGACACTTTTTAAATTTTATAAAAAAAATGTCTTCATTATTTCCAATTACTTATTAATAAAGCAGTGTTTTCTGGTTTGGTGAAATATAAATCTGAAACTAAGAAGAACACTACGGGTTACTGTTATAAGGAAGTGGCCACAATGTATATTTTTTTCTAAAATGGGATTTTAACATTTCTCATACAGTACACTGAGAAACTGCTCCATTATAATAATGCAGTTGCAAAAGCTGGAAACAGCACTGTTGTGATCAGGTTTTTGGTTATGAAGACCCCATTCCAATTTGAAATCCCAGATTAAAAAAGCACGATCCTATTTGAAATCTATCAAACTTTTACAGAAAGTAAATGCTACACACTATCTCTAGATGTTGACAAGCTGATTCCTGTTTTTTCAGCTTTCCTGACGATCCCTTTATTGATATAAGTATTCAATTCATATACATCTGTATTCTAATCGCACCTTTAGTGTAGCCTTCTCTGGCACATCCTCTGCCCCTTTACCACTTTCTGTTGGGGTACCACAAGGCTCCTTGGTCAAAACACAGAAATGGGCTGCACTCTCAGAATGGATTGGGTACACAACCTTAGTCACTGTAAAAGCCTGTGTTTTGTATGTGCTTAGGGAAATTACAAAGGCCTGTGTCACCCTGGTTTGATTTCAGTTTGTTTGTTTGAAATCAGGCATTGTGCGGCTGCTGTTTAGGGAACCAGGAGAGAATAGACCTTTACAAGGTTGAGGGCTAAAACCATTTGGCATGAAATGCAACTAACTCCCCCATTTTGGCTTTTAAATATTATGTAGTGTAGTGTTAGGTGTTAGTGTAACTTAGGTTAGGTTTTATTTTACAGGTAAATTTGTAGCTATCTTAGGGTTTATTTTATAGGTAAGTATTTAGTTTTAAATAGGAATAATTTAGTTAATGATAGTAATTTTATTTAGAATTTTTTAAATTATATTTGTTAGGGGGTGTTAGGGTTAGGGTTAGACTTAGGTTTAAAGGGTTAATAAATTTAGAATAGTGGCGGTGACGTTGGGGACGGCAGCTTAGGGGTTAATAAATGTAGGTAGGTGGCGGCGATGTTGGGGGCATCAGATTAGGGGTTAATAAATATAATGTAGGTGCGGCGATGTTAGGGGTGGCAGATTAGGGGTTATTAAGTATAATGTAGGTGGCGGCGATGTTAGGGAGGGCAGATTAAGGGTTAATATTATTTAACTAGTGTTTGCGATGCGGGAGTGCAGCGGTTTAGGGGTTAATATGTTTATTATAGTGGTGGCGATGTCCGGAGCGGCAGATTAGGGGTTAAAAAATGTATTATAGTGTTTGCGATGCGGGAGGGCCTCGGTTTAGGGGTTAATAGGTAGTGTATGGGTGTTAGTGTACTTTTTAGCACTTTAGTTATGAGTTTTATGCTACAGCGTTGTACCATAAAACTCATAACTACTGACTTTAGAATGCGTTAGGAATCTTGGAGGTAGAGGGTGTACCGCTCACTTTTTGGCCTCCCATGACAAACTCGGAATAACGGCGCTATGGAAGTCCCATAGGAAAAAGGGTTTACGAACTTTACGTAAGTCGGTTTGCGGTAAGGCCAAAAAAGTGTGCGGAGCCCCTAAACCTGCAAGACTCGTAATACCAGTGGTAGTGAAAAAGCAGCGTTAGGACCTGTTAACGCTGCTTTTTCAGCTTACTGCAAAACTCGTAATCTAGCCGTAAGATATTTGAAAAATAGGCTAGTTTGGGGATTCTTAAGGTGGCACAATTTGTGGATTTTAACCTATACAGTATGTAGTTAAATTATTTTCTGCTATGAAAGAGCAGTATCTTTTAGCTAATAAGGACTTCTTTGCTTATTTTCAGATCAGACACTATATTTCCAATCTTACCACTTTATATGGTTGGAATTGGAACTGGGCAAAATTAGATTCCTGGATTAAATTAGCTCAATATGGTCTTTGTTCTTATCTCTCCCTGGTATAGACTGTTAGCGGGAACTAGAGGAGAAGATAATTTAACCTATATCTTTAATAAATGGCAACCCTTATTAGCAAATCTCCATACTCTTGATATAAAATATGCTATTAATAGGGTACATTAAACCACACTATCAGCTTATTAGAGAGAATCTCATCTTAAGCTATTATATATGACATATTATACCCCGTATATGGTATATAAATGACACAACCTAGATTTCAATAAATGCCCTAAATGTCAACTATTAGGTGCAGACCTAATGCATATGCTATAGGATTGACCGAACATAAAGCAATTGTGGTTAAGGGGCCCATTTATCAAGCTCCGGGTGGAGCTTGTAGGCCTGTGTTTCTGGTGAGCCTGCAGGCTCGCCAGAAATAGCAGTTATGAAGCAGCGGTCTAAAGACCGCTGCTCCATAACCCTGTCCGCCTGCTCTGAGCAGGCGGACAGACATTGCCGAAAATCAATCCAATCGAGTACGATCGGGTTGATTGACACCCCCCTGCTGGCAGCCGATTGCTTGCGAATCTGCAGGGGGTGGCGTTGCACCAGCAGTGCACAATAGCTGCTGGTGCAATGCTGAATACGAAGAGCATATTGCTCTCCGCATTCAGCGAGGTCTGGCGGACCTGATCCACACTGTCGGATCAGGTCTGCCAGACCTTTGATAAATATCCCCCTTTAAGTTCAATACTGGATTAACACGGCTCTTAAAATGTCTTCTTTTACTTTTTCTAAGCATAATATAATCCTCCTCTTTCCCTATAATAAAATTATTAACTCTTGCATTTTGTGCATAAAAAGCCTCATCTTTCATAAATGGAAAGATAAGACAATACCCAAATTTACAGAAATTATGAGCTTTATAAAAAAACAATGCATAATTGAGAGATACAGATACTAATGTAGATTTACAAGTACGCTCCTTTTTTGGGAAATGGTCAATTTTTATCCAATCACTCTCTAGGGAAGAACAGGATATTATGATTTTTCCATTCAGGAATTCAGACCTAATATTATTGGGAATTTGGTAGGCTCATGGATGGTACCTTGAGGAGCAGAGAGGGGAGGATCAAACAATATTGAATAAATATAGTATTTTTGTTTTTGTCTTGTTCTGTCTTATGTTACTATCACATTTTGTTGGTCAGTCTAATAGGCATCTGTATACGCTAAATAATAACAAGATAACTCTTACTAATAGAAAATGTTTTCTTGCATTGTAAATTATCATCCCTCAATGTGATATTTTCTTTGTTTTGTATTTTTCTCTTTTTTTATTAGTTAAAATATAAAATCCCCTACAATATGTACACTGAAAGGAAATGATACTGATTTCTAAATGAAAATGAACATGGTGTATATTCCTATGCTTTTTTCTTTGCTATGAAAAAATATGGGTCTATAGACTTGAACTAACACCTTAATCACGGATAATCAGGTTTTTAACATAATTTATATCTAGAGGTCTGATAACCACAAATTTTATGACAATCTTAATATACCTCTGTTTAATGTTTAAAATGCTCTTGGCTCTCACATTGTAAATATTTACCTTAAAAGGCAAGATGCAGATTGGAATCCAGCATCAGGGAAGTCAGGATGCAGTATCACTAGTCTTTCCAAATGTGAATAAAGCTGATAGAGTGATGGAGAAGGTCAAAACTTAGAAGTTCTTGCTAACTTGTACCATGGGGTAAGGCAGAGCATTGTCAAAAGGAGAAGCCAATGGCATTGTCAAAAGGAGAAGTCAATGGTCAACCAGTAAATCAGTTCAAAATCAATGTAGCACCAGGGATTAGATCAATAAACACAGTCCAAGTGGCTAGCCATAGGTCAGGAAGACAACAGGGGGATAAGGGCTGGTAACAAATAGATAGAAAGGAAACAAGGAGCAAGGAAGACTAACAAGGAGTAGAATTTCTAAGCAAAGACTTAGAGTAGGCAGGTCGATTTTTTAGGTTCAGGGGAGTAGTCTTCATGTAGTAATCCTGAACATACCTGAGAACAAGTAGAAGGAAGATGTACAAAATACAGTAGTATCCAGCACTGAAACCCAGGAAACAGGAGACCGGCGCAAGTAACTGCCAACTTGCTAGCAATAGTATGAAAAACAAACAAGGTGGTCTCCTTGCAAAAACTTCCTTATTTTATTGTGTACAAAAGGAACAGGAACAAACAAAGTCACAACGTTTCGGGGCCGTGCCCCTTAATCATGTGATAACATCACTCATTACACACCTGTGTTTTATAGGCAAAAACCAGGGAATTTTTAACCCTTACATTCTTAAAGCTTCACAAAATTTGTATATAGCGCCATCTTGTGTCACAATCAGTGTGAATGAAAACTTTAAAAACAACAGTTAAGAGGCCTCAAGGGACTATGATATACTTAATGTCAAAATTGATGATATATTTTACAACAATTTAGCAACTTACAACTACAGTGGATTAACTTAAATGAATAAATGTAACAATGAATGGCTCATTAATACTAAAGATACATCATACACAGTGTACAATTAGCAGTATACTTATATCACTTCAGAGTCAGCAACTTCAACTCAAGGAATCAGGACAGGCAATGGTCATAGAGATCTAAGATGCAGAATAAAAGTAACAATTAAATTACATAAATAATACATAGTAACATAGTAGATAAGGTTGAAAAAAGACTGAAGTCCATTGAGTTCAACCTATACAAATCTAAAATACTTACAAAAAGCTCCAGTTAAGCTTAAATAACCCCATTAAAATGTGACCCATTTAATACTAGCAATCATATCCATGAATTTTGTTTATATACAGAAATTTATCCAGACTATTTTTAAATGTATCTATGGTATTGGCATTCACTACCTCCTTTGGTAATGAGTTCCACAATTTTATTGCTCTTACAGTGAAAAAACGTTTCCGTTGCAGGAGATTAAATCTCCTTTCCTCCAACCTTAAATTATGACCTCTTGTCAGAAACAATTTTCTTGGAATAAACAGAGCTTCTGCCATCTCTGTATATGGGCCTTGAATATATTTATATAAAGTAATCATGTCACCTCTCAAGCGCCTTTTTTCTAAAGAAAACAGACCCAGTTTATCTAGCCTCTCCTCATAGGTTAATTTCTCCAATCCCCTTATTAGCTTTGTGGCCCTTCTCTGAACTTTTTCTAGTTCTGCAATATCTTTTTTAGCAATTGGTCCCCAGAACTGCACTGCAAACTCAAGGTGAGGTCTTACCAGGGCTTTATATAATGACAGAATTATGCTTTCCTCCCTTGAATCAATGCCTCTTTTAATACATGCTAGTATCTTATTAGCCTTTGAAGCCGCTGCCCTGCATTGTGCACCCATCTTTAGCTTGCTATCTATTACTACTCCCAAATCCCTTTCCTCCTGTGTTTGGCTAAGTCTTGTCCCATTTAAAAAATACGTAGCCTGCTTATTTTTACTTCCAAAATGTAGAACCTTGCATTTTTCCGTATTAAATCTCATTTTCCATTCACTTGCCCATAGTTCTAATTTTAGCAAATCCCTTTGTAAAGAGAGTTCATCCTGCTCTGACCTTATGACCTTACTTAACTTAGTATCATCTGCAAAAATAGAGATGTCGCTATTTAATCCTTGCTTCAAGTCATTTATAAAAATATTAAAAAGAACAGGGCCCAGTACTGATCCCTGGGGGACGCCACTGATTACCTTTGTCCAATCTGAGTATGATCCATTTACTACTACTCGTTGCTCCCTATCTTTTATCCAGTTATTTATCCATGAGCTAACATTTTCAGCTATTCCCAGTCCCTTAATTTTGTGCATTAATCTCTCATGTGGCACTGTATCAAATGCCTTTGCAAAATCTAAGTATATCACATCAACTGATTCCCCTTTATCTATATTTTTACTTACTTCCTCGTAGAATCTAATTAGATTAGTTTGACATGATCTATTTCTCCTAAAGCCATGCTGATTAGAACTCATAATCTTGTTTACACGAATATGCTCATCAATATAATCCTTTATAATCCCTTCAAATATCTTCCCCACTATTGATGTCAGACTAACTGGTCTATAGCTTCCTGGATCATCCCTGCTTCCCTTTTTGAAGAGTGGCACCACATCAGCTTTACGCCAATCCTGGGGTACCATGCCTGAGGATAATGAGTCTTGAAAAATTAAGAGTAAAGGTTTGTCTATAACAGTGCTAAGTTCCCTTAACACCCTTGGGTGTATTCCATCTGGGCCTGAAGTTTTATTTACCTTAATATTTTCCAGTTTTTTCCTGATATCCTCTAAACAAACCCCAGTTAGTGGTATGGACTGGCATGTTCTATTCTGTTCCAAAGTATGATTCAATGGTTCCTCTCTTGTGTATACTGAAGAAAAAAACTGGTTTAGTACCTCAGCCTTCTCCCTGTCATTATTTATCATGCTACCCTCCACGCATTTTAATGTACCTATATTATACTTCTTAGATTTTTTGCTATTTATGTACTTAAAGAACCTTTTAGGGTTAGACTTAGAATCCTTGGCAATTAATTTTTCATTTTCAATTTTGGCTAATTTGATTGACAGGACATTAATCCCCAAAAAAGGTTTAACTTGAATATTGCCTTTAATATTAAGATAGCAATTAATACAAAGGGGTCCAATCTATCTCTCTATTCATGCCTTTAGGTTCCAGGGTATCGAGCTTAAATATCCAAAATGTTTCACGCTGTTTGAGCAATAGCTCCCTATTACCCCCACGTCTGGGGGTGCGGATTTACTCGATAGCCTGGAACCTAAGTTGGTTAACCTGATGACCTGCAGATAGAAAGTGGTGGGCTACAGGTGCAGATAGTACCTTGCATCTAATATTGCTTTTATGCTCCGTGATGCAGTCCCCTATGCGTCTTGTTGACTCCCCCACATAGACAAGCCCACACGGACATTTGATTAAATAAACCACAAATTTTGTATTACAAGTAAAAATATCTCTATAAATAAATTTATAACCAGTGTGTGGGTGCAAAAAATGAGGACTTTTAATAATAGACCCGCAATTGCTGCAGCCTAGACATGGAAAACAACCTAGGTTTTTCTTGGTGATGTAAGTCTGCCTAGAGGTTTTACTAGGGCCCAAATCTGCTTTGACAAGAATGTCACATAAGTTTTTAGACCTTTTAAAAGCAGGCATAGGAAATTGCTGAAATTCTTTTATCTCTGTATTGCATCTCTGTAGAATGCCCCAATGTCGGCGGATAATTTTTGTTATTGATTTACTCTGTCTGCAATATTCAGAGACAAAAGTCATTCTGCTTTGGTCAGTTTTAGGAGGTTTGGATTTCAAAAGATCTTTTCTCTGCAAGGGTAAAACATCCTGAATAGTTTTAGTAACCAAGTCTGGAGGGTACCCACGTTTCAAGAACTTATCACCCATTTCTGTCAATCCCATTTTTGAAATATCATCATTAGCCACAATTCTCTTAACAAGTAGCATTTGACTCCGTGGTAGGGATTTAACAAGAGATGGGTGATGAGCGCTGCTGAAACTTAAAAGACTATTACGGTCAGTTTTCTTAGTGTAAATGTCAGTAAGGAAACCATTACCATTCTTGAATACTGACACGTCCAAAAAATCAATTTTAGTTTCACTGCTGACCAAAGTGAGCGTGATATTAGTAGTAGATGAATTAAGATCAGCAAAAAAAGACTCCAGGGCCCCAACGTCGCCCAGCCAAACCCCAACGATGTCATCAATATAGCGCCACCAGGTGGCGCCACACTGATGAAAAAGTGGGAAGACCAATTGTTGCGGGTACTAACTCCATTTTTTCAAACATAGCCATTTATTTGGATAAAGTATTGAGACCCCTGGTGGAGCAGTCATGTTCTTTCATCAAGGATACCAATGATTTTTTGATTAAATTAGATAATTTACAATTACAGATGGACACATTTATTTTGTTCAGTCTAGATGTTAGCAGTCTTTACACTTCTATACCACATGCAAGTGGCGTTGGTGCAGTTAAGAATGCTTTACAATCTAAAGGTGTCTATTCGACTGATAGGATTGATTTTCTTTTACAGCTATTAGAGGTTATTTTATATAACAATTATTTTTTATTTGAAGATTCTTTTTTTTCTCCAATTGCAGGGTACCGCCATGGGCTCCAACGTCGCCCCCAATTATGCCAATATCTATATGAATTCCTATGAGGAAAAATTTGTATTTGAACACCCACTTTTTCATCAGTATGGCGCTACCTGGTGGCGCTATATTGATGACATCTTTGGGGTTTGGCTGGGCGACGTTGGGGCCCTGGAGTCTTTTGTTGCTGATCTTAATTCATCTACTACTAATATCACGCTCACTTTGGTCAGCAGTGAAACTAAAATTGATTTTTTGGACGTGTCAGTATTCAAGAATGGTAATGGTTTCCTTACTGACATTTACACTAAGAAAACTGACCGTAATAGTCTTTTAAGTTTCAGCAGCGCTCATCACCCATCTCTTGTTAAATCCCTACCATGGAGTCAAATGCTACTTGTTAAGAGAATTGTGGCTAATGATGATATTTCAAAAATGAGATTGACAGAAATGGGTGATAAGTTCTTGAAACGTGGGTACCCTACAGACTTGATTACCAAAACTATTCAGGATGTTTTACCCTTGCAGAGAAAAGATCTTTTGAAATCCAAACCTCCTAAAACTGACCAAAGCAGAATGACTTTTGTCTCTGAATATTGCAGACAGAGTAAATCAATAACAAAAATTATCCGCCGACATTGGGGCATTCTACAGAGATGCAATACAGAGATAAAAGAATTTCAGCAATTTCCTATGCCTGCTTTTAAAAGGTCTAAAAACTTACGTGACATTCTTGTCAAAGCAGATTTGGGCCCTAGTAAAACCTCTAGGCAGACTTACATCACCAAGAAAAACCTAGGTTGTTTTCCATGTCTAGGCTGCAGCAATCGTGGGTCTATTATTAAAAGTCCTCATTTTTTGCACCCACACACTGGTTATAAATTTATTTATAGAGATTTTTTTACTTGTAATACAAAATTCGTGGTTTATCTAATCAAATGTCTGTGTTGGCTTGTCTATGTGGGGGAGTCAACAAGACGCATAGGGGACCGCATCACGGAGCATAAAAGCAATATTAGATGCGAGGTACTATCTGCACCTGTAGCCCACCACTTTCTATCTGCAGGTCATCAGGTTAACCAACTTAGGTTCCGGGTTATTGAGCAAATCCGCACCCCCAGACGTGGGGGTAATAGGGAGCTATTGCTCAAACAGCGTGAAACATTTTGGATATTTAAGCTCGATACCCTGGAACCTAAAGGCATGAATAGAGAGATAGATTGGACCCCTTTTTATTAATTGCTATCTTAATATTAAAGGCAATATTCAAGTTAAACCTTTTTTTGGGATTAATGTCCTGTCATTATTTATGTAATTTAATTGTTACTTTTATTCTGCATCTTAGATCTCTATGACCATTGCCTGTCCTGATTCCTTGAGTTGAAGTTGCTGACTCTGAAGTGATATAAGTATACTGCTAATTGTACACTGTGTATGATGTATCTTTAGTATTAATGAGCCATTCATTGTTACATTTATTCATTTAAGTTAATCCACTGTAGTTGTAAGTTGCTAAATTGTTGTAAAATATATCATCAATTTTGACATTAAGTATATCATAGTCCCTTGAGGCCTCTTAACTGTTGTTTTTAAAGTTTTCATTCACACTGATTGTGACACAAGATGGCGCTATATACAAATTTTGTGAAGCTTTAAGAATGTAAGGGTTAAAAATTCCCAGGTATTTGCCTATAAAACACAGGTGTGTAATGAGTGATGTTATCACATGATTAAGGGGCACGGCCCCGAAACGTTGTGACTTTGTTTGTTCCCGTTCCTTTTGTACACAATAAAATAAGGAAGTTTTTGCAAGGAGACCACCTTGTTTGTTTTTCAAACAAGTAGAAGGAAGCCACCAAGATATGTATTTAACCATAAAAACGACATTATCCTGTAAGTGAAGAACATTGGAATGTGAAATATGTACAGTAAATATACAGTAAAACACATAAATACATATATATATATATATATATATATACAGTGTGTGTGTGTGTGTGTGTGTATATATATATATATGTGTGTGTGTGTGTGTGTGTATCTCTTTGTTAAAGCCCTCTAACACCTGAGACCTCATATTTTTGAGCCCTTATAACTTTTTATTGCAATATTATTATTTTTTTAAATAATTTTTATCAGACAGTGTTATTATAAGTGTAACTGTACTGTGAAATTTATTTTTGATTTTATTTTTTTGTGACACTTTTTATTCGAGCGTAACAGTTAACCAGAGCTCTGGTCACACTAACCCGTGGGGTGTTAAATGAATTTGCGCTCAAATGAATGAGTTTACTTTCAACTTGTAATACGCAAGCTATTTGCAACGCGTTCACTCGCGATAAACCAGATAACTTCCTTTATAATAAGTTCCCCGACCATAAATGTAACTGTGTTGGTTATGCAAAACTGGGGAATGGGTAATAATGGGATTATCTATATTTTAAAACAATAAAAATTATATTGTAGACTGTCCCTATAATAATGTTGATGTAACTGACAGTTTAATGTCTTAAATAAGAGAGAATTTACTTATTTGCAGAAAGTTGTTGAATGTATTAAGCTAGACTGTGTGAATGAAGATTATTTGTATTAAAATTGTGTTGTACAAAACTGCATCAAATTGTAAGATAGAGTAATTTTATTTTTAGTAACTACTGTATTACTTGCTGATTTCCTATGAAAATAGTTCCTTATCCTCCCTTATTTTCTTCAAAAAAAGTTGGCAACCCTAGACATGGATGACTCAATAATTTCATGAATAATAGGCTGATAGCTGTCAGAGGTTTGAGTATATAAACAGGCTGTCAAACCAGGGAGAAAGCAGCTAAGCTGATAAAGTTTGGACAGCTGCTAAGCCAGTAGCTGAGAAAAAAAATAAAGCTCCCGTTTCCTATAGATTAAAATTAAAGGGACAGTAAAGTCAAAAGTAAACTTTAGTGATTTAGATAAACCCTGCATTTTTAGACAACTTTCAGATTTGCCTCTATAATTAAATTTGTTTGGTTCAATTTATATCCTTTGTTTAGAGTAAACCTAGGTACTGTAGGTTGATAGTAGCTTAGGAGTGTGCACGTGTGTCATCAGTTTTTGCAACTATGTATAAGATTGCTATAAACAATGTTGCAAACACTGCTGTCAGATCGCTAAATACACGTGTATGATCCTGAGAACGCCTAGAATTACAAAGGATACCAAGAGAACTAAGCAAAATTGATGATTGAAGAAAATTGGAACGGAAAATGAGACTTCAATAAAAGTCTAAGCTTTATTCATGCTTGGCAAGCCACCACACACATACAGCAGACATGTCAAGCAGGATTTGGTGGAATGTGGTGGCTCTGACTAAAGAAAATGGCTGTTTCAGTACCCAGAAAATGTGAAACACAACATGAGAGAAGCAAAATCTTTGAGCTATTGGAAACAGAGTAGACATATTGTAAAAAGTTATTCCAGAGCCAAAAGAACATTAACCATATACAGTATATACAGTATATATATATATATTCAATCAATTACCTTTGTAAGCAGCAAAAAGAAAGCAATGGGCTTAATAGTTGTTGCACATTTCATTCACCATGATTACTTCTATTGGACAGTGTTTTCCTCTGCACCATCCTTGATTACATTTCTACCACTTTTATGCTCTGCCCTGGCCTTTATTTAAAATAATATGTTGTTTTATTTTACTTTTATTGCTCATATACAACATATGAATATCTGGTCTTGTAATAGCATTTTCTCCAAACCATTGTACATTATATCACAGAGTACGTTAGATACAGTAAACATATGCTATAAATATAAAAGGAAAACTTTCGTGATACATAAAAACAGTCTTTATTAGGATACCAAGTTGAAAAGGGTGCACAAAAGACATAAAAAGCCGACTTGTCTTACGTGTTTTGGCAGGTGCCATAATCATAGACCTCACAATGTACTAGTCAACTGAGTTTAAAAACCTACTCAGGCTATCCCATTGGTCAATTAATAAAAGGAGGTAAACACCCCCAACATTTCATTTAAACACACATGTCCAATATTACCACTATTGTATCTGTATACAATTTGTTTAGGGCTGAATGAACAATGTATAGTTTGCTTTAATACAAATAAGATAAAGTGAAAAACTTTTATATTCATACCAACACAATAATTAGTTGATATTTTGAAAAATGTCAATTTAGGCAAAGATAGTCTATTCGAATATATAGCTTCACACATTACCATTTGAAAATGAATACATCTTTAAGAAAAAGAAAAGAGAAAGTGTATAGATCTCTGCACAAACCTAGTTAAGAAATATTATTATATGTATATATAATATATATATTTATATACACACATGAATAATTACAAATATCTGACCAAGTTTCTGTCTAAACAATGTATATACACACAATCATGACAATGTTGCTTGGAAACAGTATTCCATTTACTTAGTTATTTCACTCTAAAAAGGATACAAGGAACTATAATATATATATTATGGATGCATATGTTTCAGACTATAATTAATCTACTTCCAATAGTTAATTATATTGAATTCAGAGTTGAAACATCTTGGGACATTGGGTGTTTAATTTAGATATCCAAAATACCTCTTGCTTGGATAGCAATTGATCTCTATTGACACCTCTTTTAGGAATGCTTACAGTTTCAATTGCCTGCAATTTAAAGGTATCTACATTTTTCTTATGATGGTCTTTCATTAGTGATATACCCCAACAGTATTCTAAAAACCCTAGTGGTCATACCTACATATTGCTTGTGATGTTTGGTGCATTTTATTAAGTAGACCACATAAGATGTTAAGCAGTTTATACATCCTTTTGTGACAACATTTTGTACTTTAAAACATGAATAGAAATAATTTCCTGTAGTTAGAAAATCGCAAGACTTGCATCTTGCTTTACCACAACTATAGGTACCATTAACACTAAGCGAAGAGCTCTTAGGAGAAGTATTTGGTAGTTGACTAGTTGAAAGAATGTTACATAGTGTTAGGTTTTTAGAAAAGACACATCTGCAACCACTCTCCACAACTTTTCTTTAGGTCCTTATCACCATAGAGAAGTGGAAAATATTTTTTTACAATATCACAGATTGCATAATATTCAGATTAATATTTTGTTAAAAAAATTGGCTGCTGATCCTGTCTCTTCTTCAACTTTGGTGTGAAGGTGTCAATTCTTTTCAGATGGGAAACTTAATCAGAAACCTTCTTTAACAAACAAATTCTAAACATTTTGAAAAACAATAATTTACTCAATCAAAGAGGAATTGATTTAGATCTACAAAGGATTTTTAAAAATGGGGCAAATTCTTTTAAAATAGGCAATTTTGTGAAGGTTAAAGGGACAGTCTACTTAAAATGTGTTATTGTTTAAAAAGATAGCTAATACCTTTATTACCCATTCCTCAGTTTTGCATAACCAACACGGTTATATTAATACACTTTTTAACTCTGTGATTACCTTGTATCTAAGCCTCTGCAGACTGCTCCTTATTTTTATTTTTTTGACAGACTTATGTTTTAGTCAATCAGTGCTAACTCATAAATAAATAAATAAATAAATAAATCTACAGGAGTGAGTACAATTTTATCTTTATGTCACACACAACTAGTGCTGTCTAGCTGTGAAAAACTGTCAAAATGCATTGAGATAATAAGCAGCCTTCAACCTCTTATAAATCCCTTTGAACCTATGTTTAGCTTTCAGCAAAGAATACCAAGAAAACAAAGCAGTTTTGATGATAAAAGTAAATTGGAACATTATTTAAAATTGCATGCCCTATCTGAATCATGACAGTTTAATTTTGACTTGACTGTCCCTTTAATACAAAATATTTTTCTTGAGCTACAGGTTAAGAATTTTAATATTACACTTTGAGCCAGATTCATGGACACTCAGGATGATATTTATCAAAGCGTCATCTGAAAATACGCTGGAATTCCGCGTTTTAATTGTCACAAGATTGATCCGCCGTAGTTATCAAAGCGTCAAGATCGGCAAATGTTGAAATTTGTGATGTAACATACAATCCCACGATCTTAATCTGACGCACATCAATGCGAGTTGAAAACCGTGGAATTCGAGCGGATTCGTGTTCAATCGCCCTCCTATTCGACACTATTTAAAGCTCTTACGAAGTTATCAAAATTTCTATAGTTACGCTCACGTCTTTTTCAACTCAGCGTACCTGGTTTTCAATCCCCCACCCTTCAGGTTGCGGATGCCATAGAACTCAATGGGAGTCTGAAAACACAGAAAGATTATGTTCGATGCTGCAAGAGAATGAAGTATATTACATAATAAAAGTAAATTAGAAACTTTATTAAGATTGTATACCCTTTCTAAATAAAAAAAATATTATTGCTACACATTTGGTGCACTAGTAGCTATAGGGATAAAAACGAAAAATACATTACTACTGATGGACCACGCTACAACTTTGTCTCTCATTACAAATCGAGGGGACAATATTATTTCTACATATTTGGTGCAAAGTTTTGCCCCAAACTTGTTGCACTAATAGATATAGAGATACAAATGAAATAAATACACAACATAATATAGCTAACTTCCTTTTTATTTTTTGGAAAAATCTATGTGCACCATGTTTAAGCCATGTAATACAACTCCCACTCTTTACTTTGTGCCATATTTGACGCAACACTTTTCGCACCAATTATGACGCAAACTCCTAAATAACCCACACACTAGTGATTTTTTTCACCACTTTTGATTGGAATATGCATAATCACATGATTTAGGACATCAGCCAATCTGATTCAAATATACATTATAAACTATCACTAACTAATCAAATTGCTCGATACTTGTGTCATTGATCACTCATCAGAACTTGTAAGTGCCATTTGTTACATTGTGTATTATACTTTGAAAGTATATATATGTGAAATTAGTATTAAAGATAATCATTGATGCTGACATTAGGACAAACAGTGTAATATTTTAGACAAGGGTTTTAAAATTCAAATTGATGTTTGACTCAATAGAATCTTAAGCTGATAGCTCAAAGGGATAGCCCACCTAGCTTTAAACTGTCATGATTCAGATACAGCAGAAATTAATCACCTCTTTAGTGTCATGCTATTTTCAGTGTATTTCTTCCTTCTCTTGAATTTCTTTTTCAGTAAGAAATGTCATCTTATATGCCAGGCCATTGCATAACACCTGTGAAGAGGTGTTTTTAAAAAAAATAGATTGCAATCAGGAGGGGTTAGACAGGTGCAGAGAGAAACCTGGCCCAGCTCTTAAAGGGACAGGAAACTCCAAAATATTCTTTCATAATTTGGATAGAACATACAATTTTAAACAACTTTCAAATTTACTTCTATTATCTAATTTGCTTAATTCTCTTGTTATCCTTTGCTGAAGGAACAGCATTGCACTACTGGCAGCTAGCTGAACACATCTATTTAGCCAATCACAAGAGACAAATGTGTGCAGGCACCAATTAGCAGCTAGCTCCCACTAGTTCAACTTAAATGTTTACTTTCCTATCCCTTTCAAATATCAATAGATTGCAAATAAATACATATAATACTCTGATTACATGTTATATTCAAAATTATTCCTGCTCAGAATAATAATACATTTACACTATATACATATAGTGGTATAAATACAGAGATATGACAGACAACATTGTTAAGAACAAAAAAAGGAACTTTGGGACATATGTAACACACACATATATATATATATATATATATATATATATATATATATATATATATATATGTGTGTGTATATACATACTAAAATTTGTATGTCCAATCTTAAAAAGAATTCTTATAATTCACTCTCCACTTTGCACCAAATATGTCGCTACTTGCTATATTCGCAATTAGTCCTGCTCAGAAAAAGAATACATTTATACTATATACAATAATGTGCAAAAGAGAAATGTGCTTGTTCATGGACAGTAATGAAATGGTATAAATAAAGTTGGGAAAAGCCCGAATAGCTGCAACATCAATGACTGTTAGTTAACACCAGTCCGATGCTCTTCGCACCATACTTGATGCCCATGTTTTTGACGGCTTTTTTGATAAATAAGGAGATTGTATTCAGATCTGCGGCTGCAATGTTAAATATCCCCCTTAGTATCATTGAGGCTCTCTTAATCTATTTTTTGCAGCTTATCACTAGTGGGTATTCCTGTGATTCACATACATGGTTGTGTAGGAGCCCTACTGCATAATGTCTCACACATCAAATGAGAACTAATAGCATTGTGTAAAGTCCTTTCAGTGAGTGTAATTATTAAATAGTTGCATGTTGGAGTAAATACAAACACTTTTTAATGTACACATTCAGTAGACAAGCTCCATATTTGGCCTGTACTAATTTTACTGCCTTTTGTTACCTCCAATATCTTGTCTCCAGTTAATCTGAAATGTAAGCAACACTGATTCAGAAATCCCCTGCAATCCTCTGGAGTGTCATCAAACCTTTAAGGTAATGGAAGTTTAGGAGCTTACACTGGAAGATTTGAAATGCAGTTTGTTCAGGGGTAGAGCTAGATACTTGAGAAGCTTGAGGTCCCTGACAGAAGGATCTCAACATTTCAGTGAGTTGGTCAAATTTTTCACCCACACTCTGCAAATGAGCTGCATGTGCTCCCACTAACTGGCCTTGGTGGGCACTGGCCTTAGACACTTCCCCAGGGTCCATCTTTTGCCCACGTATACTATCATGGCCTAGTAGTATAGTGTCCATCCAGGAAAGGACCCTTAGATTGGGAAGTGACTTTTAGATAAACACAGTCCCAGCACAAAGAGATAACTAGAAAATTATATAAAAAATATATATTTAATACACGGGGGCATGCACACCTGTCATTAGTGCACCTCAGCATGATGGGGAATTGTTATTATCATTTATTTGTATAGTGCTGCCAAATTCCGTAGCGCTGGGTACAGTGATAGGGGTATACAATGGCAAAGATTTGTGATAAAATACAAAAACATAACAAAACTAAACAAATGTAGTACAGGAGGAAGAGGGCCCTGCCTCGGAGAGCTCACAGTCTATAGGTTTAGGGTGCAGAGACATAAGGTTGGGGTAGCTTGTTACATCGGTTGTAGTTGCAGCAGTGAGTCAGGCAGTTCATGTTCATGTATTAGTTTGGTTCGGATGCGGAATGGAAGCCTGAAGCTATACAAGGTTGGAGACAGTCTAATGGAGTGGGTAGAGAGTTCCAGAGGACAGGAGCAGCACATGCAAAGTCTTGGAGGCGGGAGTGGGATATAGAGATAACAGGAGTGTAGAGGCATAGGTCAGAGGTTGATCGAAGAGGACGAGATGGGGAATATTTCACAATGACAGAGGAAATATAGTTAGGAGTTAGACTGTTGAGTGCTTTGTAGGTTAGGGTTAATACTTTAAATTGTATTCTGGAGTGTATGGGGAGCCAGTGTAGAGACTGGCAGAGTGAAGGAGCTGATGTCGATCGTCAACTTAGGTGGATGAGTCTAGCAGAAGCATTCATAATAGATTGGAGGGAGGAGAGGCGGTGTTTTGGAAGGCCATTTAGGAGTAGATTGCAATAATCAATGCGTGACAAAATGAGGGAATGAATAAGTATTTTTGTTGTTTTTTGAGTAAGGAAGGGACGAATTCTGGAAATGTTGCGTAGGTGTGAACGGCAGGATTTGGTAAGCGCTTGTATATGTGGGTTGAACGTGAGTTCTGAGTCTAGTGTGACCCCAAGACAGTGGACCTGGGGTGAGGTGTTGAGTATAAA
Source organism: Bombina bombina (assembly GCF_027579735.1). Taxonomy (NCBI): domain Eukaryota; kingdom Metazoa; phylum Chordata; class Amphibia; order Anura; family Bombinatoridae; genus Bombina; species Bombina bombina. Next base: position 431,926,096 of record NC_069504.1, on the reverse strand, counting down.
GTCTCCAACCATCAAAGAAATGTCAGTCTCGAAGAGGGGGGGATAAGAAGCAGCTCAGTTTTCGACAGATTGAGTTGGAGGTAGTGTGAAGACATCCAAGAGAAAATTGAGGTAGTCAGAAATCTGGTTGAGTAAAGAAGGAGAGATATCAGGAGAGGAAAGATAGATTTGGGTATCATCAGCATATAAGTGGTACTGGAATCCAAAGGAGGCTATAAGTTTTCCAAGGCAGGATGTATAAAGAGAGAAAAGCAAGGGGTCCAAGAGCCTTGTGGTACCCCCAACTGAGAGAGGCATAGGATCACAAGATATATTGTTAAAGGAAACTGAAAATGAGAAGTTTAACAGATATGATGCAAACCAGGAGAGGGCTGTGTCTCGGATGCCAAATGAATGTAGTATTTTTAGAAGGAGAGGATGGGCAACTGTGTCAAAAGCTGCGGACAGGTCAAGAAGAATTAGTAAGGAGTAATGGCCATTTGCTTTAGCTGATAACAGATCATGTGTTACTTTAGCAAGAGCGGATTCTGTTGAGTGTTTAGGGCAGAAACCAGATTGTAGTGGATCAAGTAAGGAGTTAGTTTGTGAGAAATTGAGTTAGCCGATTATAGACTAGTCGTTCCAATAATTTTGAAGCAAAGGGAAGTAAGGAGACCAGTCAATAGTTAGAAGGCGTGGAGGGGTCAAGCGAGTGCTTTTTTAGGATTGGTATGATTGACGTATGCTTGAATGTGTCAGGAAATGTGCCAGTGGTGCGAGATTGGTTAAAGAGATGAGTTAGGGTAGGGGTTAGTGAAGCAGAGAGAGAGGGAATAAGTAATGAAGGAATAGGTTTTCTGAGGTTGGATGCGTGAGGAGAAATAGACTTGTTTGGCTTAGGCTGAGCGCAGAGTTGTAGGACTTAAGGGTGAATTTATAATTCAGCACAGGTGCGTTATTTCCTCCACTGCCGTTCAGCAGCCCATGAGCATCGCTGAAGATATCTGGTCTGTTTAGTGTGCCACGGTTGCCATCGAGTGATTGATGTACATCAAAGAGTGGAGTGGAAATAGCATGGGAATAGCTTGGTATAAATAAAAGGAACCCGTGGGCAAATATTTAGCATGCAAGACACCATGATAAACAGCGTGGCCCACAAGAGGACAGAGGTGCAGCCCTGAAAAGCGATATCTGGAAGATAGCGTGACACCCAAGCACGTTAATAGCGCTAACTGTATACATGACATTGAGTCCTACAGGCTAACAGTTTTTTGTGAGGATGGTTCTGGCAGAAGGTTTGAAATAAACATATTCATTTTATCATCCAAAATGTGCAGGGAGTTATCAATTATAGAATTGACATATTTCTCAGTAATCAGGAGGTCCTTGTCAGAATGAGACATATTAAAAAGTATCTGCAATAAAAGGCAATTCAAAGAGGAAATAACGTACAAAAGGTAACAATTATGCATTAACTATGTAATTATACCAAGGTAAAACGTAATTAGAAATAAAAAATGATGTAGAAGTAATTGTGATAAAAACTTGGTGACAAAAAGTTGTTAAATGATGATAACACTATGAAATATATTGTGTATCCAAATAACCTGAGAAGAAAAGATATAAAACAGTGACACTTTGTGGAAAAAGTACAAATAGCAATGAAATAATGAAATACAGTATAAGCAGGCTAAAACTGTAAAATACCTTTCTATAACTAAAACAGTTATAAAGTAAACCTTAAAAAGAAGCTAAACAGGGTGTTACCAAAGGATATTACTAGAAGAGGGCAGGAAAAACAAGAACTTCCTCAAAATGGAGACTGCAATGATGTGACCACGCAGCGCATCACTGCATAGAATAAAAATGGGAAACTACTATGGCAGAGAACTGAAAGCAAGGTAAGAACATTCTAAAAGATTAAAGCAAAATATAAGTCGCTGCTCTTGTAATAAAATTGAAAATTATAAATTTATAATTAGTATTATGAAAAGTTTTTATTCAGAAATAAGGTTTTAAAATAATGTAAAGGTGAAGACGATACTCTTATGTTAAATTGTTCATAAACCCACTATTAAAAACAGATGAAACGTCCCAATCTATTACAACTCTAGACCTCTAACTTGATGGACTCTTAAAAATAAGGGGAGCTTATTTAGATGACTAACAAATTCTTGGATCAGGGGACTATAAAGGGGACATCTTCAAGAATTCTGTGCTCCTATACATGTGAAGTGGGTTTGTTTTCTCTGTTCTGAATGTTCTAAAATTTTCAATAAAAAAGATTTAAACATAAAATAAAGTAAAGGAAATTCTTACCTGTCTGCGACAAAGCAGCAACTGATAAGGTCCTAAATCAGTTTGATAAAAAAAAAACTGTATCTGCAACAGCTTGAGCTGGCATCTGTTAAGTATGCTGCTAGGCAACACCCTACACATGCTTCTACAGTCCCAGTTACCTGTTTATCTGTTTTCTAGGCTGGGGTAGCGCAGGTCTCCCAAACAACGAAGAGTCAGCAATATTTCTGCATGCCTGTGGAAGTCACTCCAGGGAACAATCACAGGGACAGGGTGCCCCAGTGATCGCATGCCTGTCAGTGGGGTGCCTCCATTGCATGAGATGCACTCTGCAATTATAGTGTTTTTCAGGCTGTTGCTGGATGCCTGCAAGTGAGGTTATTCAGCAGCAGTGCAATAACAGTGAAGTTTGACTGTTACTGTATATACTGTCACTGTGACAATGAAGCCTAGATAGTGGCATACTACAATGCATGTTGGTATCAGGCTCACTTGGCTATCACTGGGTGACTCAGAAGTGAGGCAGTCCAGTGATGCCCGATAAAGTGCACCAATGTTCATGTGATTGCTGTGACAGCCAATTGCAGTGATCACGTCAGAAATTAAAAGCAAATGTCAGCACCTATGTCAAGAAAATCATAGGAAATGTTAGCATTGAACCAATAGTACTATCCTTGCAGTATTTTGCCTATATTTGTTTTAAATTACTTGTAAACCAAGACATATGAGGTGTTACTAAAACCAGGACATAATAGTGAATCTATTTTGAGGTATTTTTCTTTTTTTGTAAAAACAGTTCAAATGAAAACTGCAAAAAAAAAAAAACATTTGGTTTTCCATCATTTTTCAATTAATATTTATTGTTACTCTACAAGAGAGATGATAATTATGGTGAAACCAAAACAGAGCAAAAATGCCAAATTTCCTCCGTCAACAAGGAAACTGGGAAAAAACTTAAAGGGTTCATGGTTTCATTGGTGCAGTACTCTGGAAAACAGTGGTGACCTCTTGCCAGTAACATAACCAACTACACTTACACACAGTACACACTATGAACACTTATGTACTACAAACACAGTACATACATATACTACACACACCACACACACACATAAATACATATATTTACAGATAAAAACCTAAGGAAGTCACTAGCAAAAACAAAATGTGTCTAAACTCTCTACCCAATATAATGTATTAATATAATAATTCAGATTGTATTTAATTCTTCTGTTGTTTTGGGATTAGATGGGACTGTTGAAAATAACATAAAGGTTGATGGGAAGAGAAAATATTAGAACAAATTGTTAGAAATGGGGATGGAGATGATATAGCTGAATATGGCCTAGATTGCAAGTGGAACGCTATTCATTGAGCAGAGTGCACTATCAATATCTCGCACAATCTAGTATTACAAGTCCGTGGTAAAACTGAATAACTAGAGAATGTTGTGCCTTATACTTTCAATGGATATTGCGGCTTTGCTAAACACCACTTATATTACATATAACAGTGACAGGGAGAAGGCTGAGGTACTAAACCCGTTATTTCCTTCAGTATACACAAGAGAGGATTGGGAGATACATTGAAACAAACTAGAACATACACGCCCATACCGATGACTGGGTTATCTCTAGAAGATATCAGAAAAAAGGATAATATTAAGGTAAATAAAACTCCAGGTCCAAATGGAATAGATTCAAGGGATTTAACCCCTCAATGTGCACGACGAGCTATGGATCATCATGCACATTGGAGCCTGGAGGCGCATGATAAGCCCTTTTCCTTATGCAGGGGGAATAACTGTTAAAATGCTGTTTTTGGCGTACCCTTTCACTACAGGCTGCGGATTGTTGGTGGTCTAGTGGGAGGCACTTACAAAGGGACTGAACCAAGTGTCTGCATGAGTATTGGATGGGGGGGGGAGGTTATTTTAACGCATCAATCTCACCTCTCTTAGCAGATACAAACCTCCAAGACTCATCATTTGAAAGAGAATATTCTGGTGGTTGTCGCAGTTGTATTTTTTTTTAAAAAAAGTGAAAAATACACTTGGGGATTGGCTTGAGGATGTTACATTATAATCACAATTAAAAAGAAATCTGTTATGTCTAGAGAGCCCTCATAGGGCTGAGCACTTAATTATTGTAATAATTAACCAGCCATTACAAGTGGCTGGTTATTGCTACTGTACGCTCGCAGTAGCAATTAGAGCTTATACAATTATCATAGTAAGTTGAAAAAGAAAAGAAGCATCATAATAGCACACTATCTTCCAAGGAGAGTACTATACCAATCTAAGTCATGGAAGTGGACGAAAGAAAAAATAAAACTTAACTTTTAATATATAAAATAAAACTATTATTAATTCAACAAATAAAGTGTCACACAGAGGAGCAGTGTGAACGCCTAATGCGCGTTTCGCCACTGCTTTGTCAAGGCCACTGTGAAATGAACTTCTTGTATTCTGCCTCAAGGTTATAAAATTGTTTGTCTTATGACCACTCTCAATGGTGCCAGTATGCTACTTGTGTTTTAGCTCAAGGTTCTAGGATTATCTTTGTTTTTTTGTTTTGTTTGCAAATTACTCTTAATGTAATACCAAAGGATTGTTTAAAATGGTATAAATACCCCTTCCCTCAACTTATAAGGGGGCAGAAAAGATTATCTGAACCAAAATACTGTCAGACTATCTGGCATGGTATATTTATTTATAAGTAAGCATGACTGAACTATTGTAACTCTGCAATATTGCAACTTATAAGGGGGCAGATAAGACTAAAAACTTTTTTTTATTTTTAAGAATAGTCTTTTTTATTTTCTATAATAGTTTATTTAGATACATTTTTGTTATTTTGGGGGTGGGGGTTACTTGTATTGTAGAGGGGGGTTGGTAATCTCTTTTTATTTGTAATATAGAGCTGAAATATTTTAGGGCAATGCCCTACAAAAGGCTATTGTATTTTGTTTTAGTGTTAGTGTTTAGGTTTTATTTTTGGTAGGTTTTTTTATTTTATGGGCATGTAGATTAATGTTAGACATAATGGTGTTTTTTTTATTTTGGATACCCTATTTTTATATTTTTTGTAACGTAGATTTTTTTATTTTATTGCAACTTTTTCTTTTCATGTAACTTAGGGCTTTGGTTAAGATGAGGGGGATAGGTGTTAGGTAGAGTATGGTTATTTTGTGTTTTGGATTTTAGCGGTTTAGGATTAATAGTATATGGTACTTGTGGTTGACTAGTGGTGGTATAGGGGTTAATAGCATAGTTACTTGTGGTGGATATGTGCAGTATAGGGGTTAATAGGATAGTACTTGCAGTGGTATGTGGCAGTATAAGGGTTAATAGGATAGTTACTTGCGGTGGTTATGTGGAGGTATAGGGTTTAATAGGATAGTACTTGCGGTGGGTATGTGGCAGTTTAAGGGCTAATAGGACTTGTTGTGGGTATGTGGTGGTGTAGGGGTTAATGGAATAGGTACTTGTGGTTGGTACGTGGCAGTATAGGGGTTAATAGGATAGATACTTGCAGTGGGTATGTAGTGGTATATGGGTTAATAGGGTAGTACTTGCGGTGGGTATGTGGCGGTATAGGGATTCATAGGAAAGTACTTGCAGTGGGTATGTGCTGGTATAAAGTGTTTAACAATGTATTTACTGTAAATATTTCACATTCCAATGTTCTTCACATAGGGGAATAGGTTCTAAGTATTTTTAAATAGATATTCTAACATATATCTGCATATATATCTATACTTATATATAGGCATATATACAGATTTTACCACAAAACTCAGATATATAGAAATATGTTGCAATATTTGAAGTCTGGCTTTTTGCATGCCTGGAGCCTATTTAAGATGGTGCGAGCGGACATTATCCGATATAGCGGATCATGTCCACTACACATTGATAAATGCTGACAGTATACGCTCTTGGCATTTATCATTGCACCAGCAGTTCTTGTGAACTGCTGGTTCAATGCCGCCCGCTGCAGATTCACGGCCAATCGGCCGCTAGTAGGGGGTGTCAATCAACCCGTTCTTATTCGATCAGGTTGATTTCTGCCGATTTCTGTCCACTGCCTCAGAGCAGGAGGATAGGTTATGGAGCAGCGGTCTTTAGAAGGCTCGCCAGAAACACAGGGCATCAAGCTCCATACAGAGCTTGATAAATATGCCCCCTTGTGTTAGTGCACGAGTGATAACTTTTTACTTTCAACTTGTAACACGTGTGTAACCCAACTTGCGCAAAACACTTACTACTAGCAGAGTTAATGGGCGAACGGGAGCACAAAATACCACACCACTCATAATCTAGCCCTATATAGGGAAACTCAGTTGTGCTAAAGAACAGTGGAATGAAGACAATGGATAATTTAAATTCAGAAAAAAATATTTTTAAGTAGAAGTTGGGTAAGGGTGAACATGGGAATATCAAATGAATATATACAAATTTCAAATTGAATGGCAATAATCAATTATGGGTGGATAAAGTCTATAGAGAATATGGAGGATAAAACAAATATTGCAATAGCCTCAATATACCACAAGAGGGTGGTAGAGGATTAGGATCAAGGGAAATAGAAGATTTTTGTTATAATTGAAAGTTGAAAAATTATAATAATTTCACAAATGTTATGGTTTATTTTGTTATGCAATTTTAAAAACTTAAATGGAGATTATACTCTACTTTTGATATCATTTAGAATTAAATATGAAAACTGTGTTCTTAAATGAGAAAGTAATTTCAAGTAAATTGGTGAAAAGGGATATACATAAAAAAAAGCATAAAAAAGAAATGTCACTGCCCTGGAATAAAATGATGAATGATATCTTTTCAGCTAAAATAAACAAAAATTTTAAAGTAATCTATACTTACATAGAAGCTAAATTCAAGGATCTCCTCAATTTGCAATCAACAAAAAAAATCTATTTAAAGGGAGAGTCAAGTGAAAATGATTCAGATAGGGCATGCAATTTCAAACAACTTTCCAATTTACTTTTTATTAACACATTTGTTTTGTTCTTTTGGTATTCTTTGTTGAAAGCTAAACCTAGGTAGGCTCAAACTGATTTCTAAGCTGTTGAAGGCTGCCTCTTATCTCAGTGCATTTTGATAGTTTTTCACAGTTAGACAACTGCTAATTCATGCTTGTCATATAGATCAGTGGTTCTCAACCAAAGTGACCTCAAGGCCCGGTAAATTTTAGCTGGACATGTCCAGGGCCCGGTAGTTTTATATATATATATATATATATATATATATATATATATATATATATATATATATATATATTATATATATATATATATATATATATATATAGTTATAGTAAGCAGCAGGGATTTGCCCTATCAGTAACTAAGCAGTTCAGTGTGGGTCCTTGAGTGGGGGGGTCCTGCCGAGGGTCTGTCGCTGTGAGGGCCATGGAGGTTGGGGGCCCTTTCTTTGGCCCTTAATGTTGGAGGTCCTGGCTCTGGAGGTTGATGGGCCTGTTGGGATTAGGGCAGGGAGGCTACCATGTTCATTTGCATAAATTTGAATACATTTGGGTCAGTGTGAAACAGTTTTCCTGGGGCCTTGATTGGTCTCAGTCTGCCCCTGGTGTGCAGTTGGGTAAGAGTGTGCAGTGGGGGAATGACAGGTCAGGGCCCACCAGCAGGGCTATCACGGCCCGGTACTGGGCCACGGCCCGGCTGTTGAGAAACCAGGATATAGATAACATTGTGCCCCCCCCCTTGGAGTTATTTATGAGTTAGCACTAATTGACTAAAATACAAGTCCTGTCAAAAGAACTAAGATAAGGGGGCCGTCTGCAGAGGCTTAGATACAAGGTAAGCACAGAGGTTAATCGTATATTATATATTATATAACAGTTTTGGTTATGCAAAACTGGGGAATGGGTAATAAAGGGATTTGAAAATGTTAAATAATAAAAATTTTCAAGTAGACTTTAAATGTTTATGTGTGAACGATTGCATCCATTAAATGAGACCATAATACTAGGATGTTATTGTTTATAATTTAAGCAAACAGAAAACCTTTGGTTTGTTTTTTGGATATAATTGAGTGGTTGGGGAAAAGACATTTGAGGTTCAAGCTGCGGAAGAGATTTTCTGGCATTAGGGCATTATGTGTAGGTTAGAGCAGGTTCCAAGGAGGGGAGTTAATGCTTAACCCCTTAATGACCGAGGACGTACGCCACACGTCCTCAGAAAAAAGGCAGTTAACGCCTGAGGACGTGTGGCGTACGTCCTCGGTTTGGAAAGCAGCTGGAAGCGATCCTCATCGCTTCCAGCTGCTTTCCGGTTATTGCAGGATGCCTCAATATCGAGGCATCCTGCAATAACAATTTGTACCCCTCCGGTGCAGAGAGAGCCACTCTGTGGCCCTCTCTACACCGGCCATCGATGGCCGCAATCGTTGGTGGGTGGGAGCTGCAGTGGGAGGCGGGTGGGCGGCCATCGATGGCTTCAGATTCACAGAGGGGGGCGGGATCGGGGGCGGGAGAGTCAGGGGCGCGCACAGACACGCGCGCGTGCACGGGGGATCGGCGGGCGGGCGCGTGCACGGGAGGGAGCGGGTGGGAACCACTTACACTACAGAAATAATTATGTAGTAAGTGGGAGGAAGAGGGGGAGTAAATGCCCCCAAAAACTAATCTAAGGGATCTGGGAGGGGGTGGGGGTAGGGGTTGGTCGTGGGGAAGCTACACTACAGCAAAATGTAAAAAAAATAAATACAAAAAGAGGAAAAAATATTGTTAACTGGGTACTGACAGACAGCTGCCAGTACCCAAGATGGCCCCCAATAAGGCAGGGGGGGGGGTTAGAGAGCTGTTTTTGGGGGGGATCAGGGAGGTTGGGGGCTAAGGGGGGATCCTACAAAGTAGCATATGTAAATATGCTAAAGATGTATTTTTTTTTTAAAAAAAAAAACTTTTATTTTAGTACTGGCAGACTTTCTGCCAGTACTTAAGATGGCGGGGACAATTGTGGGGTGGGGGAGGGAAGGGAGCTGTTTGGGAGATATCAGGGGGTCTGATGTGTCAGGTGGGAGGCTGATCTCTACACTAAAGCTAAAATTAACCCCGCAAGCTCCCTACAAACTACCTAATTAACCCCTTGACTGCTAGCCATAATACATGTGTGATGCGCAGCAGCACTTTGCGGCCTTCTAATTACCAAAAAGCAACCCCAAAGTCATATATGTCTGCTATTTCTGAACAAAGGGGATCCCAGAGAAGCATTTACAACTATTTGTGCCATAATTGCACATGCTGTTTGTAAATAATTTCAGTGAGAAACCTAAAATTGTGAAAAATTTAGCGTTTTTTTTAATTTGATTGCATTTGGCGGTGAAATGGTGGCATGAAATATACCAAAATGGGCCTAGATCAATACTTGGGGTTGTCTACTACACTACACTGAAGCTAAAATTAACCCTAGAAGCTCCCTACATGCTCCCTAATTAACCCCTTCACTGCTGGGCATAATACACGTGTGGTGCGCAGTCGCATTTAGCAGCCTTCTAATTATTAAAAAGCAAAACCAAAGCCATATATGTCTGCTATTTATGAACAAAGGGGATCCCAGAGAAGCATTTACAACCATGTATGCTATAATTGCATAAGTTTTTTGTAAATAATTTCAGTGAGAAACCTAAAGTTTGTGAAAAAAATTGTGAAAAAGTGAACATTTTTTTTTATTTGATCGCATTTGGCGGTGAAATGGTGGCATGAAATATACCAAAATGGGCCTAGATCAATACTTTGGGATGTCTTCTAAAAAAAAATATATACATGTCAAGGGATATTCAGGGATTCCTGAAAGATATCAGTGTTCCAATGTAACTAGCGCTAATTTTGAAAAAAAGTGGTTTGGAAATAGCAAAGTGCTACTTGTATTTATGGCCCTATAACTTGCAAAAAAAGCAAAGAACATGTAAACATTGGGTATTTCTAAACTCAGGACAAAATTTAGAAACTATTTAGCATGGTTTTTGTTTGGTGGTTGTAGATGTATAACAGATTTTGGGGGTCAAAGTTAGAAAAAGTGTGTTTTTTTCTATTTTTTCCTCATATTTTATAAAAAAATTTATAGTAAATTATAAGATATGAGGAAAATAATGGTATATTTTGAAAGTCCATTTAATGGCGAGAAAAACGGTATATAATATGTGTGGGTACATTAAATGAGCAAGGGGAAAATTACAGCTAAACACAAACACCGCAGAAATGTAAAAATAGCCTTGGTCCCAAACGGACAGAAAATGGAAAAGTGCTGTGGTCATTAAGGGGTTAAGGCATTACACTCACACCTTTCACTTACATTATTTATAGCAAATAATAATTTACTGACAAAATGAAACCTTCATGATTCAAACCGAGCAGGTAGGCAACAACAGGGGCGGAGTATGCAAAGGCAGGCGCATATGACATGCCACAACCAATAATAGACAGGTCAAAGAAAAAACAAGCAGAGAAATAGCAGGGCAAGCTAAGGACAGGCAGCTGTCAATGCAAGATCACAAGACTATCCAAAGCCAAGGCAAGCAAATGGTGGTGCAAGGTCACTAAACACTCTGAGGTCAGACATGAACAGGCTTAAAGGGACATTCCAGTCAATATATAAATGCGCATAGATGAATTACATCTTTGAATAGAAACATATTTGCAATATACATATACTGGCAAAAATGCTTCTAGTAAAAGTTATCACTGTTTTAGTGTTAACATTTTTCTCTGCACGTGCATGTGAAGCATAGCTAGATATTGTCACTGCATCCACATTTTAAATACTGCTGCTGCTCAGATTATCACTGGGGCTTGTATCATGTCAGTAATGAACAAATTGAGTCATTACCAGACGGTACGAGCACCTTAGGCTCTCTGAGCAAGTGCTGTGTTTAAAATGCTGGTGCACGGTGCATACTTAAATACACTTTTGAAACAGCTATAGCTTTTATAAGAAGCATTTTTGCTAATGCATGTATATTACAACATTACTTTTGCTCAATACCGAAATGCATCCATTAGGTTTCCAATTTTGGCTGGAATATCCCTTTAAGTAAACAACACTAGAATGCAGATATCAAGCCAAACCAACAAGCAACACATAAGCAAGCAAACGCTATTATAAAAGCCAGGGAGCGTGTCTAGTAACATATGTATGATGTGCACGGTTACCTGTATAAGTGCATAAAGTATTCTAAGATGCCAACCACCAGGATGGCAAGAAGCACATGCATGAGGATAGTGTGCATGAGTACAGGAAAGAGTACCTGAATTAATGCCAGCCCTAGAAACACAAGCGTACCACACAAGCACAAGCAAATCCCACACAACCATGCAGCCCCGATGGTGAGCGAACGACCCCCCCCCGACCCGGAAAGAAGCATTTTTCTCAACTGCTCTGAAATATACTCCAAGAATGCATCATTATTGCTTCTGGTATTTATTCCATAGAGCACCTCTTGTAGAAATGGCGCTGCCAACCTCACTGGATTTTCACAACTGCCTGCTCTTCACACTGATCATTATGTCTAATAGATGGAACTTTAGCACAGATCAGCAACATTATAATCTCCTCTTTCTGTTCAAGATCACCATTAGGAAGGTGCATTTTAATAAAGACTGATGTTACAATATCTGAATTTGTGAATGCTTTCATAAGATCAACAATAAAATGTCCTTTCCTGATAATTAGTGCTGTTTGATGTTCGTTGGCACATCTTTGTGTGTGTTATCAGAGGCGTAACTAGAAACCACAGGGCCCAGGTGAAAGAATCTAAGAAGCCCCTCCCCCCAAGAAAGGTGAATTTGATAATATTATTTTTTTGTAATTTTTTTTTTAAACATTTAACACATAAAAAAAATCTGAATCACATGACATGTCTGCAAAAGGAGGTACCCTGTGCCCACAGTCTGTGAGATGGTCTGACCCCCTATTACTGTATATAGTGACACTGTTTAACCCACCAGTACTGTATATAGTGAGTCAGTGACACAGTCTGTAATCTGCCGGTGAGATGGCCCCAGTACTTTATAAAGTGAACCTAGTAGTCTGTGACATGGTCCAGCCCCCCCCCCCGTACTGTATATAGTGGTAGTGTATAGTGACACTGTTTACCCCCCCCATGCTGTAGTAACAAGGTCTGTAATTTGCTGGTTCCACAAACATATACACACACACACATACATGCATAAATGCACACAAAGTCACATACATACCCACACACACACACACACATAAACACATTAGGGTAAAGCAGAAACACTAACTCCTGTAGTCATAGACACTAGTGAAGCACCATGTTACACTCACATGATATCAGTGCAGGCAATGGCAGGTCAACGTTTTTTATTGAAAGAAAAAAAATCTTTTTTTTTGTTGTTGAAGCTGGGTCCCCTGTAGTTCCACCCCTGTGTGTTATGAATGATTCTTCTATGACAGATAGTTCAGGACTACTGGAACAGGTTTAAACAACAATTGTGTTAAAGTTCTCCTAAAGGTCAGACTCAGGCTTTAACCCAAAGATTCACATTAAACTCTTAACGTGTGCTATTTGTAATATGTTTGGGTCTGAATAGTTTGGGAATCCAGCAAATATCTCTCATATGTTGTAATTGTAATAAGTTTGCTTCGATTTGGATCCGTAGTTTAGATGGATTTCTGTGATTCCAGGCTATTACGCGTGTGAGATTTGCTGCTTTAAATTTTTTTTATCAGATTTGGTACATTTAATCCCCCATCTTCTTTTTGAAGGTAAAGGGTATTACGAGTCACTCTTGGCTTTTTATAGGACCACATAAAGGATAACAACATATTTTGTTGTTCTGCTAAGTATTGACGCGATATTGGAATAGGAAGTGTCTGAAAAATGTAGATATATTTAGGAATGATCATCATTTTTATGGTATTTATCTGTCCCATCCAGAAAAAGGTGACCTTGTCTATGCCATTTTTTCTAGTAGGGAGTGATTGCTAGTTTGGAGTGCTACATAGTTTTCTTGAAATAGTTTCTGTGGGATTTTAGGAATGGTCAGTCCCAAATACCTAATGGTTTGTGTGATGGGAAAGGGAGAGAGTCGGACTATATATTCCACGTCTGTGGCTTCTAAATTTATAGGGATAAGACCAGATTTCTCCTTGTTTATAAAATAATTAGAGACCTTTTTATATAGGTATATAGGTGCTTGGAAAGTAAAGAAAATGTCACCTGCGAAAAGGAGACATTTTTGTGAAATGTTGCCAAAAGAGATACCTTTATTATCTATATTATTCCTCACCTTGGTTGCCAGGATCTCTACAGTGATAGTGAATAATAGGGGGGATAATGGGTATCCTTGTCGTGTACCATTGGATATAGGGAAGGATTGGGAAATAGTATTATTAATTTTTATTTTGGCACGCGGATTTGTATATAGTGCTTGTATCCTAGATATTAAAGTTGAGGAGAGACCAAATTTTGACAGGGCCGACCACATAAATTGCCAACGAACCCTGTCAAATGTCTTTTCGGCATAGGTGGAAAGGAGAACAAGTGGGCTCTTTTGGAAATAGGAGGCATGTAGGGTGTGAAGTACTCTTGTGGTGTTGTCTTTGGCTTTGCGCTCTCAAATGAACCCCATCTGATCCGGGTGTATTATTTTTGGGAGGAGTACATTTAAATGGTTGGCTATAATTTTGGCATATATCTTGATGTCTACATTTATAAGCTAGATCGGCCTATAGTTACTTACTTGGTCTGGGGGTTTGTCCAGTTTAGGGATAACTGTGATCATGGCATCTAGAAGTGGTTGGGAAAAGGTATTTCCTTGGTCTATGGAGTGATATAATGCATGTAAGTGGGGACTGATATGGTGTTGGAGTAATTGATAAAATTTAGCAGTGAGTCCATCAGGACTTGGCGACTTCCCGGTGGGCAGTGATTTGATCGTGTTAACCCCTTCTTGTTGTGTAATTGGTGCATCAATATTTTGTATATCGTCTTTTGAGAGGGTCGGGACATTTACTGATGCAAGATATAATTCTATCTGTGCCTACCTCTCTTCTGCATTTGAGTGAGATAGATTGTAAAGTGATGAATAGTATGTTACAAATCTATCTACTATGTCCTCATTTTTGGTGCATGGTGTTCCTGTGGAATGTTTAATAGCTTGTATATAGGCGCTGCACCTTTGTTTTTTCAGGGATCTGGCCAACATTTGTCCTGCTTTATTAGATTCAGCGTAAAATTTAGATTTAGTTGACAGAGCCCTCATTTGGGCATTTTCCACCAGGTACCTATTTAGATTATCCCTAGCTTCAGTTAAATCCACTAGTTTTTATAAAGAATGGGGGTCCTGCTTATGTATATGTTCTTCAGAAGAAAGGGCACCAACCAGAGAGGTGAACAAGGCAGCTCTCTGCTTACCAAGGTGTGTGGGAAATTCTTGAGTCTATTAGATTTGTTAAGGATGCCTGATTACATAGTATGTAGTTCAATCTTGCATTAGAGTGGTGGGGATGGGAAAAAAAGGTATAATCTCTTAAAGTCGTGTGTACAGTCCTCCACGTGTCATAGAGTGTTAGTGATTTTAAAAGTGAGTTGTTATTTTTTTATTTGGGTATGTCTAAGGTAAGATTTGCCTGTAGAGGTATCGAGAGCTGGATTAAAGGGATAGTTGAAATCTCCTCCTATTATGATCGGACCCTTGGATATATCCAGTAATTTTTTGGTCACAGTACGAAAAAAAAAAGGTGACGGTTTCACTGGGGCATATATATTGGCAATTGTGATGGGCTTTCCATATTATAACCCCACCAGAATTAGTATTCTGCTCTCTTTCTCACTAAATTTTTGCAGTAAATCAAATGAAGTGTTCCGCTTGAATAAAATGCAGACGCCATTATGCCTAGATGGCCCTGAGCTGAAATAGTGCTGTTCAAAATATTTAGAAGAAAATTTTGGTTCATGTGTTTTTTTAAAGTGGGTCTCTTGTATTAAGATAATGTAAAAAAAAAATTGTGAAAGTCATGGAATGCTGTAGACCTTTTTTCGGCAGACAGGAACCCTATGACATTTTGTGTTGCTATGTGTATCGGCCCATCTTGCAAATGTATTGCCATTGTTATGTTACGATAATAGAGGTCTGATTAGAGGCTGCTAAAATATCTCAAGATGTATAAGAGCGGTGTGGATAGGAGAAGGGAGTGGGAAGAAAGTTATCTACAGTAAGTCGGGAGCTTAATGAAAGCAAACCAACCAAGTCCCGGTAAATTTACTATAGGTGTAGGGAGCTATTAACCGAACTGGGTGTAGAAGTATTGCATTGGAAGTGTCAGGTAGCGCATCTCAATAATAGAAATAAACAGCATAGAAATAAACAACACATTAATAACTTATAGGGCAATCCGGCCTCATAATATACAACTGTATACAATGATTTAAAGCATTATTTATGAGACCTGATGACAAGTGTTTTAAAATCTTGTTTATCCATTTAGTAGGATTTAGTAAGATACAGGATTGTAATCTACATTCTAGCCGGAACAACAACAAATATCACATCATAATACGTGCATTGCAACTAACATTCTCTGTAGAATATACGCTAGGAACATAACAGATATTCTCTAAATCTCTGAGAAGTAAGATAGGTGGTTATTGAGGAAATCTTATAACATAGTCTAGAGTCCATTGTCCTGTAGCCCTATTCCTGAAAAATGGAGTGTATTACAATCTGCAGAGATGTGACATAACTTCTATCAGGGGTATGTAACAAATAAACTTATTGTTATACATGGCAATGTTAAACAGAAAGGAAAGACAACATAACATTTAATATGAAATGAAAGGCACTTCAGGGTTAGAACAGACAATCTTAAGATCCCTGTGATTTAAGATAATGGATTACTAGAAAAAACCTGAGAAACTAAAAGTCATAGTTACGTTGCCTTGGTTCATGGAGGCTCCTTATTGTAGTCAGCTGAGTTAGTTTGTCTTCTTTTGTTCTGTTTAGCAGGTGATCCCATCCAAGGACGTCTTTGAGATCTTATGTTTTCTTGGATAGAGGATTGCATAACGTGAGAGGATAGATCCTCTTTATCTGGAGGATGAACATTCAACATTTTGCAGAACTGATCAAATTCCAGTGGTGAAGAGCATTCCATTTTTTTCCCACCTTTTCCCACAATCACAGAAGTTGGAAATCCCCACCTGTAAGGGATTTTCAATGCCCGCAAGTGGGTGGTGAGAGCTGAAAAGTCTCTACGTTTTGGAAGTGTCCTTATTGAAAGATCCTGGAACACCTGTATCCTGTGGTCCCGAAACATTAAAGCATGTTGTTTCCTGGCGTAGCTGTATATCTTCTCTCTTTGCAAGAAATTCTGAAAGCGTACAATGATATCTCTAGGCGGTGCCCCTTCCACTGGTTTGGGGAGGAAAGCCCTATTAGCTCGATCAAGGATTATATCAGGAAGTTCTTCAGAGTCATTTTTCACTAACTCAGCAAAGAAAGTTTGAAGATAATCATGGATCTTGGTATTAAGCACAGACTCAGGGATCCCCCTGAATCTGAGATTGTTTCGTCTTAAACGATTCTCCAAGTCATCCAGCTTATCCTCAAGATCAGTGATATTCTGTTGCTGTTTAGAGACTCTGGAAGAGAGGCCTGCCATGTTTTGCAAGATTACAAACTCATGTTCTTCCAAGGAATCTACTCTGTGCCTAAGATCATTGATATCTTTCTTAAGGTCTGCGCATTCGTCCTTTATACAGGATTTCACTTCAATTCAATGAGAGCTTCCATTGCCTTATAAGTGATGGGGCCTTCTTCGCTTTGTTTTGGAGTTGCTGGTGAAGAATATCCAGATGCGTCTGCTGCATCGCAGGAGCTGTCATCTTGGGTTGGTAACTCAGTGTCTAGGTCTTTTTTATTTTTATTTTTGTCTGCGTTTTTGAAAAAAATATTTACTGCTCCTTGTCCAGACTGCAAGGTTTTCTGGCCCTTATCAGACTTAGTAACCCTTCTTTGCGACATTTTGCTTTGCTATTTTAAGGACAAGTAGATATAAGCAGAGTAAATGCTTGTCTTCTGACACAGGTGTCTACATTGCACAGCCCCCTGGGGAGTTTGTTCACACAGAATGATCACGGGCAGGGATTAGAGGATATGACCCATTGTTAGTAGGAACAACTGGAAAAGGAAATGGGGTGTGCACTACTTGTCACCATTAAAATGCTATAATATAGAGTCTTATTCCCTACGTAAAACAGGTGCTAAATGGGTGTCTATGGTAGAGTAGTCAAGCTGGATGTCTATTTTTCAAATGAATGGGGTAGGTTTTCACACTATTTCCTATACTTGTAATAGGCACAGTATATTCAGCAATAATACTCTAGATAATGCCTGTGTCTATTAGGGAAAGGCAAACCATATGCCTATTGTTTAATTTATGTTATTTATCAAGCTATGAGCATGTATAATCAGTTTATTGAGGATAGATATCGTTATGCTACTGCAGAGTCAGTGGCCGAGTATAAGTTGTGTAGTTTCAGGGGCACACATGGCGCTCGGTAATGGCTATGTAACTAGTATAATGCTATTCACAGAGCGGGTTTCCTCTGAGGCAGCAAAAAGAAAGAGGACACAAATACCTGCCTTTCAGAACAGGGAACTCCTCCCACAGCTTTCCGGTCTCTCAATCTTTACTGCTACTGGAGGTCTGATATCGGGTAGAGGTACTATTGTTGTGAGTACAGATTTGTCTTTTGTAGCCCTTCCCTGAACGGGAATCGGCCTATCGTGGTGATTTCTTTCTCATAGAGTCAGAGTTCTAGGAGTGACGTCCGTTAATATTGTAGGACCCGGTAGTCAGTCTGAGTATAACCTGGTCGTCCTGCAGTAACGTGCTCTTTATTTAAGTGTTATATGGCCTAGTCACATGGCGCTTGCAAGATGGTGATAGGTCTCATGTGTTGTGCACAGCAGTAGTTGCCTATACGGTGCTTATGTTGCCAATCGTCCACTTTATTGGATACCCATGAGGATCAACAGTTATTTCTAGCCAAGCTGGGTAAATTTGGTGCTAATCCGGAGTCTTTAGATAACTTTACACCCTCCTCTGTAACGGAGCTTCAGTGTAATATGGCTATCTCAGTCGGCCACTCGCTCCACCCCTTCCCAGAGCTGATACATTTTGTTTCATTTCAAGCCGCCATACCAGCTCTTCACTTCTGTCATAATTTCTTTAATGTCATCTTTTGTACATAGTGATTTTAGGTCTTCTTTTGTAAGGCCTGAGGTATTTGTGTTAGAGGTTGGTTGTCCCTGGGGTGCTATAGGAAGTGCAGTGTTATTGTCTGAGGCCATGGTAGCATATGGAGGGGTAGCCTCTGGTTGCTTCAGATAACTTTGTATCATCTTAGAGTTTAGTTGTCCCTCTGGTTTGTTTGATGTCCAGCCAGGCATGGCAGTATAGTAGTTATGTCCCAAAGAGTGCCCAAGGGGGATAAGATTATACACAGATGTGCTTTACTGGGTGTTATGTGAGTCTCTGTGGACAGCTTGCTGGTTGCAGTGTGCTTATAACCTCCTTTGTGTGAAGTTGTCTGTAGGTTTAGGTTTGGTATGCACAGTCCATCTCACTCAGGCTGCAGTTTCTGTTTATGAGCCCTTATGATATTTGTGTATATGGGCCTTGTGTATTATAAACTGGGTGATTCCTGAGCTGTTGGGCCGCAATCTGATTTCAACTTCTATCCGCTGGCCTTTGTAGTAATGCCCTTAGGGTGTAAAGCTTGAGACCTATTAAGTGCATGTGATGCACACTACAGTAAATTTGATTCAGCTCAGTGGATCTATGTTCCAGCCCCCAGTTACCCTGCAAGCAGGTTTTGTTGAAATCCAGTTCCCTTACAATGGAATAAGATAAACTCCGTCTCCAGTGTGCAGTGTAAGGGACAAGGGGAAGGAGCGTGTACCAGACCGCTATTTGATGCGTGTCCACTATGGAGCCTAAGGCATCTATTTACCAAGCCGTCAACCGCAAATACGCTGGAATTCCGCAGCGTATTTGTGGCGAGCCTGATTCCCCTTGCAGACTGGCAAAAGTAGAATTTTGTGATGTAACATACGATCCGCCAGACTCAGTTCGACACAGATCGATGCTTACGTCATTACAGATGTTCCAAATGCAAATTCGGCACAATCTGACTACTTTCGCTAGTTATCAATTTTCTACCAGGTACGCTCGCCACTATTCCGGCCCAGCGTACCTGGTTTTCAATCCACCGCCCTGGAGGCGGCGGATGCCATAGGAATCAATGGGAGTCTGAAAGCAGCGAAAGCTTATGTTCGCTGCTGCCCGATATCCCATTGATTCCTATGGTAATGTTTACACCTAACACCCTAACATGTACCCCGAGTCTAAACACCCCTAATCTGCCGCCCCCTACACCGCCGCCACCTACATTATACTTATTAACCCCTAATCTGCCCCCCTACACCGCCACCACCTACATTATACTTATTAACCCCTAATCTGCCGCCCCTACACCGCCGCCACCTACATTATACTCATTAACCCCTAATCTGCCCCCCCTACACCACAGCCACCTACAGTATACTTATTAACCCCTAATCTGCCGCCCCTACACCGCCGCCACCTACATTATACTTATTAACCCCTAATCTACCCCCCCTACACTGCCGCCACCTACATTATACTTATTAACCCCTAATCTGCCCCCCTATACCGCAGCCACCTACATTATACTTATTAACCCCTTATCTGCCCCCCCTACACTGCCGCCACCTACATTATACTTATTAACCCCTACACCGCCGCCACCTACATTATACTTACTAACCCCTAATCTGCCCCCCTATACCGACGCCACCTACATTATACTTACTAACCCCTAATCTGCCCCCCCTACACCGCCGCCACCTACATTATACTTATTAACCCTTAATCTGCCCCCCTACACCGCCGCCACCTACATTATTTTTATTAACCCCTAATCTGCCCCCCCTACACCGCCACCACCTACATTATATTTATTAACCCCTAATCTGCCGCCCCCTACACCGCCGCAACCTACATTATACTTATTAACCCCTAATCTGCCCCCCTACACCGACGCCACCTACATTATACTTACTAACCCCTAATCTGCCCCCCCTACACCGCCGCCACCTACATTATACTTATTAACCCTTAATCTGCCCCCCCTACACCGCCGCCACCTACATTATACTTATTAACCCCTAATCTGCCCCCCCTACACCGCCGCCACCTACATTATATTTATTAACCCCTAATCTGCCGCCCCCTACACCGCCGCCACTATATTAAATTTATTAACCCCTAAACCTAAGTCTAACTCTAACCCTAACACCCACTAACTTAAAGGGACATAATACTCATATGCTAAATCACTTGAAACTGATGCAGTATAACTGTAGAAAGCTGACAGGAAAATATCACCTGAGCATCTCTATGTAAAAAAGGAAGATATTTTACCTCACAATTTCCTCAGCTCAGCAGAGTAAGTTCTGTGTAAAAAGTTATACTCAACTGCTCCCAGCTGCAGGTAAAAAAAATTAAAAAAATGAAGAAATGAACAGCAGCCAATCAGCATCAGCAGTGCTGAGGTCATGAACTTTTACTGTGATCTCATGAGATTTGACTTGACTCTCATGAGATTTCATTGTAAACTTCCTTTACCTGATTGGTGAAATAAGATGAGAGTGCACGATGCTCATCCCTTCAGATGTCCCAGGACAGACACACTAAAATGCTGCTTAGAAATCCTTTACAATGGGAGATGGCTACTGAGGAACTTTTGAGGTAAAATATCTTTCTTTTTTACATAGAGATGTTCAGGAGATATTTTCTAGTCAACTTTTTACAGCTATGGTGCATCACTTTCAAGTGTTTAAACATTTGGGTATTATGGCCCTTTAAATATAATTTAAATAAATCTAAATAAATATTCCTATTATTAAATACATTATTCCTATTTAAAACTAAATACTTACCTGTAAAATAAACCCTAAGCTAGCTACAATATAACTAATAGTTACATTGTAGCTATCTTAGGGTTTATTTTTATTTTACAGGCAAGTTTGTATTTATTTTAACTAGCTACAATAGTTATTAAATAGTTATTAACTATTTAATAACTTCCTAGTTAAAATAAATATAAATATACCTGTAAAATAAAACCTAACCTAAGTTACAATTACACCTAACACTACACTATAATTAAATAAATTCCCTAAACTAAATACAATTAAATACAATTAAATAAAATTATCTAAAGTACAAAAAACCCCACTAAATTACAGAAAATAATAAACCAATTACAAGATTTTTAAACTAATTATACCTAATCTAACCCCCCTAACAAAATAAAAAAGCCCCCCCAAAATAAAAAAGCCCTACCCTACACTAAATTACAAATAGCCCTTAAAAGGGCCTTTTGTGGGGCATTGCCCTAAAGTAATCAGCTCTTTTACCTGTAAAAAAAAATTGCAACCCCCCCAACATTAAAACCCACCAGGTTTAGGGGTTAATAAATTTAATATAGTGGCGGTGGTGTAGGGGGAGGCAGATTAGGGGTTAATAAGTATAATGTAGGTGGTAGCGGTGTAGGGGGGCAGATTAGGGGTTAATAACTTTATGTAGGTGGCGGCGGTGTCGGGGCTGCAGATTAGGGGTTTAATAAGTATAATGTAGGTGGCGGCGGTGTAGGGGGCGGCAGATTAGGGGTTAATATGTATAATGTAGGTGGCGGCAGTGTAGGGGGGGCAGATTAGGGTTTAATAACTTTATGTAGGTGGCGGCGGTGTTGGGGCTGCAGATTAGGGGTTTAATAAGTATAATGTAGGTGGCGGCGGTGTAGGGGGTGGCAGATAAGGGGTTAATAAATATAATGTAGGTGGTGGTGGGCTCTGGGAGAGGCGGTTTAGGAGTTAAACACTTTATTTAGTTGCGGCGGGGTCCGTGAGTGGCGGTTTAGGGGTTAATACATTTATTAGAGATGCGGTGGGCTCCGGGAGCGGCGGTATAGGGGGTAAACAGTATAGTATAGTGGGGGTGTTTAGTGACAGGGTACCAATAAAGCTGGGGAAAAGCCGAAGAGCAGCGAGATCGATGACTGTTAGTTAACAACAGTCCACTGCTCATCGCCCCGTACTTGGTGCGCAGCTTTTTGACAGTTTTTTTTATAATTTTGGAGAACGATTTCAGGTCCGCGACAGTGATGTTAGGCGATCTTAGGCGAGCGTATTGGTGCCGTCGAATGCAAGTAAGTTGACGGCTTGATAAATAGATGCCCAAGTATCAGGGCCTCTATGAAACTAGCTCCAGTATACAGGCCGTCGTCAGTGTGACTGACCTGTGGGGCATCTGTAGGGCTGCAGTGCATCATGCGGCAGTTGATCCGGCCGTTGTAGCAGCTCCGGTTGAGGATCCGTGGTCTCCTCACTTGCGGGCTTGTATGCCTATGCAGCGCCTCCAGTTTCTTGCATGAAAATCATGCAGCTTGTTATTTGGACCCTCCGTTGGTCACGAGTGTGACCTAACTGCTTGTCAGGGTGTGCTGTGGGCTCCAGGGTGGATATGGGTGTCATAGATGTCTTTGGCTCTTTTTATTAAGATTAGGCGATGTGGGCCTAGGAGCTATGTACTCAGGCAGCCATATCTCCAAGCGGCCAAGCTCCGCCAATTGTGGTGGCATTTAACCATTTGTGGTATATTTACTTCCACACTTATCTTTCAATCTAAGTAAACACACATAGAAAATGTATAAATATATACACATAATTGTAGTTAAAATATTGAAAGAGATTTTACCAATTATTTCAAATAAGAAATACTAATTATCTGTTTATAGTCCAGGACTACTGAAAGACTGGTAAATCAATTCCAGTTTTATAAGAGATGTTTCTAGTTCTATAAGGCTCAGCACTGGATAGCATTCAGGTCTAGTAAAAACCAAGTGAGCTGACTATTTAAGGGTTGTGTCATCCAACAACCGATCTTCATTTGTAGTAGCTCCAATAACTTCAGCATCAATCTTTTGTGTACTTGTATCATCTATCACAAATTGACCTACAATAACTTGCCTTCCTTTACTAAGATCTACAATCAGAGTCAAGGTTCTCACAGGTTGTAGGTGGCTGTAGGTGGCTCCTCATTATTTAGTTTGGTACAAAGGTACAGTCATAGCAGTCTAACCTTGTTTTTAGTGTATTGCTCTTCCACAGAGACTGAGCCATTTTTCTCACTTTGAGAAGACTGAATTTCAGTTGAATAATCAGAGCATTTTCTTTATAGACAGTCCATTTGGAAAAAAAAGAGATTTTCTGCCCTGAACTTTATCTCCAACATGGTCATGCCTTTGTCTAAAGTCAGATGTCTTGTTCCTACACCTTTTGATTGCCTTCACCGGTTTGTATCACTGCTGTTCCATGTCAAAGTCCATCAATCTAATTCCAACACGTCTTTCTATCTTCTCAGCACTTCTGTTCCAAACCCAAATTTAAGACTTCTTACAAGTTGTATTTTCATTAATTGATCCTAAATTCTGTCACATTTGTTTCAGTGTGTAATTATTCCTGCAGGTATTGAATGCATTGCTGTTGCTGGATGGATTGCCTCTTTTTTAATAAAATTCATTACTCTGTGTTTTGGAGGCATTTGGGGCACATTTATAAAATTAACCAGAGATCTGCTTCATTTTATAAGCACTATTTGTTACCGTGAGTTCGCTGTATGGTTAATTATCACACCCCCACAAACGTGTGAATTTGTCGGTTTACGGGTGAGTGATAATTTAGAGCTCCACTTTGTAATCTAGTGAGCTTTGCATGTTAAATGTCACATACATTTGGGCCTATTTATCAAGCTCCTTCAGGCTCGCCAGAAACACAAGTTATGAAGCAGTGGTCTAAAGACTGCTGCTCCATAACCTGTCCGCCTGCTCTGAGGCGGCGGACAGACATCGCCAGAAATCAAACCGATCCAATACAATCAGGTTTATTGACACCCCTGCTAGCGGCTGATTGGCCTCAAATCTGCAGGGGGTGATATTGCACCAGCAGTTCACCAGAACTGCTGGTGCAATGATAAATGCCGAGAGGGTATGCTGTTGGCATTTATCGATGAGCAGCGGACATAATCCGTAATATCGGATCATGTCTGCTCGCAAATTCTTAAATAGGCCCCATAGTATCATTATTAGTGAAAAGTTAAAAACTTGCCAGACATTTTATTTTTTAAACAAAATGTAATATACAGTATTTTAAGATGGTGGGAGCACTTTTGCATGTTAACAGTCACATAAAAAATAATAACATTAAATAGAAAAAAAAGGTATGGAAAAGTGCAGACAACAATTAACAATTCACATAAAAACAACACTATTAAATAATAAAAACACATGGCGATAGAAACTTATCTTTTCATTTACAAGTTTCTGAATGATATCATCACAAATCTCACACTGTTACAGTTTTACAGACACCTTGAGCTCTTACAACACATTGCAGATTAATGGCCCGATTACAAATGGAGACGTATTTAACGTTTGTTATGTAGGTTTTTTATTTTTTTGTAATGTTAGTTTTTTTTGTTAGGGTAAGCTTAGGTTTTAATTTAATTTTACAAGTAAGTTTTATTTATTTTAAGGTAGTTAGAATATTTTAAAAATAATTTATGGGTATTATTAATTATTTAGCTATGTGGGGGGATGGCAATTTAGGGGTTAATTTATTTAGGTACTTTGCGATGTGGAGGGATGGAGGTTTAGGGGTTAATAGTATTTTTTAGGGTTGGCGATGTGGGGGGATGGCCATTTAGGGGTTAATCGTGTAGTTTATGGGTGTAAGTGTACTTTGTAATGTATTTTTGTTGTGTTTTGTTAAACTTTTTAGTTTTGGAAAACACTTTACGAGAGCTCTTAGATCGCGGTATGGATAGATGCGGAAAGTACTATTGCAGTAGCACAATGGCAATTTCTCCCAACTTGTAATATCAGTGGAAGAAAAATGGATCACGAAATCGCTGTTACGCTAGCGCTAAGTCTTTTGAGCATCACTTGTAATCTTGTCCTTAGATGAAATGAATATCTGACAGTTGTGAAATATTGTGGATATAATGTTGGACAATTAATTACGCATTGTACTTGAGTTCTACTGTGCATTTTTAAGGTCGCCAAACTAACAATTAATATTTTGGTCATCTATCCCACACCTATTGATCACCTTTCATAAAGAGCCAATGGCAATGAACTATAGATCTTTCCAGTAAGAGGGTTTAAAGTGGCTTTTGTACTTTGACATCATGGACTTTCCAAAATGTCTGCGTATAGGAATGGTGGCACCTCTCCAAGTCATTTTCTTCTGCAAGTCTTGGAGAAAAGAAAAATCAAGAATGGTGTAATATTCTGGAAAACTGAACAACTAAATGGAATGTACTTACAGAATGAATATGTCCTTCTAAATTCTTCTTTACAAGAAAGACAGCAACTAAAATGAAATATATGTTTATAAACATAAACTTCAGTGAAAACAAGCCCTCGGCTTTGATTAAATATATAATAAAAAGTTATTTGCAAAATCATAAGATCGATCACCGGAACTGGCAGAAGGGTGAGGAGAAAAACTGCAAAGAGGCCAGTCACAATTCAAAGCAGATCTCAGGGATTGGGTTCCATGGGTGCTGCACTTATCTGCATTCCTGGAGATCACCGACACTAAGGACAGACAAACGTGTGAGAGAAGGAGGTGAGGCTTTCATTGCATATAAAACCTGACACTAACTAGACCAATAGTATATGGGATACACCAGCAATTACTGCAAAACATAAAGGGGCATAATTTATAATCTAAACTTGACATAACTCTGCAGGACAGCAGTATCTTGGAGGGTGCACTGTCTAGCCCCTCATTGGCGTTGGGGTCTATCTGCACACAGGCATTGTCAAACAGGAGGAATACAAAAATAGACACGTCAGCTAAACACAATAATTTAACTACCTAAAAGATGCACCTCTCAAGGAGAATATGGCAGAGCAGGGATCATCTCCCCAAGCGCTCATGGCCCCTGTTCAAGATCAATATACAGAGGCACAACAACAAACATTTTTAACTAGAGAGGATCTAAAAACCATCTCTTCTAAGGAAGACATAAATGCAGTCTTGTCGGAAATGAGATCTCTATTTGGAGATTTAAAGAAGGACATGACCCAAGTCAATCTAAAAGTTCAGGCACTGAAACATAACCAGGACTTACTAAAGACCAATGTGAGAGAAAACACACAACAACTGGGGGAACATGAGGAGAATTTACAATTCCTGTTGTCCAGGATTAAAGACCTGGATAACAGAGGTAGGGGGAATAATTTAAGGATACGGGGCGTGCCAGAAACGGTCACAAACTCCTCCATAGATGGATATTTACAGGAACACTGAAAGGCACACTGAATGCAATGAACATCACCATAGAAAGAGCCCATAGGGCCTTACGACCTAAACCATTGCCTAAGCACCCCCCAGGGACATTATTGTTAAGTTCCTCAATTATAGGGATAAAGAGGAGATCTCTCAAAAAGCAAGAACAACTAAGATCCTGACGCATGCTGGATTCCCCATACAGATTTTCACGGACCTTAGCAAGCTACCCTACAAAAAAGAAGGGATCTAAAATGTATTACTCTGGAGCTTTAGACACACAAAATTCCTAAATGGGGTTTTCCTGTAAGCATTATTGCTACCAGAAATGGTAACCAATCCATCTTCAGGACATTGGAACATCTACCAGAATTTTGCAGATCATTAGACATCACCATTCAGGTGCCGGACGTGACCAAGAATTCTCCATCAAACCAAGCCCCAAGGAACATCCGGGACCCAGGTCCCAATACGGACACCTTAGACACTGCAAAAAAGCGGCTGTCTGAAAATCGTCTAAAGTGCAGCCCACGATACGATAGTATGAATATTTCCTTTAAAGGGACAGTCTAGGCCAAAATAAACTTTCATGATTCAGATAGAGCATGTAATTTTAAACAATTTTCCAATTTACTTTTATCACCAATTTTGCTTTGTTCTCTTGGTGTTCTTAGTTGAAAGCTTAACCTAGGAGGTTCATATGCTAATTTCTTAGACCTTGAAGCCCACCTCTTTCGGATTGCATTTTAACAGTTTTTCACCACTAGAGGGTGTTAGTTCACGTATTTCATATAGATAACACTGTGCTCGTGCACAAGAAGTTATCTGGGAGCAGGCACTGATTGGCTAGACTGCAAGTCTGTCAAAAGAACTGAAAAAAGGGGCAGTTTGCAGAGGCTTAGATACAAGATAATCACAGATGTTAAAAGTATATTATTATAAATGTGTTAGTTATGCAAAACTGGGAAATGGGTAATAAAGGGATTATCTATCTTTTAAAACAATAAAAATTCTGGTGTAGACTGTCCCTTTAAAACAGGTAAACTGTAAATTGAGTAACACACCGGAATAGGATTGTATGGTACTACTTCAGATTTTTTTTGTATAGTGGCTAGGCAATGTTTAATATTAACCCCTTAAGGACCAGCGACATACCCTGTATGTCGCTGGCCTTTTTTTGGGACTTGATTGTTTTATATCGCGGTCTTGCCACCAGCGTTGAGACTGCTCTATTCCACAAAGCCTGCTGGAGGGAGGGAATTAATAGCGTGTTCTTGCTAGACTTGTGCTATTATGTCCTGAAAAAACCCTTAACGACCAGTGACATATAGGGTACATTGTGGTCATTAAGGGGTTAAGGTATTATTAGTTAATGATTACTAGCAACTGATGAAACATAGTTAACAGAATGGCCAGGACCAGGGACATGTTCTACCAGAAAAAATTATATATGTTATTTTGTGAATTTGTGGAGACAGACACCTACACAGGGTTTTGAGTTGGTTATATACAATTGTGACAGTGCGTGCCTGTCCCGGTTTATATATTCTTTAAATGTTCATATTGTATGTATACATTTTTAATGAATAGGTATGCACTTTTGTTTGTTTCTTAAATGCTTCTTCCTCTAAGAAATTGATTTTCCCATACAGCTCACTTTACAGCAGAAAGATACAATGACCTTAACTTTTGCCTGCTCAGTTCAGGCTATTTTGACCCAACTTTAGCTTACTGTTTATAACTTATTCAGCAAGTCAGGTGTGAGGTTACTGACCCCACACTTATTGATTTCAATTTGACATAACCAGGGTTGGTTGTGTTTGTTTTTGCATTTAAAACCTATAGTTGAGTTGCTTTTGGATACAATACTTACCAAGGCTAAAGCAGTAAACAAACAGCTGTAAACTTCAGAACAAGAAAACCTAACATATAAAGTATTTAAGTTGCAACTCCACGCTCAGAATTTCTTCTTGCATTTTTTTGAACTTGTTTTAATACTTATCTACACTTTTCTATTCTTTCCTTTTCTATCTGTCTTCTTCCCTTTAACTACCCTTACCCTTCACCCCCCCCTTTTTTTTTTACACATAAGCTAGAATGTCGACACATAAAACACATAATTTAACAGTTATGACCTTAAACGCAAAAGGTCTCAACCTACCAGAGAAAAGATCTCACGTTAAACGTGATATCACCAGACTACACTGTGATATAGTTTACCTGCAATAAACTCATTTTAAAAAAGGCAAGGAGCCAAAGTGGTTCGCTACCAAATACCCAACATCTTTTTTTGCCTCAGGCACCACAAAAAAAATGGGGTAGGGATACTCATAAAACACAACTCACCATTTAAATTAATAAGTGAAGTGAAGGATACAGAGGGGCGATATTTGATACTGGTGGGCACTCTTCATAACAGACCGGTCACATTAGTTAATGTTTATTTCCCCAACCAACACCAAAACAAATTTATGAGAAGCTTCACAAATAAAATTCTGGAGGTCCAGAGGGGAGCTCTGATTTTCGGAGGAGACCTCAATCTCCCATTGGATCCCCAATTAGACACATCTAAAGGGTCAGCTTCGGTCTCCAACAAAATCATCAAACAATGTAACAATAGATTAGAGGAATTGGCAGTACACGAAACGTGGCATACCGCACATCCAACAAGAAGGGACTACACTTTTTTTACTCATCCACATGATCTATACTCTAGATTAGATTACATTTTTACTGATCAAAATACACTAGCTCTTGTAGTGAACACAAAAATTCTCCCCATAACTTGGTCAGACCACGCAACAGTAATATGTTACTTGAGGTGGCCATCATCACCTGAGCATCGCTTTATATGGAGGTTTGATGAGTTCCTACTTGATAATATACCAATCAGGACTAACATTGAATACACACTTAAGGAATATTTTAAACACAATAACCTTGCTGAAAGATCAAAAGCTGTTATATGGGAAGTGCATAAATGCGTATTGAGAGGGGAACTCATTAAACAAAAAGCGGTACAGGCCAAACAAATCAGAACTAAATACTCCTCGCTACTTACTAGAATAAGTGCTTTAGAAAAGCAACACAAAAAGACACCGACAGATAAGAACATAGGCTCAGAGCTCATGCAAGCAAGGAAGGACATACAAGACTTACACACATAAGAGCACCAAAGACTAGCCCTCAAAATGCAACAGAAATACTATGAGTTTGGGGATAAGCTGGGAAGAATGCTTGCAAGAGCCTTAAAGAGAAAACAATTAAAAATGCATATTCACTCTATTCTTAACCGACATAATACTACATGTAATGATAGCCCGGCAATAGCAGAGGTTCTCCGAAAATATTACCACAATTTATAAACCCTGGACTCCCCAGAACAGAACGGGGGGATTATCGGAGGACAGCCGATTCCTCTGAATATTCAACAATATTTAGATGGGGTTAAGCTGCCAACTCTGATGAGTGAAGAATCAAATGAAGTAGAGGCCCCCAGAACTAATAAGGAGGTCATGAAAACAATTAAAAGTCTAGCATTGGGTAAAAGTTCGGGACCTGATCTATTTAATACGAAATACTATAAGCTGTTCAAAACCATATTGGCCCCACACCTAGCCTCCCTATTTAACTCACTAGAAGAAGCACAGGGATTTCCCTCCTCTATCGGCCCATATCTCGATTTTACCTAAACTGGGAAAAACATCAGACCGCCCACTTCTTAATGTCGACATAAAAAAATTCGCAAAAAAACTGCTCGTTAGCACCGCATAGCCTCTAATGCAAAACTCGTAATCTAGGTGCCTCTTTTTTCAATGGGACTTGCATAGCGCCGGTATTACGAATCTGCCAAAAAGTGAGTGGTAGCTCTCTCCTGTCAAGACTGGTACCGCATTTTAAAGTCAGTAGTTAAGAGTTTTACACTACAAAGCCGTAGCATAAAACTCTTAACTAAAGTGCTAAAAAGTACACTAACACCCATAAACTACATATTAACCCCTAAACCGAGGCCCTCCCACATCGCAAACACTAAGATTTTAACGCCTAATCTGCCAAACCGGACATCGCCTCCACTATAATAAATATATTAACCCCTAAACCACCGCACTCCCGCCTCGCAAACACTATTTAAATATTATTAACCCTTAATCTGCTGTCCCTTAAATTACATACAATTAGCTAAATTAAATTATCTAAAGTATAAAAAAAAACACTAAATTACAGAAAATAAGAAACAATGAAAATGCAAAACCTACTGTGAATGGTTTCAATATATTTTCCAAATTTATATATATGGAACTACTAAACTGTTGCAATTGTATTTTTATTATATGTAAAATTTTAATGCATTATTTGTCAATAAAATAAAAAAACTAAAATTACAGAAAATAATAAACAAATTACAGATATTTAAACTAATTACACCTAATTTAATAGCCCTATTAAAATAAAAAAAGCCCCCCCAAAAATTAAAAAACACCCTAGCCTAAACTAAACAACCAATATCCCTTAAAAGGGCCATTTGTGGGGCATTGCCCCAAAGTAATCAGCTCTTTTACCTGTAAAAAAAATACAAACAACCCCCCCCAAAAAAACTAAGCTCCCCATTGCCCTGAAAAGGGCATTTGGATGGGCATTGCCCTTAAAAGGTCAGTTAGCTCTTTTGCTGCCCAAAGTCTGTAACCTAAAAATAAAACCCACCCAATACACCCTTAAAAAACCTAACACTAACCCCCTGAAGATCGACTTTCCGGGAGACGTCTTCATCCAAGTCGGGCGAAGTGGTCCTCCAGACGGGCAGAAGTCTTCATCCAAGAGCGGGCAGAAGTGGTCCTCCAGACTGGCAGAAGTCTTCATCCAGACAGCATCTTCTATCTTCATCCATCCAGCGCGGAGCGGGTCCATCTTCAAGACATCCCAAGCAGAGCATCCTCTTCATCCGATGACTAACACAGAATGAAGGTACCTTTAGGGGATGTCAACCAAGATGGTGTCCCTTAGATTCCGATTGGCTATCAGCCAATAGAATGCGAACTCAATCCTATTGGCTGATTGGATCAGCCAATTGGAATCGAAGGGACGCCATCTTGGATGACGTCACTTAAAGATAGCTTCATTCTGTGTTAGTCCTCGGATGAAGAGGATGCTCCGCGTCGGATTTCTTGAAGATGGACCCGCTCCGCGTCGGATGGATGAAGATAGAAGATGCCATCTGGGTGAAGACTTCTGCCCGTCTGGAGGACCACTTCCGCCCGGCTTGGATGAAGATTTCTGCCCGTCTGGAGGACCACTTCGCCTGGCTTGGATGAAGACGTCTCCCGGTAAGTCGATCTTCAGGGGGTTAGTGTTAGGTTTTTTTAAGGGTGTTTTGGTGGGTTTTATTTTTTAGATTAGGTTTTGGGCGGCAAAAGAGCTAACTGCCCTTTTATGGGCAATGCCCATCCAATGCCCTTTTCAGGGCAATGGGGAGCTTAGTTTTTTTTAGCTAGGCTTTTATTTGGGGGGTTGGTTGTGTGGGTGGTGGGTTTTACTGTTGGGGGGGTTGTTTGTATTTTTTTTCAGGTAAAAGAGCAATGCCCCGCAAAAGGTCCTTTTAAGGGCTATTGGTAGTTTAGTTTAGGCTAGGTTTTTTTTTTTTTTTTAATAGGGCTATTAGATTAGGTGTAATTAGTTTAAATTTCTGTAATTTGTTTATTATTTTCTGTAATTTAGTGGGGGGGGGGGTTGTACTTTAGCTAATTTAATTTAATGTAGGTAATTGTATTTAAAGGTCTAGTCAAAATTAAACTTTCATGATTCAGATAGGGCATGTAATTTTGAAACAACTTTCCAATTTACTTCTATTATCTAATTTGCTCAATTCTTTAGATATCCTTTGTTGAAGAAATAGCAATGCACATGTGTGAGCCAATCACACAAGGCCTCTATGTGCAGCAACCAATCAGCAGATATCTAGATATGCTTTTCAGCAAGTGATATCAAGAGAAAAAAGCAAATTAGATAATAGAAGTAAATTATAAAGTTGTTTAAAATGACATGCTCTTTCTAAATCACGAAAGAAAAAGTTTGGGTTTCATGTCCCTTTAATTTAGTTAATTTATTTAATTATAGTGTAGTGTTAGGTGTTAGTGTAACTTAGGTTAGGGTTTATTTTACAGGTAAATTTGTCTTTATTTTAATTAGGTGGTTATTAAATAGTTAAAAACTATTTAATAACTATTCTACCTAGTTAAAAAAAAATACAAACTTGCCTGTAAAATAAAAATTAACCCCAAGGTAGCTACAATGTAACCATTAGTTATATTGTAGCTAGTTTAGGTTTTATTTTACAGGTAAGTATTTAGTTTTAAATAGGAATAATTAATTTAATGATAGGAATATTTATTTAAATTTATTTAAATTATATTTAAGTTAGGGGGTGTTAGGGTTAGACTTAGGTTTAGGGGTTAATACATTTAGTATAGTGGCAGCGACGTTGGGGGTGGCAGATTAGGGGTTAATAAATGTAGGTAGATGGCGGCGATGTTAGGGCCAGCAGATTAGGGGTTAATAATTTTTAACTAATGTTTGCGAGGCAGGAGTGCGGCGGTTTAGGGGTTAATATGTTTATTATAGTGGTGGCGACGTTGGGGGCGGCAGATTAGGGGTTAATAAGTGTAGGTAGGTGGCAGCGACATTGGGGGAGGGAGATTAGGGGTTAATAAATATAATGTAGGTGTCAGCGATGTTGGGGGCAGCAGATTAGGGGTTCATAAGTATAATGTAGGTGTCAGCGATGTCGGGGGCAGCAGATTAGGGGTTAATAAGTGTAAGATTAGGGGTGTTTAGACTCGGGGTTCATGTTAGGGTGTTAGGTGTAAACATAAATTTTATTTCCCCATAGGAATCAATGGGGCTGCGTTAAGGAGTTTTACGCTGCTTTATTGCAGGTGTTAGGCTTTTTTTCAGCCGGCTCTCCCCGTTGATTCCTATGGGGAAATCGTGCACCAGCTCACCGCTGACTTAAGCAGCGCTGGTATTGGAGTGCGGTAATGAGAAAAATTTTGCTCAACGCTCACTTCTTGTCTTTTAACGTTGGGTTTCTGAAAACTCGTAATACCAGCGCTGTAGGTAAGTGAGCGGTGAGACAAAACTGTTCGTTAGCACCGCATAGCCTCTAACGCAAAACTCGTAATCTAGGTGAAAGTTACCTGTGAAATAAAAATAAAACCTAAGCTAGCTACAATATAACTATTAGTTATTTTGTATCTAGCTTAGGTTTTATTTTATAGGTAAGTATTTCGTTTTAGATAGGAATTATTTAGGTAATAATTGTACGTTTTATTTAGATTTATTTTAATTATATCTAAGTTAGGGGGTGTTAGGGTTAGGGTTATGGGTTAATATATTTATGTAGTGATGTGGGAGGCCAGAGGTTTAGGGGTTAATAGTTTAATTTAGTATATTTCGTTGTGGGGGGCTTGCGGTTTAGTGGTTAATAGGTTTATTATAGCGGCAGTGTGGGCGGACGGCAGATAAGGGGTTAATAATATTTAAATAATGTTTGCGATGTGGGAGGGCAGCAGTTTAAGGGTTAATAGGTTTACTATAGTGGCGACGATGTCGGGGAGCGGCAGAATAGGGGTTAATAAATTTTAATAGTGGTGGCGATGTCCGGAGCGGCAGATTAGGGGTTAATACATTTATTATAGTGTTTGTGATGTGGGAGGGCCTCGGTTTAGGGGTTAATAGGTAGTTTATGGGTGTTTAGTGTACTTTGTAACACTTTAGTTATGAGTTTTATGCTACAGCTTTGTAACGTAAATCTCATAACTACTGAATTTAGATGGCGTTACAGATCTTGTGGTTATAGAGTGTACCGCTCACTTTTTAGCCTCACCACAAAACTCGTAATACCGGCGCTATGGAAGTCCCATTGAAAAAGGACTTTTTTAAAAGTGCGGTACTGACGTTGCGTGACGGCCAAAAAGGTGTGCGGTACACCTATACATACAAGACTTGTAATAGCAGCGTTAGGGAAAAAGCAGCATTATGAAGCATAATGATGCTTTTTCACTCATAGCGCAAAACTCGTAATCTAGCTGATTGTGCAGAATTATATAACATTAGCTTACCGGCAGCTTTATACATTAAATTATTGCAAAGAAATTATATGTAAAAGCTTTTAGCAGAACGCCACTCTTTGCTCTTCTGAGCGGGTCTGGCTTTTCCACAGCACATCCAGCAACACTGTCTAGTCACAGTGTGTCCAGTTGCGCCATTAAAATGAATGTAGCTTACTCCTGCTACTAGACCAGAGCGGGAGCAAGCTACATTCATTTTAATGGCGCGACCGGGCACACTGTGACTAGACAGTGTTGCAGGATGCGCTGTGGAAAAACTAGACCCACTCAGTAGAGCAAAGAGCGGCGTTCTGGTAAAAAGAGCTTTTACATATAATTTCTTTGCAATAATTTAATGTATAAATCTGCCGGTAAGCTAATGTTATATTATTCTGAATTATATAACATTAGTTCGTAAGTTTACTGCCCCTTTAATGATTCCCAGTGCTTTGAAATTGAGCATAAAACTAACTGTGACGCAACATATGTTTTTTACCTTTTAACCTGTGGGTGTGGCCTAAAATATGTAGGCCGCATGAAAAAGTAAATCAGAAGGCGTTTTAGCGAATATTTATATAACATTAAAACCAAGTTGCTAAAACACAGTGCACCCAAAAAAAAATGTAGAAGTCCACAATAGCGATCCCAGATCCCTTAAGATACAGGTAATAGATTGGATTGCACCAACAGAACATAATAGGTTACTAAAATTAAGGAGACAGGAAACATAC
Organism: Bombina bombina; assembly: GCF_027579735.1. Lineage (NCBI taxonomy): Eukaryota > Metazoa > Chordata > Amphibia > Anura > Bombinatoridae > Bombina > Bombina bombina. The sequence continues at coordinate 431,890,531 of NC_069504.1, read as the reverse complement.
TGGATTTTTAAATTAGAAAGTACAGATCCAAATGGTCTAAATGTCGATAATTGGCATTCAGGCATACTTGTAGAAATTACTTATTTTATGTATATGGTAAGGGTTATTCTGAATTAGTATGTAAGTTTTTATTGTAATTGTGTTTTTCACAAATTTATGTGAGACAATGTGATATTATACTTACAGAATCGATTGTAACACTCACGCTGACACACTGTTGCAAGATGGCCACTATTACTAGAAACACGCCTATGGGCAGTTCTTAATAAGGGACAATGCTTAAAAGGGCCGCGCAGTTTATGTCAGTTGTCCCATTATCTTCTTGAGAAAGCCTGACCAAGTCGGGGGAAACGCATTGAGGAAATACATGTCCTGACCCCAATAGCGGTAAGATTACCCCGAGCCTCAATGTTATTGCAAGATCACTGAGACTGAATAGTGACCATCACAGAACCAAAAGAGGCACCTAAGGGAATCCGCAGGAGTCTGTTGGACACGCTATTAATCAAATTAATTTTAGCAAGTGCACATGTTGTAGCGCTTACCGTATGTTTTAATAAATTACATTTGAGTCTGAGTTTGCGCTCTGTTCTTTTTCTTCTACTACAGATTGACCTTTTATTCAAACTAAGGGAACTTCGGTTAGAAGAGTGGCACCCGATCCAGGACACAGTTAACAACACATGTTGGATTACTACAGTGGGAACTTTTTAATGCCGAAGGGAATCCATTAGGCAAAAGAGTATATCAACTGGAGACTGGTATCGTTACAACTCTCTTGTATTGACTGTGTTTTCATTGAGTAAAGACTTGGGCACTAGTACACAAATGTAATATCCCATTGGATGCTTGTGACTTGTGTCTTTAAGTTATACCACTTCTCAATATTTAAGGTTATGGATATCTTTTGTACTCTGATTGTGGTTATAATATCCTTTATTCCCCCTAGTTCAAGTTTAGATAGCACTGTAAATATTCTGTGTGCTTTTTAGATTTACAGATTGATTACTGGAGATCAGTCATCTGGTCGGCTGCTAATGTGTACAGGCTGCTGGATCTGCTCTATTGTAGTGCCCTGCTCTTGTGAGTAGGATTAATTCACTTTGTGCATCGTTTGTCCCTATATTGGAAGATGTTGCACCAAGAGGCACCCTTTCTCTTTGCTATATCTCTACAGTTGATTTCCTACACAGAAGATCTCTAACCTCCGTTATTCGAAAGGAGCTGCCATATCGTGTTGCCTCTTTGTTTATTTTCAGTTGTAGGGGGCTTAGCGATGCATTTTTTCAGTTATTTGGGTCTTGTTACTATTATTTATATTCTTAATAATATTTTTTCCTTTCTGTTTATAGGGATTGTGTGCTCCCTTTTTTATAAGGAGGCCTATCTATCAAGCTCCGAAAGGAGCTTGAAGGGCCGTGTTTCTGGCGGGTCTTCAGACTCACCAGAATCAGCAGTTATGAAGCAGCTGTCTAAAGACTGCTGCTCCATAACCCTGTCCGCCTGCTCTGAGCAGGCGGACAGACATTGACGCAATTCAACCCGATCGAGTACGATCGGGTTGATTGACACCTTCCTGCTGGCAGCCCATTGGCTGTGAGTCTGCAGGGGGCGGCGTTGCACCAGCAGCTCTTGTGAGCTGCTGGTGCAATGTTAAATACGGAGAGCGTATTGCTCTCCGCATTCAGCATGGTCTTGCGGACCTGATCCACACTGTCGGATCAGGTCCGCAAGACCTTTGTTAAATTGGCCTCAAGGTGTTTGCCTGCAAAGGGCTATAATGTATATATACATAGATAGATAGATGAAAGATGATAGATAGATAGATAGATATATAGATAGATAGATAGAGATAGATAGATAGATAGATAGATAGATAGATATTCTTTATTAACACTTTTTTTCATTGGGAGAGAAGGGGAGTGGGGTCATAACAAGTCATTGGCACCCTGATGACTGACAGGCATGTGATTAACTACCATGATCGCTGGCCTAGGGTGGCCTCCATAATGTTATTTCTGCAATGCTTCACTCGAGAGTCACACAGAAATAGTGGAACCTCAACTCTGTAGGTGAAAAAAACAGCGTTTTCACAGCCCATGACACGGCTGCTCTACAATGTATGCGAGTGTCTTTAAAGGGACCTTAAACACTAAATAAATGCTAGATAGAATGATGCATTCAAAGACAAGATTAGTCTGAGAATAACATATAGATGTATTTTTTAAAGTTGCATTAGCTGTTTAAATATTGACAAAATAAGTGTAAAATGTCAGTGTCTATAAAACAATGGGGGCTGCCATTTTGTTACTTAGGTTACCTTCTCTGCTGTGGCCAATTAGGGACAGTTATAAATAGGTCACTAGAGTGTGCAGCCAATGGCTGTGTGGAATATAGCAGGGTTCTGCACTTCCACTTCTAACAGGAACTGAAAAGCTCACAATTTCTGAATGGAATTACAGGGAAAGGGGGCAAAATAAATAATGAAAGTATATTGCAGAGTTTTTTTTATAAATACGATTTATCATTTTATATTACTATCTCAAAGTGTTTAATGTCCCTTTAAGGCCTTAAGGACAGACGCCGTAGCTTGTATGGCATGACAGGTTAAAAAATAAAGTGATGGATGGGCATGATGAGGTGATACCAGTTCACCAATGTCTGGTTTTATGTAAATCACCACATTTAGACATCTGGATTTGATTTATTTGCTTAGATAATATTTGTACAATTGCAGCAATAAACAAACTTTATAGAAAATGTATTCTGTTTATGTAGTGCACACCACACAGGTTATGCCAGCAGACAGAAGAATGGAAAAGCACCAACAAACTACTGTGCGCAAAATTACTGAGACATGCACCACAGACATTTCCTATGTTTCCTGCTAATAAAAAGTCATTACACACTGTGCAGTTAATGTTATCAATATGTGCTAATGCACCGCACTGCTAAAACAAAGAGCGCACGCCTTCTGTACAAGTGGCAGCAATCTATCAAAGTGTAAGTTGCTGGAAAACCCAAACCACAATGACAGGAAAAGCTTTGAAAGCAAAGGGTTGTAAAACTTCACATACAGAATGGAAAGTTGTTTTGCTTTAGGCATCACTGATAAAGCTTGTGACAATTAGCGCCCCTCTCAGTAATTCCTCTGCCCCTCAGGAGGTAGAACTGCCCACTTGGGAACCACTGCTCAAACACTTTTTGCCCCTTTAATAACATCATCCTTCATATTTAAGTGAAACATATGTTCTATAGCGCTAATAGTTTTTCAGAGGAATTAACTATTTGTGAAAGACAATCATTCATTGGGGTTGTGGGGTTTTAAATTGTTTGTTATTTTCAAAAATTTCACATGTGGATGAGTGAATTTTAGCTTCAAAAATATGATGTTGTTGTTGTTTGACAGATAAATTATTTGGATCTTTATTGCATCAAAAAGCATAGTAAGTTTGTGCATATTTTTGTTTGCAAAATTCTTGTTCATAGTAACCCAGCACTCAGATCTGTTTCTTGCTATTACCCATAAAATGTGCTAGATGTCACTCTCTTTACATAATATTGTCTTACCTTAAGGCACAGTAACATTATTTCATAAACTTATCATGCTACTTGCGGTTACTGTCTTTTTCACACCCATGAAAACAAATAGTATATGATTAATATTTAAACAAATGAGTTATCCTCAGTTTCAAGCATTTGTTTATTTCCGACACCAGATATATAAGATCAGAAGCGCAACTCAAATTATATTTATTTTTAAATTATTTTATTCTCAGTTGTCAATGACAATTATTTATTTCTTTTCCTCGGATACATACCCTGTTCCATACACATTGCTTCATGGTATTTTTCTTAAACTGATACTTATCACAGTGTTTAAAATGAGGGCTAGATTACAAGTAGCAGGAAATTTATCAGCCCCGCTCCAGCGTAAACTGTGCTATAAGTAACTTTTTTGCCTGTGTGGGATTGCGTGCGTATTACAAGTTAATTTTATATATATATACATTATTTAAAAATTTTCTACAGTATGTATAATTTTTTATATTTATTATTATTTTTTAATATTTTATATTTAATATATCAAGAATGCACTTTGAGATTAGTAATTGTTAATGTGCGCTAACCCAACACTGCGTTAGACCTAAATCACGAAACACTAATTGTGTCCTCTCACGATCTTGTTTACTTTCAACTTGTATACAAGGGCTATTTCTGTCACATGCAAAAACGCAGTGCAAACAATATTCCTCATGTGCAAAAGTTAGTGCACCACTTGCAATTTAGCCCTAAATGTTTTAAATAATTTTTTTAATGTAATTTGTTGCGATTGTCATTGATAATGGAGGCACATGCATCTGTATAGGGTTTGAAAGTGGTTATATTTCTAGACTGTAACATCTATACACTTGATTTCCTCTTTACTTTTTATTATAAGCTTCTCTATTATTATTATTATTATTATTTTTTAATATAAGCGTATCTATTCCATTGTTTCTCTTATTTTATTCTAATTCAATATAATGCATACCACAATGATCGTCCAAATGAAGTGTTTTTTTAAAGATCAGAGAGCATTATGGGGTAGATTTACAATAGGTCGAGCTATAGCTAATCATGTCCATTCAACCTCACTAAATGCTGAGAGCATACACTGTAGGCATTTAACGTTGCACAAGCATTTCTGGTAAAATGGTTGAGCAATGCCGCCCCCTGCTCAACAGCTCAACCGCTGCTTCTTAACTTCCGTTTCCGGCGTAGTCGGAGGAAGCAGCATTCACTGCTTGGTAAATCTACCCCCAAGTGTCTACATAATAGTTAAACAATACATTGGGGCACATTTTCAAAAGCTCACTACATGAAAAACAAATTCCATCAGTACTACAAGATCTCTCACAGGATCCTAGAAAGGAAGTTTTCTACTAAAGGGAAAGTAAAGTTTTTTTATGATTCAGATAGAGCATGCAATTTGCAACGTTTAAATTTACTTGTATTAAAAGGCTCAATACATGATATCTGACTCATCAAACATGAACTGGTAGCAATACAGAAAAACAATAATTACAACCAGAATACATTGAAACCCTGTTTGCAAAATAGAATTCGTAAATGTAATGGCTAAAGGGACATGAAACGCAATTTTTTTTTTATGAATCAGCTAGAGCATGCTGTTTTAAACCACTTTAATTACTTTTATTGGGTTAGATTACAAGTGCAGCGCTAATTTATAGCACACATGTAAACGGGCAAATTCGCCCGTTTACGGGCACACGATAAATAACCAGCCATTACAAGGGCTCCTAAAATTAACCAGAGATCAGATCTCTGGTAATTTTAAAAATGTCCACCAATTGCCCCCAAACTTAAAGTGATTGTAAAGTTTAATGAATTAATACCCAGCATCAAAAAATAATGTTAAAAAATTAAACTTTACAAAGATGCTTCTTTTATTAAATATTTACTGTTAAATTATAGTAAACATACTGCCGTTCCTCCACCCGCATCTCCTACTGTATTGAGCAGATCGATGATGAATCCGGCTTCCTCCAATCATTGCGTGCCCCCTTTGGCGTCCAGTTCGAAGATGCGGCCAGAGGAATGGCGGTATGTTTACCAAAACTCAGTGGTAAATATTTTTAAAAAGAAGTGTCTTTGTAAAGTTTAATGAATTAAAGTGCCCCCGTTTTTAAGATTATTTTTAGATACTAGGCAATAATTCATTAAACATTACAATCACTTTAAGTGTGAGGCTCCTTAAAAAATTTAAAAAAATATGAGCATCTTTAATTTTTTTTAAATTAACCGTACAAAGCAGATTTTAGGGGTTAAAGTGTGCGGATGTGGGGTGTTAGAAAAAAAAGTGCCTTTACATTGCAGTATATGGGGATTGTGTGTTCACTGTAAATATATATGTATATGCTTATATACAGTACACATACAGTATATTTATGTGTTAATATGTGCATATCTATACTATAATTGCGTTTGTAACAGATCCGTCGCCGTTGCCAGTTGTGCACGCAACCTCAATGGAATGTTGGCAGCTTTCACCACCCTGCAATTTTTGGAATCCACCGGGATGCAGCATAGGCAAACAGAGCATTACAAAAAAAAAAAAAACTAACCGCCCGCAATAAGTATTAGAAGAAAAACTAACCGCACCGCAATAAGTATAAAAAAAAAAAAAACCTAACCGCCCGCAATAAGTATTTAAAAAAAACTAACCGCCATCAATAAGTATTAAGAAAAAAACTAACCACCAGCAATAAGTATTAAGAAAAAAACTAACCGACCGCAATAAGTATTAAGAAAATAACTAACCACCAGCAATAAGTATTAAGAAAAAAACTAACCACCAGCAATAAGTATTAAGAAAAAAACTAACCACCAGCAATAAGTATTAAGAAAAAAACTAACCGCCCGCAATAAGTATTAAGAAAAAAACTAACCGACCGCAATAAGTATTAAAAATAAAAACAAAACGCCCGCAATAAGTATTAAAAAAAACAACCAACTTCCTAATAAAATTATTAACCCCTAAATCCGCAACCCCAACATCGCAAACCACCTAATACATCAATTAACCCCAAAACCGGCATTAACCCACATAGCTAATTAACCTAATAAATCTATTAACCCCTAAACCGCCATTAATCCACCTCACAATTAACATAATAAATCTATTAACCCCTAAACCGCCAAACCCCACAACGCAAATAACTCATCACTAAGCCCCCTAGCCTAACACCCCCTAAATTAACCCTATTACATAAATTAAAATTATCCTAAATTACAATTAAAATAAAAAAACCTAACATTACTTTAAAAATAAAGAAAACTATCCGCTAGATTTAGAGTTCTGCGGCCAAAGGGGTGCGTTAGCTACGCGTGCTTTTTTTCCCCTGCACATTTTAAATACCGCTGGTATTTAGAGTTCACAGAATGGCTGCTTTCGGCTCCAAAAAGGGAGCGTATAGCATATTTACCGCCACTGCAACTCTCAATACCGGCGGTGCTTACGGACACGGCCAGCTTCAAAAATGTGCTCGTGCACGATTCCCCCAAAGGAAACAATGGGGCCGTTTGAGCTGAAAAAAAGTCTAACACCTGCAAAAAAGCAGCGTTCAGCTCCTAACGCAGCCCCATTGTTTCCTATGGGGAAACACTTCCTATGTCTGCACCTAACACCCTAACATGTACCCCTAGTCTAAACACCCCTAACCTTACACTTATTAACCCCTAATCTGCCGCCCCCGCTATCGCTGACTCCTGCATATTATTATTAACCCCTAATCTGCCGCTCCGTACACCGCCGCAACCTACATTATCCCTATGTACCCCTAATCTGCTGCCCCTAACACCACCGACCCCTATATTATATTTATTAACCCCTAATCTGCCGTCCCCAACGTCGCCGCTACCTACCTACAATTATTAACCCCTAATCTGCCGACCGGACCTCACCGCTACTATAATAAATGTATTAACCCCTAATCCGCCTCACTCCCGCCTCAATAACCCTATAATAAATAGTATTAACCCCTAATCTGCCCTCCCTAACATCACCGACACCTAACTTCAAGTATTAACCCCTAATCTGCCGACCGGACCTCACCGCTACTCTAATAAATTTATTAACCCCTAAAGCTAAGTCTAACCCTAACACTAACACCCCCCTAAATTAAATATAATTTAAATCTAACGAAATAAATTAACTCTTATTAAATAAATTAATCCTATTTAAATCTAAATACTTACCTGTAAAATAAACGCTAATATAGCTACAATATAAATAATAATTATATTGTAGCTATTTTAGGATTTATATATATTTTACAGGCAACTTTGTATTTATTTTAACCAGGTACAATAACTATTAAATAGTTATTTACTATTTAATAGCTACCTAGTTAAAATAATTTCAAAATTACCTGTAAAATAAATTCTAACCTAAGTTACAATTAAACCTAACACTACACTATCAATAAATTAATTAAATAAAATACCTACAATTATCTACAATTAAACCTAACACTACACTATCAATAAATAAATTAAATACAAATAAATACACTAACTAAAGTACAAAAAATAAAAAAAGAACTAAGTTACAAAAAATAATAAAAGAACTGTTACAAAAAATAAAAAAATATTTGCAAACATTATAAAAATATTACAACAATTTTAAACTAATTACACCTACTCTAAGCCCCCTAATAAAATAACAAAGCCCCCCAAAATAAAAAAGTGCCCTACCCTATTCTAAAATAAAGATAGAAAAGCTCTTTTACCTTACCAGCCCTTAAAAGGGCCTTTTGCGGGGCATGCCCCAAAGAATTCTGCTCTTTGCCTGAAAAAAACCATACAATACCCCCCCAACATTACAACCCACCACCCACATACCCCTAATCTAACCCAAACCCCCCTTAAATAAACCTAACACTAAGCCCCTGAAGATCTCCCTACCTTATCTTCACCACACCGAGTATCACCGATCGGTCCAGAAGAGGCTCCAAAGTCTTCATCCAAGCCCAAGCGGGGGCTGAAGAGATCCATCATCGGGCTGAAGAGGTCCATCATCGGGCTGAAGAAGTCCATCATTGGGCTGAAGTCTTGATCCAAGCGGCTGCTGAAGAAGTCCATCATCGGGCTGAAGTCTTCTATCAAGCGGCATCTTCAATCTTCTTTCTTCCGGATCCATCTTCATCCCGCCGACACGGAACATCCATCCTGGCCGACGACTTCCCGATGAATGACGATTCCTTTAAATGATGTCATCCAAGATGTCGTCCCTCGAATTACGATTGGCTGATAGGATTCTATCAGCCAATCGGAATTAAGGTAGGAAAATTCTGATTGGCTGATGGAATCAGCCAATCAGATTCAAGTTCAATCCGATTGACTGATCCAATCAGCCAATCAGATTAAGCTTGCATTCTATTGGCTGATCGGAACAGCCAATAGAATGCGAGCTCAATCTGATTGGCTGATTCCATCAGCCAATCAGAATTTTCCTACCTTATTTCGAGGGACACCATCTTGGATGACGTCATTTAAAGGAACCGTCATTCGTCGGGAAGTCGTCGGCCAGGATGGATGTTCCACGTCGGCGGGATGAAGATGGATCCGGAAGAAAGGAGATTGAAGATGCCGCTTGATAGAAGACTTCAGCCCGATGATGGACCTCTTCAGCCGCCGCTTGGATCAAGACTTCAGCCCGATGATGGACCTCTTCATCCGCCGCTTGGATCGTGAGGTCCGGTCGGCAGATTAGGGGTTAATACTTGAAGTTAGATGTTGGTGATGTTAGGGAGGGCAGATTAGGGGTTAATACTATTTATTATAGGGTTATTGAGGCGGGAGTGAGGCGGATTAGGGGTTAATAACTTTATTATAGTAGCGGTGAGGTCCGGTCGGCAGATTAGGGGTTAATAATTGTAGGTAGGTGGCGGCAATATTATGTAGGGGTCGGCGGTGTTAGGGGCAGCAGATTAGGGGTACATAGGGATAACGTAGGTTGCGGCGGTGTGCGGTCGGCAGATTAGGGGTTAAAAAAAATTATTAGAGTGGCGGCGATGTGTGGGGACCTCGGTTTAGGGGTACATAGGTAGTTTATGGGTGTTAGTGTACTTTAGAGCACAGTAGTTAGGAGCTTTATAAACCTGCTTTAGCCCATAAAGCTCTTAACTCCTGGCTTTTTGCTGCGGCTGGAGTCTTGTCGTTAGATTTCTAACGCTCACTTCAGCCAAGACTCTAAATACCGGCGTTAGGAAGATCCCATTGAAAAGATAGGATACGCAATTGGCGTAGGGGGATCTGCGGTATGGAAAAGTCGTGGCTGCAAAGTGAGCGTTAGACCCTTTCCTGACTGACTCTAAATACCAGCGGACGGCCAAAACCAGCGTTAGGGGCTCCTATCACCGAACTCTAAATCTAGGCGTAAGTTTAAACTAATCTAAAATTACAGAAATTAAAAAAGTCTAACATTACAGAAAATAAAAAAGTCTAACATTACGCAAAATAATAAACCACATTATCCAAAATAAAAAAATTAAACCTGATCCCTATGAAAATAAAAAAGCCCCCCCCCCAAATAAAAAACACCCTAAGAATAAACTACCATAGCCCTTAAAAGGGCTTTTTGTAGGGCATTGCCCTAAAGAAATTAGCTCTTTCACATTAAAAATAAACCAAGTCCCCTCAACAGTAAAACCCCACCCACCAAACCCACCAAAATAAAAAACCTAATACTAAAGAAACCTAAACTACCCATTGCCCTTAAAGGGGCATTTGTATGGGCATTGCCCTTAAAAGGGCATTCAGCTCTTTACTGCCCTTAAAAAGGGCATGCAGCTCTTTTTCAATTACCCAAATCCCTAATCTTAAAAAAAAAAAAAAAACTAACACTAAGCCCCAAATAAGTACTCACGGTTCCTGAAGTCTGGCAGAAAAGGTCTTCAAGGGCTGGATGAGGATGGATGTCCGGTCTTCCAAAACTGTAAGTGGATCTTTGGGGGTTAGTGTTAGGTTTTATTAAGGGTTTATTGGGTGGGTTTAATTTTTATCTTAGGGTTTGGGCATGTAAAAAAGCTGAATGCCCTTTTAAGGGCAATGCCCATCCAAATGCCCTTTTCAGGGCAATGGGTAGCTTAGGTTTTTTAGATAGACTTTTATTTGGGGGGGTTGGTTGTGTGGGTGGTGGGTTTTACTGTTGGGGGATGTTTGTATTTTTATTTGCCAGGTAAAAGAGCTGATTTCTTTGGGGCAATGCCCTGCAAAAGGCCCTTTTAAGGGCTATTGGCAGTTTAGTTTAGGCTAGGGGTTTTATTATTTTAGGGGGCTTTTTTATTTTGATAGGTCTATTAGATTAGGAGTAATTAGTTTAAATATATGATCATTTCAGGTGGGTGTCTAGGCAGCGGCCATGAATGGTCGCAATTTCAGGAGCTCGTGACATGAGGTGGATAATCCGCCTATTATCTATGAAACACCAGACCATCTTGCCATAAAACTATTATATATCTCTGTAGTGGAATCTGAGTATCTCGCTGACACTCTGTTTGGTGTTTTTATGACTGCAGTCTCCTGAACTAGACCGCTGAGGCCCTTGGCGGCGGACTTACTTCGGATCTCAGCACCCCCGCCTAAACGCGGGTAAATACAGTCGGGAATACTGTTTTTAATCTAACTACATTGATATATTGCAACCCATCAGCTTACTAGTCATTGGGGAAATCTTTCATGCTATTCAGACTTTATTAGATGACTTTGAACGTAAGTTTTGTGAGTCACTGGCGGCCTTGATCCCACCATTACAGCCTGGAGGTATACAGGCAGATAGATCAACATCGAGATGTGCTACCAATGAAGCGATCACAAGGCCCAATAGCAACATGTGGCGATTGACTCCCCAGCTACCTACTTCTCAGGCGCTAGATCTGCGCATTGAACCTGCAGCACAAGAGCCCAGTGTGTCATCAGTGATCGCTCTTGTCCTCACTTCGGGGGAATGCAGCCGACACCCTGGACCGGGACATGAGACATCTACACCGCACAAGAAGACTGTGAAGAGGGTGCGCAACAGCTATTAGACACACTTCTATATAGCTGCCATGACACAAGGGACACCACATATAATGAGATCGGTCCACTAATATCAGAACTAAGTGATCCTTATAGCACACCAGATGGACTGCAACAGGGGGAGATTTGGATCCTCAGTGCAAAATTTGTGTCACAGCCTCATAGCTTCTACAGAAGATTGTTCTTGCAGCAAGTCTGTATCCAAGATGTTGAACATATGGCGCTGCTTCTAAAGTCGGACACCTTCAGTGTAAATACCAGAGTATGTACTCTTATTAAGAGGGGTGTGGGATAGGTGCTGGGTATATTCCCTTGCTCACTTTACAGGTTCACTTTGGCATCATGAGAACTGGTAGAATATCCCACCCTAGCATGACATTTATGAAGGTTTTCAACCGGATGACATGTAGTCAGTAATATTGAATCTCTAACCTCTTTGGCTTACCGGATATGTACGATATGCTATGTGCCTGCAGCTGGTAATCCAATTCTGGGTCTGTATAAGGGAAAGATTACTTGATGATATTGTTCAATTTAACTATTAAGCATTTCATTGCATGCGGTATTCTTTTACTTTTTTGCAATATAACCACATAACTGTCTGCAGGAGTTTACTTATCTTGGTCTTATCCCTTTATTGTATAAGGCTTTAGTTATTAGGTACCCATTTACTCTAGTTTTTCAGTCACATCCACTATATAATCTTAATGACCCTTAATGCTAGGTAGAGGATTTAGTTTCCATTATAATATTTCTTCCACAAGGTTTGCTATATAATAAGTGTATCCCTCTATCATAAACCTCTTTCCTGGATGATAGGAGTATATCCCATATATATGTGCTTATGGTTAATTACTTTAGGACTTTTACTGGATATAATACACTGATCATTATATATACGCCTTGAGAATCCCAGTATTCACCTTCCTAAGCATTGATATAAAGGTTTCTTGGCTTATTATTATAATCCTGCATGGTCCTCTCTACAGCTGGAGGTGTAGGGTTACAATACATTTTAGTTTATGTTACACTACAGTGCTACCTTACCCTATATATTAGCAAACACTGTTTTTTGGGGGGGTTTTCTCTCTTTTTTGTTCCATATTAAATAAACCCTGAGAGACAACATAACTAGTAAGCATGACTCTGTTATTCTTTTGTTATGCCAGTATTAGGTATTGTAAGTGCTATTGCTAATCTTATGGACCATTGGGCGCGATAACCACATAATAGCTACACATATTTTCTCAGATGTGCTTGATTTATTAGGTGTGGAACCCTCATACTCAAGTTGTAGAGTTTCCCCATGACAACTATTATTTATTATTCATGTTTGATGGATTTACCTTTAAGGCTTTATCCTATATTACATTATGATGTCTCAGGTTGTGGTTACACATTAGACCTAATTATAGTCCTGAGGGTCCAAGTCTGGCCGTATATGTTTTATCTTTACTGTTATTTTAAGATGCAACCTATTGTTAATACTTAGTTTCCATCACAACACAAAGTCTTTAAAATATTGTTATATTGTTTATTTCATATAGATAAAATATGGTTCATCATTTGGGATCCAAAAGTGGTCTCCTCAAGATCTAGTCTACCCTCTATAGCTGCTTGTATGTACTACCACCAAGAGGTCCAAAAGTGGCCTCATCTGTTAAGCTAAGTGTAAATAGTTTGTATGGCAAACCTATATGTATATGATACTCCCGTCTTATCAACTTGTAATGTTTTACCTTGTTTGGTATATTTTGACTGAAAGTAAGGAAATGACCTTTCTTTGCAATTCTCAGTGACGGTATTACTGTACGAATGTTTTGAATTGAACCTCAATAAAAATTATTTTTTAAAAAAAAATAATAAAAAAAAAAATATATATATATATATATATATATATATATGATAATTTATTTTTTATTTTGTGTAATATAGTGGGGGGGTTGTAATTTAGTTAATTGTATTTGATTAATGTACTTTATTTAATTTTAGTGTAATGTTAGGTTTAACTGTAAGGTTTTATTCTACAGGTAAATTTGTATTTATTTTAACTAGGTAGTTAGTAAATAGTTAATAACTATTTAATAACTAATCTACCTAGTTAAAATAAATACAAACTTACATGTGAAATAAAAATAAAACATTAGCTTGATACAATATAAATATTAGTTATATTGTAGCTAGCTTAGGTTTTATTTTACAGGTAAGTATTTATTTAGTTTTAAATAGGAATAATTTAGGTATTAATTGTTATTTTTATTTGGAATTATTTTAATTATGTTAACCCTTTGAGTGCTAATGACGGCTCTGAGCCGTCACAGAGTTTCTCACCCTTGAGGGAGATCTGGGGGCTCCTAACTGCTCCTACCCCGGCGATCGTGCCTGTAGAGTGACAGGCATCGCCGGGGATTCACGTGATGCGCTGTGACGTCACGCGCAATGACGTGATGATGTCACTGCGCAACTTTATTTATACTTAACAATGTTAAGTATAGGAGGAGGGGGCATGCTGCTTAGAAACCTGTATCTCAGGCATCTAAGCAGCTACAGACCCCCAAGACCCACTGTTGGAAAGGTAATCGCCTAACCTTTACAACAGTGTAACAGTGTCTTGTGGGTCTGTAAAAAAAAAAAAAGTTTAAAAAAATTAGACTTAGGGTTATGTTTAGGGGTTAATAACTTTAGTATAGTGGTGGCGACATTGGGGCAGCAGATTAGGGGTTAATAAGTGTAGTTAGGTGGCGGCGATTTTGGGGGCAGCAGATTAGGGGTTATTAACAGTAATGTAGGTTGCGGCGATGTTAGGGACAGCAGATTGGGGTTAATAAGTTTATGTAGGTGGCGACGACATGGGGGGGCAGCAGTTTACGGGTTAATAATATTTAACTAGTGTTTGCGATGTGGGAGTGCGGCGGTTTAGGGGTTAATATGTTTATTATAGTGGTGGGGATGTCCGGAGCGGCAGATTAGGGGTTAATAATTTTATTTTAGTGTTTGTGATGCGGGAGGGCCTCGATTTAGGGGTTAATAGGTAGTTTATGGGTGTTAGTGTACTTTGTAGCATTTTAGTTATGAGTTTTATGGTACAGCTTTGTAACGTAAAACTCACAACTACTGACTTTCAGGTGGCGGTACAGATCTTGTAGTTATAGGCTGTACCGCTCACTTTTTGGCTGGACAGGAAAACTTGTAATACCAGCGCTATGGAAGTCCCATTGAAAAATGACTTTTTGAAAGGTGCGGTAGTTATGTTGCTTGACGGCCAAAAAGGTGTGCGGTACAGCTATACCTGCAAAACTTGTAATAGCAGCGGTAGTGAAAAAGAGCCATAACGATGCTTTTTCACTCATAACGCACAACTCGTAATCTAGCTGATAGTTCATTCAGTCAGTGTCTAGAAAATGTACATATGTCAAAGTATTATCAGGCAAAATTAGCAACACCTCACGGATACCACAAACCCCAACGAAATCACAGAAGGGTTAATGTCTGCACCGTATATAATAGGATATATGCTATTTTGCACAAAAGTAAATACATACGGCTAGATTACGAGTTTTGCGGTAAGATGGGTGCGTTGCTAACTTGCACGTTATTCTCACCGTTCACTTACCTACAGCGCTGGTATTACAGGTTTTCAGAAACCCTGTGTTATTAGGCAAGAAGTGAGCGTAGAGCAAAATTGTGCTCCATACCGCACTCCAATACCAGCAGTGCTTAAGTCAGCGGTGAGCTGGTTGTACGTGCTCATGTACGATTTCCCCATAGACATCAATGGGGAGAGCTGGTTGAAAAAAAGCCTAACACCTGTAATAAAGCAGCATAAAGCTCAGTAACGCAGCCCCATTGATTCCTATGGGGAAACACATTTTATGTTTACACCCTAACATGAACCCCGAGTCTAAACACCCCTAATCTTACACTTATTAACCCCTAATCTGCCGCCCCCGACATCACTGACACCTACATTATACTTATTAACCCCTAATCTGCCGCTCCGGACATCGCCGCCACTATAATAAACATATTAACCCCTAAACCGCCGCACTCCCCCATCGCAAACACTAGTTAAATATTATTAACCCCTAATCTGCCGCCCCTAACATCGCCGCCACCTACCTACATTTATTAACCCCTAATCTGCCACCCCCAACTTCGCCGCCACTATATACTAAAGTTATTAACCCCTAAACCGAAGTCTAACCCTAACACCCCCTAACTTAAATATAATTAAAATAAATCTAAATAAAACTTACTATTAATAACTAAATCATTCCTATTTAAAACTAAATACTTACCTGTAAAATAAACCCTAAGCTAGCTACAATCCTATATAATAAAAGGCCAAGTGTGTTTGTCCGAAGCTGTCATGCGCAGTTGAGACAGCACAAGGACAAACACACCTGGCCTTTGAGTCCCTAGCTGAAGATCTGTGCCACGGCAGACGTGGGCGTGACCGGGTGTGGCCGGGGGCATGGCTGGACGTGAAGGGGTGTGGCCGGCATGAATGGTCGAGAAGGAGCGTGGCCGGGCATGAAGGGGGCATGGCCGGGCGCGGTCGCGTGGTAGATGGAAGATGGGAGAGAGATAGAGAGAGGGGAGAGAGATAGAGAGAGGGGAGAGAGATAGAGAGGGGGGAGAGAGAGAGGGGGAGAGAGACAGCAAAAGACAGGGGGGAGAGAGACAGCAAAAGAGAGGGGGGAGAGAGACAGCAAAAGAGAGACGGGGAGAGAGACAACAAAATAGAGGGGGGAGAGAGACAGCAAAAGAGAGGGTGGAGAGAGACAGCAAAAGAGAGGGGAGAGAGACAGCAAAATAGAGGGGGGAGAGAGACAGCAAAAGAGAGAGGGGGAGAGAGACAGCAAAAGAGAGGGGGGATAGAGACAGCAAAAGAGAGAGGGGAAGAGAGACAGCAAAAGAGAGGGGGAGAGAGCGCAAAAGAGTGGGGGAGAGAGCGCAAAAGAGAGGGGGGGAAGAGCGCAAAAGAGATGGGGAGAGAGAGAGCGCAAAAGAGAGGGGGGAAGAAAGAGCGCAAAAGAGAGGGGGGAGAGAGAGCGCAAAAGAGAGAGGGGAAGAGAGAGCACAAAAGAGGGGGTAGAGAGAGAGCGCAAAAGAGAGGGGGGAAGAGCGCAAAAGAGAGGGGGAGAGAGCGCAAAAGAGAGGGGGGGAGAGAGACAGCAAAAGAGAGAGGGGGAGAGAGACAGCAAAAGAGGGGGGGAGAGACAGCAAAAGAGAGAGGACAAGAGAGACAGCAAAAGAGGGGGAAGAGACAGCAAAAGAGAGGGGGAGAGAGACAACAAAAGAGAGGGGGGATAGAGACAGCAAAAGAGAGAATGGGAGTGAGAGAGCAAAAGAGAGGGGGAAGCGAGAGCGCAAAAGAGGGGGGAGAGAGAGCGCAAAAGAGAGGGGGGAAGAGCGCAAAAGAGAGGGGGGGAAGAGCACAAAATAGAGGGGGGAGAGAGAGGGCAAAAGAGAGGGTGGAGAGAGCGCAAAAGACAGGAGTGGAGAGAGATCGCAAAAGAGAGGGGGAGAGAGAGCGCAAAAGACAGGGGGAGAGAGAGCGCAAAAGAGAGGGGTTGAGAGAGCGCAAAAGAGAGGGGGAGAGAGAGCGCAAAAGAGAGGGGGAGAGAGAGCACAAAAGAAAGGGTGGGAAAGAGAGTGCAAAAGAGAGGGGAGAGAGAGCGCAAAAGAGAGGGGAGAGAGAGCACAAAAGAGAGGGGGGAGAGAGAGTGCAAAAGAGAGGGGAGAGAGAGAGGGGGAGAGAGCGCAAAAGAGATGGGGAAAGAGCACAAAAGAGAGGGGAGAGAGAGAGTGCAAAAGAGAGGGGGAGAGAGCGCAAAAGAGAGGGGATAGAGCGCAAAAGAGAGGGGGAGAGAGAGCGCAAAAGAGAGGGAGAGAGAGCGCAAAAGAGAGGGGGAGAGAGAGAGCGCAAAAGAGAGGGGAGAGAGCGCAAAAGAGAGGGGGACAGAGAGAGAGCGCAAAAGAGAGGGGGAGAGAGAGAGCGCAAAAGAGAGGGGGAGAGAGAGAGAGAGCGCAAAAGGGAGGGGGAGAGAGAGAGCGCAAAAGAGAGGGGGAGAGAGAGAGCACAAAATAGAGGGGGAGAGAGCGCAAAAGAGAGGGGGAGAGAGAGTGCAAAAGAGAGGGGGAGAGAGCGCAAAAGAGAGGGGGAGAGAGAGCACAAAAGAGAGGCGGAGAGAGAGAGAGCAAAAGAAAGGGGGGAGAGAGAGAGCGCAAAAGAGGGGGGGAGAGAGAGAGCAAAAGAGAGGGGGAGAGAGAGAGCTCAAAATAGATGGGGAGAGAGCTCAAAAGAGAGGGGGGAGAGAGAACGCAAAAGATAGGGGGAGAGAGAGAGCTCAAAAGAGAGGGGGAAAGAGAGAGCGCAAAAGAGAGGGGGGAGAGAGAACGTAAAAGAGAGGGGGAGAGAGAGAGTGCAAAAGAGAGAAAGGAAGAGAGAGAGCGCAAAAGAGAGGGGGGAGAGAGAGAGCTCAAAAGAGAGGGGGAGAGAGAACGCAAAAGAGAGGGGGGAGAGAGAGAGCGCAAAAGAGAGAGGGAGAGAGAGAGAGAGCACAAAAGAGAGGGGGGAGAGAGAGAGCTCAAAAGAGAGGGGGGAGAGAGAAAGCTCAAAAATGAGGGGGAGAGAGAGAGCAAAAGAGAGGGGGAGGGAGAGAGCGCAAGAGGTGGGACTGCTGTACTGCAAAAAATGGCCCATGTGAACGGGCTTTAGGACTAGTAATATATATACAATTAACTAAATTCAATACAATTAGCTAAATTACAAACAAAAAAACACTAAATTCCAATAGCCCTTAAAAGGGCCTTTTGCGGGGCATTGCCCCAAAGAAATCATCTCTTTTACCTGTAAAAAAAATACAAACAACCACCCCAACAGTAAAACCCACCACCCACACAACCAACCCCCCAAATAAAATCCTAACTAAAAAAACTTAATCTCCCCATTGCCCTGAAAAGGGCATTTGGATGGGCATTGCTCTTAAAAGGGCATTTAGCTCTATTGCAGCCCAAACCCCTAATCTAAAAATAAAACCACCCAATACACCCTTAAAAAATCCTAACACTAACCCCTGAAGATCCACTTAAAGTTTTGAAGAGCCGACATCGATCGCCAACGAAGCCGAGAGAAGTCTTCATCCAAGCGGCAAGAAGTCCTCAATGAAGCCGGCAGAAGTTGTCTTCCAGACGGGCAGAAGTCTCACCCAGACGGCATCTTCTATCTTCATCCTTCCGACGCGGAGCTGCTCCATCTTCAAGACATCCGGCGCGGAGCATCCTCTTCAATCGATGGCTTCTTCTACAATGAAGGTTCCTTTAAATGACGTCATCCAAGATGGCGTCCCTTAGATTCCGAATTAAGGTTGAAAAAATCCTATTGGCTGATGCAATCAGCCAACAGGATTGAACTTCAATCCTATTGGCTGATCCAATCAGCCAATAGGATTGAGCTCACATTCTATTGGCTGTTCCAATCAGCCAATAGAATGCAAACTCAATCCTATTGGCTGATTGCATCAGCCAATAGGATTTTTCAACCTTAATTCCGATTGGCAGATAGAATTCTATCAGCCAATCGGAATCTAAGGGACGCCATCTTGGATAACGTCATTTAAAGGAACCTTCATTGTAGAAGAAGCTGTCGATTGAAGAGGATGCTCCGCGCCAGATATCTTGAAGATGGAGCCGCTCCACGTCGGAAGGATGAAGATAGAAGATGCCATCTGGGTGAAGACTTCGGCCCGTCTGGAGGACCACTAATGCCACTTCTTGCTGCTTGGATGAAGACTTCTCCCGGCTTCATTGACGATGGATGTCGGCTCTTCAAAACTGTAAGTGGATCTTCGGGGGTTAGTGTTAGGATTTTTTAAGGGTGTATTGGGTGGGTTTTATTTTTAGATTAAGGGTTTGGGCAGCAATAGAGCTAAATGCCCTTTTAAGGGCAATGCCCATCTAAATGCCCTTTTCAGGCCAATGGGGAGATTAGGTTTTTTTAGTTAGGATTTAATTTGGGGGGTTGGTTGTGTAGGTGGTGGGTTTTACTGTTGGGGTGGTAGTTTGTATTTTTTTTTTTTACAGGTAAAAGAGCTGATTTCTTTGGGGCAATGCCCCGCAAAACGCCCTTTTAAGGACTATTGGTAGTTTAGTTTAGGCTAGGTTTTTTTTTTTATTTTGGGTGGGCTTTTTTTATTTTGATAGGGCTATTAGTTTAGGTGTAATTAGTATAAAGATCTTGTAATTAGTTTTTTATTTTCTGTAATTTAGTGTTTGTTTGTTTTTGTAATTTAGCTAATTGTATTTAATTTAGTTAATTGTATTTAATTTAGGGAATTTATTTAATTGTAGGGTTAGGTTAGGTTTTATTGTAAGGCAGGTTAGGTTTTATTTTACAGGTAAATTTGTATTTATTTTAGCTAGGTAGTTATTAAATAGTTAATAACTATTTAGTAACTATTCTACCTAGTTAAAATTAATACAAACTTGCCTGTAAAAATAAAAATAAACCCTAAGCTAGATACAATGTAACTATTAGTTATATTGTAGCTAGATTAGGGTTTATTTAACAGGTAAGTATTTAGTTTTAAATAGGAATTATTTAGTTATTAAAAGTAAGTTTTATTTAGATTTATTTTAATTATATTTAAGTTAGGGGGTTAGGGTTAGACTTAGGGTTAGGGGTTAATAACTTTAGTATAGTGGCGGCGACGTTGGGGGCGGCAGATTAGGGGTTAATAAATGTAGATAGGTGGCTGCAATGTTAGGGACAGCAGATTAGGGGTTAATAATATTTAACTAGTGTTTGCGATGCAGGAGTGCGGCGGTTTAGGGGTTAATATGTTTATTCTAGTAGCGGCGATGTTGGGAGTGGCAGATTAGGGGTTAATAATTTTATTTTAGTGTTTGCGATGCAGGAGGGCCTCGGTTTATGGGTTAATAGGCAGTTTATGGGTGTTAGTGTGCTTTGTAACACTTTAGTTATGAGTTTTATGCTACAGCTTTGTAGTGTAAAACTCATAATTACTGACTTTAGAATGCGCTACGAATCTTGATGGGATAGGGTGTACCACTCACTTTTTGGCCTCCCAGGACAAGCTTGTAATACCGGCGCTATGGAAGTCCCATTGAAAAAAGACTATACGCAATTTGCATAAGTTGATTTGGGGTAAGGCCAAAAAAGTGTGCGGTGCCCCTAAATCTGCAAGACTCGTAATAGCAGTGGTAGTGAAAAAGTAGCGTTATAACCTGATAATGCTGCTTTTTCACTATAATGCAAAACTCGTAATCTAGCCGATAGTTAGTACAAGCGCAGTACATACATAAAGTAATGGCCGAGCAAAACTAGCAACACCTCATGGATCCTAAGGACCCCAAACAAATCACAGAAGGGTTAATGTCTGCACCGTATTAAAGAGGAACTATGCTATTTTGCACACAATAGACCAGATACGGCACAAATGCAACACATGTTCTTATATAAAGCATGTGCGACACTTCTAACCACTCCTGTATGTCAGGAATGTGTATGTAAGCGGCAGTGAAAAGTTAAGTGTTCCAAGCAAAAAGGCAAAGTTCCATGCAGCACACATAAACGTTTCAAGGCAATTGAGTGATGCTGCATAAGTAAGAGTATAAGGTGCAGTGAAAGGCAAGGTGTCTGTACACGGACACTGGTGTCTGCGACTGGCCCTTGCAGTGTCTGCCGCCCGTTTTGTGGCGGGGAGGGAGCAGTAGGACAGATGAATACTAGTCTCTTTCCTTGATGAACGTGG
This sequence comes from Bombina bombina, assembly GCF_027579735.1. Taxonomy (NCBI): domain Eukaryota; kingdom Metazoa; phylum Chordata; class Amphibia; order Anura; family Bombinatoridae; genus Bombina; species Bombina bombina. The sequence continues at coordinate 431,869,166 of NC_069504.1, read as the reverse complement.
CACCAAGTTTCGTGGGGTTGGTGCCGCACCTGTGTGATGCCACTCAGTAGCAGGAAAGTGAGTGTGAGAGAGGGAAGAAGCAAGCTGCCTTCAGTGCAGCTTGTGTCAACAATCCGTGTGTCATGACCCGTCCCGATTCCTTGATCTGTGCGGCAGCGTGGTGCTGGTGTCTGTGTGTAAAAGACTGCTGCCTACTCTGACGAACCTAACCAAGTAAGTAACCAACCATGATGATCATGTGATGAACATTAAGGTGGGTGGGTTTGGTCAGGAGCTGCAGGGCCCCCAAGCAGCCTCTTTAAACTGGCTGCTCTGACTCCCATCAGTCTCACACAGTATCAAGTGTCCTAGCAGCAGGAGCCTCCAGGATTCTATTGAAACAGGGGTCCCAGACTCCCCCTAATCTTAGGGGCTCCATGTGAACGTGTTATTAGCCAGGGGATCTGCATGCTGAGACCACCCAGGGAAGAGTGAAGGGTTAAAATAGGCTCTCTGAAGGCAATAGATCTAGGAGAGCTAGTAACAATTCTGTTCTGCTTGTACTCAGGTGGAATTCAGTCCTGCTTCACTACAGATACATATTTTATTTCTGGGTGCTGATGGGCAGTACATGAAAAGTGCTGCCCATGTTGTATGGAGCATTGGTATGCTGCAGGGGGGATATCCAGTGAGGGAGGGATTATAAAGAAACTGCCATGACTAGTTAAATGGTGTCTGTAATGCCGCTCTTCTAACTTATAGAAACATAGAATGTGTCGGCAGATAGGAACCATTCTGCCTATCTAGTCTGCCCAATTTTCTGAATACTTTCATTAGTTCCTGGTCTTATCTTATATCTAGTATAGCCTTATGCCTATCCCATGCATGTTTAAACTACTTCACTGTCTCTACCACTTCTGCTGGATGGCTATTCCACCATGCATCCACTACCCTCTCAGTAAAGAGAGTGTTTTTTGATGTTTTTAATTTGAAATGTACCTTGGTGTCCTTCACTAAGATCTGTACTTTGGAAAATGTCCACTACAGCCTTGGTCCGTGCCTATTCCTGATAAGGCGTATACAGGTAGTATGAGGCACCAATACTTGCGTGAACTCTGCAGCGTCTAGCACACAGAAAATGTCACATAACAAGGCGATTCCAGCTTAACGTTCAGCGTTATTGGTATGCATGTCAGAATATCTTTGCCCAAGTCTTTTAGTCCTAGGAAATAAGCTTTAACACACCACAGCTTTCAGCGCTTGTTCAACTCCAGATCCGATCGGTCTCTTGTGTTCGTGTGGCTCTCACAAAGACACGTGACTGTAAGCATCCAATGGCCTACTTGCCACGAGTACGTGCTACTTGGCACATGTTAAAATTGCATGGTTACCTCAGAGGTACTGAGCAGGATGTTATAAAAAATGTAAAAACTTCAGTTTTATAACTACTTTACCTACTCGTTAAAAATGACTAGCAATTTCCACAAATCTCAAATAAATTGAATTAGCTATGCAGTTTTAATTAATGAGTCATTAAATAAGAAAGCGAAAAATCTAAATGCAAAATATGCATTTAAAAGTATTTAAGTGTGCATGATCAAGTTTTCCCGTAACCTTTCATTGTTTAATTTTGTCCCCTTTTAATTTACCCTTAAATGCTTATTTTTTTTCCTATGCTCATCACTTTAGAAGTCCAAACTTACTACATTCTACACTGTGATTGTTTATTTACTGTAGTAGCTCATTTATAACTGTCCCAAAGTGGCCCGAGCAGAGGAGATAAGATAAAAAATACTTAGGAGGTATGTGCACACACAATGACAGTATAAATGCATCAGATTGAGCTCACATTCTATTGGCTGTTCTACAGGTAAGTATTTAGTTTTAAATAGGAATAATTTATTAAAGTATAGTGTAGTGTTAGGTGTAATTGTAACTTAGGTTAGTTTTTATTTTACAGGTAAATTTCTCTTTATTTTAACTAGTTAGCTATTAAATAGTTATTAACTATTTAATAGCTATTGTACCTAGTTAAAATAAATTTAAAGTTGCCTGTAAAATAAAAATAAATCCTAAGATAGCTACAATATAATTATTATTTATATTGTAGCTATATTAGGGTTTATTTTAAAGGTAAGTATTTATTTTTAAATAGGATTAATTTAGTTAATAAGAGAAATATTATTTAGATTTATTTAATTAATATTTAAGTTAGGGGGGTGTTAGGGTTAGTGTTAGACTTAGGTTTAGGGGTTAATAATTTTATTACAGTGGCGGCGGTGTAGGGGGGCAGGATAGGGGTTAATACATTTATTATAGTGGCGGCGGTGTAGGGGGGGCAGGATAGGGGTTAATAGGTATAATGTAGGTGGTGGCGGTGTCCGGGAGCGGTGGTTTAGGGGTTAATACATATATTATAGTTGCGGCGGGGACCGGGAGCGGCGGTTTAGGGGTTAACATATTTATTATAGCTTGCGGTGGGCTCCGGGAGCGGCGGTTTAGGGGGTAAACACTTTATTTAGTTGCGGCAGTGTAGGGGGGGGCAGATTAGGGGTGTTTAGACTCGGGGTACATGTTAGGGTGTTAGGTGTAGAAACTACCATAGGAATCAATGGGATGTCTGGCATCAGCGAACATGAACTTTTGCTATGGTCAGACTCCCATTGATTCCTATGGGATCCGCCGCCTCCAGGGCAGCGGTTTTAAAACCAGGTACGCTGGGCCGGAAAAGTGCCGAGCGTACCTGCTAGTTTTTGATAACTAGCAAAAGTAGTCAGATTGTGCCGCACTTGTGTGCGGAACATCTGTAGTGACGTAAGCATCGATCTGTGTCGGACTGAGTCCGGCGGATCGAAGCTTACGTCACAAAATTCTACTTTTGCCAGTGTCTAAGGCTTGATAACTAAGGCGAATCAGCCTCGCCACAAATACGCTGCGAAATTCCAGCGTATTTGAGGTTGACAGCTTGATAACTAAGCCCCATAGTATATATTTACAGGGAACACACAGCTACCATAGAAAGCAATGTAAAGGTACTTTTCAGTGCCATTGTTTTTCACCCTACTCCCACCAACTTTAACCCCAAAATACTGCCTAGAGCAGTAATTTTATTAAAAAATAAAGATTCTGATTTTTTAATAAACTACACTAGACAGTATTTTGGGGCAGATTTATCAAATTAACTACAGATCTGATCTCTGATTAATTTTATAAGCGATAATTGCTACGGCGAGCTCACGGTAGCAATAACCAGCCATTTGTAATAGTTGATTAATTATCGTGCACCCGTAAATGGTCAAACTTGCCCATTTGCGGGCACGAATAATTTAGCGATTCACTTGTAATCTAGCCCATTTTGTGCAAAAAGAGCAAACATTAACCCCTGACATTCCAGAAGCTAGTTTTTTTCTCAAAGATAATGGAATCCAGCACACATTTATCACTGGGACATGGAATCCCAGACTTTCCAAGTCTTCATCCGCAATATCAAACAATAGATTCCAGCCTCCAATTTTGAAAAAAAGACTTTTATTTTCTCATCACTGGATCCAAGGACAAAAGTTTCAGGCCTGCACTAGACCCTTAGTCATGTATTTCCTTGGACCCAGTGATGAGAAAATAAAGGTCTTTTTTTCAAAATTTCTATTGTTTGATATTCCTGAAGCGAGTACCACCATGAGGTTATATGTGGAAACCGTGCAAAAATGCATGAAAGGCACTATTTTCTGTAATTGATCAGAATGTGGTAGATGATAGATAGATAGATAGATAGATGATAGATAGATAGATAGATAGATAGATAGATAGATAGATAGATGATCAATAGATAGATAGATAGATAGATAGATAGATAGATAGATAGTCAGAGTTTATTGTATGGCATTGCATATAACACTCATCCTCTTCACTCTGCACTATGTAAATAAAGAATGTGATTTACAATAAAACATTACATAAGTTTGTTTTCCTATGCATGATATAGCCTTATTTTTTATGTTTTATTTAGGGGTTACAAGTTTAAATTTAGAAACATTGGGGAATTTCTATAAACAGTCTTCTAAGAAGCATCAGCATTTTTTCCTACCTTTTCAAATGTCAACTCTTTTAACACCTTTAAACTGGGTCAGATGTTGTCACAGTGTCACCATGGTAGAGAGACACCTAAGCCTACTATGCATTCATTACATAAGTAAAAATATTTTCACATCCTCTGTTATAAAGTATGAATAGATGAATACAAATGAATACAACTCAGCTGTGATAATCGTATATGACTGTGTGGTCACCATACAATATTAATGATTTTTAACTTAATGTTTGCTTATGATTAGAGTATTTTCTGCATTACCAAGGTTTTGCCATACTTTTTTTATTATGAAAAAAATAGATTTATATTTTGCATTTTTTATTTAAAGTTTGGCACTAATCTTATTTTTATAGTGGGATGCACCTGGAGTAATTAACTTTTTTTACAAAATATTTAGAGCAGAAAGAACACTTAAAGGGACAGTAAACATCTTGTAATTGTAGACAAATGAATGTACTTTTTACTACAATTTTTTTATATAGACAAACCCCAGTCATTATTTGCCTTATTTGGAGGAGTCAATCCAGGCTTTAGTCTAGCCGCAGTCATAATGTTAGTGTGACGGACCGCCTGGTACCCCGAATGAGTAACTCCGTCAGAACACTTCCCTTGTTCTGGACATCTCTTTATCCAGAGCAATAGCTCCTGGTATCTCCCTTTGACCGCAGTCTAAAGTTATGGAGGGGAACAAAACTGAGGCAACACTAAGGGGTCTGAACACAAAAATGAACACTTTATTTAAAAGAAGCACACATATTTATACACCATGACATTCCAGAGTCACAGAGCTTCAGGTTACAGAGGGAATTGGTTAAACAGTAAAGCAAACATATAAACAATAGATCAAACCTCTAACAATTGTCTATTCACAGGTAAAACAGATTAACATCTCAACGGCTAGATTACGAGTTTTGCGGTATGAGTGAAAAAGCAGTGTTAAGGCTCTTTTTCACTACCGCTGGTATTACGAGTCTTGCAGGTTTAGGGGCACCACACACTTTTTTAGCCTTAACGCAACTTAATTACCGCAGCTTTCAAAAAGTCCTTTTTCAAAGGGACTTCCTTTGCGCCAGTATTACGAGTCTGCCTGGGAGGCCAAAAAGTGAGCGGTACACCTTATACCGCCAAGATCGATACCGTAAACTGAAAGTCAGTAGTTTTACAAAGCTATAACTTAAAATTCATAACTAAAATGCTAAAAAGTACACTAACACCCATAAACTACCTATTAACCCCTAAAACGAGGCCCTCCCACATCGCAAACACTAAAATAAATTTATTAACCCCTAATCTGCCGCTCCGGACATCGCCACCACTATAATAAACATATTAACCCCTAAACCGCCGCACTCACGCATCGCAAACACTAGTTAAATATTATTAACCCCTAATCTGCTGCACCTAACATCGCCGCCACCTACCTAAATTTATTAACCCATAATCTGCCGCCCCCAACGTCGCCGTTGGGGGCGGCAGATTATAAAAATAAAAATAAATCTAAATAAAAACTACTATTAATTACCTAAATAATTCCTATTTAAATACTTACCTGTAAAATAAAACCTAAGCTAGCTACAATATAACTAATAGTTACATTGTATCTAGCTTAGGGTTTATTTTTATTTTACAGGCAAGTTTGTATTTATTTTAACTAGGTAGACTAGTTACTAAATAGTTATTAACTATTTACTAACTACATAGCTAAAATAAATACAAATTTACCTGTAAAATAAAACCTAACCTGTCTTACACTAACACCTAACCTTACACTACTATTAAATCAATTACCTAAAATTAAATACAATTACCTAAATTACAAAAAAACCCACTAAATTACACAAAATAAAAAAAGAAATTCTCAGATATTTAAACTAATTAAACCTAATCTAATAGCCCTATCAAAATAAAAAAGCCCCCCCCCCCCCCAAAAAAAAAACCTAGCCTAAACTAAACTACCAATAGCCCTTAAAAGGGCCCTTTGCGGGGCATTGCCCCAAAGAATTCAGCTCTTTTACCTGTAAAAAAAATACAAATAACCCCCCAACAGTAAAACCCACCACCCACACAACCAACCCTCCAAATAAAATCCTAACTAAAAAAACCTAAGCTCCCCATTGCTGATTGGAACAGCTGATTGGAACAGCCAATAGAATGTGAGCTCAATCCTATTGGCTGACTGCATCAGCCAATAGGATTTTTTTCACCTTTAATTCCGATTGGCTGATAGAATTCTATCAGCCAATCGGAATTCAAGGGACGCCATCTTGGATGACGTCATTTAAAGGAACCTTAATTCTGCATGAAGACTTCGATTGAAGAGGATGCTCCGCGCCGGATGTCTTGAAGATGGAGCCGCTCCACGCCGGATGGATGAAGATAGAAGATACCGTCTGGATGAATACTTCTGCGGGCATGGGTGAAGACTTCAGCCGCTTGGATGAAGACTTCTGCCGGCTTTGATGAGGACTTCTGCTGCTTCGTTGAGGATGGATGTCGAGTCTTCAAAAACTGTAAGTGGATCTTCGGGGGTTAGTGTTAGGCTTTTTTAAGGGTTTATTGGGTGGGTTTTATTTTTAGATTAGAGGTTTGGGCACTTAAAAAAGAGCTTAAACCTTTTAAGGGCAATGCTCATCGAAATGCCCTTTTCAGGGCAATGAGGAGCTTAGGTTTTTTTAGTTAGGATTTTATTTGGGGGTTTGGTTGTGTGGGTGGTGGGTTTTACTATTGGGGGGTTGTTTGTATTTTTTTTTACAGGTAAAAGAGCTGATTTCTTTGGGGCAATGCCCCGCAAAAGGCCCTTTTAAGGGCTATTGGTAGTTTAGTTTAGGCTAGGGCTTTTTTTAATTTGGGGGGGACTTTTTTTATTTTGATAGGGCTATTAGATTAGGTGTAATTAGTTTAAATAACTGATAATTTCTTTTTTTATTTAGTTTATTTAGTATTGTTTTTAATTTAGGTAATTGGGTTTATTTTACAGGTAAGTATTAAGTTTTAAATAGGTATTATTTATCTAGGTTTTATTAAGATTTATTTTAATTATATTAAAGTTAGTAGGTGTTAGGGTTAGTGTTAGATTTAGGGTTAGTTTTAGGGGTTGAGAAATTTAGTATAGTGGCAGCGACGTTGGGGTCGGCAGATTAGAGGTTAATAAATGTAGGTAGGTGGTGGCGATTTTAGGGGCAGCAGATTAGGGGTTAATAATATTTAACTAGTGTTTACGATGCAGGAGTATGGCGGTTTAGGGGTTAATATGTTTAATATAGTGGCGGCGACTTTGAGGGCGGCAGATTAGGGGTTAATAAGTGTAGGTAGGTTGCGGCAACATTGGGGGCGGGTGATTAGGGGTTAATAAATATAATGTAGGTGTTGGCGATATTGGGGGCAGCAGATTAGGGGTTAATAAACATAATGTAGGTGTCGGCGATGTCGGGGCGGCAGATTAGGGGTTAATAAATATAATGTAGGTATGAGCGATGTCAGGGGTGGCAGATTAGGGGTTAATAAGTGTAAGATTAGGGGTGTTTAGACTTGGGGTTCATGTTAGGGTGTTAGGTGTAAACATACATTTTCTTTCCCCATAGGAATCAATGGGGCTGCGTTACGGAGCTTTACACTGCTTTTTTGCAGGTGTTAGGCTTTTTTTCAGTCGGTTCTCCCCATTGATGTCTATGGGGAAATCGTGCACGAGCACATAAAACCAGCTCACCGCGGCTTTCAGCAGCGCTGGTATTGGAGTGCGGTATGGAGCTCAATTTTGCTTTATGCTCACTTCTTGCCTGCTAACGCCGGGTTTTTGTAAACCTGTAATACCAGCGCTGTAGGGAAGTGAGCGGTGACAATAATGTCCAAGTTAGCATAACGCAAAACTCGTAATCTAGCCGCAAGTTAATTAACTGGGGAGGAAAGTTTACTCAGACAATCTGATTTTGGGCAGTCTAGTTAACATAATCACACAGGAACACAATCAGTATACCCAGACAGACTCCTGAGACACAATCAGATATGAAACATAAATAAAATACATCTTAAAATATAAATACAGCTCTTATTAACTATTAAGTCCTTTATGCCCACTTGGTTTATAGAGTCACAATTGCTCCCACAAGGGGGACTCACACCCTTTACCCATCCTGTATTTATGGATACAGGGTGACATGGACATAAGACAGAGTTATGAAAGTTCATGGGGGTGTCCAGCATATAAAATTCCCCATTTCCATGCAGTCTTTGGGTATCCTTAAGCCCATGTACCTCCTGCCCAAAGAATGTTCCATAACAGGCCCTCAGATCTTGGTGACTCACGTCACATATCTCCACCTTCGGAAGGAGACTAACACAGAAGGAGACCCCAGACAGGTTGACTTAGAAGTTAGTCCATAGAGCCCCAATGCCTGTATCCACACAGTACCCCAAACATATTATCTGAAACAGAGCATCACTCACCCCGCCGACCTCTGTCTCTCTCATAGAACATACCCACTGCTGGGGAGAAGTGCCGACTGTCCCTTCTCCCTGGAGTCCCTGAGAAGACAGAGTGGCTGGGCTCACTCCAACATGCTGTTGCGAATCTGGGCCAACTGCCCAGCGTCCCTGGTGAAAGTGGAGACTGTAGTCCCATCCACTTGTACTGGATAGGAATATCCCATTGCTTGCAGAGAGAGGCCGACATCTCTCTGTCCCAATTCCAGCTCCTCCGTTGGGATTGCTGCATGCTCCTCCAGGCCCTCGGCCAGCATGAGGCTGTCATTCCTATATTGTGGGGTGCCAGTTAGGGGTGGGCAGAGGCCAACAACACTCTGCCCTGTTGCCTGCTCTTCTGTTGGGTAATCTGCATCTGACAATTCAGAGTAAAAGTCAATTAGATCCAAAATCTCTGGGTCCAGCTGGGGAGATAACAGGGTGACTAGGGTCCCCATGCCAAGGGTTTGGGAATCTGGGCCAACTTCCCCATATCCCTGCACTCCACGTGTGGAGACCACTGTCTCATCCACACTTCCTGGACCAACATCTTTGAATATGAAGTCCACTAGATCCGCTGCCTCTGAAGTAAGTAAAGGACCACTTTCCAGCAGTTCTAGGTAATCCACCTCAAGGTACCATTCCTGATAGATAAGCCATTTAAGGTCAGGCTCTAAGGCAAGCGCTTCTGATGGCTGTAACAGCTGCTGCCTCTTGCTTTGAATGTCCCAGTGTACAGGGAACAGTGCGTTTCTTCCCTCAACTGCCACCTGTCTGCAAACCAATATACCGCTCTGTACCAATCCTCGAGTTCGACCTCTCTTTGCACCAGACACTTCAGTTTGGCTATCCCCTCACCTGTGGGTTGTCCTCTCAGTAAGCAGAGCCACAAGTTCACCTGGTCCCCAAAGCACTGTTCTGGGGAGGGCAGGACTTTGCCTCTGCAGCCATATCAATTCTCTAGCCGAATCATGGCTCTCCATTCCAGGCACATCTCCTCTGGAACTGGCTCTCCTAAAACAGCAAGGGCGACTTTGACTTACCATTCGAAGTCCCATATCGGAACTTCCCATTTAGAGGTATATGATCCCGGCATCTCATCTGTCTGATTATTCCGATACCTGGTGATCTGTTTCACCACCTCGGCGTTCGTTACCCGGACTACTGCTTCGGATGGGTTGGCTCCGTAGATTGACAACCTTCTCCACACTTTGCTGTGGAATTTTTCCTCTGCATCATCTATAATCGTCTGGCTGTGATCCTTCACTGGCTGCCATTGGCGCATCTTTGTAGTGCTGCTTAGGGACTGATAGCTAGGCAGCACAACCCTCCAACCCAGCTTGTCCTGTACAGAAACAGGTTCATCAAGGTGGGTCAACACTTGCTGCATTCGCCATAGGAGCTCCACTTCCATATCTGTGGGTGACAGTGCTGCTCCTCTTCTGTCAGCAGGACAAGAAATCAATCCCACCGCTGCCACCAAATGTGACAGACCACCTGGTACCCCGAATGAGTACCTCCATCAGAACACTTCCCTTTGTCCTGGACATCCCTTTATCTAGAGCAATAGTTCCTTGTATCTCCCTTTGACCGCAGTCTAACGTTATGGAGGGGAACAGAACTGAGGCAACACTCAGTGTTCTGAACACAAAAATGAACACTTTATTTAAAAGCAGCACACATATTTATACACCCTGGTATTCCAGAGTCACAGAGCTTTAGGTTACAGAGGGAATTGGTTAAACAGTAAAGCAAACATATAAACCATACATCAAACATCTAACAATTGTCTATTCACAGGTAAAACAGATTAACATATCAAGTTAATTAACTGGGGAGGAAAGTTTATTCAGACAATCTAATTTTGGGCAGTCTAGTTAACATAATCACACAGGAACACAATCAGTATACCCAGACAGACTCCTGAGACACAATCAGATCTGAAATGTAAATAAAATACATCTTAAATTATAAAAACAGCTCTTATTAACTATTAAGTCCTTTATGCCCACTTGGTTTATAGAGTCACAATTGCTCCCACAAGGGTACTCACACCCTGTACCCATCTTGTATTTATGGATACAGGGTGAGATGGACATAAGACAGAGTTATGAATGTACATGGGGTGTCCGGCTTATAAAATTCCACATTTCCATGCAGTCTCTGGGTATCCTTAAGCCGATGTACCTCCTGCCTGAGAATTAGAAAATCTTCCATTTTCATTCCTAAATTATATGGGCTGGGGTAATAAAAATGTATATTATTCACTGTATTGCCACATAACATTTCTGTATGCAAAATAAAAAAAATAAAAAAATCTTTAAAACCAGTAGTAGATATGAAAACTTCACATATAAACTCCATATTCATTTTCTGGTAATGAAACTAAGTCATTTAGGAGATTTATTTAAGCAGAAGGAATTTTTACGGCTAAAGAAGCCAAACTAAAATGTAATAATGTACTTTAGAGAGTTACATGTATGTACAAATTATACCCAGAGGGTTAAGGATTAACAGATTCCCTTACTTTGATGTGGGCAAGGAATGGTTTAAGAAAGACTGGGACCAACTGCTGTCACAGGGTACTTTAAAATGATGCAAATGTCATTAAAACAGTTTCTTGCAATTATGGAAAACATGTGTTGCATGTGAATTACAAAACTTTTGATAATATCTTACAACAAACTATTACAGAGATTAAAGCTTTTAACATTTGAAGTAAAAAATTCAAAATATTTGAGGGGCGACAGTCAGTTTTTATTTGGCAAAGACAGCTCAGAACATCCTGTGGGTGCAGCTTTAGATGTAGTCGCAGAAATGAGTGTATGTAAACCTCCCCGGGCCCCAAGCCAAAGGCTGCATAGGGGCCCTTCATTACAATAGTGCCCTTTATGGCTGTATAATATACAGATATACCTCACTTTACAGCGCTTCACTTTACAGCGCTTTGCTAATACAGCGCTTTGTGGAGTTGAAGTTCAACCTCCAAGGATTTTGAAATAGTGCTGTAATCTTTGTGAGATTGCAAGAAAAGTGACTGGCACCATTTTGTTAAGCTTAGTTCACTCTGTTTATAGCATTGCAGTGTAATCTGTGTCTCAGTGTTATAGTCTGGCAAATTGTACTACAGTAATTGTCACAATTTTACAGGTACAGTATTTAATGAATACTGTGCTGTGCTAGTGTTAAACTAAACTTAGCCCTATTGCACACCTACTATATGTTAGTTCAAACATGTTTTCAAGTCTTTAAACACACTGGCAAGTGAAAAGAAAGCTAAAATGGCCTTGTTTCACTTTAAGGCGGTTTTCACTTTACAGCGGGGCTCCAGTCCCTAGCTCACTGTATGAGCAGGGTATACCTGTGAATATAAAAAAGGAATAAGATGAGCCAGCAGTCACATAGGTGCTTCTCTGTGATTGTGAGTCATCCCCACCAGAGGATATTCACTTGTGCCGCTTTCCTGTGTAAATGTGTCAGGTTTTTCCATAGGGCCACACTGTGACAGAAATCTTGCAAACCCTGACACCATGTTTGTTAAGGCAAACCATACACTTTCCTTACACTACAGGCCCTATTTTGCAGGAGAGGCACACAGAGAGCCTGACATGATGCAGGCTGAGCCTGACCAGGCCCCTGATGTATTGAAAACAATACTGAGGGGCTACCTAAAGGTGTAGGCCCAGTCTCAATAAAAACCTCTGAGACCCTTGTAGCTACACTTCTGGTCCTGACTCAGAAAAGGACATTTCTTCCCAAAACATGCATCAAACAGAGCAGTTAATAAATAAATAGTTAATATAATAAAAGTAGCAGAACTATAGCTGCCAGACGTAAACAGAAGTAAATAAGCAATAAAGATCTAGAGAACGCTAATAGGTAAAAGGATGAAAATAAGAAATAAAGGGCCAGATTACATGTGGAGCGCTAAATATCACTTTCGTGAAAGCAATATTTGCAATCCACTGAGTAATACCAGCGCACACTAATGTGCGCTGGTATTACAAGTTGAAAGCAATGTGAATGCGAGCTTGCATTCACATTGCTGGGAAGCATTGCACTCACAAGTGCGTGCTTCCATAGACTCCAATGGGAGCCTTGTTCTGATGCCATCATGCACGACACAGAACAAGAGCGCAGCGACGGGGGTAAGTTGCGCAGCCCGGTGCTGTTATTTTATTAAAAAATAAAAATGCTACTATTTTTATTTTTTAATAAAATACATATCACTGTATTTTGGGGCATTTGGGCACATTTATAAAATTAACCAGAGATCTGATCTCTTGTAATGGCTGAATATTATTTGCAAATCTGCCCATTTGCGGGCACGCGATAAATTAGCACTCTACTTGTAATCTAACCCAAAGTGAGAGACATAAGTATGTGACTGCTAATCAGAATACATTTTCTCAAGACACTGTACAAAGTAAAGGCCATCATGGCTCTTCTTTGCACGCATCAGAAGTAGCATGTGTATTAAAAGTTGAAAGTAAACGTTCACTCGAGTGCGGTTGAATTTAACACTCATTGGAATAGCGTCACTTCAGAGCTCTGGCTAACTGTTACACTCCACTAAAAACACATTAAAAATTATATTTAAAAAGTACAATTACAATCATAATAATACTAATAGAAATTATAAAAAAATTCATAAATATATATATGTGTGTATATGTATGTATATATATATATATATGTTTGTGTATATATGTGTGTATGTATATATATATATACACATGTGTGTATGTATATATATATATATATATATATATATATATATATAAGCAAACAGATGCACTCTCAGGACTTCTTAGTTGTGGGTCAATAGCACAAATTTATTGACGTTTCAGGGTTCAAACAGACCCCTTTATCAGAATACAAACAAATGTGTCACATCACAAACTTAAATAGTATTTCATACAGTGTAACAATCAAAATGTCAGGGTGCCAGGAATCAGACTGAGATGAGAAGTGCAAAAATAATCACACCTTTATTAATAACAAAAAAATAATAAAAAGTCCACAAGTCAAATAACAAGCCAGGAGTCAAAACCAGAGCTGGTAGTCAGACGAGCCGAGTCAGGAGCCAAAGCGAATAGTCAGACGAGCCGGAATCAGGAACAAGGAAAACAGCAGAGTCAGGAACAAGCCAGGGATCAGGAACCAGGAAGGATGTCAGACAGCCAGGTAATCCACAGGAACTCTCACAAACAGGTCTGAGACACCGCAAAGGCAAAGCATACTGAACAGAGGCCCTTTAAATAATAAGTGATGACATCACAATTCTGAGACCGCATCCTGTCTCACACAGATGATGGACAACAGTCTGGCCATAAAAGGAAGTGCAGGAAATGAGCAGCATCCCCCACAATGCACCATAGTCAGCAAGAGAGGTGAGTAAAATGGCTGCCAGCAGCACATGGCAAACAAAACAGGGAAAACAGGGAAAAAACCCATTCTCACGTAGTCTCTGAAGAATCCGTGTAACATCAGAACGATGAGCCTCAAGTGTGGGTGAGTATGAGGATGTCGTCTAAGTACACCACAACACACTGTTGCAACATGTCTCGTAGGACATGATTAATAAATTCCTGGAAAACAGCAGGAACATTACATAGGCTAAAGGGCATTACAAGATACTCATAATGCCCGCTCCTGGTGTTAAACGCTGTTTTCCATTCGTGGCCCTCCTTGATGCTAATGAGATTGTACGCTCCTCTCAAATCAAGTTTAGTAAAGACCGTAGCTCCCTTGAGGCGGTCAAAGGGTTCCGTAATGAGCGGAATAGGGTAAGCATTCTTAATGGTAAGACAATTAAGACCCCTATAATCGATGCATGGTCTTAACTCGCCACCCTTTTTCTTCACAAAGAAGAAGCCAGCCCCTGCAGGAGAGCAGGATTTGCGGATGATCCCCCGCGACAGAGCATCAGCAACATACTCCTCCATAGCACAATTCTCTGCAACAGACAGAGGGTAAACCCGGCCCCGAGGAGGAATGGCTCAGGGTTGCAGGTCTATGGCACAATTGTAAGACCGGTAAGGAGGCAACGTACCGGCACGCACCTTGTCAAAAACATCTAGGAACTCTCTGTACTCCTCTGGCAATTGAGATAACAAAGAAGTACACAAGACTTTAATTGGTTTCTGAAGACAAGTGGAAATACATTGCGGGGACCACGACAAAATTTCAGACCTGCACCAGTCGAGACTGGGATTGTGCTTTTGGAGCCAGGGATAACCCAGAACAACCAGAAAATGCGGAGAGTTTATCACCTGGAACTGGAGGGTTTCAAAATGGAGAGCCCCAACAGCCATGGACAACGGAGCAGTTTCGTGAGTAACGAGTGGGGGCTGAAGGGGCCTGCCATCAATGGTTCTCAATAGCAAGTGGAACGGACTGAGGCAAAACAGGAATGGAGTGCTTTGATACAAAAGTACTGTCAATGAAATAGCCTGCAGCACCGGAGTCAACAAGAGCCTGGGTGACTATGGAGGAGTCCACCCAGGAAAGGACAACCGTGACCAAAGGTTTCTCCTTAAGCGGTTCCGGGGACGAGGATAAACCACCCAAGGTCTGCCCCTGACAGGACCTTAGGTGTGAGCGTTTCCCGCAAGTGTAGGACAAGACTTCAAAAGGTGGCCCTGTTACCCACAATAGAGGCAGAGCCCCTCCCTCCTCCTTAAAACCCTCTCCGCCCTGGAGAGACACGTGAATCCCAACTGCATCGGCTCAGCAGTACCTGGTGACTCAGGACCAGGAGGCATGGGTGGGAACGAACACGTAGGAGACAACGGAACAGGAGGCTTCCGCAAGCGCTCCTTGAAAGAGGGCCTCTCTCTGAGTCTGATGTCAATTAGGATAAAAAAAAAACACCAATGCCTCAAGATCCTCTGGTAAATCTCTGGCAGCAACTTCGTCTTTAATTGCATCAGAGAGCCCATGAAAGAAGGCGGCAACAAGGGCTTCATTGTTCCAACCAACCTCTGTGGCAAGCGTACGGAACTCAATAGCATACTGAGCAACAGATCTTGTACCTTTCTGAATGGACATGAGTCGTTTAGCAACAGAGGAGGAGCGAGCCGGAACATCAAATACCCTTCGAAAGGAGGCCACAAATTCAGGGTAATTTGAAATCACAGGTTTATTAGTCTCCCACAAGGGATTAGCCCAGGCAAGAGCTGTGTCAGATAGTAACGAGATGAGAGATCCCACCTTAACTCTGTCAGAGGGAAACGCCTGAGTTAACATCTCAAAGTAAATGTCCACCTGGTTCAAAAACCCTCTGCACTGAATAGGATCACCTCCATATCGCTGAGGTACAGGTGCAGAACCGGACATGCTCCTGGTAGGACTAGGTGCAGCAGCCGAAACAGGAGCAGCCATAACTTGTGGGACACTTTGGTCCAAATGTGTAGTGCGAGTTAGCAGGGTTTGCAGGGCTAGTGCAAATTGATCCAAGCTGAGATACTGTTCATCCATCCTGGAAATGATGGCAGGTAAAGGTGGATTATTAGCACCATCAGGATTCATGGCCTTTGTGTAATGTCAGGGTGCCAGGAATCAGACTGAGACGAGAAGTGCAAAAATAATCACACCTTTATTAATAACAAAAAAATAATAAAAAGTCCACAAGTCTCTGAAACAGAAAGCCAGGATAGTTAAGAGCAGGCGAATGATTTATCAACAACTTCTTTCTGAAGTTGAAACTGCTGAAAGTGCTCACAAAGCTGCACCAACTGATGCAGTATTGGACAAGAGTCTGACACAAGCGAGAACAAAACTCTTGCAGTTCTTACAAGAGGACTATCAGAAAGCAGCTCTTGTTCTAAGGCAGCAATTCTTCGAACAGGGGAACAAAGCAGGTAGACTGTTAGCCAGGGCGGTTGCCCGGAAAAAAAGAAACAGTATGTATATAGTATGCTACACCCAGACGGGAAGATTAGAGAAGACGGTAAATCCATCGCTGAGATCTTCCGGTCATACTATGAATCCCTATACAATATTCAAAATACGAACAGAGCGAACATTCATACTCCTAATCAGGAACAAGAGACACTTGGGATGTCAGAATATCTTGCTAATGTAGTCACCCCTCAGCTCTCTAGTCAGGACTCTGAGGCCCTAGACTCTCCGATCACTTCTATAGAGCTTAAGCAAGCTCTCAAGGACATAACTTCGGGCAAGAGCCCAGGCCCGGATGGTTTTGGAGCGAAATACTACAAAACATTCGGCGGCATACTTGCGCCGACTATGATAAATCTCTTTAACCAACTATCAGAAGATCCAATTCTTCCCAACACAATGCTTGAGGCCCACATTGCTGTGATCCCCAAGCCAGGCAAACCAGAAACTTGCCCTGAGAATTACCGCCCCATCTCGCTGTTAAACGCAGATGTCAAGATATTCGCGAAGGTGCTTGCCAACCGCCTCAATAGACATCTCCCTCACCTAATCTCCACTGATCAGGTGGGCTTTATACCAGGACGCGAGGCGAGGGATAATACCCTTAAAGTCCTGCAAGTGATGACATACGCGCATAATAACTCAGCCCTGCTGGCCCTGATCTCGACTGACGCTGAAAAAGCGTTCGATCGGGTCAGCTGGGCATTCATGCACCTCACATTGGGCAAATTCGGCTTTGGGCCTAAACTCACGAATTGGATAATGTCACTATACTCCACACCTAACGCTAGAGTAAGGGTCAATGGAACTCTTTCTAACCCTTTTGACATTCACAATGGGACTAGACAGGGTTGTCCCCTGTCTCCCCTTCTGTTCGCCCTGACTATTGAGGTGTTGGCTTCCAGGATCAGAGCGAATACAGAAATTAAAGGAATCCATATAGGGGGCATGGTACACAAACTGGCTATGTACGCCGATGACGTCCTCCTGATGATATCAGACGTAGGACAATCCCTTAAAGTGGCTATTGAGGAATTCACACTCTTTGGTGAGGTGTCAAACTTCCTCCTAAATCTCTCGAAATCTGAGATCATGAACATCTCCATCCCGGTGACCGAGTTTGATAACCTGAATAGAGGCTGCCCACTTAAGATTGCTAAAGATAAACTGAAATACTTGGGTGTATTCCTAACCCCCAGTGTTAAAGATCTAGTGACTCTTAACTATAAGAATATCAAAATTGAGATCTGTAGAGACCTGTCCAACTGGAGAAATAAAACCATCTCCTGGCTTGGCCGCATAGGTGTGGTCAAAATGAATGTGATGCCCAGAGTGCTTTACATTATGCAGACTTTACCATCATCCACAGCCTCCCACATCCTCCATCAAATTCAGTCGGCTATGGAGTCATACATCTGGAGAGATCTAAAACCTAGAATCAGTAGGAGAACGATACTCATGCCTCGGAGTAGAGGCGGATTGGGAGTGCCCGACTTGTTGACATATCAAAAGGCAATATCTCTCCAAAGACTGGTAGAGTGGTGCCAAAACTCAAGCCAAAAGGCCTGGGTACATGTAGATAATGCCATTTTACGTAGAGGAAACTCAGGAGCTCTGGCGTGGATCTCTCCCACCAATAGACCCTCTGAAATCAAGCTCTACCCACTGGTAGATAATGCACTAACCAATTGGGATAAATTGCTTAAGACAACCTCTCACATATCTACTTTTGTATCACCTGTCACCCCGATCAGAGAGAATCCAGACTTAAATTTCCTATCAGGTCTCTCCTCCTCGAAAGAGACCTATGGCCTCGCTGACTCGGCCGTATATAATATACTTCAGCAGGATAGATTAAAATCCCATGAAGACCTAAAGACGTGGAATGATGGTGTGTTCGCTTCATGGTTCAGACTAGCTCAGATTGGACATTACTTTGACACACACAAAGACAAACATAACCTGACAAGACGTAAGACTCACTTTGAAACCCTATGTACGATGACTCAACACCCGACTCATCTGATCTCCCAACTTTACAAACTATTATTACAGAGAGACGATCTCTTCCTCCCGTCCTTTACCCAATCCTGGCAGGACGAACTAGATATAGAGATTAACCGTAAAGACTGGGGGAAAATCTTTGACCGCACGAGACGGACCTCAGTCTCGGCCAAAGTCCAGGAAACCCAATACAAATTACTGAGTAGGTGGTACCTGACTCCCCACAGGCTGAAACACATATACCCACACTCTAGCGGGAACTGTTGGAGAGGGTGCGGGGAAGAGGGAACCTTTCTGCACATCTGGTGGACTTGTCCACTGATACGACCATATTGGATCGATGTACTGGCAGAGATGAGTAGGGTCCTTAAAATCATATTACCTCCTAACCCATGCTATTTACTATACCACCAATTACCCAAAATAGTTGGAGAGGACAAATTTCTACTCCTCCTACTGATGCTTAATGGCGCAAAAAGCCTCATTCCCTCATACTGGAAAAAACAGAACATCCCCAATATGCAGGAATGGAAGAATAAGGTTACTGATTTGCTGAAACTTGAGAGATACCATTACCTTAAAACAGGGAAATTGGGTACACATGAAATGATGTTGCTAACTTGGGAGGGACGAGGAATCTAACCTTCTCAGTAGAGAGTCACCGTAACCGACAATGAAATAAGAGTTCATAACTCATTACTACCCAACCTATACACTAACCCCCTTCACCCACTCCCTCCTCCCACACCACCCTCCCTTCTTTTTTTTTTTTTTTTTCTCTTTCTCCCCCCTCTCCCTCTACCTTCTTCCTTGTGCTCCACCCCTCTACCCTCCCTTCCCTACTCCTCCTCTCCTTCTCCTTTTGGGAGCCGATTAACCTAACCGATTCCAAACTCTTCTTCCAGTCTGTTATAGACCAAACACACAGAGAACGATTTATCCCACAGTGCTGTGTAAAAAAGCTGTGGAAATGAGATTTTTACCTTTAACCCGTTCTCATGAATCTATATTATAAATCTATATCTTTTCTTTCACTATGCACTTTCTACTTTTTAAGCTGAGAATCATCTGTCGCAATGGTTCTCGGCATGCAAACAGTCTATGTCAAAAGTTTATTCTATATGCAATTGGTATGGAATGACTTTGTACTTTATGTACCTGATGTTATTATCTAGACTGTTATAATATACTTGAATATCTAATATATCGCGAAATACTTTTGATTGACTATGTTATGGCAAAAACCACATAACGACTGTATATTGTTTTATATTGAACATGTTTCTTTGTTTGCCTTCTTTGTTATACCATTTCGCCAATAAAGCTTATTTTTGAAAACTAAAAAAAAAAAAAAAAAAAAAAAGTCCACAAGTCAAATAACAAGCCAGGAGTCAAAACCAGAGCTGGTAGTCAGATGAGCTGAGTCAGAAGCCAAAGCGAATAGTCAGACGAGCCGGAATCAGGAATAAGGAAAACAGCAGAGTCAGGAACAAGCCAGGGATCAGGAACCAGGAAGGACGTCAGACAGCCAGGTAATACACAGGAACTCTCACAAACAGGTCTGAGACACCGCAAAGGCAAAGCATACTGAACAGAGGCCCTTTAAATAATAAGTGATGACATCACAATTCTGAGACTGCATCCTGTCTCACACAGATGATGCACACCAGTCTGGCCATAAAAGGAAGTGCAGGAATTGAGCAGCATCCCCCACAATGCACCATAGTCAGAAAGAGAGGTGAGTAAAATGGCTGCCAGCAGCACATGGCAAACAAAACAGGGAAAAAACCCTGACACAAACACAAATCACCTGTGTACTGCAATTAGGTCCCTGGGTTACGCAGTGAAATGCACACCATGTGTTCCATTGAAACCGGAAGTTACCCCACTTGCGGTTTTCCTCCCATATAGTATTAATTACCAGAAAAGGAAAAAAATATATACAAAAATATTCAATAAAGTATGCCCATTCCTGTGTGGTTTATGGGTTAACTGGATGGAACTAATAATTCCCTCATCAAGCTGTAATTAGTATTTGTAAGTGGGTTACTATTCGTAGCTGGAACGCATATATGCCTTCCGGTTTTACGAGTTGTTTTTGTCTCTAATTGAATTTATTGTCCCATAATTACTTTCATACCTTGTAACATACTTGTATCTTGGCATTGTGTGTAGGCTCTCAACTTTCCCCTCTATGCCTAAGTGGATATGTGGCCCGCACATCGGTGTTACACCAAACCGGAAGTGACATCATTTCCGGTTTGGCGAAAAAAACAGGGAATATTAAACTCTTCTGTTGTGGGCTAAATTGAATGTAATAGGGTAGCATAAAAAAAATATATACATATATACACAGACTACAACCTCCTTCAATACTGCCCCTATAGTGAAGAAGTCTCACTATTATATCTTTAGTGTTATCCAAAAAAAAACACCTAAATAGTAATAATGATGATTATCTATTTAAATATCCTAAATTATTCTTACTAGAGTGTGTGCTATTTCTACCAAATGAGTTATTTGCATACAGTTCCTATAAACCATTCTATACAAACAGTTCCTTTAAGGAATAATTTGCTACAACTAATAGCTTTGTGATTTTTTTTCTAGTTTGTGATAACTGAAAATGTTATAAATTAAATCTTGTGTTGAAAAATGAAAAACTAGTACTCTCCTACTGTGACACACCAGTGTTCAAATTACAATAATAAACATTAACCTATGTCTATTGGGCCCTATTTGTCCACAATGATTAGACATAATCTGATTCACTCCCTTTATCATTATATCAGCCTGCACAAAAGATAAATATTAAAGCTAATATCCCTATTGTATAACACATATGCAAACCAGTGCCATTGCGGCCCACCCTGTGTGGTGTTAGTTGGATTGCCCGTGCTCTTGGCTTGTTAAATCTATACTAGCTTCTCAACTGGAACCTTACAGCAAAGAGAATACTAAGGAACCTAAAATTGCAAAAGAATAAAAAAAAAATAATATAAAAAAATTCCATGTTAAAAACAATTTGAGAATAATGTTTTGTAAATCCTTGGAGAACTTGGATTGTCCAACTAATGTTTAGAGTGTCCTCAGACCATGCTTGAGCCAGATGTAGAATGGTTTATAGGAACTGTATGCAAAGAACTAATTTGGTAGAAATAGTGCACACTCTAGTAAGAATAATTTAGGATATTTAAATAGATAATCATCATTATTACTATTTAGGTGGGGTTTTTTGGGTAACACTAAAGATATAATAGTGAGACTTCTTCACTATAGGGGCAGTATTGAAGGAGGTTGTAGTCTGTGTATATATATATATTTTTTTTATGCTACCCTATTACATTCAATTTAGCCCACAACAGAAGAGGTTAATATTCCTTGTTTTTTCGCCAAACTGGAAATGATGTCACTTCCAGTTTGGTGTAACACCGATGTGTGGTCCACATATCCACTTAGGCATAGAGGGGAAAGTTGATCTAGGCCCATTTTGGTATATTTCATGCCACCATTTTACCGCCAAATGCAATCAAATTTAAAAAAAAAATAAAAAAAAAAATCGCAATTTTAGGTTTCTTTCTGAAATTATTTACAAACAGCTTGTGCAATTATGGCAGAAATGGTTGTAAATGCTTCTCTGGGATCCCCTTTGTTCAGAAATAGCAGACATATATGACTTTGGCGTTGCTTTCTGGTAATTAGAAGGCCACTAAATGCTGCTGCGCATCACACGTGTATTATGGCTAGCAGTGAAGGGGTTAATTAGGTAGTTTGTAGGGAGCTTGCAGGGTTAATTTTAGCTTTAGTGTAGAGATCAGCCTCCCACCTGACACATCAGACCCCCTGATCCCTCCCAAACAGCTCCCTTCCTTCCCCCACCCCACAATTGTCCCCGCCATCTTAAGTACTGGCAGAAAGTTTGCCAGTACTAAAATAAAAGTTTTTTTTAAAAAATATATTTTTTTAACATATTTACATATGCTGTGGTGTAGCATACCTCCTTAGCCACCAACCTCCCTGATCCCCCAAAAAACAGCTCTCTAACCCTCCCCATCTGCCTTATTGGCGGCCATCTTGGGTACTGGCAGCTGTCTGCTATTATTTCACAGTCAAAAAAGTTTTTTTTTTTTAAATGTACACTACTGTTACACCAGATACGAGTGGTGGCACTGGGCAAGTGGGCACAGTATACGCTGTGAGCCTGACACACACGCTGGCAGGCAGGCAACTGCAATTAGATTACACAGGGGAAAAAAAAGAGCAGACTGATGTTCTAGCCCTAAAAAGGGCTTTTTGGGGTGCTGTCCTTACAGCAGAGATCAGATGAGTCCTTCAGGACTGTAGTGGACACTGAATACACTAGCCTAACTATCGATTTCCCTATTAAATCAGCAGCAGCTACCCTGTCCCTCCTCTCACTAAGAATGCAGCTTCCAAATGAATCTAAAATGGATGCTGTCCAGGAGGTGGGAGGGTCTGGGAGGGAGGGTCTGCTGCTAATTGGCTGGAATGTGTCTTCTGACTGTGAGGTAGAGGGTCAAAGTTTACTCAATGATAAAGAATAGGGGGCAGATCAAACATCGCATATGTTCGCCCGCCATGGCGAACACAAACATGCTATGTTCGCCGGCGAACTATTCGCGACATCACTACTGATGAGTCGTGTTTCCTTACTTCTACCTGTAAAACTTATAGCAAAATACTGCAATATGGCTAAAACAAGAATAAAAAGATTAAAATAAGGCATACCAAAGACTGTCAATGCGTTTCGGTCCTCAATGGGCCTTTATCAAGCCTTCTTGTATGTTACATATATTGATAACTTTGAAGTGCACCCCATGCAGAAGGGACTTTTAATGATTTAATCAAAGTTACCTGGAGTGCTATACCATAGTATATATATATATATATATATATATATATATATATATACACACACAGGTAGCCCTCAGTTTACGCTGGGGTTAGGTTCCAGAAGGAATGGTTGTAAATCAAAACCGTTGTAAATTGAAACCAAGTTTATAATGTAAGTCAATGGGAAGTGAGGTAGATAGGTTCCAGGCCCCTCTCAAAATTGTCATAAGTAACACTTAATACATTATTTTTAAAGCTTTGAAATGAAGACTTTAAATGCTAAACAGCATTATAAACCTAATAAAATAATCACACAACACAGAATATATAATTAAACTAAGTTAAATGAGCAAAAACATTTGCTAAACAGCATTATAAACCCAATAAAATAATCACACAACACAGACTTCACTTGCATTTTTCTGCAAACAGTTCTTTCTATGCATTCCAATCTGGACTGATTTATAGACAGGAAGATCTTGTTCCTTTGAAATCTGCTCGATAGCTTAGGTCTGGTTAAACTGATTAATTTCAGCTTGCTTGGCTTTGCTGCAACACAAGCGGACAGCTCCACCTACTGGCTATTTTAATAAATGCACTGCTTCTCAATGCTTTTCAATAGCAGTCACATGACTGGAAAAAAGGTTGTTATTCTGAAACAGTGTAAATTGAACCGTTGTAAAACGAGGGTCACACATAGAAACACCCAGCACTCACCAGCTAGCTCACAGCTAAGATAAAATCATAACTGGAAAGGTTAGTCACCGCATCTGGCCAAATGGGAAAGCTCAGGCACCACGTCAAGGTCCTTTCCATAGCCTGAGTCCCTAACACAGGCACACCATCATGCGAGCTCACAGAGCCAAACAAACTGAGAACAAAGAAGGGGTGCACAGGTGGCTGTAATCACCCATAGAAAATACAAAACATGGAAGGGAACTGCACTCCAAGACCGGATCAGGTACACATCCTGTGACTCAGCAACATCCAGCCCTGGGTGCTAAATAGCACTCCAAAAAAGCTGTGATGTCACCAGAGCCACAGGCAGTTAACCCCAGTCCGGAATGGGTGCAAGAACCAAGGGAGATTACAAATAAAAAGTAATACAACACATAGAAACACCCAGCACTCACCAGCTAGCTCACAGCTAAGATAAAATCATAACTGGAAAGGTTAGTCACCGCATCTGGCCAAATGGGAAAGCTCAGGCACCACGTCAAGGTCCTTTCCATAGCCTGAGTCCCTAACACAGGCACACCATCATGCGAGCTCACAGAGCCAAACAAACTGAGAACAAAGAAGGGGTGCACAGGTGGCTGTAATCACCCATAGAAAATACAAAACATGGAAGGGAACTGCACTCCAAGACCGGATCAGGTACACTTCCTGTGACTCAGCAACATCCAGCCCTGGGTGCTAAATAGCACTCCAAAAAAATCTGTGATGTCACCAGAGCCACAGGCAGTTAACCCCAGTCCTCAATGGGCCTTTATCAAGCCTTCTTGTATGTTACATATATTGATAACTTTGAAGTGCACCCCATGCAGAAGGGACTTTTAATGATTTAATTAAAGTTACCTGGAGTGCTATACCATAGTATATATATATATATATATACAGGTAGCCCTCAGTTTACGCCGGGGTTAGGTTCCAGAAGGAATGGTTGTAAATCAAACCGTTGTAAATTGAAACCAAGTTTATAATGTAAGTCAATGGGAAGTGAGGTAGATAGGTTCCAGGCCCCTCTCAAAATTGTCATAAGTAACACTTAATACATTATTTTTAAAGCTTTGAAATGAAGACTTTAAATGCTAAACAGCATTATAAACCTAATAAAATAATCACACAACACAGAATATATAATTAAACTAAGTTAAATGAACAAAAACATTTGCTAAACAGCATTATAAACCCAATAAAATAATCACACAACACAGACTTCACTTGCATTTTTCTGCAAACAGTTCTTTCTATGCATTCCAATCTGGACTGATTTATAGACAGGAAGATCTTGTTCCTTTGAAATCTGCTCGATAGCTTAGGTCTGGTTAAACTGATTAATTTCAGCTTGCTTGGCTTTGCTGCAACACAAGCGGACAGCTCCACCTACTGGCTATTTTAATAAATGCACTGCTTCTCAATGCTTTTCAATAGCAGTCACATGACTGGAAAAAAGGTTGTTATTCTGAAACAGTGTAAATTGAACCGTTGTAAAACGAGGGTCACACATAGAAACACCCAGCACTCACCAGCTAGCTCACAGCTAAGATAAAATCATAACTGGAAAGGTTAGTCACCGCATCTGGCCAAATGGGAAAGCTCAGGCACCACGTCAAGGTCCTTTCCATAGCCTGAGTCCCTAACACAGGCACACCATCATGCGAGCTCACAGAGCCAAACAAACTGAGAACAAAGAAGGGGTGCACAGGTGGCTGTAATCACCCATAGAAAATACAAAACATGGAAGGGAACTGCACTCCAAGACCGGATCAGGTACACATCCTGTGACTCAGCAACATCCAGCCCTGGGTGCTAAATAGCACTCCAAAAAAGCTGTGATGTCACCAGAGCCACAGGCAGTTAACCCCAGTCCGGAATGGGTGCAAGAACCAAGGGAGATTACAAATAAAAAGTAATACAACACATAGAAACACCCAGCACTCACCAGCTAGCTCACAGCTAAGATAAAATCATAACTGGAAAGGTTAGTCACCGCATCTGGCCAAATGGGAAAGCTCAGGCACCACGTCAAGGTCCTTTCCATAGCCTGAGTCCCTAACACAGGCACACCATCATGCGAGCTCACAGAGCCAAACAAACTGAGAACAAAGAAGGGGTGCACAGGTGGCTGTAATCACCCATAGAAAATACAAAACATGGAAGGGAACTGCACTCCAAGACCGGATCAGGTACACTTCCTGTGACTCAGCAACATCCAGCCCTGGGTGCTAAATAGCACTCCAAAAAAATCTGTGATGTCACCAGAGCCACAGGCAGTTAACCCCAGTCCTCAATGGGCCTTTATCAAGCCTTCTTGTATGTTACATATATTGATAACTTTGAAGTGCACCCCATGCAGAAGGGACTTTTAATGATTTAATTAAAGTTACCTGGAGTGCTATACCATAGTATATATATATATATATATATACAGGTAGCCCTCAGTTTACGCCGGGGTTAGGTTCCAGAAGGAATGGTTGTAAATCAAACCGTTGTAAATTGAAACCAAGTTTATAATGTAAGTCAATGGGAAGTGAGGTAGATAGGTTCCAGGCCCCTCTCAAAATTGTCATAAGTAACACTTAATACATTATTTTTAAAGCTTTGAAATGAAGACTTTAAATGCTAAACAGCATTATAAACCTAATAAAATAATCACACAACACAGAATATATAATTAAACTAAGTTAAATGAACAAAAACATTTGCTAAACAGCATTATAAACCCAATAAAATAATCACACAACACAGACTTCACTTGCATTTTTCTGCAAACAGTTCTTTCTATGCATTCCAATCTGGACTGATTTATAGACAGGAAGATCTTGTTCCTTTGAAATCTGCTCGATAGCTTAGGTCTGGTTAAACTGATTAATTTCAGCTTGCTTGGCTTTGCTGCAACACAAGCGGACAGCTCCACCTACTGGCTATTTTAATAAATGCACTGCTTCTCAATGCTTTTCAATAGCAGTCACATGACTGGAAAAAAGGTTGTTATTCTGAAACAGTGTAAATTGAACCGTTGTAAAACGAGGGTCACCTGTATATATATTTTTATATATATATATATATATATATATATATATATGTCATCAAAATTATTAAACAACCATTGAAAATCATGTTTATTGTAAAAATTTACAGACTTTCAGCTGTTTGCAATGAACAAATCAAACAAAAGCATTTGAAATATCTCAACACAATGAATGTTTCAAGTGGTTTCCCCAAATTCCACTGAAAATGCAAATTTCAATAATTCTGCAGTTTTAACATTATTTAGCCCCTTCATGGTAAGCATCTTTAGTACTTAGTAGAGCACCCTTTTGCTGTTATGACCTGCTGCAAATGAGATGCATAGCCAGACACCAGCTTCTGGCATCGTTCCTGAGGAATCTTAGCCCATTCCTCATGAGCAATGGCCTCCCGTTCAGTAATATTTTTGGGTTTGTGTGCTGCAACCACCTTATTCAAATCCCACCAGAGATTTTCTATGGGGTTCAAGTCAGGTGACTGTGATGGCAACTGTACAATTTTCCAGGACTTCTTCTGCAACCAAACCTTGGTGGAATTTGAGGTATTCTTGGGATCATTGTCCTGTTGGAAGGGCCAATGATGCCCAAGCTTTTTTTCTCCTAGGATTTCCTGATACTATAATGAATCCATCTGGCCTTCCACACGCTGCAGGTTTCCAGTGCCAGAGGATGCAAAAAAATCCCAGCGCATCAACGAGCCACCACCATGCTTAACTGTAGGCAAAGTTTTTTTCAGTGTATGCTTCATTCTTCTTCCTCCAGACATACTGCTGATCCATCTGGCTGAAAATTTCCAGTTTTGTTTCATTGTTCCACAGAACAGAATGCCAAAACTTCTGTGGCTTATTTATATGATTTTGAGCATATTGGAGCCAACTTTTCTTGTGCTTTTGGGTCAGTGGTAGTATACGTCTTGGTGTTTGTCAGGGAAACCTTCTGCTTTTAGTACATGCCTTACTGTGCAAACTGAAACCTTAGTGCCTGTTACCACCAAGTCTTGCTGCAGGTCTTTTGCACTCATTTAAGAGTTTTTCTTAACCTGCCTTCTCAGAAATCCGGTTACAGCCGTTGATAGCTTCCTTTTTCTGCCCCATCCAGGTATTGTAACCAATGTTCCTTTAACTTTGAACTTTGGTACTATGCTTTCAGCGGTGTCTCTAGGAACATTTAGTGCCTTCGCTATCTTTTTGTATCCTGTTCCTTGTTAGTGAAGGTCAATAATCTCTTCTCTTAAATTTTTGGACCATTATTTTGACTTAGCCATATTTCTAACATGCAGTCAAACATGACACTCAACAAATCCCTAGCCAGTTCAGGTATTTCATGTGTTCTAGCTCAAGCACACCTGGTGCAACTAATAAACACCTGTTTTGCGTATTTGTGCTGTTGTGAGGGATTCTATTCTGGGGGTTGAATAATTTTGAGACTACAGAATTAATTAAAAGTTGCATTTTCAGTTGACTTTGGGGAAACCACTTGAAGCATTTGTTGTGTTGAGCTATTTCAATTGCTTTTGTTTGATTTGTTCATTGCAAACTGCTGAAATTCTATAAATATTGACAATAAACCTGATTATAATGGGGGTTGAATAGTTTTGATTACAACTGTATATATATATATATATATATATATATATATATATATATATATATATATATATAATATACATCTTCCAGCTTAACCCACCAGATGCCGACAGCCTGGGTGCAAAGATATGGCAGTATACAGGAACAGACGTTTGCACTCACAGGTCTTTTTTTCAAACTTTTAATGTGGAACATTTTCGGGGTATTATGATGATGGGGTTATAATACCCCGAAAACGTTCCACATTAAAAGTTTGAAAAAAAGACCTGTGAGTGCAAACGTCTGTTTATATATATATATATATATATATATATATATATATATATATAATGAACCCAAGTAGCGCACTCTCACTAGCCAATGATTACTCCAGACCAGGGTGCATAAGACGTGACGTTTCAGGGCATTCACCCCTTCTTCAGACAACCCAAAATGTGATACAAACAGTGTTACATACCCAACAAGCCCCTCCCCCATCTCAGTACAGCCAATCAAACAAGTAGGAGATCATATTACTTCATGTGCATAAAAATATATCATCAAAACAAATCAAGAAATATTCATCAGTATTACAGCATAAACAAAAGCAAAATTAGCGTGTAAGGTCTAGTATGACCTAAAAGTATAGTGACATATTTTAATAAGTGACATATTAGGAATGGAAATGGATCAAAAACCAATTATACATAAGTATAGCTTCTTATAATGCAACACAGGTCAGCAGTTATAAACTAAATGCTAACCGCAAAATTCTGTTTATCTCTAGAACATGGGACTCAACTTATATCTGTAAAATCAACATGTACATTCAATATGTAAGGCACTACGAAACAGAATAGTCACAAACAAATGCACCCACCATTACTCACCACGCTATGTTCAGCATGCTAGGTGGTGGGCGTGGTCACCATCCGTGATCAAACATCCGCCCTACCCATGTGACCTGAATCTGATCAATCATGGGGCGGCATCAGGCGTTACCACAGCAACATGCAGCCCAACATCATCTTAATCGATCATATACCTCCACTAAGACGAGGGGGAAATAGGAAGAAGAGACTTTTACAAATTGAAGCAAAATGGAAGCACAGATTGGGAACACTACATCCTGGTGGATTAAATGTCAATGTGGACTGGAACTGTTTTTTATAAGGTCTTTTGGTGTTTTCACCATAGTGCCCCCTGTTTGAAGCTGAGAGTCCACATAAAGTCCATCTTCCAATACCATACTCCTTGAGACATGAAGCTGGAATAGAAGTCTTATAATAGGAGTAGTTTCTGATTAGAATCCTCTATAAGTATATGTGCATCTATTGATAGAAGTTGGTTGATTTTTGATTAGTTAGACATATCCCTATTGGTTCAAGGAAGTTGGTACAGAGGCCTTAACCCTTTGAGTGCTAAGCACTTTCCCACCTGGGTGCTAAGATTTTTTTTTATTTTTTGAACAATTTTTTTGTAACTTTTTTTCAGACCCCCAAGACTTACTGTTAGATAGGGTAGGTGATTACCTTTCAAATGGTTGGTCTTGGGGGTCTGTAGCTGCTTAGATGCCTGCGATACAGGCTTCTAAGCAGCATGCCCCCTGCTCCTATACTTAACATTGTTAAGTATAAATAAAGTTGCGGTGACGTCATCACGTTATTGCGTGTGGCATCACCACACAAAACGGGAAGCCCCGGCTATGCCTGTCACGCTACAGGCACGATCGTCGTGGTAGGAGCGGATGGGAGCCCCCAGATCTCCCTCAAGATGGGAGAGTGCTAGTGACGGCTCTGAGCTGTCGTTAGCAATCAAAGTGTTAAAATACAGTATGGGTAGTTAATGAGCCTATGATAAGAGACCTGTCCATACATAGGAATCTTTACTAATACAGGCTAGTGATGTGGTGTGTTTATCAGTTGTACATATCCCCATGTATCCTAAGGAAGTAGTGGTATTCTGTTGGTTTGAATACAGGGAGTGCAGAATTATTAGGCAAATGAGTATTTTGACCACATCATCCTCTTTATGCATGTTGTCTTACTCCAAGCTGTATAGGCTTGAAAGCCTACTACCAATTAAGCATATTAGGTGATGTGCATCTCTGTAATGAGAAGGGGTGTGGTCTAATGACATCAACACCCTATATCAGGTGTGCATAATTATTAGGCAACTTCCTTTCCTTTGGCAAAATGGGTCAAAAGAAGGACTTGACAGGCTCAGAAAAGTCAAAAATAGTGAGATATCTTGCAGAGGGATGCAGCACTCTTAAAATTGCAAAGCTTCTGAAGCGTGATCATCGAACAATCAAGCGTTTCATTCAGAATAGTCAACAGGGTCGCAAGAAGCGTGTGGAAAAACCAAGGCGCAAAATAACTGCCCATGAACTGAGAAAAGTCAAGCGCGCAGCTGCCAAGATGCCACTTGCCACCAGTTTGGCCATATTTCAGAGCTGCAACATCACTGGAGTGCCCAAAAGCACAAGGTGTGCAATACTCAGAGACATGGCCAAGGTAAGAAAGGCTGAAAGACGACCACCACTGAACAAGACACACAAGCTGAAACGTCAAGACTGGGCCAAGAAATATCTCAAGACTGATTTTTCTAAGGTTTTATGGACTGATGAAATGAGAGTGAGTCTTGATGGGCCAGATGGATGGGCCCGTGGCTGGATTGGTAAAGGGCAGAGAGCTCCAGTCTGACTCAGACGCCAGCAAGGTAGAGGTGGAGTACTGGTTTGGGCTGGTATCATCAAAGATGAGCTTGTGGGGCCTTTTCGGGTTGAGGATGGAGTCAAGCTCAACTCCCAGTCCTACTGCCAGTTTCTGGAAGACACCTTCTTCAAGCAGTGGTACAGGAAGAAATCTGCATCCTTCAAGAAAAACATGATTTTCATGCAGGACAATGCTCCATCACACGCGTCCAAGTACTCCACAGCGTGGCTGGCAAGAAAGGGTATAAAAGAAGAAAATCTAATGACATGGCCTCCTTGTTCACCTGATCTGAACCCCATTGAGAACCTGTGGTCCATCATCAAATGTGAGATTTACAAGGAGGGAAAACAGTACACCTCTCTGAACAGTGTCTGGGAGGCTGTGGTTGCTGCTGCACGCAATGTTGATGGTGAACAGATCAAAACACTGACAGAATCCATCAATGGCAGGCTTTTGAGTGTCCTTGCAAAGAAAGGTGGCTATATTGGTCACTGATTTGTTTTTGTTTTGTTTTTGAATGTCAGAAATGTATATTTGTGAATGTTGAGATGTTATATTGGTTTCACTGGTAAAAATAAATAATTGAAATGGGTATATATTTGTTTTTTGTTAAGTTGCCTAATAATTATGCACAGTAATAGTCACCTGCACACACAGATATCCCCCTAAAATAGCTAAAACTAAAAACAAACTAAAAACTACTTCCAAAAATATTCAGCTTTGATATAAATGAGTTTTTTGGGTTCATTGAGAACATGGTTGTTGTACAATAATAAAATTAATCCTCAAAAATACAACTTGCCTAATAATTCTGCACTCCCTGTAGGATCTAAAGCCTTGTAATACATTACGTGAATTTTACAGAATTGGTAAGTATACTGGGTTGTGGTTTTTGACTCATGTAATGACTAATGACTGATATATAGGAGGTTGTATTATACACAATTGGGATTAGATTGCCTTTTTTAGATACTAAGTGATAAGGTGTGATGCCCATATATGTATATCAATAGCCAGGTTGCAATCTACAAATTTCTTGCTGGTATGACTAGCATTAATCCACCATACATTATTAGCATGTGATAGACATTAGACCTAAGTATGGGTTTAGTGAGATATGCTTATGCTACATTACGATAATCTTATTACATGTCCCATTACATCAATGCTGCTTGGTGATTGGAGGCAATGTTCAATAGAGGATTGAGGTATCAGACGTTGCCATGGTAACCGGTTGCTACTATGCACAGGTCGTTGTGTGCCGCTCCTGGCTGAGACAGTGATGTTGGGCTGCATGTTGCTGTGGTAACGCCTGATGCCGCCCCATGATTGATCATATTCAGGTCACATGGGTAGGGCAGGATGTTTGATCACGGATGGTGACCACGCCCACCACCTAGCACGCTGAACATAGCGTGGTGAGTAATGGTGGATGCATTTGTTTGTGACTACAGTATTCTGTTTCGTAGTGCCTTACATATTGAATGTACATGTTGAATTTACAGATATAAGTTGAGTCCCATGTTCTAGAGATAAACAGAATTTTGCGGTTAGCATTTAGTTTATAACTACTGACCTGTGTTGCATTATAAGAAGCTATACTTATGTATAATTGGTTTTTGATCCATTTCCATTCCTAATATGTCACTTATTAAAATATGTCACTATACTTTTAGGTCATACTAGACCTTACACGCTAATTTTGCTTTTGTTTATGCTGTAATACTGATGAATATTTCTTGATTTGTTTTGATGATATATTTGTATGCACATGAAGTAATATGATCTCCTACTTGTTTGATTGGCTGTACTGAGATGGGGAGGGGCTTGTTGGGCATTTAACACTGTTGGTATCACATTTTGGATTGTCTGAAGAAGGGGTGAATGCCCCGAAATGTCAAGTCTTAATAAAAGTGCATATTTTTGGACATTTATATATATATATATATATATATATATATATATATATATATATTTATATATAAATACAAGGTTTGGTTTAGCACAAAAGTTGAAATACATCTTTGGGACTGCTGCCAATGAGACCAAATAGTTATTCAAAACAAAAGATATTGGGGGCACATCCATTTACAAAGTAAACAAAAACAAATTAAATTACGGCAAAACATTGCCTGCAAAAAACATCTGTGCTGTTATATTAAAATTGGGATCTTAGTCACACAATATGGCCATATTCTGCTTAAAATATTGTAGAAAGAGAAAGATGCAAGTTTTGAAATGATCCTACAATCCCCCAATATTGTAAATGAAATTAGGTTAACTCACCAATGGTAAGCTAGCTTGTGTTCAGAGCGTATGCCTGAGATTGTTAGTTGTCTACACTTAAAATGTAAAATGTACAATCCTCTGTGCGATCCTCTGTGCAATCCTCTGTGCTCACTCACTTAAAGCTGGTTTGTATTTGTGAGGCTCCGAGACATTATAGATATGTGGAAATAAAGACAGACAAAACTCATTTGAGCAGTCCAAGCGTTCATATGCTTGATATACACATCACACAAAAAGTTCTCAGATCGGAGCTAAAACCGCATGAAAAGGCGTGCTCACTCAGACAGTCCGGTGTAGGGATCAGACAACTGCGGTGGTCCAAGGCGTCCTCACTTTCTCTTCTCGAAAGATACTCTGGAGGCTTTAATCCGCCTACACGCCGCTCGTTCCAAGTTCCTCCCTATTCTGCTTAGCCAGTCACCAACTTACTACGTGTCCCAAAATTGACTGGTCCTAAAACTACAGCAATTTGCCTTCATGGGCTGAATTATTTCTACTTTTACTCTTCAAAATAGAATGAGACCCCTGGCTTTATTTACAACTCCTTTACACTATCATGAATACACCTGAACTTGGTGCTTTAACCAATGGAAGATGGTAATTCTCCCTTTATTTACAAATGCAAGGTTTGGTTTAGCACACCTTACAAAAAGTTTAAATACATCTTTGGGAGTGCTGCCAATGAGACGGAATAGCTACACAAAAAAGGTATTGGCGCACATCCATTTACAAATAAAAAACACATTTTCTCTTGTTAAGTGTATCCAGTCCACGGATCATCCATTACTTGTGGGATATTCTCCTTCCCAACAGGAAGTTGCAAGAGGATCACCCACAGCAGAGCTGCTATATAGCTCCTCCCCTCACTGCCATATCCAGTCATTCTCTTGCAACTCTCAACTAAGATGAAGGTCGTAAGAGGACTGTGGTGTTTTATACTTAGTTTATTTCTTCAATCAAAAGTTTGTTATTTTTAAATGGTACCGGAGTGTACTGTTTATCTCAGGCAGTATTTAGAAGAAGAATCTGCCTGCGTTTTCTATGATCTTAGCAGAAGTAACTAAGATCCTTTGCTGTTCTCACATATTCTGAGGATTGAGGTAACTTCAGAGGGGGAATAGCGTGCAGGTTTTCCTGCAATAAGGTATGTGCAGTTAAAATATTTTTCTAGGGATGGAATTTGCTAGAAAATGCTGCTGATACCGAAGTAATGTAAGTAAAGCCTTAAATGCATTGATAGCGACTGGTATCAGGCTTATTAATAGAGATACATACTCTTATAAAAGTGTATTTTAAAACGTTTGCTGGCATGTTTAATTGTTTTTTACATATGTTTGGTGATAAAACTTATTGGGGCCTAGTTTTATCCACATGGCTGGCTTGAATTTTGCCTAGAAACAGTTCCCTGAGGCTTCCCACTGTTGTAATATGAGTGGGAGGGGCCTATTTTGGCGTTTTTTTGCACAGCAAAAACATAATTTATCCTTACCTGATAAATTTATTTCTCTTGTAGTGTATCCAGTCCACGGATCATCCATTACTTATGGGATACTAACTCCTCCCCAACAGGAAGTGCAAGAGGATTCACCCAGCAGAGCTGCTATATAGCTCCTCCCCTAACTGCCATTACCAGTCATTCGACCGAAAACATGCAGAGAAAGGAAAACCATAGGGTGCAGTGGTGACTGTAGTTTAATGGAAAAATTACCTGCCTTAAAGTGACAGGGCGGGCCGTGGACTGGATACATTACAAGAGAAATAAATTTATCAGGTAAGCATAAATTATGTTTTCTCTTGTTAAGTGTATCCAGTCCACGGATCATCCATTACTTATGGGATACCAATACCAAAGCTAAAGTACACGGATGACGGGAGGGACAGGCAGGCTCTTTATACGGAAGGAACCACTGCCTGAAGAACCTTTCTCCCAAAAAACAGCCTCCGAAGAAGCAAAAGTGTCAAATTTGTAAAAATTTGGAAAAAGTATGAAGAGAAGACCAAGTTGCAGCCTTGCAAATCTGTTCAACAGAAGCCTCATTCTTAAAGGCCCAAGTGGAAGCCACAGCTCTAGTAGAATGTGCTGTAATTCTTTCAGGAGGCTGCTGTCCAGCAGTCTCATAGGCTAACCATATTATGCTACGAAGCCAAAAGGAGAGAGAGGTAGCCGAAGCTTTTTGACCTCTCCTCTGACCAGAATAAACGAAAAACAGGGAAGACGTTTGTCGAAAATCCTTAGTTGCCTGTAGATAAAATTTCAGGGCACGGACTACATCTAGATTGTGTAGCAGACGTTCCTTTTTCGAAGAAGGATTAGGACACAAAGATGGAACCACAATCTCTTGATTGATATTCCTGTTAGTGACCACCTTAGGTAGGAACCCAGGTTTAGTACGCAGAACTACCTTGTCTGAATGAAAAATCAGATATGGAGAATCACAATGTAAGGCAGATAACTCAGAGACTCTTCGAGCCGAGGAAATCGCCATTAAAAAAAACAGAAATTTCCAAGATAACAACTTGATATCAATGGAATGAAGGGGTACAAACGGAACCCCCTGTAAAACATTAAGAACTAAGTTCAAACTCCATGGTGGAGCAACAGTTTTAAGCACAGGCTTGATCCTAGCTAAAGCCTGACAAAAAGCTTGAACGTCCGGAACTTCTGACAGACGTTTGTGTAAAAGAATGGACAGAGCTGAAATCTGTCCCTTTAAGGAACTAGCGGATAAACCCTTTTCTAAACCTTCTTGTAGAAAAGACAATATCCTCGGAATCCTAACCTTACTCCATGAGTAACTCTTGGATTCGCACCAATATAAGTATTTGCGCCATATCTTATGGTAAATCTTTCTGGTAACAGGCTTCCTAGCCTGTATTAAGGTATCAATAACTGACTCAGAAAAACCACGTTTTGATAAAATCAAGCGTTCAATTTCCAAGCAGTCAGCTTCAGAGAAATTAGATTTTGATGTTTGAAGGGACCCTGGATCAGAAGATCCTGTTTCAGAGGTAGCGACCAAGGTGGACAGGATGACATGTCCACTAGATCTGCATACCAAGTCCTGCGTGGCCATGCAGGCGCTATTAGAATCACTGATGCTCTCTCCTGTTTGATTCTGGCAATCAATCGAGGAAGCATCGGGAAGGGTGGAAACACATAAGCCATCCCGAAGGTCCAAGGTGCTGTCAAAGCATCTATCAGAACCGCTCCCGGATCCCTGGATCTGGACCCGTAACGAGGAAGCTTGGCGTTCTGTCGAGACGCCATGAGATCTATCTCTGGTTTGCCCCAACGTCGAAGTATTTGGGCAAAGACCTCCGGATGAAGTTCCCACTCCCCCGGATGAAAAGTCTGACGACTTAAGAAATCCGCCTCCCAGTTCTCCACTCCCGGGATGTGGATTGCTGACAGGTGGTAAGAGTGAGACTCTGCCCAGCGAATTATCTTTGATACTTCCATCATTGCTAGGGAGCTTCTTGTCCCTCCCTGATGGTTGATGTAAGCTACAGTCGTGATGTTGTCCGACTGAAACCTGATGAACCCCCGAGTTGTTAACTGGGGCCAAGCCAGAAGGGCATTGAGAACTGCTCTCAATTCCAGAATGTTTATTGGTAGGAGACTCTCCTCCTGATTACATTGTCCCTGAGCCTTCAGAGAATTCCAGACAGCGCCCCAACCTAGTAGGCTGGCGTCTGTTGTTACAATTGTCCAGTCCGGCCTGCTGAATGGCATCCCCCTGGACAGATGTGGCCGAGAAAGCCACCATAGAAGAGAATTTCTGGTCTCTTGATCCAGATTCAGAGTAGGGGACAAGTCTGAGTAATCCCCATTCCACTGACTTAGCATGCACAATTGCAGCGGTCTGAGATGTAGGCATGCAAAGGGTACTATGTCCATTGCTGCTACCATTAAGCCGATCACCTCCATGCATTGAGCTACTGACGGGTGTTGAATGGAATGAAGGACACGGCATGCATTTTGAAGCTTTGTTAACCTGTCTTCTGTCAGGTAAATCTTCATTTCTACAGAATCTATAAGAGTCCCCAAGAAGGGAACTCTTGTGAGTGGAAAGAGAGAACTCTTCTTTTCGTTCACCTTCCATCCATGCGACCTTAGAAATGCCAGTACTAACTCTGTATGAGACTTGGCAGTTTGAAAGCTTGAAGCTTGTATCAGAATGTCGTCTAGGTACGGAGCTACCGCAATTCCTCGCGGTCTTAGTACCGCCAGAAGAGCACCCAGAACCTTTGTGAAGATTCTCGGAGCCGTAGCCAATCCGAATGGAAGAGCTACAAACTGGTAATGCCTGTCTAGAAAGGCAAACCTTAGATACCGGTAATGATCTTTGTGAATCGGTATGTGAAGGTAAGCATCCTTTAAATCCACTGTGGTCATGTACTGACCCTTTTGGATCATGGGTAAAATTGTCCGAATAGTTTCCATTTTGAACGATGGAACTCTTAGGAATTTGTTTAGGATCTTTAAATCCAAGATTGGCCTGAAAGTTCCCTCTTTTTTGGGAACCACAAACAGATTTGAGTAAAAAACTTGTCCTTGTTCCGACCGCGGAACCGGATGGATCACTCCCATTAATAAAAGATCTTGTACGCAGCGTAGAAACGCCTCTTTCTTTATTTGGTTTGTTGACAACCTTGACAGATGAAATCTCCCTCTTGGGGGAGAGAATTTGAAGTCTAGAAGGTATCCCTGAGATATGATCTCTAACGCCCAGGGATCCTGGACATCTCTTGCCCAAGCCTGGGTGAAGAGAGAAAGTCTGCCCCCCACTAGATCCGTTCCCGGATTGGGGGCCCTCGATTCATGCTGTCTTAGGGGCAGCAGCAGGTTTCCTGGCCTGCTTGCCCTTGTTCCAGGACTGGTTAGGTCTCCAGCCTTGTCTGTAGCGAGCAACAGCTCCTTCCTGTTTTGGTGCAGAGGAAGTTGATGCTGCTCCTGCTTTGAAATTACGAAAGGAACGAAAATTAGACTGTCTAGCCTTAGGTTTGGCTCTGTCTTGAGGCAGGGCATGGCCTTTACCTCCTGTAATGTCAGCGATAATTTCTTTCAACCCGGGCCCGAATAAGGTCTGCCCTTTGAAAGGTATATTAAGCAATTTAGATTTAGAAGTAACGTCAGCTGACCAGGATTTTAGCCACAGTGCTCTGCGTGCCTGAATGGCGAATCCGGAATTCTTAGCCGTAAGTTTAGTTAAATGTACTACGGCATCTGAAATAAATGAGTTAGCTAACTTAAGGGCTTTAAGCTTGTGTGTAATCTCATCTAATGGAGCTGATTCAAGTGTCTCTTCCAGAGACTCAAACCAAAATGCTGCTGCAGCCGTGACAGGCGCAATGCATGCAAGAGGTTGCAATATAAAACCTTGTTGAACAAACATTTTCTTAAGGTAACCCTCTAACTTTTTATCCATTGGATCTGAAAAGGCACAGCTATCCTCCACCGGGATAGTGGTATGCTTAGCTAAAGTAGAAACTGCTCCCTGCACCTTAGGGACCGTTTGCCATAAGTCCCGTGTGGTGGCGTCTATTGGAAACATCTTTCTAAATATCGGAGGGGGTGAGAACGGCACACCGGGTCTATCCCACTCCTTAATAACAATTTCAGTAAGTCTCTTAGGTATAGGAAAAACGTCAGTACTCGCCGGTACCGCAAAATATTTATCCAACCTACACATTTTCTCTGGTATTGCAACTGTGTTACAATCATTCAGAGCCGCTAACACCTCCCCTAGTAATACACGGAGGTTTTCCAGCTTAAATTTAAAATTTGAAATATCTGAATCCAGTTTGTTTGGATCAGAACTGTCACCCGCAGAATGAAGCTCTCCGTCCTCATGTTCTGCAAATTGTGACGCAGTGTCTGACATGGCCCTAATATTATCAGCGCACTCTGTTCTCACCCCAGAGTGATCACGCTTACCTCTTAGTTCTGGTAATTTAGCCAAAACTTCAGTCATAACAGTAGCCATATCCTGTAATGTGATTTGTAATGGCCGCCCAGATGTACTCGGCGCTACAATATCACGCACCTCCCGAGCGGGAGATGCAGGTACTGACACGTGAGGCGAGTTAGTCGGCATAACTCTCCCCTCGTTGTTTGGTGAAATATGTTCAATTTGTACAGATTGACTTTTATTTAAAGTAGCATCAATACAGTTAGTACATAAATTTCTATTGGGCTCCACTTTGGCTTTAGCACATATAGCACAGATATCTTCCTCTGAATCAGACATATTTAACACACTAGCAAATAAACTAGCAACTTGGAAATACTTTTCAAGTAATTTACTATAATATGAAAACGTACTGTGCCTATAAGAAGCACAGAAAAAGTTATGACAGTTGAAAATTAATAAACTGAAAAGTTATAGCATCAAATCTTTGTAAAAAAAAACACAATTTTAGCAAAGGATTGCTCCCATTAGCAAAGGATAACTAACCCTGATAGCAGAAAAAAAAATAAAAAAAAAAAATACAGAAATAAACGTTTTTTTATCACAGTCAACTACAATCTCACAGCTCTGCTGTGAGTGAATAACAGTGAGAGAGATCAGTAAACTGTCATAAATTAAATAAAACGACTGCCAAGTGGAAAAAAATAGTGCCCAAAACATTTTTTCACCCAGTACCTCAGAAAATTAAACGATTTTACATGCCAGCAAAAAACGTTTAACATTAATAAATTGAGTGTTATTAAAAAGCCTGTTGCTAGTCCCTGCAAATTAGGCTAAAGTTTTATGCATACAGTATAATTCCAGTGAAGTGCCATTCCCCAGAATACTGAAGTGTAAAATATACATACATGACAGCCTGATACCAGTTGCTGCTACTGCATTTAAGGCTGAGTTTACATTATATCGGTATGGCAGAATTTTCTCATCAATTCCATTGTCAGAAAATAATAAGCTACTACATACCTCTTTGCAGATTAATCTGCCCGCTGTCCCCTGATCTGAAGTTTACCTCTCCTCAGATGGCCGAGAAACAGCAATATGATCTTAACTACTCCGGCTAAAATCATAGAAAAACTCAGGTAGATTCTTCTTCAAATTCTACCAGAGAAGGAATAACACACTCCGGTGCTATTATAAAATAACAAACTTTTGATTGAAGGTATGAAACTAAGTATAATCACCACAGTCCTCTCACACATCCTATCTATTCGTTGGGTGCAAGAGAATGACTGGTAATGGCAGTTAGGGGAGGAGCTATATAGCAGCTCTGCTGGGTGAATCCTCTTGCACTTCCTGTTGGGGAGGAGTTAGTATCCCATAAGTAATGGATGATCCGTGGACTGGATACACTTAACAAGAGAAAATTGCAGACACAGACATCCAGCTTCTTCCTGCATGATCCAGGACTTCTCTGGAGGGCTCAAAAGGCTTCAAAAGTCGTATTGAGGGAGGTAAAAAGCCACAGTAGAGCTGTGGCAGTTGTTGTGACTGTTTAAAAAACGTTTTTGTCATTTGTTATTCCGTTTTTTCTATTAAGGGGTTAATCATCCATTTGCAAGTGGATGCAATGCTCTGCTAACGTATTACATACACTGTAAATATTTTGTTAGTGTAACTGCATTTTTTCACTGTTATTTCAAAATTTGGGAAAATTTGTGTTTCTTAAAGGCGCAGTAGCGTTTTTTATATTGCTTGAAAACTTGTTTTAAAGTGTTTTCCAAGCTTGCTAGTCTCATTGCTAGTCTGTTTAAACATGTCTGACACAAAGGAACCTACTTGTTCATTATGTTTGAAAGCCATGGTGGAGCCCCATAGGAGAATGTGTACTAAATGTATTGATTTCACCTTAAACAGTAAAGATCAGTCTTTATCTATAAAAGAATTATCACCAGAGGGTTCTGTCGAGGGGGAAGTTATGCCGACTAACTCTCCCCACATGTCAGACCCTTCGCCTCCCGCTCAGGGGACGCACGCTAATATGGCGCCAATTACATCAGGGACGCCCATAGCGATTACCTTGCAGGACATGGCTGCAATCATGAATAATACCCTGTCAGAGGTATTATCTAGATTGCCTGAATTAAGAGGCAAGCGCAATAGCTCTGGGGTTAGGAGAGATACAGAGTGCGCAAATGCTGTTAGAGCCATGTCTGATACTGCGTCACAGTATGCAGAACATGAGGACGGAGAGCTTCAGTCTGTGGGTGACATCTCTGACTCGGGGAAACCTGATTCAGAGATTTCTAATTTTAAATTTAAGCTTGAGAACCTCCGTGTATTGCTTGGGGAGGTATTAGCTGCTCTGAATGACTGTAACACAGTTGCAATTCCAGATAAATTGTGTTGGCTGGATAGATACTATGCGATGCCGGTGTGTACTGACGTTTTTCCTATACCTAAAAGGCTTACAGAAATTATTAGCAAGGAGTGGGATAGACCCGGTGTGCCCTTTTCCCCACCTCCTATATTTAGAAAAATGTTTCCAATAGACGCCACTACACAGGACTTATGGCAGACGGTCCCTAAGGTAGAGGGAGCAGTTTCTACTTTAGCAAAGCGTACCACTATCCCGGTTGAGGACAGTTGTGCTTTTTCAGATCCAATGGATAAAAAATTGGAGGGTTACCTTAAGAAAATGTTTATTCAACAAGGTTTTATTTTACAGCCCCTTGCATGCATTGCGCCTGTCACTGCTGCGGCGGCATTCTGGTTTGAGGCCCTGGAAGAGGCCATCCAGACAGCTCCATTGAATGAAATTATTGACAAGCTTAGAACGCTTAAGCTAGCTAACTCATTTGTTTCTGATGCCATTGTTCATTTGACTAAACTAACGGCTAAGAATTCCGGATTCGCCAACCAGGCGCGTAGGGCGCTATGGCTTAAATCCTGGTCAGCTAACGTGACTTCAAAGTCTAAATTACTCAACATTTCTTTCAAGGGGCATACCTTATTCGGGCCTGGCTTGAAGGAAATTATTGCTGACATTACTGGAGGCAAGGGTCATACCCTTCCTCAGGACAGGGCCAAATCAAAGGCCAAACAGTCTAATTTTCATGCCTTTCGAAATTTCAAGGCAGGAGCAGCATCAACTTCCTCCGCTTCAAAACAAGAGGGAACTGTTGCTCATTCCAGACAGGCCTGGAAACCTAACCAGTCCTGAAACAAGGGCAAGCAGGCCAGGAAGCCTGCTGCTGCCCCCTATCCGGAAACGGATCTAGTGGGGGGCAGACTTTCTCTCTTCGCCCATGCGTGGGCAAGAGATGTTCAGGATTCCTGGGCGTTGGAGATCATATCTCAGGGATATCTTCTTAACTTCAAAGCTTCTCCTCCACAAGGGAGATTTCATCTTTCAAGGTTATCATCAAACCAGATAAAGAAAGAGGCATTCCTAAGCTGTGTGCAAGACCTCCTAGTAATGGGAGTGATCCATCCAG
Organism: Bombina bombina; assembly: GCF_027579735.1. Classification (NCBI taxonomy): domain Eukaryota; kingdom Metazoa; phylum Chordata; class Amphibia; order Anura; family Bombinatoridae; genus Bombina; species Bombina bombina. Next base: position 431,826,150 of record NC_069504.1, on the reverse strand, counting down.
TTCCGCGGACGGAACAAGGACAGGGATTTTATTCAAATCTGTTTGTGGTTCCCAAGAAAGAGGGAACCTTCAGACCAATGTTGGATCTAAAGATCTTAAACAAATTCCTTAGAGTTCCATCATTCAAAATGGAAACTATTCGGACCATCCTACCCATGATCCAAGAGGGTCAGTACATGACCACAGTGGACTTAAAGGATGCCTACCTTCACATGCCGATTCACAAAGATCATCATCGGTTCCTAAGGTTTGCCTTTCTAGACAGGCATTACCAATTTGTAGCTCTTCCCTTCGGGTTGGCCACTGCCCCGAGAATTTTTACAAAGGTTCTGGGCTCACTTCTGGCGGTTCTAAGACCGCGAGGCATAGCGGTGGCTCCGTATCTAGACGACATCCTGATACAGGCGTCAAGCTTTCAAATTGCCAAGTCTCATACAGAGATAGTTCTGGCATTTCTGAGGTCGCATGGGTGGAAAGTGAACGTGGAAAAGAGTTCTCTATCACCACTCACAAGAGTCTCCTTCCTAGGGACTCTTATAGATTCTGTAGAGATGAAAATTTACCTGACGGAGTCCAGGTTATCAAAACTTCTAAATGCTTGCCGTGTCCTTCATTCCATTCCACGCCCGTCAGTGGCTCAGTGCATGGAAGTAATCGGCTTAATGGTAGCGGCAATGGACATAGTGCCATTTGCGCGCCTGCATCTCAGACCGCTGCAATTATGCATGCTAAGTCAGTGGAATGGGGATTACTCAGATTTGTCCCCTCTACTAAATCTGGATCAAGAGACCAGAGATTCTCTTCTCTGGTGGCTTTCTCGGGTCCATCTGTCCAAGGGTATGACCTTTCGCAGGCCAGATTGGATGATTGTAACAACAGATGCCAACCTTCTAGGTTGGGGCGCAGTCTGGAACTCCCTGAAGGCTCAGGGATCATGGACTCAGGAGGAGAAACTCCTCCCAATAAATATTCTGGAGTTAAGAGCAACATTCAATGCTCTTCTAGCTTGGCCTCAGTTAGCAACACTGAGGTTCATCAGATTTCAGTCGGACAACATCACGACTGTGGCTTACATCAACCATCAAGGGGGAACCAGGAGTTCCCTAGCGATGTTAGAAGTCTCAAAGATAATTCGCTGGGCAGAGTCTCACTCTTGCCACCTGTCAGTGATCCACATCCCAGGCGTAGAGAACTGGGAGGCAGATTTTCTAAGTCGTCAGACTTTTCATCCGGGGGAGTGGGAACTCCATCCGGAGGTGTTTGCTCAACTGATCCATCGTTGGGGCAAACCAGAACTGGACCTCATGGCGTCTCGCCAGAACACCAAGCTTCCTTGTTACGGATCCAGGTCCAGGGACCTGGGAGCAACGCTGATAGATGCTCTAGCAGCTCCTTGGTTCTTCAACCTGTCCTATGTGTTTCCACCGTTTCCTCTGCTCCCTCGACTGATTGCCAAAATCAAACAGGAGAGAGCATCGGTGATTCTGATAGCGCCTGCGTGGCCACGCAGGACCTGGTATGCAGACCTAGTAGACATGTCATCTCTTCCACCATGGACTCTGCCTCTGAGGCAGGACCTTCTAATACAAGGTCCTTTCAATCATCCAAATTTACTTTCTCTGAGACTGACTGCATGGAGATTGAACGCTTGATTCTATCAAGGCGTGGCTTCTCCGAGTCAGTCATTGATACCTTAATACAGGCTCGGAAGCCAGTCACCAGGAAAATCTACCATAAGATATGGCGTAAATATCTTTATTGGTGTGAATCCAAGAGTTACTCATGGAGTAAGGTTAGGATTCCTAGGATATTGTCCTTTCTCCAAGAGGGTTTGGACAAAGGCTTATCAGCTAGTTCTTTAAAAGGACAGATCTCTGCTCTGTCTATTCTTTTGCACAAGCGTCAAGCAGAAGTTCCAGGCATTTTGTCAGGCTTTGGTTAGGATTAAGCCTGTGTTTAAACCTGTTGCTCCCCCGTGGAGCTTAAACTTGGTTCTTAAAGTTCTTCAGGGAGTTCCGTTTGAACCCCTTCATTCCATTGATATTAAACTTTTATCTTGGAAAGTTCTGTTTTTGATGGCTATTTCCTCGGCTCGAAGACTCTCTGAGTTATCTGCCTTGCATTGTGATTCTCCTTATCTGATTTTTCATTCAGACAAGGTAGTTCTGCGTACCAAATCTGGGTTTTTATCTAAGGTGGTTTCTAACAGGAATATCAATCAAGAGATTGTTGTTCCATCATTGTTTCCTAATCCTTCTTCAAAGAAGGAACATCTTTTGCATAATCTGGACTTAGTCCATGCCTTGAAGTTTTACTTACAGGCTACTAAAGATTTTCGTCAAACATCTGCCCTGTTTGTCGTTTACTCTGGACAGAGGAGAGGTCAAAAAGCTTCGGCAACCTCTCTCTCCTTTTGGCTTAGGAGCATAATACGCTTAGCCTATGAGACTGCTGGACAGCAGCCCCCTGAAAGGATTACAGCTCATTCTACTAGAGCTGTGGCTTCCACCTGGGCCTTTAAAAATCAGGCCTCTGTTGAACAGATTTGCAAGGCTGTGACTTGGTCTTCGCTTCACACCTTTTCAAAATTTTTACAAATTTGACACTTTTGCTTCTTCGGAGGCTGTTTTTGGGAGAAAGGTTCTACAGGCAGTGGTTCCTTCCGTTTAAGTTCCTGCCTTGTCCCTCCCATCATCCGTGTACTTTAGCTTTGGTATTGGTATCCCACAAGTAATGGATGATCCGTGGACTGGATACACTTAACAAGAGAAAACATAATTTATGCTTACCTGATAAATTTATTTCTCTTGTAGTGTATCCAGTCCACGGCCCGCTCTGTCCTTTTAAGGCAGGTCTAAATTTTAATTAAACTACAGTCACCACTGCACCCTATGGTTTCTCCTTTCTCGTCTTGTTTCGGTCGAATGACTGGATATGGCAGTGAGGGGAGGAGCTATATAGCAGCTCTGCTGTGGGTGATCCTCTTGCAACTTCCTGTTGGGAAGGAGAATATCCCACAAGTAATGGATGATCCGTGGACTGGATACACTACAAGAGAAATAAATTTATCAGGTAAGCATAAATTATGTTTTTAAATGCTGCAAAAAATTGCCTGCAAAACACAGCTATGCTTTTATATTTAAACTGGGATCTTAGTCACACAATATGGTCTTATTCTGCTTATCCAGTCACCAACTTACAAGGTGTCCCAATATTGATTGGTACAAACAATAAAGCATTTTGCCTTCATATGTGTGTAATATGTATTTGTGTTTTTGTGTATTTATATGTGTATATATGTATTTACAGACATAATTACACATATAAACACATAAATACATATGTATACATATATAGACATATATATAAGCCATTTTTATGCAATATAAATATTTAAAAAAAAAAGTGTTTAACTGTGTATGTACTGTAAATATTTCACATTCCAATGTTCTTCACATAGGGGGAAATGATCTAAGTATTTTTAAATAGATAGTTATATACCTATATATAACCTATATATCATCGTGTGTATATATATATATATATATATATATATTTATTTATTTTTTCCATTTTTCATGCTCCTTTGAAGTCTATGGTGGAATAAGTTAACACAGTCACGATATTCTAAGTTCGGCTTTTTGCACGCATCGGGTTAGCACTTGTGAGAAAACTTTTTACTTTCAACTTGTAATATGTGCACTACCTGAAGTACGCAAAAGCTTACTTCTAAGTGGGAGTTATAAATAGCGCTCCACTCATAATCTAGTCCTAAATCAGGTACTTAAAGGGACTTTGTATACTAGATTTTTTCTTTGCATAAATGTTTTGTAGATGATCCATTTATATAATATTAATAGCCCATAGAAGACCGTATCCAAGCCTTTTTTATTTTACTAAAGTGCGTTTTCACTATATAAAATGTGTTTTCTGAAATCTACAGATTTTTAAAACCCTTAACAGCTAAACCATTTCCTCTCCTTTGCTGAGATGTATTGGAGTTTTTAGATGCTGCTACTACTTTATAAAAAAAAATCAGTGAGAAACCCACATATATTATATCTTTTTTTTTTACAGCAGGTTCAAACTATCCCGTTATTGTATGTATATACCATGAAATATAAGCACTCTAAATTATATTTTCATTAAAATTTTAATAAACAAGGCAGTAAAAAAAAATTTGTTTGTAGTTTTTTCTGAAAAATATAGTTTAAAAAAAGGTGGGGTTTTACTCATATAAATAAGGTCCTTTGCATATGGTTATATAGCTTTGATGTGCACATAGGGGCTCCCATGAGCCTCTACTCGAATAAATCACCTGGCGAATAAAATTATATAGGAGCTTTATTTAATTGAGGGTCTTTGGGTCTTTATAACAAGTGTGTGTAAACAAATACAAAACGTGTGTGTAAACAGATACGCATTCTTTTTAAAAACTAGCAATGTCCTTATAATAAACATGAACTAATTGCTTATTACACTTTGAATCTTAGGCAACTTCAATCAATTATTACAAGACTGAGCTCTTGTAAAAGGTGCGATTCTGCTAAAAAACTGGGGAGTCAAACTGTGGAGTCAAACTGTGGAGCAAAGCTAGAAGCACAAGTGTAGAATTAATTCAGTCAAAACAGCCTTGAAACACCTCAATAAGCAAACTGCCCAAAAATGTGGGCAGTGTTTGTTCTCTGAGATGTTTCAAGACTTGCCTAATATATGGTCATTTAAAAGCAAGGCTACATTTGACCCAATAGCTTTTCTGACTGTATTAATTGTCCTATTTCTGCTCTGTAGCTTCTAGTCCTGAGCAACAGTTTTAGAATCTTGAAGGTACTACCTAATGTCATCTCTATTAGACTTACTGCTAGATTCAAAAAGATCCACCTCACTAACTGATGCATATTTTCTTAATATCCCTTTAAATTTAAGCAGAATGTTTCAAGAACTATTTTAAAGAAGACATGAGTTAAGATTTGTGTAAAATAGAAAGTGTGAATTTAAAGGGACAGTCAACACAAAAATTGTTATTGTTTAAAAACATAAATAATGCCTTTACTACCCATTCCCCAGATTTACACAACCAACCTTGTTATATAAATATACTTTATAACCTTTAAACCTCTAAATTTCTGTCTGTTTCTAAGTTACTAAAGACAGCCTCTTATCACATGCTTTTTTATTAGCTTTTCACAACAGGAGGCTGCTAGTTCATGTGAGATATATGGTTAACATTGTGCTCACTCCCGTGGGTTGTGCACAACACAGCACTAATTGGCTAAAATGCAAGTCAGTAGATCATAAATAAAAAGTCACGTGATCAGAGGGCTGTCAGAAAATGCTTAGATACAAGGTAATCACAGAGCTAGAAAGCATATTAATATAACCATATTTTCTGTGCAAAACTGGGGAATGGATAATAAAGGGATTATCTATCTTTTTAAACAAAAAAAATTGAGTTGACTGTCCCTTTAAGAGTCCTTGGTATAGTGGAGTATAGATGCAGCAATATGGAATATGATGTATAATGCAATTAAAAGGAAGGAAAGAGACCTGGAGATCAGAAAGAAGTCAACTGAACGTTAGGTGGAGTGTTTTTTGTGTATATGCATCATAACAGAGTTGCAAAATGGATAAACTTCATAGTGAACAGCACGAAAAAACAATGAAAACAAGGTGTGGAAGTTTTGCTGTCAGGCAATAAAGGAAGAGTATTGCAGAGCAAGATTTAGTAACAGTAGAAGAAGGAAGCTGAAAGAACCTTTAGGCAACAGACTTTCCACAGGGGCTATTTGAGTTATTTCTGGGAAATGTGCAACATCAAGGTATGTGTAAGGAATGAGAAACACATTCATTTATATATTAGTGTAACCAGAAAATAATGGATAAACACCCTACTTTCACATCCCTACTCATCCTGCAGTGCCACATCTCCCTTTTGGAGAAGTAGGTTACCTACCTAGTGGCGCCTTCCTGGATATCCAGTTCAAGGGAAAGCAAAGTCAAAATGTAATTTAAATGCAATTTTAAACAATTTTTCAATTTAATTCTATTATCAATTTTTGTGAAAGGGTTATACTATGTGAGCTCAGGAGCATGCACTGGCCTTTAACCATGTTTATAGCAATGTTGTACATAGTTGCAAATAGTTCTGCTATAGAATGCTAACGACATGGGCATACTCTTAAAGGGTCATGAAATTAAACATTTTTCAATCATGACCCAGGCAGAAGAAGGCTTTTTTTATTTTGGCAGTTTTCTTTGTAACCATTTCTACAAACCTACGCCTAGATTTAGAGTTCTGCGGCCAAAGGGGTGCGTTAGCTATGCTTTTTTCTGGCCGCACCTTTTAAATACCGCTGGTATTTAGAGTTCACAGAATGGCTGGGTTTTCAGTGCGTTAGGCTCCAAAAAGGGAGCGTAGAGCATAATTTAACGCCACTGCAACTCTCAATACCAGCTGTGCTTACGGACGCGGCCAGCTTAAAAAACTTGCTCGTGCACGATTCCCCCATAGAAAACAATGGGGCAGTTTGAGCTGAAAAAAAACCTAACACCTGCAAAAAAGCCGCGTTCAGCTCCTAACGCAGCCCCATTGTTTTCTATGGGGAAACACTTCCTACGTCTGCACCTAACACTCTAACATGTACCCCGAGTCTAAACACCCCTAACCTTACACTTATTAACCCCTAATCTGCCACCCCCGCTATCGCTGACACCTGCATATTTTTTTTAACCCCTAATCTGCCGCTCTGTAAACCGCTGCTACTTACATTATTGCTATGTACCCCTAATCTGCTGCCCCTAACACCGCCGACCCCTATATTATATTAATTAACCTCTAATCTGCCCCCCACAATGTCGCCTCCACCTGCCTACACTTATTAACCCCTAATCTGCCGACCGGACCGCGCCGCTATTATAATAAAGTTATTAACCCCTAATCCGCCTCACTCCCGCCTCAATAACCCTATAATAAATAGTATTAACCCCTAATCTGCCCTCCCTAACATCGCCGACACCTAACTTCAAACATTAACCCCTAATCTGCCGACTGGAGCTCACCGCTATTCTAATAAATGTATTAACCCCTAAAGCTAATTCTAACCCTAACCCTAACACCTCCCTAAGTTAAATATAATTTAAATCTAACGAAATAAATTAACTCTTATTAAATAAATTATTCCTATTTAAAGCTAAATACTTACCTGTAAAATAAAGCCTAATATAGCTACAATATAAATTATAATTATATTATAGCTATTTTAGGATTTATATTTATTTTACAGGTAACTGTATTTATTTTAACCAGGTACAATAGCTATTAAATAGTTAAGAACTATTTAATCGCTAAAATAGTTAAAATAATTACAAAATTACCTGTAAAATAAATCCTAACCTAAGTTACAATTAAACCTAACACTACACTATAAATAAATGAATTAAATAAAATACCTACAATTATCTACAATTAAACCTAACACTACACTATCAATAAATTAATTAAATACAATATCTACAAATAAATACAATGAAATTAACTAACTAAAGTAAAAAAAATAAAAAAGAACTAAGTTACAAAAAATATTACAACAATATTCTAACATTAGAAAAATATTACAACAATTTTAAACTAATTACACCTACTCTAAGCCCCCTAATAAAATAACAAAGCCTCCTAAAATAAAAAAATGCCCTACCCTATTCTAAATTAAAAAAGTTCAAAGCTCTTTTACCTTATCAGCCCTGAACAGGGCCCTTTGCGGGGCATGCCCCAAAGAATTCAGCTCTTTTGCCTGTAAAAAAACACATACAATACCCCCCCCCCCAACATTACAACCCACCACCCACATACCCCTAATCTAACCCAAACCCCCCTTAAATAAACCTAACACTAAGCCCCTGGAGATCTTCCTACCTTATCTTCACCATACCAGGTTCACCGATCCATCCTCGGAAGTCTTGATCCAAGCCTCGGAAGTGTTGATCCAAGCCCAAGCGGGGGACTGAAGAGTGAAGTCTTGATCCAAGCGGCGGCTGAAGAACTCCATCATCGGGCTGAAGTCGGAAGTCCATCATCAGGATGAAGTCTTCTATCAAGCCGCATCTTCAATCTTCTTTCTTCTGGAGCAGAGCCATCTTCTTTCCAACCGACGCGGATCCAACCTCTTCAACCGACGCCTACTCGCCGAATGACGGTTCCTTTAAATGACGTCATCCAAGATGGCGTCCCTCGAATTCCGATTGGCTGATAGGATTCTATCAGCCAATCGGAATTAAGGTAGGAATATTCTGATTGGCTGATGGAATCAGCCAATCAGAATCAAGTTCAATCCGATTGGCTGATCCAATCAGCCAATCAGATTGAGCTCGCATTCTATTGGCTGTTCCGATCAGCCAATAGAATGCGAGCTCAATCTGATTGGCTGATTGGATCAGCCAATCGGATTGAACTTGATTTTGTAATTTAGAATAGGGTAGGGCATTTTTTTATTTTGGGGGTCTTTGTTTTTTTATTAGGGGGCTTAGAGTAGGTGTAATTAGTTTAAAATTTTAATATTTTTCTAGTGTTTGTAAATATTTTTTTATTTTTTGTAACTTAGTTCTTTTTTATTTTTTGTACTTTAGTTAGTTTATTTCATTGTATTTATTTGTAGATATTGTATTTAATTAATTTATTGATAGTGTAGTGTTAGGTATAATTGTAGATAATTGTAGGTATTTTATTTAATTAATTTATTGATAGTGTAGTGTTAGGTTTAATTGTAACTTAGGTTAGGATTTATTTTACAGGTAATTTTGTAATTATTATAACTATTTTAGCTATTAAATAGTTCTTAACTATTTAATAGCTATTGTACCTGGTTAAATAAATACAAAGTTACCTGTAAAATAAATATAAATCCTAAAATAGCTATAATATAATTATAATTTATATTGTAGCTATATTAGGGTTTATTTTACAGGTAAGTATTTAGCTTTAAATAGGAATAATTTATTTAATAAGAGTTAATTTATTTCGTTAGATTTAAATTATATTTAATTTAGGGGGGTGTTAGGGTTAGGGTTAGACTTAGCTTTAGGGGTTAATCCATTTATTACAGTAGCGGCGAGATTCGGTCGGCAGATTAGGGGTTAATAATTGAAGTTAGGTGTCGGCGATGTTAGGGAGGGCAGATTAGGGGTTAATACTATTTATTATAGGGTTATTGAGGCGGGAGTGAGGCGGATTAGGGGTTAATAACTTTATTATAGTAGCGGTGTGGTCCGCTCGGCAGATTAGGGGTTAATAAGTGTAGGCAGGTGGAGGCGACGTTGAGGGGGGCAGATTAGGGGTTAATAAATATAATATAGGGGTCGGCAGTGTTAGGGGCAGCAGATTAGGGGTACATAAGGATAACGTAAGTGGCGGCGCTTTGCGGTCGGCAGATTAGGGGTTACTTATTGTAGGTAGCTGGCGGCGACGTTGTGGGGGGCAGGTTAGGGGTTAATAAATATAATATAGGGGTTGGCGGTGTAAGGAGCAGCAGATTAGGGGTACATAAGTATAACGTAGGTGGCGGTCAGCAGATTAGGGGTTAAAAAAATTTAATCGAGTGGCGGCGATGTGGGGGACCTCGGTTTAGGGGTACATAGGTAGTTTATGGGTGTTAGTGTACTTTAGAGCACAGTAGTTAAGAGCTTTATAAACCGGCGTTAGCCCAGAAAGCTCTTAACTACTGACTTTTTTCTGCGGCTGGAGTTTTGTCGTTAGGTTTCTAACGCTCACTTCAGACACGACTCTAAATACCGGCGCTAGAAAGATCCCATTGAAAAGATAGGATACGCAAATGACGTGAGGGGATCTGCGGTATGGAAAAGTCGCGGCTGGAAAGTGAGCGTTAGACCCTTTAATGGCTGACTCTAAATACCGGCGGTAGCCCAAAACCAGCGTTAGGAGCCTCTAACGCTGGTTTTGACGGCTACCGCCCAACTCTAAATCTAGGCCCTAGTGTAGATAAAAATAAATACCTCAAAATAGATTAATTTTGTTCCAAGTAATTTGTAGGAAATATAGGCCAAATATTACAAAGATGGAGTTATTGGTTTAACGCTAACATTTGCTGTGCTTGGACTGTAAGCTAAATACCGGTTACCCAATTCAATACTGCTACACAAAAGTATATATTTTTAGAATTAAGACATCCCAGGGTATTTTTCCTGAGATATTTTCAAACATTAAGTTTAAACTTTTTATCTAAAAAAAATGTAGGCATAAAAAGCACACAAAAAATAAACTTAAAATAAAAAAAAATGTTTTGTTAAAAATACATTAAAAACACTTTACTAAAATAAATGTTACACTTTTTTTACTGTATGTGTTGACTTAAAGAGAAGAGAAAGAGCCAAGACAAACTATTATTAACAAACAGTGGCTTGTCATTTGTGACATGTAAATTGTCACTGGTTGTCACAGTGATCACATGGCCATGGGGCCGCTTCTTTGGGCATAATTTGGCTGCCTCAAAGTGAGCCTGATACCAACATGCATTGCAGCATGCTAGTATCTAGAATCCAGTTTCAGTATATAATCACTGTGACACAGTAGCACAAGCATAATATCCTAGTTTGGTTAAAAAAACAGAAAAAAAAGTAGGGGTAAAAATTTGATTTAAAAAAAAGGTAACTTTAGATGTGGCAGTAGAGGCTGCAATATGTGTTCAAAGATAAAAATACGTGACAAATTTGCTGAACATACTGTACCAGGGATATTAAAGACTATAACAAGGATTAGGCTGATGGCAATCATTTTAATACTTTACACTTTCCAGTGTGGCAGATTTGACCATACAGGTCATCATTGATATGGCACGAGTGCCACCTAGGGAAGGTAATATAAGCAAAATTCTTTAAAAGAAGGAACTCTATTGAAAACATAAGACTTGTGCCCCTCAGTGTATGAACAGGGATTGGGACATCAGTTACTTTACTGACAACTAGATGCCTATTATTCGTATATTTTGTGTAAATAGCGATATCTACATTTACAATAAAACATAGATCCCCTTTAACTGTACCAATATACGAAAAATATGGCATATAGATGCATTAATATTAGGTTGCACCATAGTCTCTCCCTATGTGTATATAGCATATCATGAAAATAATTTACTTAGTACTTGTCTTTACCCATTTACCTTGTTAAAATATTGATGAAAATATTAGTAGCCTTTCACCAAGCATGTATTTTGTTTTTAGCTGTGGTTCCTTTAACTATTGAAAGAGTTAATACTCTGTTTTATTATAAAAAGAGGTTGTAACATTGCATGTGAAGTCTATAAATAAGTACCAGTAAAGGGCGCTAAGTGTGTCAGACATCCATTCACTTGGAAACTTGCCATGCTGTGTAATTATTATTTTACATGAACATAATAAAGTTGGTGTCTTTATATTTTTGCACACCTTGGCAGTGCTTGTTCCTTTTTGTGAGGAACATATTTGTGTGGTATGACCCACCTTTGGAGCATTACATCCTAATACTTCCGTGTTGCATGGAGCTAGTTTCAGTCTGGAGCCACGGAGGGTGCAGTTGATCACATGGATACCCTGTCCCTTTGATCGCTAGCCTGGGGTGTACTCCATTAAGCTTTAGCTGCAATGCCTCACTCCTGAGGCATACACGAAGAGCGCAGTTGTGCCAACAGTGGTGAGACAGGCACATTAACAGCCCAGGACACAGCCAATATACAGTGTACAGCATTGGTCTTTAAAGTGAATGTAAATTTTGATGCTAAAGTGCCCAGTTTTTAAAACTTTGATTAAAAACAGGGGCACTTTAATTCATAAAAATTTACATTTCACTCCTGTTGTGACAAAAAACTTACCTTTTAAACTTCACAGCAGCTGCTGCTTCCTCCGGTCTCACAAGCCATTTCTGATGTCAGAAATGATTGATAGGTCATCCTCCAATCACAGCTTCCCCCCCGGGGGATTCAGTGTCTGATTCACTGCTGTGATTGGAGGAAGCCGATGCCTCATTTTAGACCCAGGAAGAGGCTTTGAAACAGGTGGAGGAAGCTGGAGCTGCTGTGAAGATTAAAAGGTAAGTTTATTTTCACAACAGGAGTGAAATGAAAATTTTTATGAATTAAAGTGCCCCTGTTTTTAATCGAAGTTTTAAAAACCGGGCACTTTAGCATCAAAATTTACATTCACTTTAAGGGCTAAATGACCAGGTTGTTAATAGGTTAAAATTGTATGCTCTTTCTGAATCATGAACATTTAATCTTCATTTTACTATCCCTATAATAAAATGTAAAACTGTTATTTTTATGCCATCTGTTTCATTGTTTTTTTTTCTCTCCTCCATTCTCTTATGTTCTTTCCCACCTATAACTACTGCTCCCAATTTACCCTTTCACCTATCACATGATGCCATCTTTTTTTCCAAAAAAACGTCCTTGTTATCCTTCAGAGAGTTCTAAATCATAGCTTAGAAGTGGTGTGAAACATGGTCCTGGTTACAGATACATACTGCATACTTTTATGGTAACAATGAGTGGCTTATATAATCAGAGGTCAATATGAGTTAATTAGATCAATCAAAATAGAAACCTTATACAAAACATTGAGGTAGACCAAAACTAGACCTCTAGAGAAGCAAATAACTTATTTTGAAATAATGTGGCCAACAACACGCTTAAAGATCAAGAAAAGAGGGTCAGTGCTAGAACAGTATGTTGAAATAATGATTAGTTTTGTGGTATAGCAGTGCCAGTATTATTATCTTAAGAATAGGTGCAGTTTGCCACAAGCTTCAGGTTACTTAGCGAGACATACACACTCCTTCAGCTTGACATTTAAATGAAAACCTTTTGCTTGAGAATTATTCCATATATGACAAGTATTTTGAAAATAAATAAAGCGTATGCTATATGTATACAAATGTTTAATTGGGGTATGCAGTGTTTTTGTTTTTTAGAAAAAAAAAAGCTGCTTTTTGTTTCCTCAAGAGGTCTTTTAATGATATTGTTATTCCACACTTTTAAACTATATATTTTTTTTTCCAAACACATCTGTCACAGTGCACTTGAGAGTCCATACTTGCTATTGTCTTCTCTCTGTCTTGGCATGCTGATCTGTCAGGCAGGAATGTGTTCCTCCTAAAGGTTTTGTGTGCTTCTTGTCCTAATTTGTATTTTTTTTTTTAAACACAATTTGTCATGATATCTAGTGTAGCAGCAATCACTTATTTGTTCTTCTAACCACTACCCTTTGCCATCCTGCTTTCCTTCCTACTGGCCACTATTGTCATATGATTGCTTTACACAGATATATTTAAGATCCACATACAGAATTGGCAGAAGCTCCATTTATTCCAAGGCAATTGTTTGTGACAAGAGGTCACACTTTTAAGGCTAGAGGAAAGAAGATTCAATCATAAAATGTAAAGTTTTTTCATCATAAAAGCAATCAAATTGTAGAACTTTTTGCCTAAGGAGGTAGTGAATGCCAATATCTTTAATACGTTTAAAAATGGCTTAGATACAAATTGTGGCTAAACTTGCTTCTGTTAAATTGGTTAGTTTTCTAATTATATTAACATAGGTACAATTGGCAGCTTCTTTATTGTAAACCAGGTAGGATGTGTATATGTTGAACTTGGATGGATTTCTGTCGTCTGCTAACCTCAACTTTAACTTTTAGTATAAATAGTAAGACATGTTGCCAGTCTTATTTTTTCACATAACCACAAAAAAAGACATAAATATACTATGCAACAAATATAAATTTATTTTTGTTTCAATTTCAAATGCATTTTAACAAAAGTTGAAATGAACATTAGAAATATAAATTTTGGTTTTATAAATTAATAAATATTAAATACATGCACATGTTTGAACCCTCAAAAAAGGGAATACACATCTCAAACATAGTTTGAACAATTATAAATACAAATAAAAAATATATTAAACAAATTATATTAAAATAAATAATACAATAAATAACAATCAGTGTTATAAAACATGTTAACATAAATAAAATACAATTTAAAACCTAATATTAATAAGCATGGAAATAGGACAGAAAAAAAGCCCAGCAATTTTTGAAAGTATCAGGAAACTGTTAGAATTTCACATTTACTCAGAGCTGTACCAGATATCTTTAGGAATGTATGAATTAAATTGTGTTTGTATCACTACGATGTTTCATAATAATTTTTTGTATTATGCTTTGGCTTAAATCTTGTAAAAATGACACTCACCTAATTGGTATGACTTAGCCAAAAATACTTAAACATATTAGTACACATAAACATAACCCAACATATTAATACAGTACTCATTACACATCACAGCAGCAGTCTTTTTCATAGATCTTAGATTAAATAAAACAATACAAATCTATTCCACGAGCAACATGGCTTATTGATGAATAATTGGCTAAACACTTATGACTCATACAGCCAGAATTAATTAATTAATGTAACTTCTTTAAAGGGACATGAAACCCAAACATTTTCTTTAATAATTTAGAAAGAGCATGCAATTTTAAACAACTTTCTAATTTACTTCTATTATTTAATTTTCTTCATTCTCTAGATATACTTTGCTGAAAAGCATATCTAGATAGGCTCAGTAGCTGCTGATTGGTTGCTGCACATAGATGCCTTGTATAATTGGTTCACCCATGGGCATTGCTGTTTCTTCAGTAAAGGATATCTAAAGAATGAAGCATATTAGATAATAGAAGTAAATTGGAATGTTGTTTAAAATTGTATTCTCTACTTAAATCATGAAAGAAAATGTTTGGGTTTAGTGTCCCTTTAAAGCACACCTTAATTAATTGGTTGAAATTGATTAATTACTTAATCAAGGATTTAGTTCACAAAAGTACTGAAATCAGTCAAATTCCTTCACCATGGTCCTTTGTACAAAGGCTACATTGTGGTGGTCTGGAACATTAAATTATGAAGAGTTGTCACAGTGTGATATTGCCCAAAAAATTGCAGCCAAGTAAAGAAGATTGTAGTCTGAAGCATTTTCTCTGTCCTTTTTCTCATGTTAGCAGTAAAACAGATTCTTGTAGTCATTCTTCATCCTTTACGTGCACCAGAAGTTTTGGTGCAGTTAGCCGTAAGTCGGTAGAGGAATGTTTTTAACTTTCGTGTTGTGGTAAATGCATCAAATTCCCTAAATGTGCAGTTACTCTGTGTTGTCTGAAAAACAAAATCAATCTTATGTTTTATGGTACGTTTAACAGTCTATGTTTTTGTAATATTTTTTAATTTTGAGTGTTTTTTTAATAATGGGGAAACAATATTATTTTGCTAGATGGACCTTTAAATCAATCAAGTTAATTTAGCTTTGATGCAATTACATGTAGCCATTATCAAATCCTTGCCTGTTTTGGACACTCTTGAACTGTTAAACTGTAATCATCCAACGGCATATATATCAATGGTAATAAGCAAAGTCTACATTCATTTAAATGTTTATATATCTAAACCTTTGTTTCAATATTGATAGAACTGCCTATAAAAGAATCAGTATGTATTAATCCAAAACTGATTTGTATTATGAGGAAATCAGTCATGAATGTCAAACAACTTTCTCATTTATTTCTATAATCAATTTTGCTTAGTTCTCTTTGTAACCTTTAGCAATCTGACAGGACTGTTTGCAACACTGCTGCCATAGACTGCTAAAGATGCATCAACACTCCTAAGCTCTATTCCGCCTACCTAGATTTACACTTCAACAAAGGATATCAATAGAACAAAGCAAATTTGATAATAGAAGTAAATTGGAAAGTTGTTTCAAATTGTATGCCTTATCTGAATCTTGAACGTTTATCTTGACTTTTCTGTCCCTTTAATTAGACTATATAAAATAACATACAAATACTCACCATTACCTAGCTATCTATTGATTTATTTACTAGATAAGCACATGAACAATTTACAGCAGTTTTCTTGTGGAACCTATAGTAATTTAAAATTGAACTCCATGGTTCCTCAGAGCAAAGTTTGAGGAACGTTGGTATACATTTTTCTATCTAATTGCAATTACTTGCTGTCTTCTACATCTTTCTCTTTAGCTCCATAATGTATTATTTATTTTCATCTAAGGATATAAATAAATAATACATGTTGAAGAGTTAGCTTGATATACTAGAAAAATATCTTTAAAGACAATTAAAGTTAAATATTGAGTTAGTATGTGCATTTGATACTTAGCACTACAATATAAAATCTTAGCAATGCATTTATAGAATAGATATTAAACCCCAAGTATTTTTAAATCAGAGAATCATTTTGCAATCTATGGAAAGTTGCTAAGCTTTTTAGCTAGGCTGATTCACTGTCTCACTGTTTATTTAAGTAAATTCCTTAACATGACTATGCTTAATAACTATTGCTCCTTTACTGTATACAAACACAATGCAAGCTTATTGTTGAGCAAAGTTTTACCATACTGTATGTATACAATATGATGTGCATAACATATTCTGAAATGGATATCTAACATAATATTTTAATCAGAATTTTTTGCCATTTAGTTTTACATAAAGAGGTATATTTCATAATTTAGAAACTATGTTTTAAAAATATATAAAACATTCTTCAATTTATTTCAATGAATTAATTCATATATTTATTTCATAATTAATACATACCAATTCTTCAGGCAGATTTTCAAGGAAATTACTTAATGAAATGCGTATCATTGAAACCATCCTTCTTTTCTCCATAGGTAAATCATCCTTATATTCCTGGAGTTCATTAGACAACCTTTGTAGCTGATTGCGAGCACACTGGCACTGTTAAAAAAAATGTATCAAACATATTTAAAAATAAAATAGAAAAAAAGATTATTTTAGTAACCAAAACAAAGAATAACTGTATGTAGTTGCTAAATGTTTAAACGTTCAGTGCCAAAATTATCCGTAGACACTTGTAATCTTTTATGATTCACTTGTAACTTTATGCCTGGACGGTTATGCCTGATAATCATCAGCATTTCCTCTTTTGTCATCAGAGAAGAAGAAAATGCTTCTTATTTCATTACAATAGCATTGATTTTGCAACAGTATATTTCAGTTTATTTCAAAGCACTTCTGCAAAAAAACTATTTATAAATGATCTGCATTACCTTAAAGGGACACTAAACCCACATTTTTTCTTTCATGATTAAGATAGAGAATACAATTTTAAACAACTTTCCAATTTACTTCTATTATCTAATTTGCTTAATTTGTTAGATATCCTTTGCTGAAGAAAGAGCAATGCACATGGGAGAGCCAATCACATGAGGCTTCTATGTAAAGCAACCAATCAGCAGCTACTGAGCATATCTAGATATGCTTTTCAGCAAATAATATCAAGGGAATAAAACAAATTAGATAATAGAAGTAAATTAGAAAGATGTTTAAAATTGCATTCTCTTTCTAAATCATGAAAGAAAAAATTTGGGTTTAATGTCCCTTTAAGTGTAAAATAATATATACCTCCTTATATTTTTATATTCACATTTATTATACACTTAAATAACAACAAAAATCTTACCCTTTGTTTCACAGTCACACTGAAGAAATATTGCTAGAAAAAAAAGAAATGTGATTATAATTTTACAATTAAAACAATTTTACAAAAAAATATATGTGTAACATATTATACATCTTATATATAATATATCATGTATGCCAAATTTAGAAATTGACATTTTCTTACCTTATTATTTTTATTTAACTCATTCACAATGTCCTTAAATAAATCATTAATTTCATCAAGGCTATAGTTGGTTGGTTTATCGGAGAAGACGTAGACAAGCAAGGTGCTAAACAAAACATAATATAAAGATTTCATATTGACTTTTAAAGTTATTTCACACTGCAATTCAATATTTCTTACAAGAAATTTTCTGTTTATATATACATACAAGATGTGGGTGTTAAAGAAAAAAAAAAAGATTGATCATACAGGGAAAAATAGTGTAAAACTGTGAAAATGGGAGGGTCTATTTATTGCCTGGCAAAAAAAATCCACATGTGTATCACTAAAAACATGTAATCCAACAGGCTATTAGCATCATTGCATCTTTTAGCATGCAAGCCTCAAACAGAAAAAGAAAGTAAAAAAAAAAAAGAAGGTTTTAAGCAAAACTCCATGCTTGGGACATAACATATTTTTTTTGAAACTACAATCTTTTGCCATAGTATTTTGTTTCTCATCACTAAAAGTGACCCAGTTTTGTTTTTTGTTTTTTTGTTTTTTTTACAAGATTTCATCATGAACTTCTGTGCAGCATAATTTTTACATTTAAACTAATGACACTATGAGACCATTTATTTTTTTCCTAAAAATGTTATTGAAAGGATAAAATAAAATGGATACCAAAAAACTAAAACCAGAGTAAAAGAGTATCATAAATGTGATTAGATTTAAATAATATGAAAAATATATATATATATTCTTATTTAAGCTCATAATTTTTTCTTTACTAATCTACTGTTGCCCAGAACTGCAGAAAAGCGTTGTGCCCCATAATGTCTGCTGTGATCACTATAAGAAAAGCCTTTGAGAAAAAAAAATATAGAATTAACAAACTGGAAAAAAACATAAATTATAAAAAGTGATCACCATAAGTGATTCTGGTTTATTATATGTTCACAAATATTATGCAGCAAAGTTTAGATAACTGAAATGTATGTTTTAATATTTTAATAAAGATATGTTAAACTGCTTTGATGTTAGTAAATTGTAAAGGGACCTCAAACCCCTTATAAAATTAGCCCTGTAAATAAAAATGTTTATTTTTCAAACCAAACACAAACCATTTTGCTATATTTTCACATGTAAATAAAAAAGAAATCACTAACACTTTCTGAAATGTATGATATGTATATGTCTATTAAAACTAAAAAGTTATTCAGGACTTAAAGTGATTGTAAAGTTTAATGATTAAGTGCCCGGTATCTAAAACTATTCTTAAATACAGGGGCACTTTAATTAATTAAACTTTACAATGAAGCTTCTTTTTTAAAATACTTACCATTGCATTTTGGTAAAATACAGCCAATCCTCCACCCGCAACTCCTGCTATCTTTAGCAGATCGATGATGAATCCGGCTTCCTCCAATCATTGCATTCCCCCTTTGGTGTCCAGCTCGTGGGGTACACAACGATTGGAGGAAGCCGGCTTCATCATCGATATGCTAAATACAGCAGGAGATGCAGGCAGAGAAGCAGCGGTATGTTTAATTAATTAAAGTACCCCTGTATTTAAGATTATTTTTAGATAATGGGCAGTAATTCATTAAACTATACAATCATTTTAAATTAATCCTTAAACTATGTTTTGTTAACTATGTATTTTGATGCATTATCATATGATCCTGCAAAATGAACAGCCTATGGGCTAAATTACAAGTGGCACGGTATATTGCGTTTTCACAATCGTGAAAACTCAGCTAAAGTTAAGCTTTTTGCGCTAGTCAGGTTGCGCTTTAATAACAAGTTAAAAAAAAATATTTTGCGCAAGTGGTAACCCAACTAGCGCAAAAATCTGAACATCGAATATCATGTGCACGCTTACATATTCCCCTATAGAAATTAATAGAGAAAAAATAGAGGAAGAAAACTAAGACCCGACTATCGCGCAAACACGATCACATTTTCGCAATTGTGCTAAACCAACATGAAAATATTAATATTTCATATTTCAATGTTCACAACATAACGGAATATGTTCTGTTTATTTATAATTAAATATTTCTACATATATATGATGTTTTTTTAAACAACTATATATTTATTCCTATATACAGTGGGGCAAAAAAGTATTTAGTCAGCCACCAATTGTGCAAGTTCTCCCACTTAAGAAGATGAGAGAGGCCTGTAATTTTCATCATAGGTATACCTCAACTATGAGAGACAAAATGTGGAAACAAATCCAGACAATCACATTGTCTGATTAGGAAATAATTTATTTGCATATTATGGTGGAAAATAAGAATTTGGTCACCTACAAACAAGCAAGATTTCTGGCTCTCACAGACCTGTATCTTCTTATTTAAGAGGCTCCTCTGTCCTCCACTCATTACCTGTATTAATGGCACCTGTTTGAACTTGTTATCAGTATAAAAAGCACCTGTCCACAACCTCAAACTATATATATATATATATATATATATATATATATAACCTCAACCTCAATATATATATATATATATATATATATATATATATATATATATATATATATATATATATATATATATATAATAAAATCAGTTGATTACATTGATTTAATTTTGAGACATGGAGAATTTTAATTTCAGTATTTTATCTCCCCCCATAATTTTAATGAATTTTGGTTATATAAAATAAAATATAGGTATAGAAATATACAGATATATAGGAATATCTAGAATAGAATATCTACAATTAATAGAATATCTAGAAGTAAAAATACTTAGAACATATTCTGCTATGCACAGAACGTTGGAATGTGAAATATTTACAGTAAGAACACAGTTAAACATATACAAATACATATTTAGCAATGTATCTGTATGAATCTCTATGTTAAAGTACTTTGGCAGCTTTTTTTTCTAACACCCGTGATCTCATATCTTTGAGCCCTTATAACTTTTTTGTGCAATATTTTTTTTTTAATAATTTTTATTAGACAGTGTTATTATGAGTCTAACTGTACTTTGTAATGTATTTTTGAAGTGTTTTGTGCAATTTTTTAGTTATGGAAAACAGTTAACCACCGCTCTGAGATCACAGTAAGGATTCTCGCATAAATCAAGACTGAGCTAGCGCAATTGCGATTGTGCTCAACTTGTAATATCAGCACAACTAAAACAAGATATCGCTTGTGCAAAAACTTTTGCACCTTACTTGTAATCTAGCCCTATGTGTTCTTACATTCACGTCAATAACAGAAACTTAAACACCTCTGTTTTGACAGCGTTGTAGCTTTGCATGCAGTAGTTATACTACTCCATGGCACTGTCTGTTAAAAATACCTTTGATTTTTGATATATAAATGCATTTTTTAGGGTATCTCTCACACCTAATAGTCATGTAAATAAAACACACCTGCCTCATTCCTGATTTGAAGATTCCATCTTTAAAAAGATGTGTTTGAAATGTAGAACAAAACAAGTTTAAAAATGTGAATCTTTGGTTCTCCTCTGTGGTGGGAATAATCTCCTCCTTCACTTTACTAAAAAAAATCTATTTTAATCCATCCTGAGGTATGTACATTGTTTTGTATTCAGCATAATGAGATTCTGTTTGTTAGCAAATTTTCATATTGGTTATCAAACTTTTAAATCTGCTATAAGTTTTATAATAATAAGACATTGGCTCAGCCCTGAAATTCTTAACATATGAATTCTTTCTTTTAAATTAGTAAATACAGAATCTAGGAGCCCCAAAGTGGTAACCCACAAACTCACAGAGCGTAAGAGCACGTAAAAATCACCAGTCATCCAGACTGTCTGAGGAAGCTATTTTATCACATAAACTGTGCTTCATTAAATGGGTTTCCATGGTAACGCAGTGCCTCACACAAACATGCGCAAGGCCAAGTGTCAACTGGATTGGTGCAAAGCACGCGACTTCTGGACTGGGATAATGGTCTGGGGCTTTTTCAGGGTTTGGACTATGACTATGTTCCTGTGCACACAATGGGCTCTAGTTATCAAGCCGTCGACTTTCTTGCATTCGATGGCACCAATACGCTTGCCTAAGATCGCCTAACATCGCTTCCACGGACCTGAATTATCAAGAAAGCTGTCAAAAAGCCACGCACCAAGTACGGAGCGATGAGCAGCGGACTGTTGTTAACTAACAGTAATCGATCTCGCTGCTCTTCGGCTTATTCGCAGCTTTCTTGGTACCTTGTCACTAAGCACTCACACTCTACTATACTGTTTATCCCCTATACCGCCACTTCCGGACCCCGCCGCACATAAATAAAGTTATTAACCCCTAAACCGCCGCTCCCGGAGCCCACCCCAACTTTAATAAAGTGTTTAACCCCTAAACTGCCGCTGCCGGAGCCCACCGTCACCTACATCAGTGTTTTTCAACTAGTGTGCCGTGAGAGATCCTCAGGTGTGCCACGGCAGACTGACAACAGTGTGACATATTTTTTAAACTTTGCTTGTTTTTTACTCCCAGTGCAGGGGTCGTTTGTAGGAGGCATGGCATAACAGCACAATACATACAGTATGTATGTGTTTGTGTGTATGTGTATATATATATGCTGTATTAGGCTACAATGTGTGATTTTTTTACAATTTTGGGATGGTGGTGTGCCACAGGATTTTTTTACGTAAAAGTGTGCCACGGCAAAAAAAAAGGTTAAAAATCACTGACCTACATTATATGTATTAACCCCTAAACCGCCGCTCCCGGACCCCGCCGCAACTAAATAAAATGTTTAACCCCTAAACCACCGCTCCCGGACCCCGTCGCCACTAAATAAAGTGTTTAACCCCTAAACCGCTGCTCACGGACCCTGCCGCCACCTACATTATATTTATTAACCCCTAATCTGCCCCCCTACACCTCCGCAACTAAATAAAGTGTTTAACCCCTAAACCGCCGCTCACGGACCCCGCCGCCACCTACATTACATTTATTAAGCCCTAATCTGTTCCCCCTACACCGCCGCCACTATATTAAATTTATTAACCCCTAATCCTAAATCTAACCCTAACCCTAACACCCCCTAATTTAAATATAATTTAAATTAATCTAAATAAATATTCCTATCATTAAATAAATTATTTATATTTAAAAATAAATACTTACCTATAAAATAAACCCTAAGATAGCTACAATATAACTAATAGTTACATTGTAGCTATTTTAGGATTTATTTTTATTTTACAGGCAACTTTGTATTTAGTTTAACAAGGTAGAATAGTTATTAAATAGTTATTAACTATTTAATAGCTACCTAGCTAAAATAAAGACAAATTTACCTGTAAAATAAAACCTAACCTAAATTACACTAACACCTAACACTACACTATCATTAAATTAATTACCTAAACTAAATACAATTAAATACAATTAAATAAAATTAAATAAAATTATCTAAAGTACAAAAAAACACTAAATTACAGAAAATAAAATAATTACAAGAATTTTAAACTAATTACACCTAATCTAATCCCCCTAATAAAATAAAAAGCCCCCAAAATAATAAATATCCCTACCCTATACTAAATTACAAATAGCCTTTAAAAGGGCCCCAAAGTAATCAGCTCTTTTACCTGAAAAAAAAAACAATACCCCCCAACATTACAACCCACCACCCACACACCCAACCCTACTCTATAACCCACCCAATCCCCCCTTAATAAAACCTAACACTAACCCCTTGAAGATCACCCTACCTTGAGACATCTTCATCCAACCGGCAGAAGTGGTCCTCCAGATGGCCAGAAGTCTTCATCCTATCCGGGCAGAAGAGGACCTCCAGACGGGCAGAAGTCTTCATCCAGACGGCATCTTCTATCTTCATCCATCCGGAGCAGGTCCACCTTCAAGACATCCGACGCGGAGCATCCTTCCAGGCCGATGACTATCCGAGGAATGAATATTCCTTCAAATGACGTAATCCAAGATGGCATCCCTTGAATTCCGATGGGCTGATAGAATTCTATCAGCCCATCGGAATTAAGGTAGGAAAAATCCTATTGGCTGATGCAATTAGCCAATAGGATTGAAGTTCAATCTTATTGGCTAATCCAATCAGCCAATAGGATTGAGCTTGCATTCTATTGGCTGATTGGAACAGCCAATAGAATGCGAGCTCAATCCTTTTGGCTGATTGTGTCAGCCAATAGGATTTTTCCTACCTTAATTCCGATTGGCTGATATAATTCTATCAGCCAATCGGAATTCAAGGGACACCATCTTGGATGACGTCATTTAAAGGAATATTCATTCGTCAGGTAGTCGTCGGCCTGGAAGGATGCTCAGCGTCAGATGTCTTGAAGATGGACCCACTCCGCTCCGGATGGATGAAGATAGAAGATGCCATCTGGATGAAGACTTCTGCCCGTCTGGAGGTCCTCTTCTGGCCAGATAGGATGAAGACTTCTGGCCATCTGGAGGACCACTTCTGCTCTGTTGGGTGAAGATTTCTCAAGGTAGGGTGATCTTCAAGGGGTTAGTGTTAGGTTTTATTAAGGGGGTATTGGGTGGGTTTTAGAGTAGGGTTGGGTGTGTGGGTGGTGGGTTTTAATGTTGGGGGGGTATTGTATTTTTTTTACAGCTAAAAGAGCTGACTACTTTGGGGCAATGCCCCGCAAAAGGCCCTTTTAAGGGCTATTTGTAATTTAGTATAGGGTAGGGATTTTTATTATTTTGGGGGGCTTTTTTATTTTATTAGGGGGGATTAGATTAGGTGTAATTAGTTTAAAATTCTTGTAATTATTTTATTATTTTCTGTAATTTAGTGTTTGCTTGTTTTTTGTACTTTAGTTAATTTTATTTAATTGTAGTTAATTTCGGTAATTAATTTAATTATAATGTAGTGCTAGGTGTAATTGTATTAGGTTAGGTTTTATTTTACAGGTAAATTTGTATTTATTTTATCTAGGTAGTTATTAAATAGTTAATAACTATTTAGTAACTATTCTACTTAGTTAAAATAAATACAAAGTTGCCTGTAAAATAAAAATAAATCCTAAACTAGCTACAATGTAACTATTAGTTATATTGTAGCTAGCTTAGGGTTTATTTTATAGGTAAGTATTTAGTTTTAAATAGGAATAATTTATTTAATGATAGGAATATTTATTTAGATTTATTTAAATTATATTTAAGTTAGGGGGGGTTATGGTTAGACTTAGGTTTAGGGGTTAATAAATTTAATGTAGGTGGCGGCGGTGTAGGGGGTCAGATTAGGGGTTAATAAATATAATGTAGGTGGCGGCAGTGTAGGGGGGTCAGATTAGAGGTTAATAAATATAATGTAGGTGGTGGCGGGGTCAGCGAGCGGCGGTTTAGGGGTTAAACACTTTATTTAGTTGCGGCGGGCTCCCGGAGTGGCGGTTTAGGGGGGCAGTATAATGTAGGTGGAGGCGGTGTAGGGGGGGCAGATTAGGGGTTTTCAGACTCGGGGTACATGTTAGGGTGTTAGGTGTAGACGTTCCCATAGGTATCAATGGGATATCGGGCAGCAGCAAACATAAGCTTTCGCTGCTGTCAGACTCACATTGATTCCTATTTCATCTGCCGCCTCCAGGGCGGTGGATTGAAAACCAGGTACGCTGGGCCGGAATAGTGCCAAGCGTACCTGCTAGTTTTTTGATAACTAGCAAAAGTAGTCAGATTGTGCCGAACTTGCATTCGGAACATCTGTAGTGATGTAACCATCGATCTGTGTCGGACTGAGTCCGGCGGATCGTATGTTATGTCACTATAGTCTACTTTTGCTGGTCTGTAGGGTTTGATAACTACGGCGAATCAGGCTCGCCACAAATACGCTGCGGAATGCCTGCATATTTGCGGTTGACAGCTTGATAAATAGAGGCCAATGTCTTTAAAGACATGGTTTGATGAGTTTAATGTAGAGGAACATGAATGACCTGCACAGAGCCCTTACCTCAACCCCACTGAACACCTTTGGGATGAATTGGGATGCCGATTGCGAGGCAGATCTTCTCGTCCAACATCAGTGCTTGACCTCCCAAGTGATCTTTTGACTGAATAGGCATAAATCCCACAGGCACACTCTACAATCTTGTGGAAAGCCTTCTCAGAAATGTTTCAGCATGGTTTTAGAATGGGATGTCCAGCAAGCTCTAAAGGTATATCCATCTTTCTATCTATCTATCTATATTTATGTAATTTGTGAGTATTGAAACCAGGAATGTAGCTGTTTTTTTTTTCTCTTTTCAATGAGAATGTAAATGCTAACATTATTTTTAATAGTTTGCTTTTTAATAGGTATGTAGAAGTGCATTTGCTTTTTTTCTATGTTTCATTTTGAATCAAAATAATAAAGAAATTAGCTATAGCCAAAGTAAAAAAAAAAGAAAGCAGAATAAAGCAACAAAATAAGAAAACAAAACTTTTGCCTTAAATAGATATGAAACCAAAAAAAATTATTTAGTGATTCAGACAGAACATACAATTTCTGGTGTCTGGAGCACTACATGACTGAAAATAGTGCTTTTGTCTAGTGCTCTTGCAAAACTCCTGCCATATAGTGTTCCAGACACGTTTACATCCCAGCTTTTCAATAAAAGATACCAAGATAATTTACATACTATAATTAAATTATAAAGTTGTTTAAAATTGTTTGCTCTATCTGAATCATAAAAGAAAAATGTTGAATTTGTTCCTTTAAACTACAGTATTTTGCTGCCCAAATTGAAAGCTTACATATCTCTAGCTAACGTTGAGGTGAATTTGGTCCAAACCAAAGCTCCTAAGGATGATGTAGAGTTAAGTACTAAGACCGAGGTAAGCAGTTAAAAACAAAGCCACAAAGGTATAAACCAGTTGGCAAATCAATGAAGACAACAGATGCAATAAAAGAAATTATACTATTGACTTCCTTGTACTATCATTTCAATGACTGGGTATTGCATAACGTATACATGTAGATACTTAATTCACTGATGAAACATCATAAACATAAGGGAACAAGTGTTGAAACTCGAACCTGCAGCCACACAGTACAAGCTTTTTAATGCTACACTTAGAGAGGTGTTTTTGCGTTCTACTATTTTAGATGGTAATACTGGATCGCTAGCACTGCGGAATCTGTTGGCGCTCTACAAATAACTTGTAATAATAATAATCGGTAACTACAGAGATCACATCAGTGGTATTTATAAGGAGCAGCAAACACCTGGATTTATGATTTAACAATTTGGAAACCTATTAAATATGTATATTTTTGAATAAGTGTATACATATATCTATATACTTTTCTGTGTTTCTATATTTTATAAGATTTAGGCAGATAGCAATTTTATAAGAGTTTTATAGAAAACATTTGACATATATTCGTGCTGCTGCCAAAGTAGGTATTATATGAGTGAGTAGTGTACTGAAAAAAATAAGTTTGCATTTATACAGAATCACACTATGTTTTATAATATTACAAATATCTTGAAAAATAAATAATAAAGTCAGCAGAAGCAATTTATATTAACATTTAAAAATAACAATTCTCATATCAAAATTTTCTCATACACGTATTTTCACTGAGAAATAAAGAAAGAGGGCACCCCATTAGTGCTATATTTCCAATATTTATGAAAAAGAAATACACTCACAAAGATCATCCACCACAAAAAAAGCTGATCCACATGCCCACAGCTCCATTTGACTGGCTCCACTGTGTCCGTTAGGTAAACAGCAAGACTGTTGTCTCCAATAGCGTTTATAAATATGGTAAACTCGAATTAAAATATGTACAGGACCAACTACACTATGGTTAATCCAGTCTATAGCAGATTTGTACTGCAGATTAAAGCAGAACGCACAATCACTTATACTTACACCCAAAACAATTGTGTGTGTATCACTCTTAGATCACAGGCACTACTATTCAAAACACGCTTCTCTTTTTATTAGCATTATGAAACAGCACTGTTTTTTAACCAAATATTGTGTTGCTCGATAACACTATTTACAGCACCATCCGCCTCCAGCATTCTCATCAGCGTAGATATTGAGATTGTGTGCAATATTTATTTTACAAAAGACAATGAATCTTAAAGGGATGCTAAACAGTAAATATATGCTAGGTATACTGATATATTCAAAACAAAGAATAGTCTTAGAATAATATGTAGATGTATTAGTTGCAAGTATTAAATATTGAAAATATTGAAAGTATAAAGGTTTACTTTCCATAATGTACTTCAGTTTCTATAAAGTAATAGGTGCCGCCATGTTTGAAATCATTTTTTATTTTCAGAGTTAAATTACAGGACAAATTAAATAATGAAAAATATATTGCAAAGTTTGTTAACATTATATTACAATCTCATACTGTTTAATATAATATAAAGGGACAATCTCGTGAAAACTAAACTTTCATAATTCAGATAGGGCATGCAATTTTAAACAACTTTCTAGTTTACTTTTATCATCAAATTTGCTTTGTTCACTTGGTATTCTTTGTTGAAAGCTAAACCTAGGTAGGCTCATATGCTAATTTCTATGCACTTGAAGGCCGCCTATTATCTCAGTGCATTTTGACAGTTTTTAACAGCTAGTCAGCACTGGTTCATGTGCGCCACACTCCCGTGGAGTTATTTATGAGTCAGCACTGAGATAAAAAGTATATTAATATAACCATTTAAATTATGCAAAACCGGTGAATGAGTAATAAAGGGATTATCTATCTTTTTAAACAATACAAATTTTTGAGTAGGCTGCCGCTTTAACTAAAAGAACACCCCATTATAAACAGCTGGTATTATAAAGTAAAGCATTACAAATTGCTTGTTTGTAGTGCAGAACATTCTCATTCAAAACTTTAACAAACAGAAATCTTTGTTAAGACTGTGAGCCACATTGCAACTGGTGTGATCGTTTTTTTTCCGCTCAAGTGCTAAGTGCACTCAAAGAAAAAAATTAGCACAGCCAGATTTGCACATGTATTACAAGTTGAAAGTAAAAAGTTAGTGCAAGAGCAAAAGACTCAGGCTAACCAACTTCAAGACTTTGGATACCGTGACCGCTCTAACTTCTCCTCATAGGCTTCTATGGGGAGCCATGAAAAGCGGCTTTTCATGGCTCCCCATAGCTTTAAGCCTGATTAGTTATCGCTCACACACTAACCTAACACTGTGCTAGATAAAAACTGAAGGTAAAAATGTTCCTTTTACAGGTAGACCCCATTTTGGGGGAGGCGAACCTTCTCCGCCATCCTATAAGGGCATGGTGGAAGATGTGTAAAGCCCTAGGAGTCTCACATAATCACACTGTCTATTTACCCCTGAGGGGCAACCCAGACTTCCCCGTAGGAGTTACCACAAAACCTTTCAAACAGTGGGATGAGTGGGGGGTGAAAACTCTTAAACAAATATTATCAGAAAATGGAACAACAATCCGGCCATTCATAGACCTTCAGAGGGATTATGGTATACCCAACACCCACCATTTCGCATACCTCCAGGTGAGACACTATGTGCAGAATCTCCTGAGAGCCGGGAACATGCTGGACGCTAACTGTGACATCTATAGACTCTTGACTCTAACAAAGGGAGGGTTGACCTCCATGTCACACACATATAACATTTTCCAATTGAAACCAAATAAAGCCAACATATTACTCCTGCAAAACACGTGGAATACATTGAGTGGACACAACCTTACAGACAGATGTATAGAACAAAGTATTATAAAAGTGAGGGGGGCTTCTCTCTCAAATGACATACGAGAATCCCATATTAAATTAATTCACAATGCCTACATTACACCTAAAATGTTTCACAGATGGAAGAAAGATACTTTGGGCTTATGCCCGAAATGTTCAAATCCCAACCCGAACATAGTACACACGATATGGAACTGCTCAAAGTTAACAAAATTTTGGGGCATGACACAGAGGTGGATAGAAAAAAGCACGGGGAAAAAAGTCCAATTATCAATTGAAATGGTGATATTTCTTCACTCACAGACGAGGATAGGGAAACACACAGAGTTCATACACAATGCAATATTACTTGCCAGAAAACTCATTTTAAAGCAGTGGCTATCGCAGACACCACCTAGCCTAAGGCAACTTAGGGAAGCGCTGAGAAAGCAGATGGTATATGAACAACTGGACACTCAGGGGGACATAACTCGCAGAACAAAAAAAATCATGACTAAATGGGAACCCTTTATCGACATGCTAGACCCCACACACCAAAAACAGATCATCTACCCATTTAAAGACTCTGAGTATATACTAAATGCTCAACTGCATGGAAAATGGAATGTTTTTACTTTAAAAAAAACAAAAAAAACCCCAGGAAAAATAACTAATCTTAGATCTGACCTAAAGTCAAGAATAAAAGTGAACCCTGGGGTGGCGCCTGGAGGTGGGGCGGGGAGGTATGGGCTCTGGGGAAGGGGGGATAACTGAAAGGTGAAGTTGAGGAGAGGGGTAATGGATGGGGACTAGTAATTAATCTCCTTCTTGGTTGGAACTTTTCTGGCCGTTTCCCAATAGAGGGAAACACCCTTGAAATTGAATTATTTATCTGTAGAGCGCAAGATGAGTGAATAGAAAAGGCAGCCTAGGTAGGATGAGGAGAAGTAGAGTAATCTGATAGAGAACACATTGAGACTGACAGCTCCATAATACAGGAAGTATTGTAATACCCTAAGAAAGTAACAGGAAGAAGGGGAAGTTGAGGAGAGCTGGATTTATTAAAAAGAAAAAACAGTGTCACTACAGTGGTTATGTTGATGTTATATTGTATTAAGTTGATCTGTTTTGTATTTTTCATTGCTTGTCACTGTAAGTGGTTCTGGAAAAAATAAAGTATTTAAAAAAAAAATGTTCTTTTTATTTTTAAACTCACACATATGCCTGCTGTGTATCCCTTTGCATGGTTGCCGAACCTGGGTATACATTTGATTACTGCAGTGCACCAAGACATCGTTATTGATGGTGTGAGCCGTTCTTTGAAGAAATAATATATATATGATTAATTTTTTGTAAAATATATATTGATACCTACCTATATATCTATATAAATATATATAGATATGTAGGATATATGTATATATAGATAGATAGATAGATAGATAGATAGATAGATAGATATTGTATATACATATATACTGTATTTATATAAATATATATATATATATATATATATATATATTTATATATATATATATATATATATATATATATATATATATATATATATATATATATATAACACAGAAAAAATACAGTGCTACAAATATAAATGTCCCAAAATTTGGAGTACCAGTAATTTCCTGAAATTGTAGGTCACCCCAGAAAACCCCAAACACACCAGTCCAGTATGAGTGGGAGGGAGAGAGGTTTATCCTTCACTCGCAGCCTAATTCTAAAAAAGCACTTGGAGACAGGAAAGATTCCAAAGAAAATGTGGAACAGAAGAGGGAAGGGCGCACAGCAAAAGAGACCTTCCTGGTGTAGTATGTAAAGTAAACTTGAAGCTGATCTAAAGAATAAAGCAAAATGGATGCTTACATGTTTCCACCTCAACTCTTATGAGATATGTATAAGACACTGTGGGGCAGACAGCCACTGAAAAATGCAGCTTGATCCTCCTCAGATCCAGTCCTCACCTCGCCAGCAGAAGATAAATGGCTTCAAAAGGGGGATAGGCAATCTGTATGGAATGGGGCTATATTGACCCTTTTAAGCGAAGAGGAGATATGTTCCTGCATATCAGCTTTAAAGGGACAGTCAACACCAGAATTTGTGTTGTTTTAAAATATAGATAATCCCTTTATTACCCATTACCCAGTTTTGCATAACCAACACAGTTATAATTATACACATTTTACCTCTGTAATTACCTTGTATATAAGCTTCGGCGGACTGCCCCCTTATTTCAGTTCTTTTGACAGACTTGCATTTTAGCCAATCAGAGCTGTCTCCATGGTAAATTCACAAGCATGAGCTCAATGTTATCTATATAAAACACATGAACTAATGCCCTTTAGTGGTGAAAAACTTTCAAAATGCATTTAGATTAGAGGCGGCCTTCAAGGTCTAAGAAATTAGCATATGAACCTCCTAGGTTTAGCTTTCAACTAAGAATACCAAGAGAACAAACAAAATTGGTGATAAAAGTAAATTGAAAAGTTGTTTAAAATTACATGCCCTATAGGAATCATGAAAGTTTTTTTTGGACTTGACTGTCCCTTTAAACAAAAGCGCACTTTATTCAATTAAAAGCTCTTGTGAGCCCACGTGGGACATAAAACATAGATCATAAAACTAACAATGTGCATGTAAAAAGCAACAACAATACATGTATATTAAAAAAATAAAACTGTGTGCCGTAGCACTACTATCAAATTTTGGCTAGTGAGAGGGCAGGTCACACCCCCTCACTAGCTGAAATTTGATAGTAGTGCTACGGCACACTTTTAACTCCTCCAAGGAGTTTGGAGCATTGTTTGATTATAGTTTTTTTTATATACATGTATTGTTCTATATGTAATTTCTCAGTGGTTTTTACATATATATATATATACACTGTCATATATATTCTTTAAGTCAGCAGTAGTCCTCATGATTATAAAAACACTACACACAGCATATATTTTCTAGGTCCTATGCTTAGCCTTTATAGCTGAGATTCTGTTTTAAATGGTACAGGCGTCTCCTGGGTCTGTATAAGCGTATCAGAAATATATTACTCTGTCTTTGATCATTCATAGATGTTATCTAAACCAGTGGGAGAGTTCTATATATTTGTAAAACTTGAAAGAATAAATTCTTGTCTATTGCTAGGAAACTTTGTGTCCAGCATTTTACTGATACATTGTATAAGATAGAGGTGTGTTAGGTTTTATCCAATGGGAGTAGATCACACCCCTTTTAAGCCAGCATGTTTGAGTAACTTTTAGCAGTAGTGAGTACGGCTAACGCCAAAACGCGTATACTATTTTTTATTTTACCCATTGCTGCTCCTACCTACTTTCTTGGATGAATGTGTGTGTGTGCACATGCATATTTAAACATATAAAGACAAATATACATGTATAGACAAATATAGACATATATATTTGGCCTGTGCATTGCTATAACAACATATGTTCACATTTTTAAAGTGAACATTTTATAAGTGAGGCACTAGCAATAGAATTATACAAGAACTGCACTCACTACTCAGCACAGTGCTGCTTATTAAGACAACATGCTGCCTATTGACATTTGCTGAAGAACTGCACACTACATCAAGCTAACCCTATTCTCTCTCCTCTTTCAGGTACGTGAATAGAGACCCTGTCAATCTGCAACTATTCCCTGCACTCTGGTGTTTTTTACTCTCCTGTAACTCTCTTCTGGTACGTGAATAGAGACCCTGTCATTCTGCAACTATTCCCTGCACTCTGGTGTTTTTTACTCTCCTGTAACTCTCTTCTGGTACGTGAATAGAGACCCTGTCAATCTGCAACTATTCACTGCACTCTGGTGTTTTTTACTCTCCTGTAACTCTCTTCTGGTATGTGAATAGAGACCCTGTCAATCTGCAACTATTCACTGCACTCTGGTGTTTTTTACTCTTCTGTAACTCTCTTCTGGTACGTGAATAGAGGACCTGTCAATCTGCAACTATTCACTGCACTCTGGTGTTTTTTACTCTCCTGTAACTCTCTTCTGGTATGTGAATAGAGACCCTGTCATTCTGCAACTATTCACTGCTCTCTGGTGTTTTTTACTCTCCTGTAACTCTTTTCTGGTACATGAATATTTACATAGAACAAATGATTTTAGTTTGTTAATTTAGTCCTACATCTGTTGTACTGTTATCCAATGACTTATTTCTAATGTTCATTTAATTGCCATGTGATGTTCAATCCTTATCAATACTTGCTATTATTCTAAAATGTATAGCTGTCTTATTTCATAGTTTTAACCTCCCTCAAAATTTTATTGTCTGTTTACTTAAAGGGTCAGTCTAGTCAAAATTAAACTTTCATGATTCAGATAGGGCATGCAATTGTAAACAACTTTCCAATTTACTTCTATTATCTAATTTGCTCAATTCTTTAGATATCCTTTGTTGAAGAAATAGCAATG
Organism: Bombina bombina; assembly: GCF_027579735.1. Lineage (NCBI taxonomy): Eukaryota > Metazoa > Chordata > Amphibia > Anura > Bombinatoridae > Bombina > Bombina bombina. The sequence continues at coordinate 431,792,365 of NC_069504.1, read as the reverse complement.
CACATGTGTGAGCCAATCACACAAGCCCTTTATGTGCAGCAACCAATCAGCAGCTACTGAGCATGTCTAGATATGCTTTTCAGCAAGTGATATCAAGAGAATGAAGCAAATTAGATAATAGAAGTAAATTAGAAAGTTGTTTAAAATGACATGCTCTTTCTAAATCATGAAAGAAAAAAATTGGGTTTCATGTCCCTTTAACATCTCACCCTGACCAGACCAGAATCTAACTTTCCAATTGGCCTTTCCAATTGTCTTTGATTAGAAATCAACTAAATTTAGTGGAATCAGCTGACTGCCCTCCCTGCATATATTTCACACCAGTCTGGCCTGTGCATTGCACTGGCCTGTGCATTGCTATAACACTATATATTCACATTCAAAGTGAACATTTTATAAGTGAGGCACTAGCAATAGAATTATACAAGAATTAAGTGAACATTTTATAAGTGAGGCACTAGCAATAGAATTATACAAGAAGTGAACAAGGATTGGGCAAGGGGCAAGAAAAAGGCAGGTACTTTTGTAATATTATGTTTGATATACCTTACTGTTTTCTTATGCAATTGCTACTGTAATACTGTGCCTTATGTGTTTAACTGGTTCTTTCTTTTGTAAAAATGCCTAATATCTTATTCCTTTTTTCTGCCTTCTGTCTCTATAACAAACTACATTATTCAATTACTCCTTCTCCCTCTCCACCTACACTGTTCATTAGCCCATCTCTCTTAAAGTCACCTTACTTTTGTACTCATGAACTTTACCTATTCCTAAACACTCTCCCCCCTGCACCTTGTCTCAAAAGCAGTCTCACTACTGCAAATCTGTATCTCATATCATGTCACTCTCCCTCTTGCTTTTACTAACTGCTGGTGACATCTCCCCTAATCCTGGTCCCCAACAACTGCCTAGCCATGCACATCCATGTATACCGTCCCACAGACTCAAAAAACAAAATTCTGACAACCTTACTCACATTCCTCTTGCATCAAAAGCCACTTCCCCTTTCACTTGTGCACTTTGGAACTCTCACTCTGTTTGCAACAAACTTACTTCTATACATGACCTCTTTATCTCCCACTCCCTCAACCTTCTGGCCCTAACAGAAACCTGGCTCTCTCCCCTAGACACAGCATCCACTGCTGCTCTGTCACATGGGGGTCTCCACTTCAGCCACACTCCTAGGTCTGGTAATAGACAAGGAGGTGGTGTAGTTATTTTGCTTTCCTCTCGTTGCACCTTTCAACAAATACATCCCATCTCTTCCCTCACATTTTCCTCATTCGAAACCCACATGATTCACTTATTCTCTTCTCTTTCTATATGTGTTGCAGTCATATACCGTCCTCCTGGCTCCTCAACTCAATTTCTAGATCACTTGGCTGCCTGGCTACCGTATTTCCTTTCCTCAGACACCCATTCCCTCATTCTTGGTGGCTTCAACATCCCTCTTGACAATCCCACTGCATCCTCTGCAAAACAACTTCTGCAACTCACTTCCTCTTTCGGTTTGTCACAATGGACTGATTCTACTACTCACAAAGATGGTCACTACCTTGACCTGATCTTTAGCTATCGATGCACCCTCTCAAACTTCCCAAACTCCCCCTTTCCTCTTTCTGACCACCATCTCCTTACTTGCAACATATCATCCCTCCCTACAACTCTCCCTCCTTCTGCTCCTCACACCAAACTTCACAGAAGCATTATGTTATTAGATCAACAACAGCTTTCTAATTCCCTCAAACCTCTCATCTCATCCTTCTCCTCCTTTTCATGCCCTGACCAATCTATCTGCCACTATAATTCCACCCTTACATCCATTCTTGAAAATCTCGCCCCTCTTACCATAGCTCGGAAATCAAACACTCATCCTCAGCCCTGGCATACTCCTCTGGCACGATACCTACGCAGATGTTCCCGTACTGCTGAGCGGCACTGGAGAAAATCTAGGAGTTCAGCTGATTTTCAACATTACAAATTTATCTTGAACTCCCACTACTCTGCCCTTAATTTCCATAAGCAACACTATTTCTCTACTCTTATCTCTAATCTTTCTTCAAACCCAAAACGTTTGTTCTCCACTTTCAATACTCTTCTCCGCCCTCCCCCACCTCCTATTACAACTTCTCTGTCAGCTCAAGACTTTGCCAACCACTTCAATAACAAAATCAACTTCATCAGAAGTGAAATCAGCTCTCAACATAATTCCATTCTCTCACCCCCTCAAATGCTCTCAATCAACTACAACCCACATAACCTTAAAGCTCATTCTCCCCTGTTAATGAGGAAGAAGTTTCGGCACTTATACTGCGCTCTCAACTCATACCTGTCCCCTTGACCCTATGCCCTCACAGCTACTCCCCTCCCTCTCTGCCACCCTTACACCTATTCTCACATACACTTTCAACCTCTCTCTCAGCACAGGTATATTTCCCTCATCGCTGAAACATGCACTGGTCACGCCTATCCTCAAAAAACCTTCCCTTGATCCTACATCCCCATCCAACTACCGCCCTATTTCCCTCCTCCCTCTTGCATCAAAGCTTCTTGAAAAACTAGCTTATGCACGCCTATCCCATTTCCTTACAATAAACTCCCTCCTTGACCCATTGCAATCAGGATTTCATCCCCATCACTCCACAGAGACAGCAATTGTTAAGGTTACCAACAACCTACTTACAGCAAAATCAAAAGGCCACTTCTCTCTGCTTATCCTCCTTGATCTGTCCGCAGTCTTTGACACTGTTGACCACCCTCTCTTGCTCCAAACCCTCCAATCCTTCGGCATATGTGACATAGCCCTCTCGTGGCTCTCTTCCTACCTGTCAAACCGTACCTTTAGTGTAGCCTTCTCTGGGGCCTCCTCTGCCCTGTCACCACTTTCTGTCGGAGTACCGCAAGGCTCTGTCCTCGGTCCCCTTCTCTTCTCAATCTACACATCATCACTAGGTTCCCTAATAAAGTCCCACGGTTTACAATATCATTTGTATGCCGATGACACCCAAATCTACTTCTGCACCAGACCTTTCTCCTTCCTTGCTAACCCGTGTCACTAACTGTCTTTCTCACATCTCCAACTGGATGTCCTCTCACTACCTCAAGCTAAATCTCTCCAAAACTGAGCTCCTTCTTTCCCCCCTTCTTCTAAACTCTCCACCCCCAATATCTCTATAACTGTCGACAACTCCATCATTACCCCTACCCCGCATGCCCGATGTCTCGGGGTCACATTTGACTCAGATCTTTCTTTCACTCCTCACATTCAGTAATTGGCTAAAGCCTGCCACTTCCACCTTAAAAATGTCTCTAAAATTAGACACTTCCTTACACAAGACACAACTAAGATTTTAATCCACTCTCTCATTCTCTCCCGCCTAGATTACTGCAACGCTGTCCTCTCTGGTCTCCCTACCTACCGCCTAGCTCCTTTACAATCCATAATGAATGCCTCTGCCAGACTCAACTTCTTTACATGTCGCTCTTCATCTGCTGCACCTCTCTGCCAATCTCTTCACTGGCTTCCTCTTGCCTCTAGGATCAAACACAAAATTCTCATTCTGACATACAAAGCCCTCAACTGCACTGCTCCCCCCTATATCTCAGACCTTGTCTCAAGATACTCTCCCTCCCGTCCCCTTCGCTCTGCTCACGACCTCCTACTCTCCTCCTCTCTTGTCACCTCATCACACTCCCATTTACAGGTCTTCTCCAGACTGGCTCCCATCTTGTGGAACTCTCTGCCTCACTCCACAAGACTCTCTTCTAGTTTTAAAAGCTTCAAGTGCTCTCTAAAGACTCTACTGTTCAGGGATGCATACAACCTATGTTAACCTTTCTTTATACCAGTTCCTCTCCTCCATTGCTATCCCCGGAACCCCCCTAGCATGTAAGCATAAGAGGCCAGCTGTTTGTTGATCACCTTCTCAAGAGCTGACTACAACAGTGAAACTCTTGGCAGGGCCCTCTACCCATTTGATCCCTATAATTGTTTTGTTGTACTCCGCCTTTGTTAATAGCGCTGCGGAATCTGTTGGCGCTCTACAAATAACCGATAATAATAATAATAAATAATAATATAGACATGTTTACATACACACAGACACATATTTAGACATTTATATATATATATATATATATATATATATAAATAAAAGTATATACTGTATATGTATATATAAAAGTATATACTGTATATATACACATATAAATTAGAGCACTTTCCAGTCAAACAGTTTGCCATACACCATATCCCTTTGTAACCCTTTTGAAACCTTTTTCAACAATATTACAATTTTATTTATATATATATATATATATATATATATATATATATATATATATATATATATATATATATTTATATATATATATATATATATATATTATTATTATTATTTTTTATTGAAAAGTATATATATAAATATCAAGAAATTGGAAAACCCCTAATACTCCTTCAAATTATTTGTGGTTGGAAAGAACCTCAGAGTTATTAACTTTTGAAGAGTATGGTTCTCCAATGCGTAACCGGATCTTATACTTCCTAGATATCAAATTCTATTGGGAACAATCATTACCACATAGGTAAAATAACTGGCCTCTTTTCTAGTAACTCTGTGATATGCCTGTTTTGGGTCCTTTGGCTTTAATTTAATACCCCTCCTACTAGAGCAACTAAGCCCTTTTAGATAGGAAGCCTGCACCCCTCCTCTCCCAGATTGATATCTCTGCCCTGAGTGTTTAATCACCTTTATAAGTGCATAATTCTGCTGCAATGTATTGTTCTGCTGTTACACTTGCTTCTTTCCCCTGACCATTTCTCCCACACTATGTCAATTGTCACCATTATTAAAATAGGGGATCCTAAGGAGGGCAATGCCTTCTATTTATTACTGTGCAACCACAGACCCGAAAAGTTGCCAGCCTCACTGAATTTGCAAAAAACACATCTTTTAGTTTTCTATGCAGAGTGAAGGAAAATGAGGTAGATGGGGGTCTAAAAATAAATATAGCAATTTGTAGTAGAAACAAAGCCCCCCACCTGTGGTAGAATTTCTATTTTTGCATTCCAAAGTTATTTTTTATTGCAGGAGCGATAGTGTAGAGCACAATATCATCTGCCTGTCATATAGCGCAGGTGCACTTAATCTCTCACATAAGTAACTACTATATGGGGGTGTATTGTAATATTCATGACTGATATCACTCAAGGAGATGTGTGGAGTTCTTAAAGGGACATGAAATCCCCAAAAAATTTCTTTCATGATTTAGATAAAGCACACTATTGTAAACATTTTTCTAATTTACTTATGTTATCAATTTTGCTTTATTCTCTTGGTATCCTTTCTTGAAGGAGCAGCAATGCACAGTTTTGATTCACTGTTTGTCTGAGGACAGGTAGCTTTACCCAAAAATGCTCACACTGATTAAAGTGATTATATGTTAAGTCCTTTGGAGTGCGCTTTGTTTTGTGGATATATATATATATAGTTGTGCTCATAAGTTTACATACCCTGGCAGAATTTATGATTTCTTGGCCATTTTTCAGAGAATATAAATGATGACACAAAAACTTTTCTTTCACTCATGGTTAGTGTTTGGCTGAAGCCATTTATTATCAATCATCTGTGTTTACTCTTTTTAAATCATAATGGCAACAGTAACTACATACATTACCCTGATCAAAAGTTTACATACCCTGGGGATTTTGGCCTGATAACGTGCACTCAAGTTGACACAAAAGGGGTTTGAATGGCAATTGAAGGTAACCATCCTCACCTGTGATCTGTTTTCTTGTAATTAGTGTGTGTGTATAAAAGGTCAATAAGTCAATGAGTCAATGACTCCTGACAGACCCTTGCATCTTTCATCCAGTACTGCACTGATGATTCTGGATTCTGAGTTATGGGGAAAGCAAAAGAATTGTCAAAGGATCTGCGGGAAAAGGTAGTTGAACTATATAAAACAGGAAAGAGATATAAAAAGATATCCAAGGAATTGAGAATGCAAATCAGCAGTGTTCAAACTCTAATAAAGAAGTGGAAAATGAGGGGTTCTGTTGAAACCAAACCACGGTCAGGTAGACCAACTAAAATTTCAGCCACAACTGCCAGGAAAATTGTTTGGGATGCAAAGAAAAACCCACAAATAACTTCAGGTGAAATACAGGACAAGTGGTGTGGCTGTTTCAAGATGCTCAATAGGGAAACACTTGAAGAAAGATGGGCTGCATGGTCGTATAAAAGGTCAATGAGTCAATGACTCCTGACAGACCCTTGCATCTTTCATCCAGTGCTGCACTGATGATTCTGGATTCTGAGTCATGGGGAAAGCAAAAGAATTGTCAAAGGATCTGCGGGAAAAGGTAGTTGAACTATATAAAACAGGAAAGGGATATAAAAAGATGTCCAAGGAATTGAGAATGCAAATCAGCAGTGTTCAAACTCTAATAAAGAAGTGGAAAATCAGGGGTTCTATTGAAACCAAACCACAGTCAGGTAGACCAACTAAAATTTCAGCCACAACTGCCAGGAAAATTGTTCGGGATGCAAAGAAAAACCCACAAATAACTTCAGGTGAAATACAGGACATGTGGTGTGGCTGTTTCAAGATGCTCAATAGGGAGGCCCCTGAAGAAAGATTTGCTGCATGGTCGAGTCGCCAGAATAAAGCCATTACTACGCAAATGCCACAAAGTATCCTGCTTACAATACGCCAAACAGCACAGTGACAAGCCTCAAACCTTCTGGCACAAAGTCATTTGGAGTGATGAGACCAAAATTTAGCTTTTTGGTCACAACCATAAACGCTACATTTGGAGAGGAGTCAACAAGGCCTATGAGGAAATGTACACCATTCCTACTGTGAAACACGGAGGTGGATTGCTGATTTTTTTGGGGATGTGTGAGCTACAAAGGCACAGGAAATTTGGTCAGAATTGATGGCAAGATGAATGCAGTATGTTATCAAACAGAACGCCTCATTTTCCACTTCTTGATTAGAGTTTGAACACTGCTGATTTGCATTTTTTATTCCTTGGATATCCTTTTATATCCCTTTCCTGTTTTATACAGTTCAACTACCTTTTTACCACAGATCCTTTGACAATTCTTTTTCTTTGCCCATGACTCAGAATCCAGAAACGTCAGTGCAGCACTGGATGAAAGATGCAAGGGTATGTCAGGAGTCCAGAAACTCATTGACCTTTTATACACACACACTAATTACAAGCAAACAGATCACAGGTGAGGATGTTACCTTTAATAGCCATTCAAAACCCTTTGTGTCAACTTGTGTGCATGTTATCAGGCCAAAATCACCAGGGTACGTAAACTTTTGATCAGGGTCATTTGGGTAGTTTCTGTTGCCATTATGATTTAAAAAGAGTAAACACAGTTGATTGCTAATAAATGGCTTCAGCCAAACACTAACCATGAGTTAAAGAAAAGTTTTTGTGTTATCATTCATATTCTCTGAAAAATGGCCAAAAAATCATAAATTCTGCCAGGGTATGTAGACTTATGAGCACAACTGTATATATAAATGAAGAAAAGGCTGCAGTGCTCCAATTAATTTTCTGTGAATTTATTCCAAGCAAATAGACGTAGGTGACATTTCTCAAGACATATATACAGTATATATATATATATATATATATATATATATATATATATACAGGGCTCTAGTCAGATGGGAACAGAGTTCCTGCACTATTTTTGCAGGAGGAACTAACGCCTAGATTTAGAGTTTTGCGGCCAAAGGGGTGCGTTAGCTACGCGTGCTTTTTTCTGTCCGCACCTTTTAAATACCTCTGGTATTGAGAGTTCACAGAATGGCTGCGTTAGGCTCCAAAAAAGGAGCGTAGAGCATATTTAACGCAACTTCAACTCTCGATACCAGCGGTGCTTACGGACGCGGCCAGCTTCAAAAACGTGCTCGTGCACGATTCCCCCATAGAAAAAAATGGGGCTGTTTGAGCTGAAAAAAAACCTAACACCTGCAAAAAAGCCGCGTTCAGCTCCTAACGCAGCACCATTGTTTGCTATGGGGAAACACTTCCTACGTCTGCACCTAACACTCTAACATGTACCCCGAGTCTAAACACCCCTAACCTTAAAACTTATTAACCCCTAATCTGCCGCCCCCGCTATCGCTGACCCCTGCATATTATTATTAACCCCTAATCTGCCACTCCGTAAACCGCCGCTACTTACATTATCCCTATGTACCCCTAATCTGCTGCCCCTAACACCGCCGACCCCTATATTATATTTATTAACCCCTAATCTGCCCCCACAATGTCGCCTCCACCTGCCTACACTTATTAACCCCTAATCTGCCGTCCGCACGCCGCCGCTACTATAATAAAGCTATTAGCCCCTAGTCCGCCTCACTCCTGCCTCAATAACCTTATAATAAATAGTATTAACCCCTAATCTGCCCTCCCTAACATCGCCGACACCTAACTTCAAGTATTAACCCCTAATCTGCCGATCGGAGCTCACCGCTACTCTAAGAAATTTTTTAACCCCTAAAGCTAATTTTAACCCTAACCCTAACACCCCCCTAAGTTAAATATAATTTTTATCTAACGAAATAAATTAACTCTTATTAAATAAATTATTCCTATTTAAAGCTAAATACTTACCTGTAAAATATACCCTAATATAGCTACAATATAAATTATAATTATATTATAGCTATTTTAGGATTAATATTTATTTTACAGGCAACTTTGTATTTATTTTAACCAGCTACAATAGCTATTAAATAGTTAAGAACTATTTAATAGCTAAAATAGTTAAAATAATTACAAAATTACCTGTAAAATAAATCCTAACCTAAGTTACAATTAAACCTAACACTACACTATCAATAAATTAATTAAATACAATATCTACAATTATCTACAATTAAACATAACACTACACTATCAATACATTAATTAAATACAATAACTAACTAAAGTACAAAAAATAAAAAAGAACTAAGTTACAAAAAATAAAAAAATATTTACAAACATTAGAAAAATATTACAACAATTTTAAACTAATTACACCTACTCTAAGCCCCCTAATAAAATAACAAAGACCCCCAAAATAAAAAAATGCCCTACCCTATTCTAAATTTAAAAAGTTTAAAGCTCTTTTACCTTACCAGCCCTGAACAGGGCCCTTTGCGGGGCATGCCCCAAAGAATTCAGCTCTTTTGCCTGTAAAAAAACACATACAATACCCCCCCCAACATTACAACCCACCACCCACATACCCCTAATCTAACCCAAACCCCCCTTAAATAAACCTAACACTAAGCCCCTGAAGATCTCCCTACCTTATCTTCACCATACCAGGTTCAACGATCGATCCTCGGAAGTGTTGATCCAAGCCCAAGCGGGGGGCTGAAGAGTGACGTCCATCCTCGGGCTTAAGTCTGGATCCAAGCGGCGGCTGAAGAAATCCATCATCGGGCTGAAGTCGGAAGTCCATCATCGGGATGAAGTCTTCTATCAAGCCGCATCTTCAATCTTCTTTCTTCTGGAGCGGAGCGGAGCCATCTTCTTCCAAGCCGACGCGGAACATCCTCTTCAAGCGATGAATACTCGCCGAATGACGGTTCCTTTAAATGACGTTATCCAAGATGGCGTCCCTCGAATTCCGATTGGCTGATAGGATTCTATCAGCCAATCAGAATTAAGGTAGGAATATTCTGATTGGCTGATGGAATCAGCCAATCAGATTCAAGTTCAATCCGATTGGCTGATCCAATCAGCCAATCAGATTGAGCTCGCATTCTATTGGCTGTTCCGATCAGCCAATAGAATGCGAGCTCAATCTGATTGGCTGCTTGGATCAGCCAATCGGATTGAACTTGAATCTGATTGGCTTCCTACCTTAATTCCGATTGGCTGATAGAATCCTATCAGCCAATCGGAATTCGAGGGACGCCATCTTGGATGACGTCATTTAAAGGAACCGTAATTCAGCGAGTAGGCGTCGCTTGAAGAGGATGTTCCGCGTCGGCTTGGAAGAAGATGGCTCCGCTCCGCTCCAGAAGAAAGAAGATTGAAGATGCGGCTTGATAGAAGACTTCATCCCGATGATGGACTTCCGACTTCAGCCCGATGATGGATTTCTTCAGCCGCCGCTTGGATCCAGACTTAAGCCCGAGGATGGACGTCACTCTTCAGCCCCCCGCTTGGGCTTGGATCAACACTTCCGAGGATCGATCGTTGAACCTGGTATGGTGAAGATAAGGTAGGGAGATCTTCAGGGGCTTAGTGTTAGGTTTATTTAAGGGGGGTTTGGGTTAGATTAGGGGTATGTGAGTGGTGGGTTGTAATGTTGGGGGGGGTATTGTATGTGTTTTTTTACAGGCAAAAGAGCTGAATTCTTTGGGGCATGCCCCGCAAAGGGCCCTGTTCAGGGCTGGTAAGGTAAAAGAGCTTTGAACTTTTTAAATTTAGAATAGGGTAGGGCATTTTTTTATTTTGGGGGGCTTTGTTATTTTATTAGGGGTCTTAGAGTAGGCGTAATTAGTTTAAAATTGTTGTAATATTTTTCTAAAGTTTGTAAATATTTTTTTATTTTTGTAACTTAGTTCTTTTTTATTTTTTGTACTTTAGTTAGTTTATTTCATTGTATTTATTTGTAGATATTGTATTTAATTAATTTATTGATAGTGTAGTGTTAGGTTTAATTGTAGATAATTGTAGATATTGTATTTAATTAATTTATTGATAGTGTAGTGTTAGGTTTAATTGTAACTTAGGTTAGGATTTATTTTACAGGTAATTTTGTAATTATTTTAACTATTTTAGCTATTAAATAGTTCTTAACTATTTAATAGCTATTGTAGCTGGTTAAAATAAATACAAAGTTGCCTGTAAAATAAATATTAATCCTAAAATAGCTATAATATAATTATAATTTATATTGTAGCTATATTAGGGTATATTTTACAGGTAAGTATTTAGCTTTAAATAGGAATAATTTATTTAATAAGAGTTAATTTATTTCGTTAGATAAAAATTATATTTAACGTAGGGGGGTGTTAGGATTAGGGTTAAAATTAGCTTTAGGGGTTAAAATTTTTATTAGAGTAGCGGTGAGCTCCGATCGGCAGATTAGGGGTTAATACTTGAAGTTAGGTGTCGGCGATGTTAGGGAAGGCAGATTAGGGGTTAATGCTATTTATTATAGGGTTATTGAGGCGGGAGTGAGGCGGATTAGGGGTTAATAGCTTTATTATAGTAGCGGAGGTGTGCGGACGGCAGATTAGGGGTTAATAAGTGTAGGCAGGTGGAGGCGACGTTGTGGGGGGCAGATTAGGGGTTAATAAATATAATATAGGGGTCGGCGGTGTTAGGGGCAGCAGATTAGGGGTACATAGCTATAATGTAGCTGGCGGCGGCGTGCGGATGGCAGATTAGGGGTTAATAAGTGTAGGTAGCTGGCAGCGACGTTGTGGGGGGCAGATTAGGGGTTAATAAATATAATATAGGGTCAGCTGTGTTAGGGGCAGCAGATTAGGGGTACATAGCTATAATGTAGCTGGCGGCGGCGTGCGGACGGCAGATTAGGGGTTAATAAGTGTAGGTAGCTGGCGGCGACGTTGTGGGGGGCAGATTAGGGGTTAATAAATATAATATAGGGGTCGGCGGTGTTAGGGGCAGCAGATTAGGGGTACATAAGTATAACGTAGGTGGCGTTTGGCAGATTAGGGGTTAAAAAAATTTAATCGAGTGGCGGCGATGTGGGGGGACCTCGGTTTAGGGGTACATAGGTAGTTTATGGGTGTTAGTGTACCTTAGAGCACAGTAGTTAAGAGCTTTATAAACCGGCTTTAGCCCAGAAAGCTCTTAACTGCTGACTTTTTTCTGCGGCTGGAGTTTTGTCGTTAGATTTCTAACGCTCACTTCAGCCACGACTCTAAATACCGGAGTTAGAAAGATCCCATTGAAAAGATAGGATACGCAATTGACGTAAGGTTATCTGCGGTATGGAAAAGTCGCGGCTGGAAAGTGAGCGTTAGACCCTTTCCTGACTGACTCCAAATACCGGCGGTAGCCTAAAACCAGCGTTAGGAGCCTCTAACGCTGGTTTTGACGGCTACCGCCAAACTCTAAATCTAGGCCTAAGTTCCCTCTGGACAGAGAACAGAAACACGTGGGAGAAGCTGGCCAACAGTCTGGTTAGAGAGATAGTTAAATCCTCTAGTAATGGGCAGTAACACTTCCTACAATAGACTAAATGTAAGACTGTCAGTGTCAGCAGTCCTGTTGTGTTATCACCCCTGTTATTGCTATTATCTTTATTATCTTTTATTACACATGGTTCTTACATTTCTGTGTGGATTGCTCTGGGGTTATTTAGCTCCCCTCAGCAGAAATAGAACTATTTCACCTTAAAGGGACATGAAACCCGAACAGTTTCTTTAATGATTTAGAAGGAGAATACAATTTTGAACAACTTTCCAATTTACTTCTATTATTTAATTTGCTTCCTTTTCTTGTTATCCTTTGCTGAAAGGTTTATCTAGGTAAACTCAGGAGCAGCACAGAACCTAGGTTCCAGCTGCCGATTGGTGGCTGCATTTATATACCGATCATCATTGGCTCACCCATGTGTTCTGTTAGAAACCAGAAGTTCATTGCTGCTCCTTCAACAAATGATACCAAGAGAATGAAACAAGTAAGATAATAGAAGTAAATTAGAAAGTTGATTTTGTTTAAAATTGTATTCTCTATCTCAATCATGAAATCATTTTTAGGGGTTTTATCTCCTTTTAAGTGGGTGAGACTCTGTGACAGAGGAGGATTCTCAGACGCAAAGGCAACCATTCAGCACTTCATTGGATTTAATTTGCTTTAATTAACCAAAGTATATAGATTATATACATAAAAATACAGTGTGTGTGTAAGTGTGAGTTTATATAAAACAATATTAATTGTGAGGGAGGGTGGAAGTCTTGGTGAGTTCCCACATTTTTTTTGTAGGAATTGACTGTGTATGTATGTATATATATATATATATATATATATATATATATATGTAGCCCTGAGTTTATGCCGGGGTTAGGTTCCAGAAGAAATGTAAGTCAATGGGAAGTGAGGGAGATAGGTTCCAGACCCCTCTCAAAATTGTCATAAGTAACACCTAATACATTATTTTTAAAGCTTTGAAATGAAGACTTTAAATGCTAAACAGCATTATAAACCTATTAAAATAATCACACAACACAGACTTCACTTGCATTTTTCTGCAAACATTTCTTTCTATGCATTCCAATCTGGACCAATTTATATACAGGAAGATCTTATTCCTTTGAAATCTGCTCGATATCTCAGCTCAGGTCTGGTTAAACTGATGAATTTCAGCTTGCTTGGCTTTGCTGCAACACACGTGGACAGCTCCACCTACTGACTATTTGAATAAATGCACTGCTTTTCAATGCTTTTCAATAGTAGTCACATGACTGGAAAAAAAGGTTGTTATTCTGAAACGGTGTAAATTTAACCATTGTAAAACGAGGGCCACCTGTATATATATATATATATATATATATATATATATAAACATGTACATGTGTATATATATATATATGTATGTATACATATATATATATATATATATATATAAATACACATATATATATATAATATAAAAGAATACAAGAAATAAGATGACGTGGTGTAGAGTATTACAGGTAAATTTGGTTATGTACAATACTATCATGCATTTCTAAACTTAATGTAAAAGAGTTAAAGCACAGAGACTGCTGAGACATGTCATACTTGACATTGTATGACATAATCTGTTTTGCCATGAATGATGCAATTTGGGATATCCTTATGAATCATGGAAATTCCCTGCTTTTTGATGTTTGAGTGAGAACTTATAGTTGGACACTACTGTAGGTTGTTGGCATCTACTTGTTTTTTTGGATGACTGAAAGCTCTATTAAGGTAGCGGTTTTGAAAGCTGTATAAGGGATTAAACCTATGTTTATGTGTGTTTTGTATCTTAACAAACTATTATATATACACTTTTTTGTAAGAATATTTACAGATTATGTATGTGTGTGTTGTGTAGCTTAGCAAAGTTACATATATACTTTTTTGTGAGTATATTTGCAGATTTATGTTTTTTAATATGACTATTATGTGTAATTTAAAGGGACGTTAAACTAAAAAAATAGTGTATGATGACAGAACAGCAATTAAAGTGTCATGTAATTTCGGCATTAGTTTCCCTCGATAACTATATGTAACCCTTGCAAAGTAGTTAAACACATACGTTACAAGCTACAGGCCTTTCATCCCCAAACAGGTTACAACACAGTGATTGGCAGGTTCATGTGACTGCAGCTTCTGATTGCCTCACCAGGGTCGGCTCCAGAACGAATGAAATGGGGGGGGGGCATTTTTTTTCACGAGGGGGCACGCATTTACAAAGCATGTATGAGAGTCAAAATAAGAGCAGACCTACATATTCCGCAGGGAAGTGCAGCTTCTGGCTGGCTTATCCCCCACTATTAACATTTAGAAAATATGTTCTAAATCACTAGGTAAAATAATGAAGTCTAAATCCTATGCAGTGCACTAAAACAGAGCCATTAAACTTGAAACTCCCAGTGCAATAACTCCTTAAAAACAATTCACCCCTTAATCACCATGATCCAAAACCCTTAAACTCATTCTCAAATCTCAATCATGTCGTCTAAACAGCCATGTACACCAAACCCCCCAATGCAATTAACCCCTTTGTTTGCAATAGCAGTGAGGATACTAGGTTTTCATGTACTGGTAATTTTGTAGATTAGATTTAGCTATACCTGTATCACAATAACTAATGGATATCAGGCTACTTAATACAACATATGTACTGTGAATCTATAAGAATATGATTGTATCATATTCCTAAGATCACAATGCAATTTTGAGCCGTTGATAGAAGCCAGTAGCCATTTATAGACATATTTATATGATACAATCATATTCTTATCATGGTCTATTGTTTAAAAAAATGAGTAACTCACGATAGGTAAAATTAATAGGGTTAAAGACAAGTCCAAAAAGTCTCAAATTAACTTCCAAATAAGAGGTTAGGACACGCAGCTCCTTGCAGATGCATGATGCGACCTCACGGTTCGGCAGCTTACTCCGCCCCCAGCATGCAGCATTACATAACAATTCATTATTTTATTTATTATTTTTAAAGTGTATGATCATATCAATATTTTTTGAGGGGGCACAGCATTCCATTTGGGTGGGAATTGCCCCCAAATGCCCCCCCCCCCCTTGGAGTCGACCCTGTGCCTCACCTGTGTGTCCTGCACAGGAACTTCAAAGCTTGCTTCTCCAGAGCAAAATTTTACTATGTGAGCATGATGTTTTATAATAGAATACCCCTTTTACGATTTTAAAAATATTTTTAATTGAAAAAAATGTTACAGCTGTATACAATGATGTTGAAACCACAGGAAATTGATGTTTGTGCACAACTAATCCCTATAGATAAATGACTAATTCATTAAAAATGATAAGTGGTATTGGTATATATATATAAACACTCTTCCTCAAACAAGACAATAAAACAACATTTTGTTCAGGACTAAAAAATCTATTAATAAATTGTTAAATATTTTTTTAGACACAATAAAACATTATTTTTTATTTAAATGTACTATATTATATTTCCTGTTCTTTTTCCTGGGCTAGATCTTATTTAAAATATTACTGTACTACCAGCTATAAATAAAATACTTAATTTTAGCAAACTGAATATTCTCACACTATTATTATTTAGTGATAGCATGCTTGAGCTATATTATTTTTGTCAAATATTTGAATATTAATTGTTATGTATTGGAATTTGAATACTCCAATAACACAAACATTAAATACTTACTTGTTGTTTTAATTGGAGATAATTTAAGCAGCAGTGTCCAGAGAACTTTACCAAAAGCCAATTAGGGCTTATATGGGCTTATTGTTTGTTTTAAACTAATCAAACTGTGTTTAGCTAAACCGAAGGATAATTATTTGTGAGATTAAGATCCAACTGTTCAGAATTTATACAATGCCATGTTTAAAGTTGAGATCTGAAGATAGGGTTTAAGGAGAAATATTACAAGAATCAGATAATTAATACAGAATACAACTTGGTTTGCTTGGTTTGGATAGAGAGATAAGTCAGCCAAATTAGAATAATAAAATCAAAATAGTTCATTAAACTTTTATAACTACTTTAGTAACCCATATGTACGAATGAAAATAGTTGTAAAAAACAATCTCCTTTAATCTCTTATTGGCTGAAAAGGACCTCTGTACTGTACAACAGGCCATCATCAGGGGATGACAGGTGGCACTTGTGCCAGGGGCAAAGTGGGCCAGGGGGGCCTAGACCCCAATGTAGCCGGGACGCAATTAGTGCCTTAAAATTAGGCCCTGGCACTCTAGTTGGAGCCAACTTACCTAGACTGACCACAGCTGCACTAAAATCTAGTCCAGTGTGGATTAACCCTTTCTAGGTCACATGGCTGAACAATAAGTCCCAGAATGCCATGCAGTAGGAGGCCTGCAAATTAGGGGGTGGAGGTTCCTGTAGTGACTGGAGGAGGAAGGGGCTCCTGGAATGGCACAAAGAGACTGGGCACTAATTAGCTCTCGGAGAAGCACAGAAAAGCTTCAGTCCAGCTGATAACCTCCCCCCCAACACCTGATCCACCTGAGATTACAGTAAATTTTCTTTTATTTAAAAGATACAGATTTATTGTACCTTTATAAAATAATATAACTGTGGAAATGTAAACATTTATGTGTGTATCCTTGTGGATGGGTGTGTGTTTAAGTGGGTGTCCATGTGATTGTGTGTATGTTTCTTTGAGTGTTTTTGTATTAGAGTGTGTCTGAATGTGTCTGTGTGTGTGTGTTTTGTAGGTGTATTTGTGTTACTTTTGCAACATTTTAAAGGGACAGTCTACACCTTACTTCAGATCAGTGTTTCTCAACTCCAGTCCTCAGGACCCTTAACAGGCCACATATTCATGATATCTTAACTAGAGCACAGATAAAATAATCATCTGAAGGGTGTGAGCAGGTTAGCAACCATGGTTACTGATCAGCTGATTATTTCACCTGTGCTCTAGTTAAGATATAATGAATATGTGGCCGGTTAAGGGTCCTAAGGGCTGGAGTTGAGAAACACTGCTTTAGATTAAGCTGCAAATATCCTTCTGCATCCCTTTCTTTATCATGCAGCAGTAACATTGAAAAAGTTAGTTTAATCTAGGAGTTTTTCTTAGCCCTGACATTTCTTCAGTTATTTCTAAAAACTACACTGAAAGACTTCCTGAGTTTAAGTCGCTCTTGGACTCTTGGGAATTCTCATAAATGTTGTGGTCAGGAAGGATTGCGGCGGTGAAAATGTCTTTTCTTCCAAAACTCAAGTATCTATTTCACTGTATCTCTCTTCAAGTTCCTAGATACATCCTTAATAAGTTGCAAGGCATTAATTCTATATACATATGGATGGGTGAAAAGCAGCGTGTCTTTAGACTTACGCTTCACAAATCGATCAGGCAAGGCAGTCTGGCTTTCCCCAATGTTATACTTTATCATGATGTCTCCCAACTTTCCCATATCTTAGATTAGAGTGCCACAGATTCCCCCCTAAGACGGCAAGAAGCAGAAAACTCCTTAATACCAAATACTGTCCAATTGTCAGATTTGATTTGGATCCCCTCTTACTGTATTGACCACCCGATCTTTTGGGACAAGTATAGACATCTTAGAAATACGAAGTCTGCACTGGTCAGAACTATACCCTGATTAATATCAATATGATATCCCCTTTTTTTTCTTCTTCTTCTCTCTCCACCCCTATCACCACCTTTTTTACATACACTCAACACTACACCTGAAGGTAGCTAGTCCTGTTCTTTAGATGGCGTCTCTAACAAAGATCAGTTTCTGCTATTACGTTTTTCTACCTAACTCTCTACATAGAAAACTACACCATAATAGTTAGCTCTAACATACAATTGATAACCTACTCCCCAAACAAGATATAGGAAAAAGGTTCCCAAATGCTTTAATTTATAATATCAACCTAGAAGGTGAACTAATTTAACTAAGAGTTTTGATATTATCTTCTTGTTTAAGAATATCTTGGATACTTGAGCGGCAATCAAGGAACTTCCTGAACCATGGTTGCCTTTGGATATGAGTCATATGTCCATCTTCTCATTATGGTGTTTTTCTATGGCTTTTAATATTATTATTATTATTAATATCAGGTATTTGTAGAGCACCAACAGGTTCCACAGTCAGCATACTATCGTTGGCATACAAATGATAGTTAAACCCGTGGGACTTTATTAAGGAACCTAGTGAGGATGTGTAGATTGAGAAGAGAAGGGGACTGAGGACAGAGCCTTGCGGTACCCCAACAGAAAGAGGTAACGGGGCAGAGGATACCCCAGAGAAGGCTACACTAAAGGTACGGTTAGACAGTTAGGAAGAGAACCAAGAGAGAGCTGTGTCACAGATGCCGAAGGATTGAAGGGTATGGAGCAAAAAAGGGTGGTTGACAGTATCAAAGGCTGCAGACAGATCAAGGAGAATAAGTAGAGAGAAGTGGCCTTTTAATTTTGTTGTAAATAGGTAGTTGGTAATCTTAACAATTGCTGTCTCTGTTGAGTGAAGGGGGTGAAATCCAGATTGCAGTGGGTCAAGGAGGAAGTTTAATGTAAGGAAATGGGATAGACGTGCATATACTAGCTTTTCAAGAAGCTTTAAAGCAAGAGGTAGTAGGGAAATAGGGCAGTAGTTGGATGGGGAGGTTAGATCGAGAGAAGGGTTTTTTAGGATAGGTGTGACTAATGCATATTTAAGAGATGTGAGAACTATACCAGTGCTGAGGGAGAGGTTGAAGATGTGTGTGAGTATAGGGGTAAGGGTAGAAGAGATTGAGGGGAGTAGTTGTGAGGGGATGAGGTCGAGGGGACAGGTAGTTAGGTGAGAGGATAGCATAAGGGCAGAAACTTCATCCTCTGTAACAGGGGCAAAAGAGCTAAATTTATGGCTATGTGGGTTTTGGATGATTGAGGGGGTGGGAGACCGGTAGTATGTTGATAGCTGATTTCATTTCTGATGGAGTCGATTTTGTTGTTGAAGTAGCTGGCAAAATCTTGGGCTGAGAGAAAAGTTGTCGTGGGAGGTGGGGGTGGGCGGAGAAGAGTATTGAACGTGGAGAACAGACATTTTGGGTTTGAAGAAAGAGTAGAGATAAGAGTAGAGAAGTAATGTTGCTTATATAGATTAATATCAGAATAGTAAGAGTTCAAGATGAACTTATAGTGAAGAAAGTCAGCAGAACTTCGAGATTTCCTCCAGTGTCGCTCAACAGTACGGGAACATCTGCGTAGGTACCATGTCAGAGGAGTATGCCAGGGCTGAGGATGAGTGTATGTTTTCCGAGCTATGGTAGGTGAAGCAAGGTTATCAAGGACCGATGTAAGGGTGGAGTTATAGTGGCAGATGGATTCATCAGGATAGGAAAAGGAGGGGATGGAAGAGAGAAGAGGTTAGATAGAGCTAGCAAGCTGTTGCTGATCTAATGACTTGATTCTTCTGTGAAGTTTAGTGTGAGGGGTAGAAGGAGGGAGAGTTGTAGGGAGGGAGGTGATGGTACAAGTGAGGAGGTGGTGGTCAGAAAGAGGAAAAGGGGAGTTTGTTAAGTTTGAAATAGTGCATCGATAAATGAAAATCAGATCAAGGGAGTGACCATCTTTATGAGTTGGAGAGTCAGTCCATTGTGACAGGCAGAAAGAGGAAGTGAGTTGCAGAATATGTTTTGCAGAGGAGGCAGAGGGATAATCAACAGGGAGGTTGAAGTCACCTAGAATGAGGGCAAGGGTATCCGAGGAAAGGAAGTAAGGTAGCCAGGCGGCAAAGTGATCTAGAAATAGAGTTGCGGAGCCAGGGGAGCGGTATATGACTGCAATGCGTATAGAGAGGGGAGAGAATAAGCGAATCATGTGTGTTTTGAACAAAGAAAATTTGAGGGAAGAGAAGGGATGTATTTCTTGAAAGGTGCAACGAGAGGAAAGTAAAATACCAACACCACCTCCTTGTCTATTGTCAGACCTAGGAGTGTGGCAGAAGTGGAGACCCCCATGTGACAGTGCAGCAGAGGAAGTAGTGTCTGAAGGAGAGAGCCAGGTTTATGTGAGAGCCAGAAGATTGAGAGAGTGGGAAATAAAGAGGTCATGGATAGAAGTGAGTTTGTTGCAAACAGAGCGAGAGTTCCATAGTGCACAAGTGAAGGGGGTGGTGGCTTTAGATGCAAGAGGAATAAGATTAAAGTTACCAGAATTTTTTTTTTGAAGACTATTGAAGAGCACACATGGGTGTGCAGGGCAGGGAAGTTGTGGGGGACCAGGATTAGGGGACATGTCGCCAGCAGCTAGTATGAGCAAAAGGGAAAGTGACATGAGATGAGATGCGGATTTGCAGAAGTGAGACTGTTTTTGTGATGAGTTGAAAGGGGGAGAGAGAGTCTTTAGGAATGTGTGAAGTTCATGAATACAAAAGTAAGGTGAGGTTAAGAGAGATGGGCTAATGAGCAATGCAGGTGGTGAGGGGTAAGGAGTAATTGAGTAAAGTAGTTTCTTGAACAGACAAAAGGTTGCAAAAGGGATATTAAGATATTGTGCAATTTTTACAAAATAGACAGTGTATAAAACTCAGTATAAAAACAGAACTTGCCTTATCCCTTGTCCAATCCTTGTATAATTCGTTGTGCCTCACTTATAAAAGTTCACTTAAGAGATGTGAACAGACAATCTTACACTATTGCCATCTAACCTACATTGCTAGCCCCTGCATTGCTTTCCCCATAGCAGTTTTAAATGTATAGGCCAGAGCATTCAGCTGAATGCAATAAATTAGGTAATGACTTGATCAAAGACAGTCAAAGGCCAATTGGGAAAATTTGATTCAGGGTGTGATCAGTTAAAAATAACAGACAATAGAATTTGGGGGAGGTTGTGGTTAAATCATTAGTGAAAATATAAATTTAGGAATTAAAACAAGTATTTGCAAGATTTGAACATCACATAGATAAAGGCAAGCTATCTGCAGGGTAAATACATAATTAATTATACAGACAAATGCAAAAAGAGAGGCTTGCAATACAGATGACACAAAAACAGGGAAATAGGCAGGATTTGAATGCAGGGATCAATTCACATATCAAAGAGAGACCTGGGGGCCTATGCTCTCCGCATTCAGCAAGGTCTGTCGGACCTGATCCGCACTGTCGGATCAGGTCTGACAGACCTTGTTGAATTCGGAGAGCAATACGCTCTCCAGTATTCAGCATTGCACCAGCAGCTCTTTTGAGCTGCTGGTGCAATGCCGCCCCCTGCAGATTTCAGCAGGGGGGTGTCAATCAACCTGATCGTACTCGATCGGGTTGAATTGTGGCGATGTCTGTCCGCCTGCTCAGAGCAGGCAGACAGGTTATGGAGCAGTGGTCTTTAGACCGCTGCTTCATAACTGGTGTTTCTGGCGAGCCTGAAGGCTCGCCAGAAACACGAGGCTTCAAGCTCCGTACGGCACATGATAGATATGCCCCTTTTAGTACAAATTACACACAAAAAAACAGGGAAATTTGCAGGATTTGAATGCAGGGTTCAATTCACATACCAAAGAGAGACTTGTAATACAAATGACACAAAAAAACAGGGAAATTGTTTATGCATTATGTATGCTTATTACCTTAATAAAAATTAAATTAAAAAAAAGTTATTTTAAAATGACTATTGTTTCTGGTCACTTTGAAATGACTGCCAAGCTCTGCCCATTGATGACATCACAATCTGGGCTACATTTATGCACTCTGCTGAATAGCATTGACAGTCTGTTGAATCCAGGAGTCAAGTCCAGTGGGAACGCATGGGAATGGAGTTCCTGCACTATTTTTGTAGAAGTCACAGAAATGCTTCAATAAACAATGTTGCTGCTGGTGGAATCACAGTCTGGTTAGAGAGAAATCTACTGCTTATATGAAATTCACGGTAAGTCTTATTGCAAGGGGTCAAGTCCAGTGGGAATGCATGGGAATGGGGTTCCTGTATTATTTTTGCAGGTGGAACTCATTTCCCCCTGGACAGAGAACAGAAATGTTTCAGTAAACACTGTTGCTGCTGGTGGGAGGTGATGGGGCACAGTCTGGTTAGAGGGAAAGTGAGATCCTCTAGTAATGGGCAGTAGCACTTCCTACAATACACTAAATGCAAGCCTGTCAGCAGTCCTGTTGTGTGATCACCCCTTATTTAACTCCTCTCAGCAGAAATAGGACTATTGTCCCTTAAGTATGGGAGACAGAGGAGGAGTCTGGAGTTGCTGTCAGACACAGAGCTCTCAGTCCACCCTAGAAAGGAGGAGAGAGGAGGAAGGAGGGTGTGAGGAACTGAAGCTAAGCTGGTTATGCAAAATGTGAGTTAAAACAAAAAAAAGTATGGACACCCTGGATCTTGACATTAAACAGGCGTTCAAGGGAAATACATGTGTAAACAAAGGAAAATAGTCCTTGCAATTAAAGGTATTTGTGAAACATATTGAAGTAGGATAAACCCAATTACTTTATTTTATACACCAATAGTATTTTCAGTCTGGTTATCTATGTTGGTGTCTGTATGTCTATCAATTTACTGTATGGTCACCAGGCCAGAGTATATAAAGAATGCTGACCTGTGCAAGATAATGTATTTGATGCAGATTCAACCTTACCAGTTTCATCCCAAAGTACAAGGTGACCTGTTTTGCTTTCAATGTTACTGTGCCCTCATGCCTCCTGCTTCGTCTGCCAGTGTTATTTGCTTCACATTTACATGGTATACGTGTTAATGGTGAAAGAAAACTACACTCAGATGCTTATCATCTCCACATCTTCTCTGTCAGAGAGGTCGATGTTTTACATTTTAACGCTATCAGGATTTTTGCACTATTTATTCCTATTTGTAGTAGCTGTCTCCGGAGTTTGCATGTCACTTTTGGTAGCCGGTTCAGTAGGACAATATAGGGTGATAAAGTGAGGTCTGGGATCAACCCCTTTCTAAAGTGAACTTCTATAAAGTTCCATAATTGAGCTAACGTTCCACATTCCCACCACATATGTATATAGCTGCCTTTTAATTTACAACCTCTCCAACACCTATCACAAGAGGATGGGTAGATAGAGTACATTCTCGCCGGTGTTAAGTACCATCGGGTTAACACTTTGAAATTAAGTTAGAGTATCTTGGGTGAAGTCGAAGATTTTTTTGGTGTGTTGGAATATCAAGCCCCATGTCTTATCACTCAGTGTCTCATCTAGCTCTCTATGCCATTTGGTGATATATAAAGGACGTTTTGTCTCCATGTGAGACTGTAAGATTGCTCGCATCTTTGAGAGGGAGTGTGGGATCGGTGTATTTGCATAGCAAGCTTTTTCAAAGGTAGTCAGTTGCCTCAGGAAATCTGCTTTGTGTGGTGATGTGTTAATGAAATGCTCAAGTTGCATATATTTTAACCATGGGTGATATGCACCATTGGCTACCTCTTTTATTTCTACTCTATTTAGTAGTTTACCCTCTTGCAGGAATTTCCTCAGAGGGGTTGTATGTCCCCATTCTGCTAATCTTTGATAATTTCTATCTAGTCCTCCTGTAAGTTCAGCATTCCATGGGATTGGAAAAAGTGGGGATCTGGGGCCAGATATATAGCTTCTCTTTTTAACTAACATGTCCCAGCTTTTAAAAAAATGTCGGTGTATTGGAAGCGTCATACATTGTGGGGGCCTCAATGTTTTTGGTACCCAACATAGAGCCCTGACCGAAGGGACTTTTAATATATTGGAGTCAATCGCTATCCACACTTTATGATCCGATGTTTTATGCCAATCTAAAACCCTTTGTAATACTATTGCATCTAAATAGATTTTAATCTCTGGGAGGACGAGTCCTCCTGTTATTGTGGGTCTATACATCATAGCTTTGTTGACACGGGGTTTGCATGTGCCCCATACAAATCTATTTATATATTTCTGAATCTGGGTAAGAAACCATCTAGGTAAAGCTATAGGTAAGGCTTGGAGTACGTATAAAATTCTTGGTAATGTCGTCATCTTAACACATTGCACTCTTCCCCACCAAGTTATAGGTTTACCTGACCACTTATTTATATCGTTCCTGAGTGACTGTAGCATAGTCTCATAATTATTTTTAAATAGGGTTCTCTGATTCGGGGATAGATAAATACCTAAATATTTAAGGGCCTCAGTTTGGAGCTTCAGGGGGCAAACTTCTGATAGCCTCATAAATGCTTCCTGTCCAAGGGAGATATTCAGTAATTCTGATTTTGAAGAGTTTACCGCAAAGTTGGAGCATTTCTCAAAACTATCCAATTCCTTCATAATTGCTATTAAGGATTGGGCCGGATCTGTAATCGTAAAGAGGACGTCGTCCGCATAGAGCGCAATTTTGAAACTATGGGGGCCAATATCTATCCCTTTTATTAAGTGGTTTTCTCGGACATGAGATGCCAGTACCTCCATTGTTAGTATAAACAGCAGGGGTGACAAGGGACAGCCCTGCCTGGTCCCATTACCTATCTCAAATGACTGTGACAAAACACCATTAGCTTTTACTTTTGCGGTAGGGTGTGCGTAGAGGCTAAATATTCTATTGAGCATTCGGGGTCCTATTCCTATCTCTATCAATGTTTCTTTAAGAAATTGCCAATCAAGCCTATCAAAGGCCTTCTCGGCATCGGTCGCCAAGAAGACCGATGGTATTTTATGGTGTTTGGCATATGACATTAGGGTCAGGGCTCTGATAGTGTTATCTCTCGCTTCCCCATGTGGGACGAAGCCCACTTGGTCCGTATGAATAACATCTATAAGTATTTTGTTTAGTCTTTTTGCTAGAATTTTGCCTAGTATTTTTAGGTCTACGTTTAATAATGATATGGGCCTAAAATTCTTAGGATCTGTAGGGGCTTTATCTGGTTTCAAAATAACCGAAATATGAGCTTGTTGCATTTCTGTGGTCAATGGGTTACCCCCATCAATAGTCTGGAACAAAGCAAGGAGGTGAGGTGCCAAGGAGGATTTATACATTTTATAGTACATATTGGTAAACCCGTCTGGGCCTGGGCTTTTCCCTGATGGTAGGTCCTTTATGACAGAAAGAACCTCTTGTAACGTGATGGGGGCTTCAAATTCTTCTCTCAATTGTGTCTGGATTTTGTGCAGGTTTTCTTCTTTTATGTAATTTTTAATGTTGCTTAATCTATATTAGGGGATTGATCTGTTCGTATATTATATAGTTTTTTGTAATATGCACCAAATTGGTTTGCTATTTCTTTACTGTCTATCAGAGTCTGGCCTAGTTGTGTTATCAGTTGGTTAATGTGGGATTTCACTTTCTGTTCGTTAAGAAGCCTAGCTAACCTTGGTCCAGCTCTATTGCCCTCATAGAAGTAGATTTTCTTTAATGCTAAGGCCTTTCTCTGTGCTTCCTTCATCAAAATCCTGTTAATGTCCCATCTTATGTTAGTTATGTGCGTTAATAATGTCGTGTCAGAAAGGTTATTTTTGTGTCTTAGTTCAAGCTCATTCAATCGATTCGTCAGTGTCAGGATAGAGGAGTTATATTGTTTTCTCATTGTAGCCTTTTGCTTTATACACTCTCCTCTGATGTATGCTTTATGCACCTCCCACACAAAACCCGGTTGTGTCTCATTATTATTGTTAAATAGGAATTATTCCGTAATTGCTTTATGTAGCCCTGTCTGGATTGGGGGGGTGATAAAGAGAATTATCCATTCTCCATATATAAGGCACTGTTGGTGTATCTGGCCACTACAGGTCCATGAGGACAGCAGAGTGATCAGACCATGCTGTGGCACTAATATCTGTATCTTTTACAAGAGACAGGTGATTCCTATCTAGAAATATATAGTCTATGCAAGTATATGAGGACCAGGGATGCGAATAGAATGTGTAATTCCGCTGTGTTGGGTGCTGTACTCTCCATACATGCACCAACCCCAGGGATGCTATCATTGAAAGAGCTGTGTTTGGTGCTCTGGATTTCATCTGTCCGTGTTTGGAAGAAGAGTCAAGCGTTGGGTCCAGTGTGGTGTTAAAGTCTCCTCCCATTATCAATAGACCCTTTTTGTGTTCTAAAATGAGCGTGAGTAGGGCTTGGAAAAAATTTTGTCTGCAGTTTAGGGGTGCATATACATTAACCAATGTGACAGGTCTATTAAACAGGAGACCGACCAGGATCAAGATTCTACCTTCACTATCTGTTACTTTGTTATGTAGTTGGAAATGTAGATGTTTATGAAATAGGGTAGAAACCCCTTGCTTTTTAATGCTGTATGCATTATGAAAGCCCATAGGGAAATCTCTTGACATGAAAGCGGGTTCCTCTCCCTTAACAAATTGGGTTTCCTGGAGGAACACGATCGAGTGTGAAAATTTGGCAAGGTGTTTAAGGGCCACCGAGCGTTTGGTGGGGGAGTTAAGTCCCTTGGTATTTTGTGATATTACATGTATCTTAGGAGCCATCATGTCTGTGGTTATGGGACACTGTAAACTTTTGAAGGGATTGGCTTACCTGCCGCAGACAGCTACGCGGGTATCTAAAGTACCTTCTGCAGGATTGTTCTGAGTATGGAGCTTCTATTGAGAAAAAGTATTCAAGGCAATAGGAGAGGACAATTTCTCTGTTTGGAGATCTAAGGGTAATAAGTGTATAAGTATATATAGTGCTAAAAATAAATACACAGAGCGCCTCCTAAAAGGCTAAGACACTAGTAGTGACAAGATTATTTAAATAAAAAATATATTGAAATTCTATAGGGGTATATAAAATATTTTGTAAGCTACTTATAGCTAAAATATACAAACAAGATACAAAAGTGGATCCACTTAAAATTAACAATAAAATATGCATATATCTATATAAAAAACAATACAATTGTGGTTAAAAACCACAACAATATACAATCTTAATCACAAAATAAATTACAATAAAACAGCTGTTGATGGTTGGATAAAAAATATAAATATATAATAACATCAATTTACTGAGTAGGTGTCCATAAATATGTAGGTCCCAAACTTTAAATTGTTTCCACAGAGTGAATGTCCAATATGAAGATTCTATTTTAAACAGTTATCCTTATATATCCCTTGATAAACGGTGAAATGATGAAGTGTGTAAAAAAGAAAAACGTAGTGGTTTTCAAATCAAATTTCAAAAATTATTGTGAATATCCAAAAAATCCTGAAAAGATGATGTGATGAAGTGGGCGTGAATAATCAAAAATGTGTGTAAACAAAAATGAAAAAAGAAAAAATGTGAAAAAATAATCCAAATGAATATTTAGGATGTGTTAAAGTGAATAACACACTTATAAAGTGACCCTTATGTGAATACAAGATGTGAAGAGATGCTCCTAAAAAGTTATTCCTGTGTGTAAATGATGAAAAAATACAGAAATGGATCCTATGTCTCAGGGATCAATTCATTCAAAGATATTCCTGTAATAAAACAAATATAATATAGTGCAAAACTGCTATTCAAACTTAGTCAGTAATTGAAAAGAAGCTTACCATATATGTCAACGCTATGTCAAGACTATAGATGGATTTAGCATGGTAGCTCCTTTTATAGCTATTACTGGCCAATAAGTGCCAGTGTTGTTTTGGCGCCAAAAAATAACCTCTACTTCCTGTTCCTGTTGACCTGGAAGTAAAAAAATAACCTCTACTTCCTGTTCCTGTTGACCTGGAAGTAAAAAAATATAACCTCTACTTCCTGTTCCTGATGACCTGGAAGTACTATTGAGTTTATTCTATTTTTGTATATATGTTCCTAGTTTCATGGTAAATTCATGCTATGTTTCAAATAAAAGTACATGTTCATTTTTATTTGTTTCATTAATATTTGAAAGATAATATTTGCCTAAAATCGGCAAACCGGAAGTGTGTGTTCAGTCATTTATCACCATGGAAACCAATATAAGAGTGAATGAATAGAACAATTTTCAGACATATATTTAGATTTACCATGCCTGATCTGAAAATAGGCTTAATCTATCCTAAGGTAACTAGCTATTATTGAAAATTGTAAGGCTGCTGGTTAGGCCCTTCTTTGACAGAAAAGACGAGTGAATGAAAAATGTATTCTACTTAGGGAAGACATCAAAGTAATAAATATTATAGTGGATATGACACTATTAAGGAATAAAATAAAATAGAAGATTCTTATTTAAAAATATAACAATCTAAAAGGGTCCTAAAATGTAAGCAATAATATCACTGTCCCTATAGAGATATCTATTTAGGAAAAGCGTATAGAATGTCTTCTGGAATGTCATAAAAAATCATATATTTTTTGATATATAGAAATATCAAGAAACCTATTAAGATAAACATTGTCATATAGCCTCCTATATGGAGACGACCCAGGGCTAAAAAACATTGGAATGATAAACATGATAAAAACATTGGGATAATGAACATCGATTGTAAACATAATTAAAATATAATTAAATTGTTCGAATGATAAACATGATAAAAACATTAGGATAATGAACATCGATTGTAAACATAATTAAAATATGTAAAAATTAGAATATTAAAATATTTCAATATTTGAAACTCTCCATCAGTAATAGTAATGCAAAGTGTCAGGTGAAGAGGGGGGGTGCATGGTTATATTAACAGAAGTACTTGAAATCACAATTAAAATAAGACCTATCTCTTTCAAATGCCTACATATACTCTATGTGGGGGTGTGGCTAATCTATGCTAGTATGAAAATACATGCACCTATTTAAGCTACACCTATAGGATAGAATAATAACAGCGGCTATAATCTTAAGTTAAGAAGATGAGATAGATCTTCTTTGTTATTAAGACCCTTAGGGTAAAGGCAATCTAAATTGAAAATTCATTTTGATTCAGCAGTTAATAGTTTCTTTTCATAGTTCCCCCCTCTCCAATTGGCTGTAACCAATTGGATACCTATGTAGCTAAGATCTTTTTGTCTTCCCTGATGTTGCTGCGTGAAATGCCGATATAGTGGTGTGTCTACATTTTTATGCTTGATTTTTAACAGGTGTTCTTTGATTCTGTCTTTCAAAAGTCTGGAGGTCTGGCCTACATATTGTAGACCACAGTTACATTGTATCATATAGATGACCCCCTTACTTGTACATCTTATTGTATCTTTAATTTCATACTTCACTTTAGAATTGTGTGAATTAAAGTTTCGTGTTTTTATTCCCCTTTCACATGCTTTACAGTTTATACAAGGAAAGAAACCCCTTAGGTTTCTACCAAAGACATCTTTGCTAGTTGTTTTCGGAGTCTTGGGAACACTAGGGGACAATATGTTCTTGAGATTATTGGCTTTCCTGTAAATAAATGTGGGGTTAGGTGGAAGTTTTTCACCTATAATTTCATCGTCTTTCAGGAGTGGCCAATGTTTTCGGATTATTCTTTCTATTAGATATCTATTTTCGCTATATCCTGTAATGAATGGGACAATAAGAGTATCTTCACTATTGGTTGACAAGCCCATCTTATTTTTGTTTTTATTTTTATATTTCAATAAGTCTCTTCTATCTTTATTCCGGACTTCTTCCATATTTTGGTTTAGGCTATCCTCTTCGTAGCCTCTCTCTAAGAATTTCCCTTTAAGTATTGTTGCTTGTTCTTCCCACTTTTCTGGGTTTGAACAATTTTTCTTAAGGCGAAGAAATTGTCCCTTAGGAATATTGGATTTCCACTTGAAATGATGGCAACTCTCCTGGTGGATATAATTATTACAGTCCACTTCTTTGAAGAACGTGGATGTTTCCAATATTCCATTTTTCACCTCAATTTTCAGGTCTAGAAATGTAATTTCCTTGGCACTGATTTCAAAAGTGAATCTTAAATTTTTGGTATTATTGTTCATAACCTGTATTGTGTGTAATAGGTCCTCCTTTGTGCCTTTCCATATCATTAAAATGTTGTCAATATAGCGTGCATAGAGGACCAGGTCCGCGCTAGCTGGGCAGGATTCCCAAAATATGTGTTCCCACTGCCCCATATATAAATTAGCGTAGCTCGGCGCGAACCTGGTCCCCATCACTGTGCCACACGTCTGTCTGTAAAAAATACCCTTATGATTAAAATAGTTATGTGTTAAAATATATTTTATCGCATCAAGAATAAAATTTCTCTGTAATTCTGGTACTTCTTCATCTTTTTTCAGGAAAAGTTCCACCACCTCTATACCTCCCTCATGGGGTATGCTAGTATAGAGGGATGTGACGTCGCATGTAGCTAATATGTAATTGTTATTCCATTCTATATTATTCAATATGTTCAGAACCTGGGTTGAATCTTTAAGGTAGGATGGTAGTCCCATAACATATCTCTGAAGGTTTCTGTCAACATATTCCGACAGATTGCTTGTCAATGATCCGATGCCTGAAATTATTGGTCTACCCGGTGGGTTCACCAAGGACTTATGTATCTTAGGGAGGTAGTATATTACCAGAGTTATTGGGTCTTTTGTCCCTATATACTTGAACTCCTTATCGTTCAGTATTCCATTGTTTTTGGCTTCTCCTAAGAGTCTGTCTAACTCCCTTTTGTAACCCTCAACCGGGTTCTGTTTCAATACTTCATAAGTTTGGTCATCAGATAAAATTCTATGACATTCTTGATCGTAGTCTTCTTTATTCAGGACAACAATCCTTCCACCCTTGTCCGCTGGTTTGATGGCCACATTTTGTTTTTTTTTCCAATTTCCTAATGGTGTGCAGTTGTTCTTTAGACAAATTATGTTTGTATTTGTTCAATTTTTTAGGTTTTATGTCTCTTATTTCTTTGACTACCATTGTCTTGAATGTTTCGATGGCATTGCCCTTACTAGTCACTGGAAAAAAAGATGATTTGGGTTTTAGATCGGTGTGTCGATATGGGCTCAACCTTAAATCATTGTTAGCTACATCTATATTTCCATAATAAGATGTAAAAGATTCTAAAGGAGATTTTATGAAGTGCCTTTTTAAGGTCATTCTTCTGATGAATTCCTTTGCATTAACAAAGGTTTCAAATTTTTTTAGGCCTTTAGATGGAGCAAAGGACAAACCATAATTTAATATTGAAGTTTCCTTTTCTGATAGTATTACAGTACTTAAATTATAGATTCCTCCGGATGATGAAACAGTATTACATGTGTACTTTTGCTTATTTTCGTTCTCATTTGTATTCTTATTTACCCTTTGATTTTTATTCTTATTCAATTTCTTTCCTCCTCTCTTGCTTCTACGAGTTTTCTTTTTTCCGTAGGTGTAAGAAATTCCTCTGGATGTGAGTTTTTTCTTTTTGTTGATGTTCTGTCTATTACTCTGGGTACTGGCTGATGTGCCCCTAAAAAATAATGGCCTGAGGATGAGGCTTGATCTGTTTTATTGCCTGTAGCTATGTTAGAACTCGGTTCCTCAGTCTGTTCAGGTCTCTTGTTCGGTGTATGTTTCTGTACACCTGTATCCCTCCTCATATTTTTCTGATCCAGAGGTAGAAATCTATTATTATTGTTATAATAATTTCTTTTCCAGTTGCCCCCTTTATTATATTAATCTCTATTGCCTTGATGGGGATTACCCCGTCTAACTCTCTCATCCCAAGAGTTAGCATTATTACGGTAACTGTAGTCATCATTATACCATCTGTTATTCGCATAATGATGGTTATAGTGTGGAGTAGTATGTCTCCTATCTTGTGGAGAAAAGTGGGAGGAGACGTTATTCCCATCATTATTAAATTGATGCCTTGTACGAGATGGATCTGGATAGTGTCTATAATTTTGATATGATCTATAATTGTTTGTATTATAGGTTCGATCTCTGTAATTTTCTTCCCACCTATTATTCTGTCTGAGAGGTGTCTGTGGCAGTGGGTTATCTGTGAATACAGGTCTTCTATTATATGATCTCTCCCATCTCTCATTATGATTAAAATTACGTGTAGAGTCATCAAAAGAGTATGGGTTAGAATCGTATCTGTTTCTTCTGTGTGGCGGTCTAAATGTTCGCCTCCCTCTCTTATGTGATACTTCTTCCCATTACGCTCTCTCATTAGATTGTGTAGTGACCCCATCATTAGTTCCAGTCTCATTGGTATTGTTAGGTGTATATATTTCAGTCTCATTCTGTTCATTCTGTTTCATCTGTTGTAATTCTTTGTTTAATTTCCTTGATTTCTTGTTAGTGATATCTTCCCTTATTTTGTTGATCTTCTTCGTGAGGTTTTCTTTTCTATCTAAAAGGTCTTTGGTCTCAAAGATTACTCCTTCTGGGCCTATGAGATTGTCTTCATTGGTTTTAATCTCTATATCTACACCAATAAGTATAGATTCCCTGTGATCAATTATGACCTGCATTAATTTCCGTGAAGTCTCAATCAGAATTTCTGACCATTTGCTTATAGATTCTGTTTTCTCTAATGGAAAGGCACATTCTTTCTTAATAAGTAGCCCTTTAGGTATTATATTGAGTTCTAGGCATTTCTTAAGGAATATGATTTCTGCTTTGTATTTAACCTCCTGAATCAATAATTTCTCTAAATTTTTAAAAATAGATGGATAATCTATAGGAGTTGTACCGTTAGGATCTGGATTAGGTACAATACAGGGAGTGCAGAATTATTAGGAAAGTTGTATTTTTGAGGATTAATTTTATTATTGAACAACAACCATGTTCTCAATGAACCCAAAAAACTCATTAATATCAAAGCTGAATAGTTTTGGAAGTAGTTTTTAGTTTGTTTTTAGTTATTGCTATTTTAGGGGGATATCTGTGTGTGCAGGTGACTATTACTGTGCATAATTATTAGGCAACTTAACAAAAAACAAACATATACCCATTTCAATTATTTATTTTTACCAGTGAAACCAATATAACATCTCAACATTCACAAATATACATTTCTGACATTCAAAAACAAAACAAAAACAAATCAGTGACAATATAGCCACCTTTCTTTGCAAGGACACTCAAAAGCCTGCCATCCATGGATTCTGTCAGTGTTTTGATCTGTTCACCATCAACATTGCGTGCAGCAACAACCACAGCCTCCCAGACACTGTTCAGAGAGGTGTACTGTTTTCCCTCCTTGTAAATCTCACATTTGATGATGGACCACAGGTTCTCAATGGGGTTCAGATCAGATGAACAAGGAGGCCATGTCATTAGATTTTCTTCTTTTATACCCTTTCTTGCCAGCCATGCTGTGGAGTACTTGGACGCGTGTGATGGAGCATTGTCCTGCATGAAAATCATGTTTTTCTTGAAGGATGCAGACTTCTTCCTGTACCACTGCTTGAAGAAGGTGTCTTCCAGAAACTGGCAGTAGGACTGGGAGTTGAGCTTGACTCCATCCTCAACCCGAAAAGGCCCCACAAGCTCATCTTTGATGATACCAGCCCAAACCAGTACTCCACCTCCACCTTGCTGGCGTCTGAGTCGGACTGGAGCTCTCTGCCCTTTACCAATCCAGCCACGGGCCCATCCATCTGTCCCATCAAGACTCACTCTCATTTCATCAGTCCATAAAACCTTAGAAAAATCAGTCTTGAGATATTTCTTGGCCCAGTCTTGACGTTTCAGCTTGTGTGTCTTGTTCAGTGGTGGTCGTCTTTCAGCCTTTCTTACCTTGGCCATGTCTCTGAGTATTGCACACCTTGTGCTTTTGGGCACTCCAGTGATGTTGCAGCTCTGAAATATGGCCAAACTGGTGGCAAGTGGCATCTTGGCAGCTGCACGCTTGACTTTTCTCAGTTCATGGGCAGTTATTTTGTGCCTTGGTTTTTCCACACGCTTCTTGCGACCCTGTTGACTATTTTGAATGAAACGCTTGATTGTTCGATGATCACGCTTCAGAAGCTTTGCAATTTTAAGAGTGCTGCATCCCTCTGCAAGATATCTCACTATTTTTGACTTTTCTGAGCCTGTCAAGTCCTTCTTTTGACCCATTTTGCAAAAGGAAAGGAAGTTGCCTAATAATTATGCACACCTGATATAGGGTGTTGATGTCATTAGACCACACCCCTTCTCATTACAGAGATGCACATCACCTAATATGCTTAATTGGTAGCAGGCTTTCGAGCCTATACAGCTTGGAGTAAGACAACATGCATAAAGAGGATGATGTGGTCAAAATACTCATTTGCCTAATAATTCTGCACACAGTGTATGGTCAATCTCAAGGGTTATTTCCTGTCTTATGGATTTTGTAAAATCCATATTATAATAGTATGCATGTGACTACCAGGGATGGCTGCTGTAAGATCGCTGGATAAGGGGATGATAAAAATCTGTTAAAATCTGACAGCGCTCAACCTTGTGTCTATAGCTCCTAGTATTGTGAGTACCAGCGCCCCCAAAAAAGTGAATGTAGTGCTAAAAATAAATACACAGAGCGCCTCCTAAAAGGCTAAGACACTAGTAGTGACAAGATTATTTAAATAAAAAATATATTGAAATTCTATAGGGGTATATAAAATATTTTGTAAGCTACTTATAGCTAAAATATACAAACAAGATACAAAAGTGGATCCACTTAAAATTAACAATAAAATATGCATATATCTATATAAAAAAACAATACAAATGTGGTTAAAAACCACAACAATATACAATCTTAATCACAAAATAAATTACAATAAAACAGCTGTTGATGGTTGGATAAAAAATATAAATATATAATAACATCAATTTACTGAGTAGGTGTCCATAAATATGTAGGTCCCAAACTTTAAATTCTTTCCAGAGAGTGAATGTCCAATATGAAGATTCTATTTTAAACAGTTATCCTTATATATCCCTCGATAAACGGTGAAATGATGAAGTGTGTAAAAAAGAAAAACGTAGTGGTTTTCAAATCAAATTTCAAAAATTATTGTGAATATCCAAAAAATCCTGAAAAGATGATGTGATGAAGTGGGCGTGAATAATCAAAAATGTGTGTACACAAAAATGAAAAAAGAAAAAATGTGAAAAAATAATCCAAATGAATATTTAGGATGTGTTAAAGTGAATAACACACTTATAAAGTGACCCTTATGTGAATACAAGATGTGAAGAGATGCTCCTAAAAAGTTATTCCTGTGTGTAAACGATGAAAAAATACAGAAATGGATCCTATGTCTCAGGGATCAATTCATTCAAAGATATACCTGTAATAAAACAAATATAACATAGTGCAAAACTGCTATTCAAACTTAGTCAGTAATTGAAAAGAAGCTTACCATATATGTCAACGCGTTTCGGCCCTAAGAACTGGGCCTTTATCAAGACTATAGATGGATTTAGCATGGTAGCTCCTTTTATAGCTATTACTGGCCAATAAGTGCCAGTGTTGTTTTGGCGCCAAAAAATAACCTCTACTTCCTGTTCCTGTTGACCTGGAAGTAAAAAAATAACCTCTACTTCCTGTTCCTGTTGACCTGGAAGTAAAAAAATATAACCTCTACTTCCTGTTCCTGATGACCTGGAAGTACTATTGAGTTTATTCTATTTTTGTATATATGTTCCTAGTTTCATGGTAAATTCATGCTATGTTTCAAATAAAATTACATGTTCATTTTTATTTGTTTCATTAATATTTGAAAGATAATATTTGCCTAAAATCGGCAAACCGGAAGTGTGTGTTCAGTCATTTATCACCATGGAAACCAATATAAGAGTGAATGAATAGAACAATTTTCAGTCATATATTTAGATTTACCATGCCTGATCTGAAAATAGGCTTAATCTATCCTAAGGTAACTAGCTATTATTGAAAATTGTAAGGCTGCTGGTTAGGCCCTTCTTTGACAGAAAAGACGAGTGAATGAAAAATGTATTCTACTTAGGGAAGACATCAAAGTAATAAATATTATAGTGGATATGACACTATTAAGGAATAAAATAAAATAGAAGATTCTTATTTAAAAATATAACAATCTAAAAGGGTCCTAAAATGTAAGCAATAATATCACTGTCCCTATAGAGATATCTATTTAGGAAAAGCGTATAGAATGTCTTCTGGAATGTCATAAAAAATCATATATTTTTTGATATATAGAAATATCAAGAAACCTATTAAGATAAACATTGTCATATAGCCTCCTATATGGAGACGACCCAGGGCTAAAAAACATTGGAATGATAAACATGATAAAAACATTGGGATAATGAACATCGATTGTAAACATAATTAAAATATAATTAAATTGTTCGAATGATAAACATGATAAAAACATTAGGATAATGAACATCGATTGTAAACATAATTAAAATATGTAAAAATTAGAATATTAAAATATTTCAATATTTGAAACTCTCCATCAGTAATAGTAATGCAAAGTGTCAGGTGAAGAGGGGGGGTGCATGGTTATATTAACAGAAGTACTTGAAATCACAATTAAAATAAGACCTATCTCTTTCAAATGCCTACATATACTCTATGTGGGGGTGTGGCTAATCTATGCTAGTATGAAAATACATGCACCTATTTAAGCTACACCTATAGGATAGAATAATAACAGCGGCTATAATCTTAAGTTAAGAAGATGAGATAGATCTTCTTTGTTATTAAGACCCTTAGGGTAAAGGCAATCTAAATTGAAAATTCATTTTGATTCAGCAGTTAATAGTTTCTTTTCATAGTTCCCCCCTCTCCAATTGGCTGTAACCAATTGGATACCTATGTAGCTAAGATCTTTTTGTCTTCCCTGATGTTGCTGCGTGAAATGCCGATATAGTGGTGTGTCTACATTTTTATGCTTGATTTTTAACAGGTGTTCTTTGATTCTGTCTTTCAAAAGTCTGGAGGTCTGGCCTACATATTGTAGACCACAGTTACATTGTATCATATAGATGACCCCCTTACTTGTACATCTTATTGTATCTTTAATTTCATACTTCACTTTAGAATTGTGTGAATTAAAGTTTCGTGTTTTTATTCCCCTTTCACACGCTTTACAGTTTATACAAGGAAAGAAACCCCTTAGGTTTCTACCAAAGACATCTTTGCTAGTTGTTTTCGGAGTCTTGGGAACACTAGGGGACAATATGTTCTTGAGATTATTGGCTTTCCTGTAAATAAATGTGGGGTTAGGTGGAAGTTTTTCACCTATAATTTCATCGTCTTTCAGGAGTGGCCAATGTTTTCGGATTATTCTTTCTATTAGATATCTATTTTCGCTATATCCTGTAATGAATGGGACAATAAGAGTATCTTCACTATTGGTTGACAAGCCCATCTTATTTTTGTTTTTATTTTTATATTTCAATAAGTCTCTTCTATCTTTATTCCGGACTTCTTCCATATTTTGGTTTAGGCTATCCTCTTCGTAGCCTCTCTCTAAGAATTTCCCTTTAAGTATTGTTGCTTGTTCTTCCCACTTTTCTGGGTTTGAACAATTTTTCTTAAGGCGAAGAAATTGTCCCTTAGGAATATTGGATTTCCACTTGAAATGATGGCAACTCTCCTGGTGGATATAATTATTACAGTCCACTTCTTTGAAGAACGTGGATGTTTCCAATATTCCATTTTTCACCTCAATTTTCAGGTCTAGAAATGTAATTTCCTTGGCACTGATTTCAAAAGTGAATCTTAAATTTTTGGTATTATTGTTCATAACCTGTATTGTGTGTAATAGGTCCTCCTTTGTGCCTTTCCATATCATTAAAATGTTGTCAATATAGCGTGCATAGAGGACCAGGTCCGCGCTAGCTGGGCAGGATTCCCAAAATATGTGTTCCCACTGCCCCATATATAAATTAGCGTAGCTCGGCGCGAACCTGGTCCCCATCACTGTGCCACACGTCTGTCTGTAAAAAATACCCTTATGATTAAAATAGTTATGTGTTAAAATATATTTTATCGCATCAAGAATAAAATTTCTCTGTAATTCTGGTACTTCTTCATCTTTTTTCAGGAAAAGTTCCACCACCTCTATACCTCCCTCATGGGGTATGCTAGTATAGAGGGATGTGACGTCGCATGTAGCTAATATGTAATTGTTATTCCATTCTATATTATTCAATATGTTCAGAACCTGGGTTGAATCTTTAAGGTAGGATGGTAGTCCCATAACATATCTCTGAAGGTTTCTGTCAACATATTCCGACAGATTGCTTGTCAATGATCCGATGCCTGAAATTATTGGTCTACCCGGTGGGTTCACCAAGGACTTATGTATCTTAGGGAGGTAGTATATTACCAGAGTTATTGGGTCTTTTGTCCCTATATACTTGAACTCCTTATCGTTCAGTATTCCATTGTTTTTGGCTTCTCCTAAGAGTCTGTCTAACTCCCTTTTGTAACCCTCAACCGGGTTCTGTTTCAATACTTCATAAGTTTGGTCATCAGATAAAATTCTATGACATTCTTGATCGTAGTCTTCTTTATTCAGGACAACAATCCTTCCACCCTTGTCCGCTGGTTTGATGGCCACATTTTGTTTTTTTTTCCAATTTCCTAATGGTGTGCAGTTGTTCTTTAGACAAATTATGTTTGTATTTGTTCAATTTTTTAGGTTTTATGTCTCTTATTTCTTTGACTACCATTGTCTTGAATGTTTCGATGGCATTGCCCTTACTAGTCACTGGAAAAAAAGATGATTTGGGTTTTAGATCGGTGTGTCGATATGGGCTCAACCTTAAATCATTGTTAGCTACATCTATATTTCCATAATAAGATGTAAAAGATTCTAAAGGAGATTTTATGAAGTGCCTTTTTAAGGTCATTCTTCTGATGAATTCCTTTGCATTAACAAAGGTTTCAAATTTTTTTAGGCCTTTAGATGGAGCAAAGGACAAACCATAATTTAATATTGAAGTTTCCTTTTCTGATAGTATTACAGTACTTAAATTATAGATTCCTCCGGATGATGAAACAGTATTACATGTGTACTTTTGCTTATTTTCGTTCTCATTTGTATTCTTATTTACCCTTTGATTTTTATTCTTATTCAATTTCTTTCCTCCTCTCTTGCTTCTACGAGTTTTCTTTTTTCCGTAGGTGTAAGAAATTCCTCTGGATGTGAGTTTTTTCTTTTTGTTGATGTTCTGTCTATTACTCTGGGTACTGGCTGATGTGCCCCTAAAAAATAATGGCCTGAGGATGAGGCTTGATCTGTTTTATTGCCTGTAGCTATGTTAGAACTCGGTTCCTCAGTCTGTTCAGGTCTCTTGTTCGGTGTATGTTTCTGTACACCTGTATCCCTCCTCATATTTTTCTGATCCAGAGGTAGAAATCTATTATTATTGTTATAATAATTTCTTTTCCAGTTGCCCCCTTTATTATATTAATCTCTATTGCCTTGATGGGGATTACCCCGTCTAACTCTCTCATCCCAAGAGTTAGCATTATTACGGTAACTGTAGTCATCATTATACCATCTGTTATTCGCATAATGATGGTTATAGTGTGGAGTAGTATGTCTCCTATCTTGTGGAGAAAAGTGGGAGGAGACGTTATTCCCATCATTATTAAATTGATGCCTTGTACGAGATGGATCTGGATAGTGTCTATAATTTTGATATGATCTATAATTGTTTGTATTATAGGTTCGATCTCTGTAATTTTCTTCCCACCTATTATTCTGTCTGAGAGGTGTCTGTGGCAGTGGGTTATCTGTGAATACAGGTCTTCTATTATATGATCTCTCCCATCTCTCATTATGATTAAAATTACGTGTAGAGTCATCAAAAGAGTATGGGTTAGAATCGTATCTGTTTCTTCTGTGTGGCGGTCTAAATGTTCGCCTCCCTCTCTTATGTGATACTTCTTCCCATTACGCTCTCTCATTAGATTGTGTAGTGACCCCATCATTAGTTCCAGTCTCATTGGTATTGTTAGGTGTATATATTTCAGTCTCATTCTGTTCATTCTGTTTCATCTGTTGTAATTCTTTGTTTAATTTCCTTGATTTCTTGTTAGTGATATCTTCCCTTATTTTGTTGATCTTCTTCGTGAGGTTTTCTTTTCTATCTAAAAGGTCTTTGGTCTCAAAGATTACTCCTTCTGGGCCTATGAGATTGTCTTCATTGGTTTTAATCTCTATATCTACACCAATAAGTATAGATTCCCTGTGATCAATTATGACCTGCATTAATTTCCGTGAAGTCTCAATCAGAATTTCTGACCATTTGCTTATAGATTCTGTTTTCTCTAATGGAAAGGCACATTCTTTCTTAATAAGTAGCCCTTTAGGTATTATATTGAGTTCTAGGCATTTCTTAAGGAATATGATTTCTGCTTTGTATTTAACCTCCTGAATCAATAATTTCTCTAAATTTTTAAAAATAGATGGATAATCTATAGGAGTTGTACCGTTAGGATCTGGATTAGGTACAATACAGGGAGTGCAGAATTATTAGGAAAGTTGTATTTTTGAGGATTAATTTTATTATTGAACAACAACCATGTTCTCAATGAACCCAAAAAACTCATTAATATCAAAGCTGAATAGTTTTGGAAGTAGTTTTTAGTTTGTTTTTAGTTATTGCTATTTTAGGGGGATATCTGTGTGTGCAGGTGACTATTACTGTGCATAATTATTAGGCAACTTAACAAAAAACAAACATATACCCATTTCAATTATTTATTTTTACCAGTGAAACCAATATAACATCTCAACATTCACAAATATACATTTCTGACATTCAAAAACAAAACAAAAACAAATCAGTGACAATATAGCCACCTTTCTTTGCAAGGACACTCAAAAGCCTGCCATCAATGGATTCTGTCAGTGTTTTGATCTGTTCACCATCAACATTGCGTGCAGCAACAACCACAGCCTCCCAGACACTGTTCAGAGAGGTGTACTGTTTTCCCTCCTTGTAAATCTCACATTTGATGATGGACCACAGGTTCTCAATGGGGTTCAGATCAGATGAACAAGGAGGCCATGTCATTAGATTTTCTTCTTTTATACCCTTTCTTGCCAGCCATGCTGTGGAGTACTTGGACGCGTGTGATGGAGCATTGTCCTGCATGAAAATCATGTTTTTCTTGAAGGATGCAGACTTCTTCCTGTACCACTGCTTGAAGAAGGTGTCTTCCAGAAACTGGCAGTAGGACTGGGAGTTGAGCTTGACTCCATCCTCAACCCGAAAAGGCCCCACAAGCTCATCTTTGATGATACCAGCCCAAACCAGTACTCCACCTCCACCTTGCTGGCGTCTGAGTCGGACTGGAGCTCTCTGCCCTTTACCAATCCAGCCACGGGCCCATCCATCTGTCCCATCAAGACTCACTCTCATTTCATCAGTCCATAAAACCTTAGAAAAATCAGTCTTGAGATATTTCTTGGCCCAGTCTTGACGTTTCAGCTTGTGTGTCTTGTTCAGTGGTGGTCGTCTTTCAGCCTTTCTTACCTTGGCCATGTCTCTGAGTATTGCACACCTTGTGCTTTTGGGCACTCCAGTGATGTTGCAGCTCTGAAATATGGCCAAACTGGTGGCAAGTGGCATCTTGGCAGCTGCACGCTTGACTTTTCTCAGTTCATGGGCAGTTATTTTGTGCCTTGGTTTTTCCACACGCTTCTTGCGACCCTGTTGACTATTTTGAATGAAACGCTTGATTGTTCGATGATCACGCTTCAGAAGCTTTGCAATTTTAAGAGTGCTGCATCCCTCTGCAAGATATCTCACTATTTTTGACTTTTCTGAGCCTGTCAAGTCCTTCTTTTGACCCATTTTGCAAAAGGAAAGGAAGTTGCCTAATAATTATGCACACCTGATATAGGGTGTTGATGTCATTAGACCACACCCCTTCTCATTACAGAGATGCACATCACCTAATATGCTTAATTGGTAGCAGGCTTTCGAGCCTATACAGCTTGGAGTAAGACAACATGCATAAAGAGGATGATGTGGTCAAAATACTCATTTGCCTAATAATTCTGCACACAGTGTATGGTCAATCTCAAGGGTTATTTCCTGTCTTATGGATTTTGTAAAATCCATATTATAATAGTATGCATGTGACTACCAGGGATGGCTGCTGTAAGATCGCTGGATAAGGGGATGATAAAAATCTGTTAAAATCTGACAGCGCTCAACCTTGTGTCTATAGCTCCTAGTATTGTGAGTACCAGCGCCCCCAAAAAAGTGAATGTAGTGCTAAAAATAAATACACAGAGCGCCTCCTAAAAGGCTAAGACACTAGTAGTGACAAGATTATTTAAATAAAAAATATATTGAAATTCTATAGGGGTATATAAAATATTTTGTAAGCTACTTATAGCTAAAATATACAAACAAGATACAAAAGTGGATCCACTTAAAATTAACAATAAAATATGCATATATCTATATAAAAAAACAATACAAATGTGGTTAAAAACCACAACAATATACAATCTTAATCACAAAATAAATTACAATAAAACAGCTGTTGATGGTTGGATAAAAAATATAAATATATAATAACATCAATTTACTGAGTAGGTGTCCATAAATATGTAGGTCCCAAACTTTAAATTCTTTCCAGAGAGTGAATGTCCAATATGAAGATTCTATTTTAAACAGTTATCCTTATATATCCCTCGATAAACGGTGAAATGATGAAGTGTGTAAAAAAGAAAAACGTAGTGGTTTTCAAATCAAATTTCAAAAATTATTGTGAATATCCAAAAAATCCTGAAAAGATGATGTGATGAAGTGGGCGTGAATAATCAAAAATGTGTGTACACAAAAATGAAAAAAGAAAAAATGTGAAAAAATAATCCAAATGAATATTTAGGATGTGTTAAAGTGAATAACACACTTATAAAGTGACCCTTATGTGAATACAAGATGTGAAGAGATGCTCCTAAAAAGTTATTCCTGTGTGTAAACGATGAAAAAATACAGAAATGGATCCTATGTCTCAGGGATCAATTCATTCAAAGATATACCTGTAATAAAACAAATATAACATAGTGCAAAACTGCTATTCAAACTTAGTCAGTAATTGAAAAGAAGCTTACCATATATGTCAACGCGTTTCGGCCCTAAGAACTGGGCCTTTATCAAGACTATAGATGGATTTAGCATGGTAGCTCCTTTTATAGCTATTACTGGCCAA
This sequence comes from Bombina bombina, assembly GCF_027579735.1. Lineage (NCBI taxonomy): Eukaryota > Metazoa > Chordata > Amphibia > Anura > Bombinatoridae > Bombina > Bombina bombina. Next base: position 431,749,178 of record NC_069504.1, on the reverse strand, counting down.
TAAGTGCCAGTGTTGTTTTGGCGCCAAAAAATAACCTCTACTTCCTGTTCCTGTTGACCTGGAAGTAAAAAAATAACCTCTACTTCCTGTTCCTGTTGACCTGGAAGTAAAAAAATATAACCTCTACTTCCTGTTCCTGATGACCTGGAAGTACTATTGAGTTTATTCTATTTTTGTATATATGTTCCTAGTTTCATGGTAAATTCATGCTATGTTTCAAATAAAAGTACATGTTCATTTTTATTTGTTTCATTAATATTTGAAAGATAATATTTGCCTAAAATCGGCAAACCGGAAGTGTGTGTTCAGTCATTTATCACCATGGAAACCAATATAAGAGTGAATGAATAGAACAATTTTCAGTCATATATTTAGATTTACCATGCCTGATCTGAAAATAGGCTTAATCTATCCTAAGGTAACTAGCTATTATTGAAAATTGTAAGGCTGCTGGTTAGGCCCTTCTTTGACAGAAAAGACGAGTGAATGAAAAATGTATTCTACTTAGGGAAGACATCAAAGTAATAAATATTATAGTGGATATGACACTATTAAGGAATAAAATAAAATAGAAGATTCTTATTTAAAAATATAACAATCTAAAAGGGTCCTAAAATGTAAGCAATAATATCACTGTCCCTATAGAGATATCTATTTAGGAAAAGCGTATAGAATGTCTTCTGGAATGTCATAAAAAATCATATATTTTTTGATATATAGAAATATCAAGAAACCTATTAAGATAAACATTGTCATATAGCCTCCTATATGGAGACGACCCAGGGCTAAAAAACATTGGAATGATAAACATGATAAAAACATTGGGATAATGAACATCGATTGTAAACATAATTAAAATATAATTAAATTGTTCGAATGATAAACATGATAAAAACATTAGGATAATGAACATCGATTGTAAACATAATTAAAATATGTAAAAATTAGAATATTAAAATATTTCAATATTTGAAACTCTCCATCAGTAATAGTAATGCAAAGTGTCAGGTGAAGAGGGGGGGTGCATGGTTATATTAACAGAAGTACTTGAAATCACAATTAAAATAAGACCTATCTCTTTCAAATGCCTACATATACTCTATGTGGGGGTGTGGCTAATCTATGCTAGTATGAAAATACATGCACCTATTTAAGCTACACCTATAGGATAGAATAATAACAGCGGCTATAATCTTAAGTTAAGAAGATGAGATAGATCTTCTTTGTTATTAAGACCCTTAGGGTAAAGGCAATCTAAATTGAAAATTCATTTTGATTCAGCAGTTAATAGTTTCTTTTCATAGTTCCCCCCTCTCCAATTGGCTGTAACCAATTGGATACCTATGTAGCTAAGATCTTTTTGTCTTCCCTGATGTTGCTGCGTGAAATGCCGATATAGTGGTGTGTCTACATTTTTATGCTTGATTTTTAACAGGTGTTCTTTGATTCTGTCTTTCAAAAGTCTGGAGGTCTGGCCTACATATTGTAGACCACAGTTACATTGTATCATATAGATGACCCCCTTACTTGTACATCTTATTGTATCTTTAATTTCATACTTCACTTTAGAATTGTGTGAATTAAAGTTTCGTGTTTTTATTCCCCTTTCACACGCTTTACAGTTTATACAAGGAAAGAAACCCCTTAGGTTTCTACCAAAGACATCTTTGCTAGTTGTTTTCGGAGTCTTGGGAACACTAGGGGACAATATGTTCTTGAGATTATTGGCTTTCCTGTAAATAAATGTGGGGTTAGGTGGAAGTTTTTCACCTATAATTTCATCGTCTTTCAGGAGTGGCCAATGTTTTCGGATTATTCTTTCTATTAGATATCTATTTTCGCTATATCCTGTAATGAATGGGACAATAAGAGTATCTTCACTATTGGTTGACAAGCCCATCTTATTTTTGTTTTTATTTTTATATTTCAATAAGTCTCTTCTATCTTTATTCCGGACTTCTTCCATATTTTGGTTTAGGCTATCCTCTTCGTAGCCTCTCTCTAAGAATTTCCCTTTAAGTATTGTTGCTTGTTCTTCCCACTTTTCTGGGTTTGAACAATTTTTCTTAAGGCGAAGAAATTGTCCCTTAGGAATATTGGATTTCCACTTGAAATGATGGCAACTCTCCTGGTGGATATAATTATTACAGTCCACTTCTTTGAAGAACGTGGATGTTTCCAATATTCCATTTTTCACCTCAATTTTCAGGTCTAGAAATGTAATTTCCTTGGCACTGATTTCAAAAGTGAATCTTAAATTTTTGGTATTATTGTTCATAACCTGTATTGTGTGTAATAGGTCCTCCTTTGTGCCTTTCCATATCATTAAAATGTTGTCAATATAGCGTGCATAGAGGACCAGGTCCGCGCTAGCTGGGCAGGATTCCCAAAATATGTGTTCCCACTGCCCCATATATAAATTAGCGTAGCTCGGCGCGAACCTGGTCCCCATCACTGTGCCACACGTCTGTCTGTAAAAAATACCCTTATGATTAAAATAGTTATGTGTTAAAATATATTTTATCGCATCAAGAATAAAATTTCTCTGTAATTCTGGTACTTCTTCATCTTTTTTCAGGAAAAGTTCCACCACCTCTATACCTCCCTCATGGGGTATGCTAGTATAGAGGGATGTGACGTCGCATGTAGCTAATATGTAATTGTTATTCCATTCTATATTATTCAATATGTTCAGAACCTGGGTTGAATCTTTAAGGTAGGATGGTAGTCCCATAACATATCTCTGAAGGTTTCTGTCAACATATTCCGACAGATTGCTTGTCAATGATCCGATGCCTGAAATTATTGGTCTACCCGGTGGGTTCACCAAGGACTTATGTATCTTAGGGAGGTAGTATATTACCAGAGTTATTGGGTCTTTTGTCCCTATATACTTGAACTCCTTATCGTTCAGTATTCCATTGTTTTTGGCTTCTCCTAAGAGTCTGTCTAACTCCCTTTTGTAACCCTCAACCGGGTTCTGTTTCAATACTTCATAAGTTTGGTCATCAGATAAAATTCTATGACATTCTTGATCGTAGTCTTCTTTATTCAGGACAACAATCCTTCCACCCTTGTCCGCTGGTTTGATGGCCACATTTTGTTTTTTTTTCCAATTTCCTAATGGTGTGCAGTTGTTCTTTAGACAAATTATGTTTGTATTTGTTCAATTTTTTAGGTTTTATGTCTCTTATTTCTTTGACTACCATTGTCTTGAATGTTTCGATGGCATTGCCCTTACTAGTCACTGGAAAAAAAGATGATTTGGGTTTTAGATCGGTGTGTCGATATGGGCTCAACCTTAAATCATTGTTAGCTACATCTATATTTCCATAATAAGATGTAAAAGATTCTAAAGGAGATTTTATGAAGTGCCTTTTTAAGGTCATTCTTCTGATGAATTCCTTTGCATTAACAAAGGTTTCAAATTTTTTTAGGCCTTTAGATGGAGCAAAGGACAAACCATAATTTAATATTGAAGTTTCCTTTTCTGATAGTATTACAGTACTTAAATTATAGATTCCTCCGGATGATGAAACAGTATTACATGTGTACTTTTGCTTATTTTCGTTCTCATTTGTATTCTTATTTACCCTTTGATTTTTATTCTTATTCAATTTCTTTCCTCCTCTCTTGCTTCTACGAGTTTTCTTTTTTCCGTAGGTGTAAGAAATTCCTCTGGATGTGAGTTTTTTCTTTTTGTTGATGTTCTGTCTATTACTCTGGGTACTGGCTGATGTGCCCCTAAAAAATAATGGCCTGAGGATGAGGCTTGATCTGTTTTATTGCCTGTAGCTATGTTAGAACTCGGTTCCTCAGTCTGTTCAGGTCTCTTGTTCGGTGTATGTTTCTGTACACCTGTATCCCTCCTCATATTTTTCTGATCCAGAGGTAGAAATCTATTATTATTGTTATAATAATTTCTTTTCCAGTTGCCCCCTTTATTATATTAATCTCTATTGCCTTGATGGGGATTACCCCGTCTAACTCTCTCATCCCAAGAGTTAGCATTATTACGGTAACTGTAGTCATCATTATACCATCTGTTATTCGCATAATGATGGTTATAGTGTGGAGTAGTATGTCTCCTATCTTGTGGAGAAAAGTGGGAGGAGACGTTATTCCCATCATTATTAAATTGATGCCTTGTACGAGATGGATCTGGATAGTGTCTATAATTTTGATATGATCTATAATTGTTTGTATTATAGGTTCGATCTCTGTAATTTTCTTCCCACCTATTATTCTGTCTGAGAGGTGTCTGTGGCAGTGGGTTATCTGTGAATACAGGTCTTCTATTATATGATCTCTCCCATCTCTCATTATGATTAAAATTACGTGTAGAGTCATCAAAAGAGTATGGGTTAGAATCGTATCTGTTTCTTCTGTGTGGCGGTCTAAATGTTCGCCTCCCTCTCTTATGTGATACTTCTTCCCATTACGCTCTCTCATTAGATTGTGTAGTGACCCCATCATTAGTTCCAGTCTCATTGGTATTGTTAGGTGTATATATTTCAGTCTCATTCTGTTCATTCTGTTTCATCTGTTGTAATTCTTTGTTTAATTTCCTTGATTTCTTGTTAGTGATATCTTCCCTTATTTTGTTGATCTTCTTCGTGAGGTTTTCTTTTCTATCTAAAAGGTCTTTGGTCTCAAAGATTACTCCTTCTGGGCCTATGAGATTGTCTTCATTGGTTTTAATCTCTATATCTACACCAATAAGTATAGATTCCCTGTGATCAATTATGACCTGCATTAATTTCCGTGAAGTCTCAATCAGAATTTCTGACCATTTGCTTATAGATTCTGTTTTCTCTAATGGAAAGGCACATTCTTTCTTAATAAGTAGCCCTTTAGGTATTATATTGAGTTCTAGGCATTTCTTAAGGAATATGATTTCTGCTTTGTATTTAACCTCCTGAATCAATAATTTCTCTAAATTTTTAAAAATAGATGGATAATCTATAGGAGTTGTACCGTTAGGATCTGGATTAGGTACAATACAGGGAGTGCAGAATTATTAGGAAAGTTGTATTTTTGAGGATTAATTTTATTATTGAACAACAACCATGTTCTCAATGAACCCAAAAAACTCATTAATATCAAAGCTGAATAGTTTTGGAAGTAGTTTTTAGTTTGTTTTTAGTTATTGCTATTTTAGGGGGATATCTGTGTGTGCAGGTGACTATTACTGTGCATAATTATTAGGCAACTTAACAAAAAACAAACATATACCCATTTCAATTATTTATTTTTACCAGTGAAACCAATATAACATCTCAACATTCACAAATATACATTTCTGACATTCAAAAACAAAACAAAAACAAATCAGTGACAATATAGCCACCTTTCTTTGCAAGGACACTCAAAAGCCTGCCATCCATGGATTCTGTCAGTGTTTTGATCTGTTCACCATCAACATTGCGTGCAGCAACAACCACAGCCTCCCAGACACTGTTCAGAGAGGTGTACTGTTTTCCCTCCTTGTAAATCTCACATTTGATGATGGACCACAGGTTCTCAATGGGGTTCAGATCAGATGAACAAGGAGGCCATGTCATTAGATTTTCTTCTTTTATACCCTTTCTTGCCAGCCATGCTGTGGAGTACTTGGACGCGTGTGATGGAGCATTGTCCTGCATGAAAATCATGTTTTTCTTGAAGGATGCAGACTTCTTCCTGTACCACTGCTTGAAGAAGGTGTCTTCCAGAAACTGGCAGTAGGACTGGGAGTTGAGCTTGACTCCATCCTCAACCCGAAAAGGCCCCACAAGCTCATCTTTGATGATACCAGCCCAAACCAGTACTCCACCTCCACCTTGCTGGCGTCTGAGTCGGACTGGAGCTCTCTGCCCTTTACCAATCCAGCCACGGGCCCATCCATCTGTCCCATCAAGACTCACTCTCATTTCATCAGTCCATAAAACCTTAGAAAAATCAGTCTTGAGATATTTCTTGGCCCAGTCTTGACGTTTCAGCTTGTGTGTCTTGTTCAGTGGTGGTCGTCTTTCAGCCTTTCTTACCTTGGCCATGTCTCTGAGTATTGCACACCTTGTGCTTTTGGGCACTCCAGTGATGTTGCAGCTCTGAAATATGGCCAAACTGGTGGCAAGTGGCATCTTGGCAGCTGCACGCTTGACTTTTCTCAGTTCATGGGCAGTTATTTTGTGCCTTGGTTTTTCCACACGCTTCTTGCGACCCTGTTGACTATTTTGAATGAAACGCTTGATTGTTCGATGATCACGCTTCAGAAGCTTTGCAATTTTAAGAGTGCTGCATCCCTCTGCAAGATATCTCACTATTTTTGACTTTTCTGAGCCTGTCAAGTCCTTCTTTTGACCCATTTTGCAAAAGGAAAGGAAGTTGCCTAATAATTATGCACACCTGATATAGGGTGTTGATGTCATTAGACCACACCCCTTCTCATTACAGAGATGCACATCACCTAATATGCTTAATTGGTAGCAGGCTTTCGAGCCTATACAGCTTGGAGTAAGACAACATGCATAAAGAGGATGATGTGGTCAAAATACTCATTTGCCTAATAATTCTGCACACAGTGTATGGTCAATCTCAAGGGTTATTTCCTGTCTTATGGATTTTGTAAAATCCATATTATAATAGTATGCATGTGACTACCAGGGATGGCTGCTGTAAGATCGCTGGATAAGGGGATGATAAAAATCTGTTAAAATCTGACAGCGCTCAACCTTGTGTCTATAGCTCCTAGTATTGTGAGTACCAGCGCCCCCAAAAAAGTGAATGTAGTGCTAAAAATAAATACACAGAGCGCCTCCTAAAAGGCTAAGACACTAGTAGTGACAAGATTATTTAAATAAAAAATATATTGAAATTCTATAGGGGTATATAAAATATTTTGTAAGCTACTTATAGCTAAAATATACAAACAAGATACAAAAGTGGATCCACTTAAAATTAACAATAAAATATGCATATATCTATATAAAAAAACAATACAAATGTGGTTAAAAACCACAACAATATACAATCTTAATCACAAAATAAATTACAATAAAACAGCTGTTGATGGTTGGATAAAAAATATAAATATATAATAACATCAATTTACTGAGTAGGTGTCCATAAATATGTAGGTCCCAAACTTTAAATTCTTTCCAGAGAGTGAATGTCCAATATGAAGATTCTATTTTAAACAGTTATCCTTATATATCCCTCGATAAACGGTGAAATGATGAAGTGTGTAAAAAAGAAAAACGTAGTGGTTTTCAAATCAAATTTCAAAAATTATTGTGAATATCCAAAAAATCCTGAAAAGATGATGTGATGAAGTGGGCGTGAATAATCAAAAATGTGTGTACACAAAAATGAAAAAAGAAAAAATGTGAAAAAATAATCCAAATGAATATTTAGGATGTGTTAAAGTGAATAACACACTTATAAAGTGACCCTTATGTGAATACAAGATGTGAAGAGATGCTCCTAAAAAGTTATTCCTGTGTGTAAACGATGAAAAAATACAGAAATGGATCCTATGTCTCAGGGATCAATTCATTCAAAGATATACCTGTAATAAAACAAATATAACATAGTGCAAAACTGCTATTCAAACTTAGTCAGTAATTGAAAAGAAGCTTACCATATATGTCAACGCGTTTCGGCCCTAAGAACTGGGCCTTTATCAAGACTATAGATGGATTTAGCATGGTAGCTCCTTTTATAGCTATTACTGGCCAATAAGTGCCAGTGTTGTTTTGGCGCCAAAAAATAACCTCTACTTCCTGTTCCTGTTGACCTGGAAGTAAAAAAATAACCTCTACTTCCTGTTCCTGTTGACCTGGAAGTAAAAAAATATAACCTCTACTTCCTGTTCCTGATGACCTGGAAGTACTATTGAGTTTATTCTATTTTTGTATATATGTTCCTAGTTTCATGGTAAATTCATGCTATGTTTCAAATAAAAGTACATGTTCATTTTTATTTGTTTCATTAATATTTGAAAGATAATATTTGCCTAAAATCGGCAAACCGGAAGTGTGTGTTCAGTCATTTATCACCATGGAAACCAATATAAGAGTGAATGAATAGAACAATTTTCAGTCATATATTTAGATTTACCATGCCTGATCTGAAAATAGGCTTAATCTATCCTAAGGTAACTAGCTATTATTGAAAATTGTAAGGCTGCTGGTTAGGCCCTTCTTTGACAGAAAAGACGAGTGAATGAAAAATGTATTCTACTTAGGGAAGACATCAAAGTAATAAATATTATAGTGGATATGACACTATTAAGGAATAAAATAAAATAGAAGATTCTTATTTAAAAATATAACAATCTAAAAGGGTCCTAAAATGTAAGCAATAATATCACTGTCCCTATAGAGATATCTATTTAGGAAAAGCGTATAGAATGTCTTCTGGAATGTCATAAAAAATCATATATTTTTTGATATATAGAAATATCAAGAAACCTATTAAGATAAACATTGTCATATAGCCTCCTATATGCAGACGACCCAGGGCTAAAAAACATTGGAATGATAAACATGATAAAAACATTGGGATAATGAACATCGATTGTAAACATAATTAAAATATAATTAAATTGTTCGAATGATAAACATGATAAAAACATTAGGATAATGAACATCGATTGTAAACATAATTAAAATATGTAAAAATTAGAATATTAAAATATTTCAATATTTGAAACTCTTCATCAGTAATAGTAATGCAAAGTGTCAGGTGAAGAGGGGGGGTGCATGGTTATATTAACAGAAGTACTTGAAATCACAATTACAATAAGACCTATCTCTTTCAAATGCCTACATATACTCTATGTAGGGGTGTGGCTAATCTATGCTAGTATGAAAATACATGCACCTATTTAAGCTACACCTACAGGATAGAATAATAACAGCGGCTATAATCTTAAGTTAAGAAGATGAGATACCCTTAGGGTAAAGGCAATCTAAATTAAAAATCCATTTTGATTCAGCAGATAACAGTTTCTTTTCATAGTTCCCCCCTCTCCAATTGGCTGTAACCAATTGGATACCTATGTAGCTAAGATCTTTTTGTCTTCCCTGATGTTAAAAAGGCACTTCATAAAATCTCCTTTAGAATCTTATACATCTTATTATGGAAATATAGATGTAGCTAACAATGATTTAAGGTTGAGCCCATATCGACACACCGATCTAAAACCCAAATCGTCTTTTTTTCCAGTGACTAGTAAGGGCAATGCCATTGAAACATTCGAGACAATGGTAGTCAAAGAAATAAGAGACATAAAACCTAAAAAATTGAACAAATACAAACATAATTTGTCTAAAGAACAACTGCACACCATTAGGAAATTGGAAAAAAAACAAAATGTGGTCATCAAACCAGCGGACAAGGGTGGAAGGATTGTTGTCCTGAATAAAGAAGACTACAATCAAGAATGTCATAGAATTTTATCTGATGACCAAACTTATGAAGTATTGAAACAGAACCCGGTTGAGGGTTACAAAAGGGAGTTAGACAGACTCTTAGGAGAAGCCATAAACAATGGAATACTGAACGATAAGGAGTTCAAGTATATAGGGACAAAAGACCCAATAACTCTGGTAATATACTACCTCCCTAAGATACATAAGTCCTTGGTGAACCCACCGGGTAGACCAATAATTTCAGGCATCGGATCATTGACAAGCAATCTGTCGGAATATGTTGACAGAAACCTTCAGAGATATGTTATGGGACTACCATCCTACCTTAAAGATTCAACCCAGGTTCTGAACATATTGAATAATATAGAATGGAATGACAATTACATATTAGCTACATGCGACGTCACATCCCTCTATACTAGCATACCCCATGAGGGAGGTATAGAGGCGGTGGAACTTTTCCTGAAAAAAGATGAAGTACCACCAGAATTACAGAGAAATTTTATTCTTGATGCGATAAAATATATTTTAACACATAACTATTTTAATCATAAGGGTATTTTTACAGACAGACGTGTGGCACAGCGATGGGGACCAGGTTCGCGCCGAGCTACGCTAATTTATATATGGGGCAGTGGGAACACATATTTTGGGAATCCTGCCCAGCTAGCGCGGACCTGGTCCTCTATGCACGCTATATTGACGACATTTTAATGATATGGAAAGGCACAAAGGAGGACCTATTACACACAATACAGGTTATGAACAATAATACCAAAAATTTAAGATTCACTTTTGAAATCAGTGCCAAGGAAATTACATTTCTAGACCTGAAAATTGAGGTGAAAAATGGAATATTGGAAACATCCACGTTCTTCAAAGAAGTGGACTGTAATAATTATATCCACCAGGAGAGTTGCCATCATTTCAAGTGGAAATCCAATATTCCTAAGGGACAATTTCTTCGCCTTAAGAAAAATTGTTCAAACCCAGAAAAGTGGGAAGAACAAGCAACAATACTTAAAGTGAAATTCTTAGAGAGAGGCTACGAAGAGGATAGCCTAAACCAAAATATGGAAGAAGTCCGGAATAAAGATAGAAGAGACTTATTGAAATATAAAAATAAAAACAAAAATAAGATGGGCTTGTCAACCAATAGTGAAGATACTCTTATTGTCCCATTCATTACAGGATATAGCGAAAATAGATATCTAATAGAAAGAATAATCTGAAAACATTGGCCACTCCTGAAAGACGATGAAATTATAGGAGAAAAACTTCCACCTAACCCCACATTTATTTACAGGAAAGCCAATAATCTCAAGAACATATTGTCCCCTAGTGTTCCCAAGACTCTGAAAACAACTAGCAAAGATGTCTTTGGTAGAAACCTAAGGGGTTTCTTTCCTTGTATAAACTGTAAAGCGTGTGAAAGGGGAATAAAAACACAAAACTTTATTTCACACAATTCTAAAGTGAAGTATGAAATTAAAGATACAATAAGATGTAAAAGTAAGGGGGTCATCTATATGATACAATGTAACTGTGGTCTACAATATGTAGGCCAGACCTCCAGACTTTTGAAAGACAGAATCAAAGAACACCTGTTAAAAATCAAGCATAAAAATGTAGACACACCACTATATCGGCATTTCACGCAGCAACATCAGGGAAAACAAAAAGATCTTAGCTACATAGGTATCCAATTGGTTACAGCCAATTGGAGAGGGGGGAACTATGAAAAGAAACTATTAACTGCTGAATCAAAATGGATTTTTAATTTAGATTGCCTTTACCCTAAGGGTCTTAATAACAAAGAAGATCTATCTCATCTTCTTAACTTAAGATTATAGCCGCTGTTATTATTCTATCCTATAGGTGTAGCTTAAATAGGTGCATGTATTTTCATACTAGCATAGATTAGCCACACCCCCACATAGAGTATATGTAGGCATTTGAAAGAGATAGGTCTTATTGTAATTGTGATTTCAAGTACTTCTGTTAATATAACCATGCACCCCCCCTCTTCACCTGACACTTTGCATTACTATTACTGATGGAGAGTTTCAAATATTGAAATATTTTAATATTCTAATTTTTACATATTTTAATTATGTTTACAATCGATGTTCATTATCCTAATGTTTTTATCATGTTTATCATTCGAACAATTTAATTATATTTTAATTATGTTTACAATCGATGTTCATTATCCCAATGTTTTTATCATGTTTATCATTCCAATGTTTTTTAGCCCTGGGTCGTCTCCATATAGGAGGCTATATGACAATGTTTATCTTAATAGGTTTCTTGATATTTCTATATATCAAAAAATATATGATTTTTTATGACATTCCAGAAGACATTCTATACGCTTTTCCTAAAAAGATATCTCTATAGGGACAGTGATATTATTGCTTACATTTTAGGACCCTTTTAGATTGTTATATTTTTAAATAAGAATCTTCTATTTTATTTTATTCCTTAATAGTGTCATATCCACTATAATATTTATTACTTTGATGTCTTCCCTAAGTAGAATACATTTTTCATTCACTCGTCTTTTCTGTCAAAGAAGGGCCTAACAAGTAGCCTTACAATTTTCAATAATAGCTAGTTACCTTAGGATAGATTAAGCCTATTTTCAGATCAGGCATGGAAAATCTAAATATATGACTGAAAATTGTTCTAATCATTCACTCTTATATTGGTTTCCATGGTGATAAATGACTGAACACACACTTCCGGTTTGCCGATTTTAGGCAAATATTATCTTTCAAATATTAATGAAACAAATAAAAATGAACATGTACTTTTATTTGAAACATAGCATGAATTTACCATGAAACTAGGAACATATATACAAAAATAGAATAAACTCAATAGTACTTCCAGGTTATCAGGAACAGGAAGTAGAGGTTATATTTTTTTACTTCCAGGTCAACAGGAACAGGAAGTATAGGTTATTTTTTTACTTCCAGGTCAACAGGAACAGGACGTAGAGGTTATTTTTGGTGCCAAAACAACACTGGCACTTATTGGCCAGTAATAGCTATAAAAGGAGCTACCATGCTAAATCCATCTATAGTCTTGATAAAGGCCCAGTTCTTAGGGCCGAAACGCGTTGACATATATGGTAAGCTTCTTTTCAATTACTGACTAAGTTTGAATAGCAGTTTTGCACTATGTTATATTTGTTTTATTACAGGTATATCTTTGAATGAATTGATCCCTGAGACATAGGATCCATTTCTGTATTTTTTCATCGTTTACACACAGGAATAACTTTTTAGGAGCATCTCTTCACATCTTGTATTCACATAAGGGTCACTTTATAAGTGTGTTATTCACTTTAACACATCCTAAATATTCATTTGGATTATTTTTTCACATTTTTTCTTTTTTCATTTTTGTGTACACACATTTTTGATTATTCACGCCCACTTCATCACATCATCTTTTCAGGATTTTTTGGATATTCACAATAATTTTTGAAATTTGATTTGAAAACCACTACGTTTTTCTTTTTTACACACTTCATCATTTCACCGTTTATCGAGGGATATATAAGGATAACTGTTTAAAATAGAATCTTCATATTGGACATTCACTCTCTGGAAAGAATTTAAAGTTTGGGACCTATATATTTATGGACACCTACTCAGTAAATTGATGTTATTATATATTTATATTTTTTATCCAACCATCAACAGCTGTTTTATTGTAATTTATTTTGTGATTAAGATTGTATATTGTTGTGGTTTTTAACCACAATTGTATTGTTTTTTATATAGATATATGCATATTATATTGTTAATTTTAAGTGGATCCACTTTTGTATCTTGTTTGTATATTTTAGCTATAAGTAGCTTACAAAATATTTTATATACCCCTATAGAATTTCAATATATTTTTTATTTAAATAATCTTGTCACTACTAGTGTCTTAGCCTTTTAGGAGGCGCTCTGTGTATTTATTTTTAGCACTACATTGAACTTTTTGGGGGCGCTGGTACCCACAATACTAGGAGCTATAGACACAAGGTTGAGCGCTGTCAGATTTTAACAGATTTGTATAAGTATATATGACCTGAATAACACACATAAAACAACAAAAACATAAATAGAACAAACAACAACAAATTTTGAGATTACTCATTGCTAAGATGAATTAGTAATCTAACTGATTTCAGTACAAACTGTAAATAATCTACGAGTGGATGGGGGGGGTTAAGACTGATGGTTTTGTCTCTCCACTCTAAAATGGGTAATAAAAATTTCTATCATGTATTCTATGATAACTGTAACACTCACCTGGGTCTGCAATTTTGAAGTTAGTTAACTTCTACCAGTAGCCCACTCTGAAGGCTATTAATAAATTCTAACAATTTAGAAAGAGGCACATCAAGTTTTGTCTATAGAGCGAGAAGTAGAGGCAAATTCAGATGTTTCAGTGTTCCTTCTTTTGTGTGGCATTGTAGTCCAGTTCCTCCTTTGGGATTTAGGTGCTGTTGTTCCTGGTTGGGTCTTGCTCTTGTTAGTGTCCGATAATTTAGGCAGAGAGGGTAAAGCTATATTTAGTTGCCTGCAAAACTTTTCTATATCCTCTGGTCCTCTGTATGTGTAAGTCTTTTCGTCTTTCAAGACCTTGATAGCAAAGGGGAAACCCCATTTATATGTTATTCACAAATCTTGGAGGTGTAAGGTTAGGTACCTAGCTTCTTTACGTTTGGCTAGAGTAATTGGACTAAGGTCTGGGTAAATCTGTACTGTATCCTCTCCAAAGTGTACAGGTGATTTCTTCCTGGCTGCCTGTAGCAATTTCTCTTTGTCAGTAAACTTATGGCAGCAGAGAATCACGTCGCGAGGGGGCATGTGGTCAGGGGGTTTCGGTCTTAAGGCCCTATGGGCTCTATCCAGGATGATGGGATCCTTTTCAGGTTCTAGTAAATATTTAAACAGATTCTGGAGATAAGAAGGCAATTGTTGAGGTAAGATCTTTTCTGGGATGCCACGAATCCGAAGATTCTGGCAACGGCCCCTATTGTCCAGATCCTCTATTTGCGATTGTAAATGATCAATAGTGTCATGCTGGAGCTGGAAAGCTTGTGCAGTATTTTCTGATGACTTATTTGTTTCTTCCATTTGCTATTCTAGTTCTAAGACTCTATCTCCCAACTCTCTGATATCTCTTTTGACTGCTGCTAATCCATCTTTGATGGCCTTGCTGACCTGCTGCATTATGTTGGCTAGATCTGCTTTTGTAGACAGTGTTTGGAGGTCAGCCCGTGTTATTGGCGTTAAATCCTCTAAAGTAAAGGTATTGAGCTGGGATAAATTGTCATGTAGATCAGTATTAAGTGCTTCAGATTCCCCTATAGAGGAAGAGTCCTGACTTTTAAAATATGAATTCAGTTTGCCTCCTGTCAGTGTGCCTCCCTTAGAAGATCTGTCTGTTTTGTTTTTATTTTTTGAAGCCATTCTGTTATCTGGGGTAGGCCTTAAGATCAGTTGGTAACACTATTTTACAAATGTCCTCTGTTGTGCACAATCAGACCTTTATAAAAAGTATGTGAAGGTTGTTGCTTAAGAGGTATATGATAAAGTCTTTTTATGATATGCCTGTGCCGGTGTTACTAAAGTCTTTCAGTAGGCCTGTCCTTTTTTACTATCATAGATGAACACAATCTAAGGACTTATGGTGGCTTACCAAGCCGTTATTTCATGCATCAGGTATGTGGCGTTGCAAATGAGCTATTATAAATAGCCGTTTTATGTAGCAGCTTATTACGCTATGTATATCTACCTATACTCCCGGTGAGAGTGGTCCGGTGTTTTCTCCGTGCAGCATGAAAATGGTAGTACCATCTGCCAGGACTCAGGATCGTGACTTATCTCTTTGGAGTTATGGCTTGAACTTGCTTTCTGCCCGGCTGTTCAGAAGTGCGCGGTGTATTTCCTGATGCGCCACTGGCTGTTCCGTCGTTCTTAGTTAGGCTTCAGGCTATATCAATGTACGTTCCGTGCACGGACGGACTTCCAATTTTCAGATCAGCAGATAAATACCTTTAGTAAGGTCTCATTATACAAATATACCCAGTTGGTGGCAATATAACAGGTTATAAGTCTCCCATTAGAGTTGGCAGCATCGGAGCTTTCTCAGTATGCGACCATTAGCTTCTCAGGTCGGCTCCGCCCCCAGCACTTCATTGGTTTTAATTTGCCTTCATTAACCAGAGTTTATAGTTTATATACATATAAATACAGTGTGTATGTGTGTGTGTATGTAAGTGTGTGTGTGTGTATAAAACGATATTAATTGTGAGGGGGGGTGGAAGTTTTGATGAGCTCTCACACTCTTTTTCGTAGGGGTTGAAATGACCTCTGGTTGAATCCAATTAGTGAGTCTTTTGTAACTGGTAAAGCCTTTAATGCAGCCCAGATCATGATGTCATTAGTGGGCAGAGCTTGGCAGCCATTTCAAAGTGACCAGAAACAATAGTTATTTTAAAATAACTTTTTTTACTGTTACTGCTGCATGATATAAAAAGGGTGCAGGAGTATATTTGCAGCTTAATCCAAAGTAAGACTTTAAGACGACTAAGGTGCATACTGTCACTTTAATGTTTGAGTACACTCAATAGTCAAGTCAAGTGAATACTCATTTTAGTCACATGTCCAAAAATTGCACAGGTCAAAGTGGGCCCTAATGAATGGTTTAGTAAGGGGCCCAAACATTTCTAGTGGTGGCCCTGCTGTAAAGTAATATAATTTTGAATATACAGAACATTAAGTAATTGCTTTTCACCTGGTGCCATAAGAAATGTGTGGGCCGCTATTAATGTCCATAGTCAAACTGTAGAACATGGTGCTACACAGTAATCACTAAGCAATTCTTGGGTATACCATTTTGAAAATAAAAATAGTTGCTCAGGCTAACTGTATACAAGGAGACATGCAGAGTATTTTCTATGAAAAAGGCTTCTGGCCACTTTGCCCCTTTTCCCTATATTTTAGATTTATGCTTCAATATTTTATTTTTATTTTCATGACTCATAAATAAAAAGCTAAGTTCTTCCTTTTTTGACTGGAGTGTGCTATATGTGGCCTACACTCCCACTACAAGTAGACCTACATTTTACAAGATCTTTCCACACTATATACAGTATGTGCATATATACAGTATATATATATACACACACATACACGCTAACACATACATACATGGAAAAATAAAAAATATCACTATATTGCTGTAGTTATAGTCAGGGGGAGTCCACTCAATGTTAAAGATAGGTAAATAATTATTTCAAACCGTGTATGTACAGTATGTGTGTGTATATATATATGTGAGTATATGTATATATGGAAAAGCGAAAGGAGCGCTCAAAACTCTTGCATACTAGATGTATTGGCAGTATCAAGACAAGGCAGCTATTAGACACCCGCAGAAGTCAATCCAACCTTCAGTGAACGAAGAGCATAAAATGCACAAGAAGAAAGATACAAAGAGAATGGGTCTAGCGCAAAGATGGATACTGTCATACAAAGAAGTAAGAAGATCACTGCCTGATGAAAGGGTGCCACTAGCACCTTGAAACGCGTAGCAGTTTTATTGTATTGATTTTAACTTATCTTTTAATAAAATATATCCCATACTTTGGGATATTTATTTTATATGATTTGTGAGCTTTATTTGAGGGATTTATTCCTTCTGTGGACCGTGGTTCCTGTGTTCTGGAGTGAGCCAGCTGGTGGGCTCTGATATACCAGCTTGTGTTATTTGCACTGCATTATAGTGCGCAGCCTATGTGAGTATCCATTCTCAGTGGGGAATTATTATTGGGAGCAATGAATTTTAAAAGTGACCATCTGCCCTACTGGAGTATTTTGCCCCCTCCCCTGTCTTTCTTTCCATTGTTACATGACTAAGGATACATTGAATCCTGTGGGAGCTAGCTGGTGGGCTCTGTTCCAGCCTGTTTGAATAGCGCTGTACCATAGTGCGCTCTCTTTGTGAGTACCTACTTATAGAGAGAGTGTTTTTGGGTTTGTTTCTAAAAGAAATTGATAGAATGTATCAATACACCCTCCAAGTAACTGTATGTTACTATTGTGGATACTCTCAGTGACCGGGAATATTACACAATGTGTCTAAAACAATAAATCTGATTGCTATAAATTAATAACCTATGGTAATAATGGACTCAATGGAATGCAAGCAGATGTATTGTTTTAGACACATTGTGTAATATTCCCGGTCACTGAGAGTATCCACAATATTAACACACAGTTACTTGGAGGGTATATTGATACATTCTGTCAATTCCTTTTACTTCTTTGTATGACAGTATCCAGCTTTGCGCTAGACCCATTCTCTTTATATATATATATATATATATATATATATATATATATACATATATATATATATATATATACATATATATATATATATATATATATATATATATATATATACATATATATATATATATATATATATATATATACATATATATATATATATATATATATATACATATATATATATACATATATATATATATATATATATATACATACATATATATATATATACATACATATATATATACATATATATATATACATATATATATATATATATATATATATATATATAGTTAGTAACTGTTTAAATTCAAAGTGAGACTTAACAAGAAGTGCATAATCAAGAAATACTGGCCTAGATTTGGAGTTTGGCGTTAGCCGTGAAAACCAGCGTTAGAGGCTCCTAACGCTGGTTTTAGGCTACCTCCGGTATTTGGAGTCACTCAAAATAGGGTCTAACGCTCACTTTTCAGCCGCGACTTTTCCATACCGCAGATCCCCTTACGTCAATTGCGTATCCTATCTTTTCAATGGGATTTTTCTAACTCCGGTATTTAGAGTCGTGTCTGAAGTGAGCGTTAGACATCTAACGACAAAACTCCAGCCGCAGGAAAAAAGTCAGTAGTTAAGAGCTTTCTGGGCTAACGCCGGTTCATAAAGCTCTTAACTACTGTACTCTAAAGTACACTAACACCCATAAACTACCTATGTACCCCTAAACCGAGGTCCCCCCACATCGCCGCCACTCGATTAAATTTTTTTAACCCCTAATCTGCCGACCGCCACCTACGTTATACTTATGTACCCCTAATCTGCTGCCCCTAACACCGCCGACCCCTATATTATATATATTAACCCCTAATCTGCCCCCCTCAACGTCGCCTCCACCTGCCTACACTTATTAACCCCTAATCTGCCAAGCGGACCGCACCGCTACTATAATAAAGTTATTAACCCCTAATCCGCCTCACTAACCCTATAATAAATAGTATTAACCCCTAATCTGCCCTCCCTAACATCGCCGACACCTAACTTCAATTATTAACCCCTAATCTGCCGACCGGAGCTCACCGCTATTCTAATAAATGTATTAACCACTAAAGCTAAGTCTAACCCTAACACTAACACCCCCCTAAGTTAAATATAATTTTAATCTAACAAAATTAATTAACTCTTATTAAATAAATTATTCCTATTTAAAGCTAAATATTTACCTGTAAATTAAATCCTAATATAGCTACAATATAAATTATAATTACATTGTAGCTATTTTAGGATTAATATTTATTTTACAGGTAACTTTGTATTTATTTTAACCAGGTACAATAGCTATTTAATAGTTAAGAACTATTTAATAGCTAAAATAGTTAAAATAATTACAAATTTACCTGTAAAATAAATCCTAACCTAAGTTACAATTAAACCTACCACTACACTATCAATAAATTAATTAAATAAAATACCTATAATTATCTACAATTAAACCTAACACTACACTATCAATAAATAAATTAAATACAATACCTACAAATAACTACAATGAAATAAACTATCTAAAGTACAAAAAATAAAAAAGAACTAAGTTACAAAAAATAAAAAAATATTTACAAACATAAGAAAAATATTACAACAATTTTAAACTAATTACACCTACTCTAAGCCCCCTAATAAAATAACAAAGCCCCCCAAAATAAAAAAATGCCCTACCCTATTCTAAATTACTAAAGTTCAAAGCTCTTTTACCTTACCAGCCCTGAACAGGGCCCTTTGCGGGGCATGCCCCAAGAAGTTCAGCTCTTTTGCCTGTAAAATAACCGATACAATACCCCCCCCCCCCCAACATTACAACCCACCACCCACATACCCCTAATCTAACCCAAACCCCCCTTAAATAAACCTAACACTAAGCCCCTGAAGATCTTCCTACCTTGTCTTCACCCTGCCAGGTTCACCGATCGGTCCAGAAGAGCTCCTCCGATGTCCTGATCCAAGCCCAAGCGGGGGGCTGAAGAGGTCCATGATCCGGCTGAAGTCATCATCCAAGTGGGAGCTGAAGAGGTCCATGATCCGGCTGAAGTCTTCATCCAAGCGGGGCAGAAGAGGTCTTCCATCCGATTGAAGTCTTCATCCAAGCGGGATCTTCTATGGTCATCCATCCGGAGCGGAGCGGCAGGATCCTGAAGACCTCCGACGCGGAACATCCATCCTGGCCCACGACTGAACGACGAATGACGGTTCCTTTAAATGACGTCATCCAAGATGGCGTCCCTTGAATTCCGATTGGCTGATAGGATTCTATCAGCCAATCGGA
Source organism: Bombina bombina (assembly GCF_027579735.1). NCBI lineage: Eukaryota > Metazoa > Chordata > Amphibia > Anura > Bombinatoridae > Bombina > Bombina bombina. The sequence goes on along the minus strand of NC_069504.1, from coordinate 431,729,079 downwards.
ATTAAGGTAGGAATATTCTGATTGGCTGATGGAATCAGCCAATCAAAATCAAGTTCAATCCGATTGGCTGATCCATGCCCCGCAAAGGGCCGTTCAGGGCTGGTTAGGTAAAAGAGCTTTGAACTTTAGTAATTTAGAATAGGGTAGGGCATTTTTTTATTTTGGGGGGCTTTGTTATTTTATTAGGGGGCTTAGAGTAGGTGTAATTAGTTTAAAATTGTTGTAATATTTTTCTTATGTTTGTAAATATTTTTTTATTTTTTGTAACTTAGTTCTTTTTTATTTTTTGTACTTTAGTTAGTTTATTTAAATGTATTTATTTGTAGGTATTGTATTTAATTAATGTATTGATAGTGTAGTGTTAGGTGTAATTGTAGGTATTTTATTTAATTAATTTAATGATAGTATAGTGTTAGGTTTAATTGTAACTTAGGTTAGGATTTATTTTACAGGTAATTTTGTAATTATTTTAACTAGGTAACAATTAAATAGTTCTTAACTATTTAATAGCTATTGTACCTGGTTAAAATAATTACAAAGTTGCCTGTAAAATAAATATTAATCCTAAAATAGCTACAATGTAATTATAATTTATATTGTAGCTATATTAGGATTTATTTTACAGGTAAGTATTTAGCTTTAAATAGGAATAATTTATTTAATAAGAGTTAATTTATTTCGTTAGAATAAAATTATATTTAACTTAGGGGGGTGTTAGTGTTAGGGTTAGACTTAGCTTTAGGGGTTAATACATTTATTAGAATAGCGGTGAGCTCCGGTCGGCAGATTAGGGGTTAATGTTTGAAGTTAGGTGTCGGCGATGTTAGGGAGGGCAGATTAGGGGTTAATACTATTTATTATAGGGTTAGTGAGGCGGATTAGGGGTTTATAACTTTATAATAATAGCGGTGCGGTCCGGTCGGCAGATTAGGGGTTAATAAGTGTAGGCAGGTGGAGGCGACGTTGTGGGGGGCAGATTAGGGGTTAATAAATATAATATAGGGGTCGGCGGTGTTAGGGGCAGCAGATTAGGGGTACATAAGGATAATGTAAGTAGCGGCGGTTTACGGAGCGGCAGATTAGGGGTTAAAAATAAAATGCAGGTGTCAGCGATAGCGGGGATGGCAGATTAGGGGTTAATAAGTGTAAGGTTAGGGGTGTTTAGACTCGGGGTACATGTTAGGGTGTAAGGTGCAGACTTAGGAGGTGTTTCCGCATAGCAAACAATGGGGCTGCGTTAAGAGCTGAACGCGGCTTTTTTGCAGGTGTTAGGTTTTTTTCAGCTCAAACAGCCCCATTGTTTTCTATGGGGGAATCGTGCACGAGCACGTTTTTGAGGCTGGCCGCTTGCGTAAGCAACTCTGGTATTGAGAGTTGAAGCTGCATTAAAAATGCTCTACGCTCCTTTTTTGGAGCCTAACGCAGCCTTTATGTGGACTCTCAATACCAGAGTTATTTTTATGGTGAGGCCAGAAAAAAGCCGGCGTTAGCTACGCGGGTCCTTACCGACAAAACTCCAAATCTAGGCCATTGAGTCTACAGCTCATTGGACAACTTAAAGTGAATGTAAATTTTGATGATAAAGTGCCCGTTTTTAAAAAATTTGATCAAAAACAGGGGAAATTTAATTCATCAAAATTTACATTTCACTTGTGTTGTGAAAATACTTACCTTTTAATCTTGACAGCCTCTGCATCGCTTCCTTCGTCCATCGCAATGACTGCGTTGAATCAGACACGGATTCCCCCGAGGGGGAAAGCTGTGATTGGAGGATGACCGATCAGTCATTTCTGACGTAGGAAGAGGCTTGCGATGACTGGGGGGAAGCTGGAGCTGTCAGGATTAAAAGGTAAGTATTTTCACAACACGAGTGAAATGTAAATTTTGATGAATTGAAGTGCCCCTGTTTTTAATCGAAATTTTAAAAAACGGGCACTTTATCATCAAAATTTACATTTACTTTAAACAGAAAACGTTTTTTCATTCAGCACAGGAATATATATTTATCAAAATCAAAGCACTCTAATACAATTTGAATAATTCTATTTTAAATGATACTGAGACATTTTGCAGTATCATGCCCCATTAGGGCTAAATTACAAGTGAGGCGCAAACAGTTTTGTGCAAGCGATATCCTGTTTTCGTGAGCCTTTATCACTCCGCTGATATTACAAGTTGAGCGAAATCGTGATTTAAGCTTCAATCCTTACCATGATTTCAGAGCTGTGGTTAACTGTTTTCCAAAACAAAAGGTTGCACAAAATACTTCAAAAATACATTACAAAGTATAGTAACACTCATATTAACACTGTCTAATAAAAACTATTTAAAAAAAAATATTGCACGAAAAAGTTATAAGGGATCAAAGATATGAGATCTCGGGTGTTAGAAAAAGAAGGGCAGGCAAATGGCTTTAACATTGAGACACATACATATACATGTCTAAAGATGTATTTGTTTGTATATACAGTATATATATATATATATATATATATCAATGTATTTATATGTGTATATATGTATTTACAGTCACAAATAAAAACACTAATATATATGAACACACATATAGGGGTAGATTTAACAAGGGTTCCCCTTGTTTCCGCGCGAGTCTTCAGGCTCGCCGGAAACAGCAGTTTCCTCTGAGGCTGCGGTCTTCAATCCGCCCAATCTTATACGTTCGGGCTGATTGACACCCCCTGCTAGCAGACGATTAGCCACGAATCTGCAGCGGGCGGCATTGGACAAGCAGTTCTGGTGAACTGCTTGTGCAGTGATAAATGCAGACAGCGTATGCTGTCGGCATTTAGCGATGTCTGTCGGACATGATACGCTACAACGTATCATGTCGGACAGACATTGGTAAATCTACCCCATAGACATATATATAAGTGCATTAGAGCCCTTTGCTGTTAACTAGATGAAAACATGATAAAGCATATTTATGCTATATTCATAATTAATAATGATTTTAACTATGTATTTACTATAAATATTTGACATTTGCTAATGCGAATAAGCTATATTGTTTGCGCAATGGGTGTAAGCTTTTTTTTCAACATTTTTTTTTTCTGCATTGATTTCTATGGGGAATGCTTACATTTCTTATCCATTTTAACAATGGTGAGCTTCTTCACTGATACAAATATGATTACAGCACTTCACCAATACTCTTTCACATGTGCACGTCTGGGACAGGGTTACTGCATACACCCCATAGGCAATGCAAAGCCAAGATGAATTCCCACAGCACAATGTAGTTTTCAATGATTTATTGGAACATATAGATCCACTCCATAAATGGCATAGGAAGAATTAGAAGTAAATAAAGCTTAAATTTGATATTTATGGCCAGTCTTAGGATGTAAAAAATATTTTCCCTTTATGACAGAGTTGCAGTTCTCACAATATAAAAATGGGGAAAAAATATAATTTTTAGATATAACATAGTTCTGACCACTTTGCCTGAAACATCCTGGGGTCGATCCGATAAAAATCGTCGCCCGCAAAAGCCGGCGACGCCAATATTTGCGCTGGTTTGGTATCCTATATACGGCGTAACCTAGAAGTTACGCCCGTATATTTCTGCCGTCGCCCGTAGTTTTTTTGGATATAGGCAGGTATACCAAACCAGCGCAGTTTAGTATCCAATATGTAGCGTAAGGACTTACGTGGCGAAAATGGAGAAAACTTACTCCATTTTCACCTCGCCACAAAAAGCAGCCGTAAGAAGCCTTACGCTGACTATTGGAGCCCCGTAACTCCCTAAACTAGCTAGAAAATAAACCTAACACCTAACGCATGCGCAATGTCTATCTACCTGTCAACCGCGATCCCCCCCCCCCCCCGAAATCCCTAATAAAGTTATTAACCCCTAAACCGCCGCTCCCGGACCCCGCCGCCATCTACATAAACTAACCCCCTACTGTGAGCCCCTAAAACCGCCGCCATCTACCTTATCTATTCCCTAATGTGAACCCCTTACACCGCTGTCATCTACCTTATCTATCCCCTAATCTGACCCCTTACACCGCCGCCACCTATATAAAAATTATTAACCCCTAATCTAATCCCCCTATACCGCTGCCAGCTATATTAATATTATTAACCCCTAATGTAAGCCCCTTACACCGCCACCATCTAAATTAAAATGATTAACCCCTAATTTAATCTACCTACGTTATCTATATTAACCCTAAGTATATTATAGTTAATATAGGTATTACATCATATATATTAACTATATTAACCCTAATTATATTAGGGTTAATATAGTTAATATAGTTACTATAGTATTTATATTAACTATATTAACTCTATCTAACCCGCGTGTTAGACAGTGCGGGTGATTTAGACTTTAGTCAGGTTTTATAGGCGCCGGCAGTTTCTAACGTGGCGCAAGTCACTGGCGACTCCAAAAATCTGTACTTACGCAGATTTCTGGACATCGCTGGTTTGTGAGACTTGCTCCACTTTAGCAAGTGACGGCGCCGCATATTGGATGGCTCGAGTTGCGAGCTGAAACTGCGGGCGACGCGGGTTCCCTCGCTTGCGCCGCAAACTGCGATCTATATCGGATCGCGCCCCAGATATCTGTTTTTGCCAATTTATCTCTTAGATTATGTACTTATCTATAGGCAATCGTTGGAAAATTCTGGAATTCTTCAATCCCCATATTACAGTTTTGCAATATATACCAGATGCCGTCTAATAATATATTCTACTTTTCTACTTTAGGGGGTTAAACTGGGGCATAAAAACATTTTTTTTACAATCTTTTTCAGACACTGTTTCTCTATTAATGTTGTTTCATCCGTCATCCTGAACTTTATCAATTGCACTATGTATGAGAAATTTAGAGTAACCCCTCTCTAAGAATGTATTACCCATCACTTTAAATCTCTCTAAATGACCTTATCATCACTCAAAATGCGATTTACTCGAATCAACTGTCTACATGGTAACAAATGTATCAGTTGTGAAAGCTTTGATAATGTAGCATGTTATTTCTATATATGGGCTTCCTTTGTATACCCATGTATCCAAAAACATGACAGAGTCTTCTTTATAAATGTGGGTACATTTCAATCCCTCTACAGTTCCATTTAGTTAATCAACAAAGGCCAATAAAGACTATCAGCTAGATTACGAGTTGTGCGTTATGAGTGAAAAAGCATTGTTAGGGCTCTTTTTCACTACAGCTGGTATTACAGGTGTTGTAGGTATAGCTGTACCGCACACCTTTTTGGCCGTCACATAACGTAAGTACCACACTTTTTAAAAAGTCCTTTTTTAATGGGACTTCCATAGCGCCGGTATTACGAGTTTTGCGGTGACGCCAAAGAGTGAGCGGTACAGCCTATAACTACAAGATATGTACCGCCATCTAAAGTCAGTAGTTATGCTTTTTACGTTACAAAGCTGTAGCATAAAACTCTTAACTAAAGTGTAACAAAGTAAACTAACACCCATAAACTACCTATTAACCCTAAATCGAGGCCCTCCCGCATCGCAAACACTAAAATACATTTATTAACCTCTAATCTGCTGCTACGGACATCGCCGCCACTATAATAAACATATTAACCCCTAAACCGCTGCACTCCCGCATCGCAAACACTAGTTAAATATTATTAACCCCTAATCTGCTGTCCCTAACAACACTGCAACCTACATTATTGTTATTAACCCCTAATCTGCTGCTCCAATGTCGCCGCCACTTTACTAAAGTTATTAACCCCTAAACCTAACCCTGTCTAACCCTAACGTAACCCTAACCCTAACACCCACTAACTTTAACATAATTAAAATAATTCCAAATAAAAATGACAATTAACATCTAAATAATTCCTATTTAAAACTAAATAAATACTTACCTGTAAAATAAAACCTAAGCTAGATACAATAAAACTAAGTTATATTGTATCTAGCTTGTTTTATTTTTATTTCACAGGAAAGTTTGTATTTATTTTAACTAGGTAGATTAGTTATTAAATAGTTATTAACTATTTACTAACTACCTATTTAAAATAAAAACAAATTTATCTGTAAAATAAAACCTAACCTGTCTTACAGTAAAACCTAACATTAAACTAAAATTAAATAAATTACATTATTCAAATACAATTAACTAAATTACAAAACAAAACACTAAATTACACAAAATAAAAAAGAAATTATCAAATATTTAAACTAATTACTCCTAATCTAATAGCCCTATCAAAATAAAAAAGCCCCCCAAAATAATAATAAACCCCTAGCCTAAACTAAACTGCCAATAGCCCTTAAAATGGCCTTTTGCGGGGCATTGCCCCAAAGAAATCAGCTCTTTTACCTTGCAAATAAAAATACAAACATCCCCCCAACAGTAAAACCCACCACCCACGCAACCAACACCCCCAAATAAAATTCTATCTAAAAAAACCTAAGCTACCCATTGCCCTGAAAAGGGCATTTGGATGGGCATTGCCCTTAAAAGGGCATTTAGCTCTTTTACATTGCCCAAACCGTAAGTTAAAAATAAAACCCACCCAATAACCCTTAATAAATCCCAACACTAACCCCCGAAGATCCACTTACAGTTTAGGAAGACTGGACATCCATCCTCATCCAGCCGGCGAAGTCCTCATCCACGCGGCAAGAAGTCCTCAATGAAGCCGGGAGAAGTCTTCATCCAAGCAGCAAGAAGTCCTCAACAAAGCCGGGAGAAGTCTTCATCCAAGCGGCAAGAAGTCATCATCCAGGCAGGCAGAAAACTTCATCCAGACGGCATCTTGTATGTAGGTGGGGCGGCAGATTAGGGGTGTTTAGATGTGGGGTTTATGTTAGGGTGTTAGGTTTACACGTAACTTTTTTTTCTACAGATTATTTATCTATCCCAAGAGGTTGGTCTGCTGGGTGACTGTTATAGATCCCAGACTGCTCCCACAGCACTATTTGGAGTGCTTTAACACATGTGAGTGTAATTCTGCACATCTATTTTATATCTGTCCTTTAGAACCAACAATATTGGGCCATGTGGCGCAATTGTCTCTGTTTTTATTTTTAGATTGGGATCCAGGCCGGGTCCTCCACAGATTGCTCCCTACATCTCTTCTCAACTCCTATTAAGAGACTTTACAACTTTCTTTTTTGTGAAACCAATTGTGTTGGGTAACATTGTATCTCATTACAATATATATAACATGACTCATTGTTAATATTATTGTATCTTATTTATTGTAGATTTGATTCTACATATTTGTATTGTTTATACATTAGTTCTCATTGTTGTTAATTATTGCTCTTAACATTTGTGTACCAGCATTGTAAGTCATCTTTAGGGCGCCCCCTATCTAGTAGAGTAACTTTTTTTTCCCCATAGACATCAATGGGGCTGCGTTACGGAGCTTTACGTTCCGTGATTGCAGGTGTTAGTCTTTTTTTTAACTGGCTCTCCCCATTGTTGACTATGGGGAAATTGTGCACGAGCACATAACAGCAGCTCAAAGCAGCGCTGGTATTTGTGTGCGGTATGGAGCTCAATGCTGCCATGTCGCCCGCAAATGCCAGCTTTTTTAAAACTCATAATACCAGTGCTATAGGGAGTGAAATACCACTGAAAATGCGGCGGTCGTTAATTTCCCTATAGCACTCAAAACTCGGAATCTGGCTGTATGTTATTGGACCGGAGCTGTCCTTTTTGAATAACAAAACCAAATGCTAATTGCACTTGGTATGAGAAAATAACTAATAATAATAAAATATTATCATCATTTACTTGTATTTAATATTTGCAAAATGCATAATTCTATACGAAGAAGATTTCCTGTTTTCTGTATTAATCTATCTGTGCACAATATCAAAAAAGAAATACAAACAGCCATTTTCTTTCAGCATCTACAATAAGGCATTTATGACTCCATAGAGTCGATTTATTAACAGTTGGACAGATATGATCCGCTACAGCGAAGCATGTCTGCTGACATCGCTGAATGCCGAGAGCATACACTGTCGGCATTTAACATTGCACAAGCAGTTCGGGTGAACTGCTTGTGCAATGCCGCCCCCTGCAGATTCGCGGCCAATCAGCAGCTAGCAGGGGGTGTCAATCAGCCCGATCGTATGAGATTGGGCGAATTGATGTCCACCGTCCTTCAAAGCAGGTGGATGAGTTAAGGAGCAGCGGTCTTAAGACCGCTGCTTCTTAACTCCTAATCCGTCGAGCCTGAAGGCTCGCATGGAAACAGGGGCATTCTTCCCTTAATAAATCAGTCCCTATGAGGTAGAATTGTTAACTGTCATGCGGACATGATCTACTGTAGCGGATCATGTCCACTCAACATTGCTGTCAGCATTCAACATTGCACAAGCATATCTAGTGAAATGATTGTACAATGCCGCCCCCTGCACAATCACAGCAATCGGCTGCTAGCAGGGGGTGTCAATCATCCCGATCGTATCTGATCGGGATGATTGATGTCCGCCACCTCAGAGGTGGCGGACGAGTTAAGGAGCAGTGGTCTTACAACTGCTGCTTCTTAACTTATGTTTCCGGCGAGCCTGAAGGCTTGCGTGGAAACAGCTGCATTCTCAGCATGTTAAATCGGCCCCTATAGATCTAAAAGGCAAAAGAAGTGCTACATTAATTTTGTCCCAGATGCCAAGTGTTATTAGATTGTTTAAACCATTGAATCCTTACAATGTATACATTTTATAGCTGCTAAATAGTAAACTGATGACTAATATTTTAAAACTATTAAAAGTGTGTGCTTCTAGGTAAAACAAAACAGAGTGGGAAATTAGTACAATATTTGCAGCAGAATAGGAGCTACTCAAGCTGTTTTGGCATAATTCAGGAATTATTTGGGACTTAAGCTTTATTATTAGTATGATTTACCATTAAGGCTGAAACAAATAAACGGCTAGATTACGAGTTTTGCATTATAAGCCCCCATAACGCTGCTTTTTCACTACCGCTGCTATTACGAATCTTGTAGCTATGTACCACACACTTTTTTGGCCGTAACGCAACGTAACTACCGCACCTTTCAAAAAGTCCTTTTTCAATGGGACTTCCATAGCGCCGGTATTACGAGTTTTGCCTGGGAGGCCAAAAAGTGAGTGGTACACCCTATACTGACAAGATCCGTACCACCATCTAAAGTCAGTAGTTATGAGTTTTACGTTACAAAGCTGTACCATACAACTCATAACTAAAGTATTACAAAGTACACTAACACCCATAAACTACCTATTAACCCCTAAACCAAGGCCCTCCCACATCGCAAACACTAAAATAAAATGATTAACCCCTAATCTGCGGCTCCGGACATCGCAGCCACTATAAAAAACATATTAACCCCTAAACCTAACCCTAACACCCCTAACTTTAATATCTAATAGTTACATTGTAGCTAGCTTAGGTTTTATTTTTATTTTACAGGTAAGTTTGTATTTATTTTAACTAGGTAGACTAGTTAGTAAATAGTTATTAACTATTTACTAACTGCCTAGTTAAAATAAATACAAATTTACCTGTAAAATAAAACCTTACCTGTCTTACACTAACACCTAAGATTACACTAAAATTAAATCAATTACATTAATTAAATACAATTAACTAAATTGATTGGATCAGCCAATAGGATTGAAGCTAAATCCTATTGGCTAATTGCATCAGCCAATAGTATTTTTTACCCTTTAATTCTGATTGGCTGATAGAATTCTATCAGCCAATCGGAATTCAAGGGACGCCATCTTGGATGACGTCCCTTAAAGGAACCTTCATTGTTCAGTAGCCGTCAACAGAAGAGGATGCTCCGCGCCGGATGTCTTGAAGATGGAGCCGCTCCGCGTCAGAAGGATAAAGATAGAAGATGCCGTCTGGATGAAGACTTCTGCCCGTCTGGGGGACCACTTCTTGCCGCTTGGATTAAGACTTCTGCCGGCTTCGTTGAGGACTTCTGCCGCTTGGATGAAGACTTCGCCGGCTGGATGAGGATGGATGTCCTTCAAAAACTGTAGGAGGTCTTCAAAAACTGTAAGTGGATCTTCAGGGCTTAGTGTTAGGTTTTTTAAGGGTTTATTGGGTGGGTTTTATTTTTAGCTTAGGGTTTGGGCAATGGATAAGAGCTAAATACCCTTTTAAGGGCAATGCCCATCCAAATGCCCTTTTCAGCAATGGGGAGCTTAGGTTTTTTAGATAGGATTTTATTTGGGGGGTTTGGTTGTGTGGGTGATGGGTTTTACTGTTGGGGGTTGTTTGTATTTTTTTTTTTTATTACAGGTAAAAGAGCTGATTTCTTTGGGGCAATGCCCTGCAAAAGGCCCTTTTAAGGGCTATTGGCAGTTTAGTTTAGGCTAGGGTTTTTTATTTGGGGGGGGGTTATTTTGATAGGGCTATTAGATTAGGTGTAATTAGTTTATATATTTGATCATTCATTTTTTATTTTGTGTAATTTAGTGTGTGTTTTTTTTTTGTAATTTAGTTAATTGTATTTAATTAATGTAATTGATTTAATTTTAGTGTAATGTTAGGTGTTAGTGTAAGACAAGTTAGGTTTTATTTTACAGATACATTTTTATTTATTTCAACTAGGTATTTACTAACTAGTCTACCTAGTTAAAATAAATACAAACTTAGCTGTGAAATAAAAATAAAACTATTAGTTATATTGTAGCTAGCTTAGGGTTTATTTTATAGGTAAGTATTTAGTTTTAAATAGGAATTATTTAGGTATTAATTGTAATTTTTATTTAGATTTATTTTAATTATGTTAAATTAAGTGGTGTTAGGGATAGGGTTACGTTAGGGTTAGGGTTAGACTTAGGGTAAGGTTTAGGGGTTAATAACTTTAGTATAGTGGCTGCGATGTTGGGGGCGGCAGATTAGGGGTTAATAAGTGTAATGTAGGTAGTGGCGACATTGGGGGCAGCAGATTAAGGGTTAATAAGTGTAGGTAGGTGGCGGCGACATTGGGGGCGGCAGATTAGGTGTTAATAAGTGTAGGTAGGTGGCGGCGATGTTGGGGCAGCAGATTAGGGGTTAATAAGTGTAATGTAGGTGGCAGCAATGTCGGGGGCGGCAGATTAGGGGTTCTTAGACTTGGGGTTTTTGTTAAGGTGTTAGGTGTAAACATAACTTTTCTTTCCCCATAGGAATCAATGGGGCTGCACGAGCCCGCAAAACCAGCTCAAAGCAGCGCTGGTATTTGTGTGCTATATGGAGTTCAAAGCTGCCATATTGCCTGCTAACGCCAGGTTTTTGCAAACCTGTAATAGCAGCGCTATAGGGAGGTGAGCGGTAACAATAACTTGCAAGTTAGTACCGAGCCGCTCATAACGCAAAACTTGTAATCTGGCCGAAAACTGGCTATATATTTTAATAAATCTTTATGAAAACTGGTGCCAAGTGACATGACATCCGCCATGTAATTTTTCTCTTAGGAATTCAATTGATTTCTGCCTTAGTAAATATGGTGATACAGGTACAGTATATCTGCATGCAGTAGTAAATATTTGAACATCAAAGTATGTTGCATGGTAACAATATACCCTACAATACTGTGAAACATATTCTAAAAATGTCAAATATATAGCAGCATTAATTTAAAAAAAAAATATTCACATGCTAGTGTTAAGCGATACAGTCATGAAGAGTCATAAACCACATTCAGTGACCTAAATTCACTAAAAATTGAGAGGGAGGTAAACTCTGCAACCTTATGCATACATTTCCTTTCATAAATGAACAAAGATACAGAATTGACATCACGTTTCACCATCCTCTTAATGCCTGTTGAATATAGGTCATTAGCCTTATAGAGACTGGCTATATCTGAGATGCATTATTTCAATATCAACAATAATACTAATAACATGTTTAAGCAAGCTTAGTTATATTTAATGTTAATATATAATTTAAAAAAACATCATTATAATGAATGATCTACCAATGGCAGTTTTTGCTATAGGATATGATCACCACCATCTGTTTTCTTGTATTAGTATTCATCAATTACCAATCAAGCAATGTCCCAGCAATACCCACTACCAATAATAGCTCAAGACAAAAAAATCCTCCCAGCATAACCCTCCACCATCTATAGTAGGGTTGCCAAAAATATTTGAAGAAAATAAGAGAGACTAAGGGATTGACAAACTATACAGTAATTACTGAAAAAAAATACACTTTATTTTACAATTTAATACAATTTGGTTCTACAACATTCTTCATACAAACCATATTCATTCACACAGTCTTGATTAATACACTCAACAACTTTCTGAATTATTTCTCTCATTTAAGGCACAGTGGGAGTAAAGACATTAAATTGTCAGATACATCAAAATAATTAATTGAATAACAGTACAAGAGTATAATATTAAATGTATGAAATGAAGATTTTACATGTTGTAAAAATGAAGGGATAATTTTCTAAGAGCAGCTCAACTTCGGAAGTCTAGGAGACTGTAAAAGGTTTGGATGAATATAGATATATATTATTATGAGCGAGAGAGAGAGAGGAGAGAGTTTTGCAATAATGTTATCCATTTGCAAGAACACTAGATGCCAGCTATATTTCCTGCCATGTAGTTCTCCAGATGCCTACCTAATCCCATTAAAAAGGTGCCCCCTTTAACACAAGCACTCATATCCCTGAATTATTTTTATAGACAGAAATGTATTAAAAACATTTTTAAATGTATCTAAGGTATTGGCTTTTACTACCTCCTTAGATGATGAGTTCCACAAATTGATTGCTCTTACAGTGAAAAACCATTTACATTGCTGGAGATTAAATCTCCTTTCCTTTAGCCTTAAATTGTGACCTCTTGTCAAAAATAATTTTCTTGGAATAAACAGAGCTTCTGTCATCTCTTTATATGGGCCTTAAATATATTTAGAGGAAAATTATCATGTCACCTTGCCTTTTTTTCTAGAGAAAATAGACCCAGTTTGGCTAACCTCTCCTCATAGATTACATTCTCAATTCCCCTTATTCATTTTGTGGCCATTCTATGAACTTTATCTACATCTGTATTTTTTTAGATTGGTCCCCAGAACTGAATACCATACTCAATGTGAGGTTTACCATGAATTAATATAATGACAGAATTATTCTTTCCTTCCTTGCATCAATGACTCTTTTAATACATGCTAGTATCTTATTGGCCTTAGAAGACGCTGCCCTGCATTGTGCACCCATCTTTAGCTTGTTATCTATAAGTATTCCCAAATCCTTCCTACTCTGTTTTGCCAAGTCTAATCCCATTTAAATAATAGGTTGCCTGCTTATTTTTTACTTCCAAAATGTAAAACCTTGCATTTTCCAGTATTAAATCTCATTTTCCATGTACCTGCCCATTCTTCTAATTTTTGTAGATCCCCTTGTAAAGCAATTTCGTCCTGCACTAACCTTGTAACTTTATACAACTTTGTATCATCTGCAAAAATAGAGATGTTTCTATTTATTCCTTGCTCCAAGTCATTAATACAAATATTAAAAAGAACAGGGCCCAGTAGGGATCCCTGGGGGAACCCCACTGATTACCTTTATCTAATCTGAGAAAGATCTATTTACTACTACTCATTGCTCCCTGTCGTTTAGCCAATTATTTATCCATGAGATAACATTCTCAGCTATTCCCAGTCCCTTAAAGTGATATGAAACCCAATTTTTTTCTTTTGTGCTTTAGAAGGAACATGCCATTTTAAACATCTTTCCAATGTACTTATTTTATCTTATGTGTTTCATTCTCTTAATACTGTTTGTTTAAAAGCATATGTAGATATGCTCAGTAGCTCCTGATTGGTGGCTGCACATATATGCCTCATGTGATTAGCTCACACGTGCATTGCTATTTCTGCAACAAAATATATCTAAAGAATCAAGCAAATTAGATAATAGAAGTAAATTGGAATGTTGTTTAAAATTATATTCTCTGCCTGAATCATGAAAGAAATGTGTTGGGTTTCATGTCTTTTTAATTTTGTAAATTAAGCTCTCATGTGGCACTGTATCAAACACCTTTGCAAAATCCAAGTATATCACATCAACTGGTTCAACTTTATCTATATTTTTGCTTACTTCCTAGAGGAATCTCATTAGATTAAGTTGACATGAGCTATTTCTCATAAAACCATGCTGATTTGAACTCAAAATCTTGTTTACATGAAAATACTCATCAATATAATCCTTTATTATCCCTTCAAATATCTTCTTCCTGGATCAGCCCTGCTTCCCTTCTTTAAAAAGTTGCACCATATCAGCTTTACGCCAGCCCTGGGGTTCTATGCCTGAGGCTAATGAGTCTTGAAAAATTCTGAGTAGAGGTTTGGCTATAACAGTGCTAAGTTCCCATAAAACTCTTGGGTGTATTCCATCTGGGTCATGTATCTAACTCTAAACTTGAATCTTGCTGATAAGTTTTTGTTGTTTTTTTTATTCTAGCACAAACTTTTTTTTTCTCCAACTGTTAAAAGCAATATATTTCTGCAATTTCTAATTTTCAAGATTAAAAATGATCTAAAAGTATCGAATTCTAACGAAGTCTGTGAGTTACTTATTTGCTATCTATCTTTTATGGATTTGTTAAATCTTTAAGGGTATCACGTTGGGGTACCAACTGATGTTAAAAATATAGGCACGGCCTTGGTGCTTGAAATATCATAGGCTGTTATATATTTATAAAAACTCTCACCGCATACTGACATTATCAATATAAGAGCTAAATTCTATAATTTGTGCCAGCTAGTGCCAAATTGTTTAATGTCTATAATGTTGTTAAAATCATTATCACCAGAGTAGGACTGTTATTGAAATCTTCATTTAGATAAATGAATTAGCTAAAGAATGAATTAGTATATAAATAGTATTGCAACAAAATGTTTAATATAACAAGCAAATCTTTATTCCTTGTAGTTTGAGGGCTTACTTGGAGATATCTGTGTAGCAAATAAAGGGCATGATGATGCTTTTTGTTTTTTTTAATAACTTAGGGCTAGGTTACAAGTGGAGTGCTATTTAGCACTCCCACTCAAGTGTAAACTTTGCTAGACAGAAACTTTGTCGGGTGCATGCACTGGGTAGCGTACTAGCGCACGTATTACAAGCTGTAGGTAAACGTTTGTGTGTAAGCAAAACCCGATGCATGCTAACCAAATATTGTTACTGCATTAACAAATTCTCCCCATTATAGTCAATTGAGAGCTCAGAAGAAAAAACCTAACACCTATTGCTTGCACGTTAACCTGACAGCAGTTCTGAATATTTCATATTCCAATGTTCTTCATACACATAACAATGTATTTATTATGCTAAATTATTATTGTAAATATATAATGATATATATATATAGTATATATATCTATTTTACATTAACATTATCATATATATATATTATGATATAGGTTGGTTCACACCACTTCACTAATCATACCTGACTCATTCAAGTGACCTGATTGTTTTATTAGTATCAGGCCAAAACTGTGCTTGGGGGGATGATATATAAAATATATTACATTTAGTAGAGAAGAAAACTATGAGAATTGAATCTCATAGTAAGATCCCTTTTCCGGCACCAGAGTATAGGGTTTATTCTCACTAACTAGTAATTCTCCAGAGAGGTGGTCTTTCTATTCAATCCCAAATAACTGTGGACTTAACCTTCAATAGTTATCATATATTCAAAAAGAACTTTGTATACAATAAACAAAACTTCAATAGATATCATGTACTACAGAAAAAAACTGCAAAAAACAAAACCATATACAATGATATAAACAGTGCACATATGATTTATTTGCTGCCGGCTAAACTTTAAAGATATATAATTATCTTTCTAATAACGAACGTGGGCCCACTTTGTGATAGATGACCTTGTGAAATCTGAAACAGTTTAATTGATATGTATGAAAAACAGTTCCTTATTTGTTTCAAAATTTGTTTTCAATTGTATCCAAAAAGACTGTGTCTCATGACTGTTCCAAATGTTGTATTTGCAGCATGAAGTATAAATTCACTTTTGAATGTGATGGGGCTCTTTAAAAATGTCAGTTTCTCAGCAGATCAAGAGTAGGACTTATCGCTTACGGGGTCTTTTACCTTCCGTAATGGTTGCTATTAGTTTATGTGAGTTTAACATTGAAGTTGTATAATGCAGTTAGGAGTGTTTGACACCTCAAGGAATTATGGCTTAGACTATTACGAAGCACGCCCACCTTGCTAGGCTGTCTGTTAAACTCCACTGTCTGTAACAATGTCTGTAACAATTTTAAATGTTTCCTTGGTTGTAGTTTTCAGTCCACTTTCCTCCCCCTTGGGGAATACTCACATAACCATTGTGTATTTACCGCCGTATCAACGGATTCCTCTGATCCCACCATGAGCGTGCCTTTCTCTGTCCCGCTGGTTCGTTTAGTTGGTTCAGCGTGGTTTGGAGTGCTCAGCTGTAACCCTCTCATTAATTGTTTCTCAGCTATGCGCGTTTCACCCTTAGTGGTAACGTATACAGGGCTTCATCCGGCTTAAATTTCATTGGTCTTTCTTCTGAATCTTATACCGTTCAATTTGTTCCGCCCTCCGGGTGAAATAATGTCAAATTCATATGGCGCTTTTTGTCATGGGTAATTTCGTCCACAGTTAAAGGGAGAGTAACAAATATATTCTTTACACATGGAAATGTATTAAGTTATTAATTCCAAAAGATATATGCATTTAATCTCTCTAGAACAACATTAACTTGAAATTCAATTTTCTATAGATTAAGGATTAAAAGAAACGGAGCATACTTAGTCTCCTTAATTAAACCTTTAATCTTATGAATATTTACATGCATAGTTAAAAAGGAAAGTAGCAATTATATTCTTTAACAATGGAAATTTCACATGTTTTTTTTATTTAATTACAAAAGATACATTTGATCTTAATATTGTACAGTGTCTCCTTAGTTTTTAAGTTATTCTACTACCTTTTGTTTATGGCATTAATTATTTGTTAAATACTTTAGTTAAAGATAATCCTTTGATTTTTTGTGTCAAAATGCAACTTTGAACTTCAATTCTTTATAAATTGAGGACTTAAAGGAACGGAGCATAGTTAATCTCTTCATTCAAACCAAAAAGGTTTCAGGGCTTTAAGATCATATATCCACATGCATTCTTTTTGCAGTAATATTTTATCAAGATTTCCACCTCTTATTGATAGATACACTTTCTCCAAGCCCAGAAACCTCTTCGTTGCTATCAGGAAATAATTTAAAGTGTCTTGCTACACTACTTGTTTTTACTTCATGTAAAATATCCCTTTTATGTACCTGTATTCGTTCCTTTAATTCACAATACGTTTTCCCAACATAATACATGGGGCAATTGCAGAAAACTAGGTAAATGACTCCCTCACTACTACAGTTGATTTTTCCTTTTATTCTATAATGTTTACCAAATTTATCAACAAAATAAATCCCCTGTTGCATATTAGAGCAAACTGAACATTTCTTATATTTAAAGTTTCCTTCTTTTTCTTGGTATTTCTGCAACCAATTGACTTTTGTTGTATCTGAAGTGACTGTGAACTAATCTGTCTTTTAGATTGGGGGCCATATGAGCTGACATTGAGGGTCTATCTCCAACAAACTTTACAATTTCTTTATCTAATGTGAGGACTGGCCAATGTTTCTGTAAAATGGCTTTAATATCCTGCCATTTATTATTAAAAATTTAAATAAATCTAATTTTCTTTTCTTTATCAGCCTCTTTATAATTAAACAATAATTAATATTTTTTAATAGCAAAAGAGTAAGCTTGCTTAAGAATGTTTTAGGAATATCCCCTATCCTTAAATCTATTTCTTAACAATCCTGCCTCATCTTTAAATGTTTTGGACTCTGTACAATTTCTATGGTGTCTCAAATATTGTCCCTTAGGGATATTTTTAATCAGGGAGGGGGTATGGTGACTATCTGGCATTAACAGATTATTTCCTGCTGTCTTTTCCTAAATGGATTAGTAATTATCTTGCCATCTAGCACTGAGATCCTTAAATCCAGAAATTTAATTTCTATTTTATTATGTTTATCCGTGAATTTTAAATTGAAATGATTTGTATTAAGTTCCCTCATGAAGTTATGTAACATTTGTTCTGTTCCTGACCAAAATAACAGGATATCATCTATGAAGCGAAGCCAGAGTTTTATATTTTCACTCTGACTTCCCCCATAGATGACATCTTTTTCCCATTTGCCCAAATAAAGACATGCATAGGTGGGGGCACAGCAAGTTCCCATCGCTGTGCCCCTCACTTGTTGATAGAATCTACCCCCAAATGTGAAAAAATTATGTTCTAATACAAAATTTAACAATTTGCTTACAAAGTTTGTGTGTTCCGAGAACAGCTAGTCCCTTTGTTCCAAAAAATACTCACATGCTGCAATGCCCTGTTTATGTGGTATAGATGAATATAAGGACTCTAGATCTATTGCCACTAGAATCCAACTATTCTTGAAACACATCCCATCTATGATTTTTAACACATCCTGAGTGTCTTTCACATAGGATGGTAGACCCTGTAAGCTTGGTCTCAATACATAGTCAACATATTGTGATGCATTTTCTGTTAAGGAGCCCTCTCCAGAAATGATGGGCCTTCCTGGTGGTGGTAATTTATTTTTATGTATTTTAGGTATTGTGTAGAATGTTGCCAATCTGGGAAATTTTACTTTAAGGAATTCTGCCTCCATTTTATTTAGCAAACCATTTTGTACCCCCTCTTTGATCAATTGTTCCAAAGAGTCTTTATACTCATCTGTTAGATTCTTTTGGCGTATATGATAACTATTGAAGGTTAAGTCCACAGTTATTTGGGATTGAATAGAAAGATCACCTCTCTGGAGAATTACTAGTTAATGAGAATAAACCCTATACTCTGGTGCCGGAAAAATGGATCTTACTATGAGATTCGATTCTCATAGTTTTCTTCTCTGCTAAATGTACTGTGTGTATATATATATATATATATATATATATATATATATACAGTATATAAATATATATCTAATAATAATAAAAAATTCTATATGAAGAATGTAGGAATGGAAAACATGCCTAACGCGCATCAGGGTTCACAATTTAGGTCTAACACGGTGTTGGGTTAGCGCACATGAAGAATTGCTAACTTCAATGCGCATTCTTGAAATATTAAAAATAAAATATTAAAACATAATAGTAATTATTAAAAATGTTATTATACACACTGTAAAAAATTCTAAATAATTAATAGAATATATATACAGTATATATTTTTACAGTATATTTGTAAAAAATATTATTCATATATCTTAATATGTTTTATTTAATATTTTAAGAATGTTCATTGAAGTTAGCAATTCTTCATGTGCACTACTCAAATTGTGAACGTTATGCATATTTTCCATTCCTATGCTCTTCACATACGGCTAGATTATGAGTTTTGTGGTACAGCTATACCGCTGGAAAATTGGCCATTGCACGTGGAATGGCAGGGAAACGCATATTACGAGTTGCGGCGGTATAGCTATACCGCAAGCATTTTAGCCTTAACCCAACGTCCATTCCCGCACTCAAAAATTTGAGTGTGGGATTTTCATAGCGCCTGTATTACAGGTTGTGCGGTCCGACTAAAATGCTTGCGTTATAGCCTATACCGACACAATCCATATCGCCACCTGACAGCAGTAGTTATGGATTTTATGTAACAAAAATGTTTCACAAAACTCATAACTAAAATGTTACAAAGTACACTAACACCCATAAACTACCTATTAACCCCTAAACCACTGCCATCCCACATCGCAAACACTATACTAAACTTATTAACCCTTAATCTGCCACCCACCTACATCGCAACTATTCAATAAACATATTAACCTCTAATCTGCCACTCCCCGACATCGCCAACACTATATAAACCTATTAACCCCTAATATGCGGCTACCCGACATTGCTGACACTAATAACAGTTATTAACCCCTAATCCACCGCTCCCCAACATCACAGACACCTAAATAAACCAATTGACCTGTAAACCCCCATCGCCAACACTGTAATAAAGTATTAACCCCTAAACCTCCAGCCCCCCACATCGTAACACCCCCTAACTTTAAATTTAAAATTACAATATAACTTTCTTTAAAAAAATAAAAACTTACCTGTGAAATAAAAAAACTAAATTTAAACTATAAATTAACCTAACATAACTATGTTTTTAAAAAAAATAACACTACAAAAATGTTTTAAAAATCTATCATTACAAAAAATAATAAACAAAATTATCAAAAAAACAAAAACAATTACACTTAATCTAATAGCCCTATAAAAATAAAAAAATAAAAAAAATAAAAACACCCCCCAACCTACAATAAACTAGCAATAGCCCTTAAAAGGGCCTGTTGTAGGGCATTGCCCTAAGTTAAACAGCTCTTTTAACTTAAAAAATTACTAAGTTCCCCCTAAAAGTAACCCCCCCACCCAACCAACCCCCAAAATAAAAAACCTAACTCTAAAAAATCCTAAGCTACCCATTGCCCCTAAAGAGGCATTTGTATGGGCATTGCCCTTAAAAGGGCATTCAGCTCTTTTACTGCCCTTAAAAGGGCATTCAGCTCTTTTAACAGCCAATAGGATTTCAGAAGCTCTCATCCTATTGGCTGATTTGATTTTGAAGAATCAAATCAGCCAATAAGAATGCAAGGTACGCCATTTTGAAACAGGTACCTTGCATTCAACTTTAGTGTACGGCACCGTGCAGGATGTCATCACCCTCCAGGATAGCTCCGCTCCACGCCGCCGGGATGAAGATAGAAGACGCCCCCGAGATGGATGAAGGTGTCGCCACCTGGATGAAGACTTCTCACCGCCTGGATGAAGATGGATGTCCAGACTTCAGGAACCGTGAGTAGATTATATGGTGTTAGTTTTTTTTGTTTTTTTGGGGGGTGGGTTTTTTGTTTTAGATTAGGGATGGACACTTGTTAAAGAGCCAAATGCCCTTTTAAGGGCAATGCCCATTCAAATGCCCCTTTAGGGCTATTAGATTAGGTGTAATTGTTTTTGTTTTTGATAATTTTGTTTATTAGTTTTTGTAATCTTAGAGTTTTTTTATTTTTCGTAATTTAGTGTTTACTATTTTTTGTAATGTTAGATTTTTTTTTTTTTTTTTTGTAGTGTTAGTTTTTTTACATTTTTAATTTAGGTTTTTAATTAGTAGTTTTTTTATTTGTTATGTTAGGTTAATTTATAGTTTAAACTTATAGTTTATTTCACAGGTTAAGTTTTTATTTTTTTAAAGATAGTTATATTGTAGGGGTTAATAGTTAAATTAGTGTTTTGCAATGTGGGGGGGCGGCAGTTTAGGGGCTGATAGGTTTAGTTTAGTAGTTACGATGTGGGGGGCTGCAGGTTTAGGGGTTAATAGTTTATTATAGTGTTAGCGATGTGGGGGGCGGCGTTTAAGAGGTTAAAAGGTTTATTTAGGTGTTGGTGATGTCAGGAGCGGCGGATTAGGGTTTTATAACTTTTAACAGTGTCAGCGATGTCGAGGAACGGCAGAATAGGGGTTAATAACTTTCATTAGTGTCTGCAATGTCGGGGAGCGGCGGAATAGGGGTTAATAATTTTATTTACTCTCGGCAATGTCGGGGGTGGCGGATTAGGGGTGTTTAGACTAGGGGTTTATGTTAGGGTGTTAGATTTAAATGTAACTTTCTTTTCCCCATATACATCAATGGTGTTGCGTTACACCGATCTCCATTCCGCAATCTCAGGTGTTAGTTTTTTTTCTAACACTTTCTCTCCATTGATGTCTATGGGGAAAAGAGTGCACAAGCACGTAAAGTCAGGCCTTGGCTTTTGTGCGGTATGGAGCTTAATTCACCATAACGTACAGCACAAGGATGTTTTCAGTAACTCGTAATGGCAGCGCTATGGAGAGTGCAATAACGCAAATTTTTTGGCGTTATTTTCGCACCCTGATTAGTGCAAAACTCAGAATCTAGGTGATAGATGATAATTTTATTTTTATTATTAAATCACAAAACTCATAACTGAAATGTTACAAAGTACACTAACACCCATAAACTACCTATTAACCCCTAAACCGCCACCATCCTGCATCGCAAAACTATACTAAACTTATTAACCCCTAATCTGCCACCCACCCACATTGCAACTATTAAATAAACATATTAACCCCTAATCTGCTACTCCCCGACATCGCCGACACTAATAAAAGTTATTAACCCCTAATCTGCTGCTCCCCGACATCGCCAACACCTAAATAAACCTATTGACCCCCTAAACCGCCGCCCCCCCCATCACCAACACTATAATAAAGTATTAACCCCTAAACCTCCAGCCCCCCACATCGTAACTACTAAACTAAACCTATTAACCCTTAAAATGCCGGCCCCCCAAATCGCAAAACACTCAATTAAACTATTAACCCATAAAACACCCCCCCTAACTTTAAATTAATTATCCTGTAAGTGAAGTACATTGGAATGTGAAATATGTACAGAAAATATATAGTAAAACACGTAAATGCATAAATACATACAGTATGTACACACACATATATATGTGCACATATTTAGACGTCTGTGTATGCATATATATGTTAAAACCCTTTGCAGTCCTTTTTTTTTTCCAACACCTTATACCACATATCTTTGAGCCCTTCAGTGGCGTCACTAGGGGGGTGCGGGGGGTGCGGGCCGCACCTGGGTGACACCCTCCAGGGGGTGACACCAAAAAAATTTTTTTTTTTTTTTATTTTTTTTTTATTGAAATTCAAAGAAATACAATGTTGAGATGCATAGATTATTTTATTAGAGGCTGGCATTTGTGAACATTAGTGGGACTGGGGAAGTTGTAGACACACAATTTTTTTGCCCCTTGAGCCAGTGCTGCAATTTCAACAAATAGTTTTCCCGGCTGCTTTTGCTTGTTTGTACTTTGCTCCTCCCCTGCCCAATTTCACTATGAATGTTGTGGGTGTGCCGTGGGGCTTGCAAAGTTGCGCTGCTAGCCTAAACCTACCTGCCTGCCTATCTGTGCTCACTGCTCAGTGACATGCGGCCCAGGGCTGTGCACTGACAGACTTGGAACAGAGTCAGAGAGCAGAATATTCATAGTTTGCGCGCTTAAACCTTTTCTTCAGTGATTTATTTTAGAGTGCTCTGTTTATCTTTCATTTGATGTTCTGCTGAGCCAGGGAGCAGCTCTAGGCATGAGCTTCATAATTAATGCAGTGCAGTTTACATATTTTGTATGTGTGTGTCTGAGTTTTTGTGTGTCTCAGTGTTTTTGTGTGTGTGTTTTTGTGTGTGTGTCTGAGTGTGTTTCCGAGTTTTTGTGTTTGCATCTGAGTATGTTTTTAAGTGTGTCTGAGTGTTTGTATGTGTGTTTTCCTGTGTTTTTGTGTGTGTCTGCTTTCTGGGGGGGTGACACCATGACTTACCGCACCGGGTGACACCAACCCTAGTGACGCCACTGGAGCCCTTATAAGTATTTTAATATTTTTTTAAAATCATTTTTATCAGACATTGTTTTTATGAGTGTAACTGTACTTGTAAGTGCATTTATGTTGTATTTAATGCAACCTTTTCCTTCCCCTTCCCTTTACACAAGCTCTCAAGTCATGCTAACCCGACAAGTATTTATATTTATTTATTGGTATTGCAGTCTAACAAAAACAATTTCCCTCAACTTTTCACAGAAGTTTGGCTTCTAAAATCAATTGCCTTGGAGCTCTTGAGAATAGCCCAATTTTGAGCATATATCTTGACTGCTTGCACTGCACTATTTTTCATTGTATTAAAATTTTGTGGGGGCGGAGCCTGGCTGCAGCTAAGATGGCTGTGTAACTCCGGTGCTCTGCAAAGAAGGGCTCTTAAAACAATGACCTGAAGGAGCTAACCTGAGCTACCACAACTAATTTTACATCCTAAAGCAGGCTAAACACTAAAGGCATCTACCGATCGCTGCATATCACCTCTCACTGGTGTATAAAAGACCGCAGGACACTTTGCAGCATGTGGGACACCACGCTACTTTTCAGACTACTACACGCTGCTTGAGACATATCGGACTACCACCAGCTTATTAAGACATAACGGCAATATCCTTGATCTCATCTCACCACACTAACCACCTCTACCTGGTCCCTGAGGACAGGTCACCGCAATCGCCGTGGAAGTGAGACCGAAAATCACCGATATAAGCAGGGCTCTGTGAATGGCGGCGGCCATCTTGGTAACGCCGCTCCGATAACTCAGGTAACCCTGACACACTCCACAAGTACACAGTGCCTTAACCTAATACTTAATCACCTTAAAATAGCCTGCGGACTACCATACATTGCCTATAAACCAAAAAGAGGGACAAAATAAGGCACCACAATACCCGCCATAATAACTGCGGCCTAATTTGCTTAAGTGGAAAGGTTAAGATCGTCATTACACAGAAGGGCCTTTCACACAGACAGCTACAGGGTCTGCTAGACGATATACCACCTATAACCCACATAAGACCTATAACAGCTGCCTGTTAACTTTCAACTTTTACTTTTATTGAGGTTAAGCGCCCCCCTGCTCACACGCCATCTATTACAGGGGAGAGAGAGAGGGGAGATCAAAATATAAACTTTAATACAGTCTAAGAATTACCACTAACTTCTCCAAGAACCTCTTTATGCAATATATACGGAACCTGTCTATGCTGAGAAGAATTTAGAAGCAATCATAACTACAACTGCTTATAGATTGCTGTGCCCTTTAGCAGTATGACTGCACTTTACCTAACTAACACGTAAAAACAACAAACAACTAGAAGCAGGGTGATTGCAGACAGTGCACATTAGATATCCTGAAAGGTGCTGCAGATAGTCTACGTAAGACCACATTCACATTCTTCACTATCTTCTATATCAAAGCTGAATAACCCCTGCTCCTTGTGAAAAATTACTGCCTCCTATAACTAATCTTATAATGATGGCGGCTAGAAGACATACCAAACCTGAAAAAGCCCTGAAGCATGCATCAACAAAATCTCATACTGTATCATCCTTTTTTGCTACAGAACACTCCCTGTCTCCCAATCTCTCTCAAAACAAACATACTTCTACACCAAACATAGAAGAACCTACAACGGAGCTCTCAGCCTCACCTAAACTACCTGACAATATTCCTACATCACTCCTATCTCAATTCGCAACGAAACAAGAGATTTCTTCGATTTTCCGGACATGTCTGCGCGAAGAACTACTAGAAATGAAACAGGACCTGCACAATTTAGGTTCTAGAGTTGACATGCTGGAAGCGGAGACTGAGGAGGTGAGAGAAGATATCCATAGAATTGAGGATAGAACTACAACACATCAGGAAACAATCACCACATTAATGGATAAGATTGACGACCTTGAAAATAGGAGTAGGAGGAAAAACCTGAGGCTACGAGGCATTCCAGAGTCTATCTTACCGAAGGACTTTCATGAATATTTACAATCGTTATTTACCTCCATCAAAGACTCCGCTTACCCAAACGACATACTATGGGTAAGAGCTCACAGGGCATTAAGGCCTAAACCTCCTGATAGCGCCCCTCCCAGGGACATCATTATCAGATTCAAAAATTTCCTTGAAAAAGAGATGCTGCTTAACCAAGCCCGTAGACATCAGCCTGTCAAGTTTAGAGGAAACGTGATACAGTTTTATCAGGACCTTTCTGCCAGAACCCTGCAGATAAGGAAAGAATTTTCCCCGCTCACATCCTTACTCAGGAATAAGAAAATCCCTTACAGGTGGGGTTTCCCTGTTCATCTCATGGTGATCCACAATGACAAACGTTACACCTGCCATACACCTGAAGACACTTCAGCCTTCTGCAGGGATCTAGGCATAGAACAACCTACTATGGACCCCTCCGATCTACCCACTACTCAAACATCACACAAAAGACCACAATCCAACCTACCACGATGGCAAACCAAAGG
This sequence comes from Bombina bombina, assembly GCF_027579735.1. NCBI lineage: Eukaryota > Metazoa > Chordata > Amphibia > Anura > Bombinatoridae > Bombina > Bombina bombina. The sequence goes on along the minus strand of NC_069504.1, from coordinate 431,703,076 downwards.
GACACGCAATGCAACCGAAGCAAAACAAGGCAAGGTCCGCAAGACCACACCACCCCAGAAACCTTCTCCAAACCCTGATTCGGATGAAGATTGAGTTTAAGCCCTACACTTAGAATGGTTAACCAATTCTGCTTGGTTTTCTTTTTCTCTTTTGAGGGTTTTATTTATTGTTTCCTTTCCTCTTATTGGATCTTTATGGACATCCCCACTGACTGGGTGGAACTGGGAAGGTGAGAGGGACATGGTCAGGTAATATTAAAGACATTTGAAATACTAATATAGTCTCTTTTCCCTCCCCCCCGCCCTCCCTCAATGTACTTACAATCCCCTTTCTCCTTCTCCTTCTCTCTTTCTTTTGTCGAGATTATTTACAGTACTGTGTTACCTCAGGTCACTCTTATACAGCTAGTCATCACTTCCCAGTTTTTCGTTCCATGACAGACCCACTAACCCAAATGTGATGACTTGCTGGAAAAGCGTCAACATAATAAATAAGAGACCCATTCTTTCATATAGTACCCCCACAAAAGACTGGAACTCTAATTTATGTCTATTACTAGACTTAGAGTCATGTTTGTATTGTTTGTATTGTTGTCTTTGTTACTGTTTTTTTTGTCAAAGTTTTCAGAATATGCTTTTACTGTGTATCATATTATTTTCTCCAGAAGATGTGTAGGCTATGATAAGGTTTGTTCCCTTAGCGCAGAAACAACCCACCAACACTCCCAACACAGCTCCTATATAATATATAATACATTCACTCTCTCACACTTCTTTAAACACAAGACACATGGCTCATAGAAAAAATAAGGAACCATACCCTCTAATAATTCTATCACAAAATGCAAAAGGGTTAAACTCCCCAAGCAAACGCTTCAAAGCACTTGCTGATTTAGCGAGGAGAGGGGCAGATATTATCTATCTACAGGAGACGCATTTTAAAAAACAAAACTATCCAAAATATCTAGGCCGAACATACACCCAACATTACCATAACACAGGCCCCACTAAAAAATGCGGAGTAAGCATTTTACTTAAGAAAACATTGCCCTTCACACTACTAAAGAAAATATCTGACAAGGAAGGCAGACTCCTGGGCTTGGTAGGTCTTCTATATGGTCAACCCATAACCCTAGTAAATATATACGCACCAAATTCCACTCCTAAACCATTCTTTGTTAACTTATTTTCCAAACTACTCGATTCCTCCAAAGGCCCAATCTACCTGGGTGGAGATTTCAACTTCCCAATTCAACCACAACTAGACTGTACTAACCCCCTTACTAGAGGAAATACCAAATTCCTAACATATTTCTGGAAGAACCTTAAAGTACACAACTTACATGATACATGGAGATACATACATCCAGAAACCAGGGATTACACATTTTATTCATACCCAAATAAATCATATAGTCGGATCGATAATATTTTCACTAACCAACTCGGCCTTTCCCAAATCACCAAATGCTCAATCACACCCACCCCATGGTCAGATCACAGTGCAGTTCAATTACATGTTAACTGGCCGGAACGCAGCACACATTATCACCACTGGACACTTGATGACACCCTACTGGGTGACACAGATAATGTCATGAAACTGAGCAAAACCCTGGAGGAATACTTTCTTCTTAATGTCCCTTCAACACCAAACCAATTTTCGGTTTGGGAGGCACACAAATGCTTCCTCAGAGGCGAACTTATCAAGCTTAAATCTAAGATCAATAAGGTGAAACAACAAAAATACAAAGCCCTTACCACTAAACTCGCACATATCACCTTACAACACAAGCTCTCTCCAACAGATCCCTCTATCTTAGATGAAATAACAGCTACACGAAAGGCACTAGACGTTTATTTACAGATAGAATACCATACCCTTAAACAGAAGACAAACAGCCTATTTCATTTTGAGGGGAATAGAGCAGGTAAATACTTAGCGAGATCACTCCGAAAAAGAAAACTTAAATCATACATTACTGAAATACACACACCAAATAAACCCCCTCAAAAAACTACCCCAGATATCCTAGAGGCCTTTCACACCTATTACTCAACTCTCTATAACATCCAACCTGAGTCGCCAGCAGACCAGCTTTCTGAAGCCACCCACAATTTTCTTCAAGAATGCCAACTCCCATCCATAAACGACACACAATTAAAAGATATCACCTCATATATTACCCCGCAAGAAATCATATACGCAATCCAGGAATTAAAAACAGGAAAAAGTCCAGGCCCCGATGGGCTCTCAGCCAAATACTACCAGACATTTAGAGACATCTTAGTACCCCATCTAACGAACTTATTTAAATCTATAATAGACGGAGCACAATTTCCCCCTCCCATGCTAGAGGCACATGTGGTGGTACTGCCCAAACCTGGCAAACCACCCACAACACCCTCCAACTTTAGACCCATATCATTGTTAAATTTAGACATCAAGCTATATGCGAAAATTTTGGCCACCCGAATGAACAGAGTCATCCCAGACCTCATCCATACTAATCAAGTAGGCTTTACCCCACGCAGAGAAGCCCGTGATAACACCATGAAAATAATAAATATTATAGAACATGCTAATACCCGCCATATCCCATCTATAGTCCTCTCACTTGATGCCGAAAAGGCGTTTGATCGTCTTAGCTGGCCTTTTCTTACTCAGACCCTGAAAAAATTTGGCTTCAATAATCAATTTATCCATATGATTTTTGCACTATATAATAACCCCAAGGCAAAAATAAAGTTGAACGACTCGTTATCTAACCCTTTTCACATTAACAACGGCACCAGACAGGGGTGTCCACTTTCCCCAACTTTATTTATTTTGGCAATGGAGACGCTAGCAACCCAAATCAGGACAATACCTCAGATTTCCGGAATTACCATAGGACAAAAAGAATATAAGGTCTCCCTATATGCAGACGATATCATACTTACTCTCACGAATCTCTCTACTTCTACTCCCTCCATAATGCATCTTTTTCAGAGATATGGAATGCTATCCAATTTCCGCATTAATAACACTAAATCAGAATACATCAACTTAAACTCTTCCCCTGAAGACCTAAATATATTACTAGTGCATAATTTTAAACACCAACCAAAGGCCTTAAAATACTTAGGGATACTCATTACACCATTCCTGCAGGAGATAATTCCTTTAAACTTTAACCCTCTTAGAAATAACATCCAAACTACTCTATCCTCCTGGTCCAATAAACCAATCTCTTGGCTAGGACGGGTGAATGCCATTAAAATGGTTATACTTCCTAAAATCCTGTACATTTTACAGGCAATACCCAACCCCATTCCCGACTCTACTATCCACTCCTTACAGAAAATTATTAATTCATACATCTGGGGCCACAAGCGCCCCAGGATTGCCACGCAAACCTTATACCGCTCTAAATCAGAGGGGGGATTGGGAGTTCCCAATATACTTTTGTATCGTTATGCTACACTCATGACCAGAATAGTAGATTGGTGTAAACATGCCCGACATAAAGAGTGGGTGGGCTTGGAACATGTATCTTCAGGAGAGATTCAATTGGGGGGTAGGTGTTGGCTCCCAATGGGACGGGATAAAGATACATTAGACCCTCCCATTTTAGTGAAGGAAACGCTGAATATATGGGGAAAAATCTTAAAAAAATATAAATCCATTTCTACACCTTGCTCCCCTTTAACTCCCACCATAGGCAACCCCATATTCCCGTCTCAGCTTCCTATTCACTTCACCGACACTCCTAACTTAACTCAAATGATCCCACACTACTCCCTTACACGGGATAGCAAGTTAAAACCTAGAGAGGAAGTGTCTGAGATACTGGGACTCTCCCTTAAGGATTGGCTCTCGTACCATCAACTTGTTCATTATTTCACAACACACATAGAGAAACGTAATTTGTCCAGACCATTAACACCATTTGAATCCTTATGCTACCTGCCCCTCCCGGACACGGGTATCCTTTCCATATCTTATAAATTATTGGTTGCAGACAGATCAACTCACCCCCCATCCTACACGATAAGCTGGGAGAAAGAGCTTAATGAACAACAAACACCCAAAACATGGAAAATAATATATACACACATGAGCTCCTCCGCCTCATCCATGAACATAGCGGAAATGAACACAAAACTTCTCTGCAGATGGCACTATACCCCCGACAGATTGGGAAGGTTATTTCCACACACTAACTCCAATTGTTGGAGAGGTTGCACACAACCGGGCACATTCACTCACCTATGGTGGACCTGCCCGATTGCACAAGCATATTGGATAGACATTAGTAGGGAAATACAAATAGTGATAGGGACCTCTCTTCCATTCACACCTTGGACCTTCCTGTTTAACTATCTCCCACAGATAACATGTACACTAAGACTGAAACTAGCCACAATAATGATTAATACAGCCAAACGATATATTCCATATTATTGGAAACAGTCCACCCTACCATCTGTAAAATTCTGGCAAGAGAGGGTGTCCACGGCATTAGCATTGGAACAATACCATTATATAAAACTACGCAAATTAGAAGACTTTCTTTCCATCCGCCTTATATGGGAGGAGTATCTCCCCCCCCCCCAAAAAAAAAGAACCCCCCAGCACTACTCGCACTTATTGACAGGTCCCGCACATACACAACCCACGGCAGAGCCCCCCGAGAATCTACGCTAGATAGAACTCAAACCCATCAAATTACACATTACCTTTTGTCTGATCCAATACATAGACCTTCTTACACTGTTCTTCATAGTTTCTTAAATAATAGTTATAATTATAATGATAGCTATATTCTGAATTTGTCTGTTCTTTTTGTTTGTATTATTGAATGTTTTATTGGAGAAATGTCAAGTCGCACTACAGAGGAAAAGGACTGCGCCTATTAAAGATCTCTTTTCCACCTCTATTGTAGAGGAACCTCTGTTACATGTAAACAGCTACATGAGAAACCAGTATATAATTATATCTCTGTATTGAACTGAACACATTTTATTATTGTATGCTGCATCTTGACAAAATAAAGTTTCTTTTAAAATAAAATTTTGTGCAGGCTCAGTTCATGTTCATAAACACCTTTTTTTTTTTTGTTAATTGAAAATTTTAAAATACTACTGAAATCATTATTTTAATTTGTGAAACATACATAGTATTATTATTATTATTGTTAAAGGGACACTGAACCCAAAATATTTCTTTTGTTATTCAGATAGAGCATGCAATTTTAAGCAACTTTCTAATTTACTCCTATAAAATGTTCTTCATTCTCTTGGTATGGTTATTTGAAAAGCAATAATGTAAGTTTAGATGCCGGTCCACTTTTGGTGAACAAACTGGGTTGTCCTTGCTGATTGGACAGCACCAATAAACAACTGATGTCCATGGTTCTGAACCAAACAATTGCTGGCTCCTTAGCTTAGATGCATTCTTTTTCAAATAAAGATAGTAAGATAAATATTGATAAAAGGAGTAAATTAGAAAGTTGCTTAAAATTGCATGCTCTATCTCAATCATGAAAGAAAAAATTTGGGTTCAGTGTCTCTTTAATATTATAATACACAAATTAGATACAAACATCAGAATGTTCATATATAATAGTAATGAATAGTTTTGATGTTAAAAAGCATTCATTATTAAATAAGTTGCTATGATTAAATAGTCTATTGCACATGCAATGAACTGATATTATTGCAGAAGTGAAAAAACTCTATTCAAGCATGTTATCGACACTGAAATAATTTCTTTTAATGTTTGATTCTTGATGTGGATAAGAATCATATCCTTCTGTGAACATATTTTAAATCCCTGCAAAAAATTCCCATTATTATTATTATTATTATGTGTGTATCTAACTTTAGAATGGTTTCACTCATTCTAAAAACACTAACGGCTAGATTTAGAGTTTTGTCGGTAATGACCCGAAAAGCTAACGCCGGCTTTTTTCTGGCCGCACCATAAAAATAACTCTGGTATTGAGAGTCCACATAAAGGCTGCGTTAGGCTCCAAAAAAGGAGCGTAGAGCATATTTAACGCAGCTTCAACTCTCGATACCAGAGTTGCTTACGCAAGCGGCCAGCCTCAAAAACGTGCTCGTGCACGATTCCCCCATAGGAAACAATGGGGCTGTTTGAGCTGAAAAAAAACCTAACACCTGCAAAAAAGCCGCGTTCAGCTCCTAACGCAGCCCCATTGTTTGCTGTGGGGAAACACTTCCTACGTCTGCACCTAACACTTTAACATGTACCCCGAGTCTAAACACCCCTAACCTTACACTTATTAACCCCTAATCTGCCGCCCCCGCTATCGCTGACCACTGCATATTATTATTAACTCCTAATCTGCCGCTCCGTAAACCGCCGCTACTTACATTATCCCTATGTACCCCTAATCTGCTGCCCTAACATCGCCGACCCCTATATTATATTTATTAACCCCTAATCTGCCTCCCACAACGTCGCCTCCACCTGCCTACACTTATTAACCCCTAATCTGCCGACAGGACCGCACCGCTATTATTATAAAGTTATTAACCCCTAATCCGCCTCACTAATCCTATAATAAATAGTATTAACCCCTAATCTGCCCTCCCTAACATCGCCGACACCTAACTTCAATTATTAACCCCTAATCTGACGACTGGAGCTCACCGCTATTCTAATAAATATATTAACCCCTAAAGCTAAGTCTAACCCTAACACTAACACCCCCCTAAGTTAAATATAATTTTAATCTAACGAAATTAATTAACTCTTATTAAATAAATTATTCCTATTTAAAGATAAATACTTACCTGTAAAATAAATCCTAATATAGCTACAATATAAATTATAATTATATTATAGCTATTTTAGGATTTATATTTATTTTACAGGTAACTTTGTATTTATTTTAACCAGGTACAATAGCTATTAAATAGTTAAGAACTATTTAATAGCTAAAATAGTTAAAATAATTACAAATTTACCTGTAAAATAAATCCTAACCTAAGTTACAATTAAACCTAACACTACACTATCAATAAATTAATTAAATACAATACCTACAAATAAATACAATGAAATAAACTAACTAAAGTACAAAAAATAAAAAAGAACTAAGTTACAAAAAATAAAAAAATATTTACAAACATAAGAAAAATATTACAACAATTTTAAACTAATTACACCTACTCTAAGCCCCCTAATAAAATAACAAAGCCTCCCAAAATAAAAAATGCCCTACCCTATTCTAGATTACTAAAGTTCAAAGCTCTTTTACCTTACCAGCCCTGAACAGGGCCCTTTGCGGGGCATGCCCCAAGAAGTTCAGCTCTTTTGCCTGTAAAAAAAAACATACAATACCCCCCCCCCAACATTACAACCCACCACCCACATACCCCTAATCTAACCCAAACCCCCCTTAAATAAACCTAACACTAAGCCCCTGAAGATCTCCCTACCTTATCTTCACCTCACCGGGTTCAGCGATCGGTCCAGAAGAGGGTCCGAAGTCTTGATCCAAGCGGAGCAAGAAGAGGTCCTCCATCCGGTAGAAGTCTTCATCCAAGCGGGGCAGAAGAGGTCTTCCATCCGATTGAAGTCTTCATCCAAGCGGGATCTTCTATCGTCATCCATCCGGAGCGGAGCGGCAGGATCCTGAAGACCTCCGACGCGGAACATCCATCCTGGCCGACGACTGAACGACGAATGACGGTTCCTTTAAATGACGTCATCCAAGATGGCGTCCCTCGAATTCCGATTGGCTGATAGGATTCTATCAGCCAATCGGAATTAAGGTAGGAATATTCTGATTGGCTGATGGAATCAGCCAATCAGATTCAAGTTCAATCCGATTGGCTGATCCAATCAGCCAATCGGATTGAACTTGATTCTGATTGGCTGATTCCATCAGCCAATCAGAATATTCCTACCTTAATTCCGATTGGCTGATAGAATCCTATCAGCCAATCGGAATTTGAGGGACGCCATCTTGGATGACGTCCCTTAAAGGAACCGTCATTCTTCAGTTGGACGTCGCCGGATGAAGATGGGTCCGCGGTGGAGGTCTTCAGGATGGAGCCGGTCCTCATCGGATGAAGATAAAAGATGCCGCTTGGAAGAAGATGGTTGCCGGTCCGGATCTACTCTTCTTCCCGGATAGGATGAAGACTTTGGACCCTCTTCTGGACTTCTTCAGCCATCGGATGATGGATGTCTAGCCCCCTCTTGGGTTGAATGAAGATATCGGAGCCAGGACGGATCGGTGAACCTGGTATGGTGAAGACAAGGTAGGATGATCTTCAGGGGCTTAGTGTTAGGTTTATTTAAGGGGGGTTTGGGTTAGATTAGGGGTATGTGGGTGGTGGGTTGTAATGTTGGGGGGGGTATTGTATGTTTTTTTTTACAGGCAAAAGAGCTGAACTTCTTGGGGCATGCCCCGCAAAGGGCCCTGTTCAGGGCTGGTAAGGTAAAAGAGCTTTGAACTTTAGTAATTTAGAATAGGGTAGGGCATTTTTTTATTTTGGGGGGCTTTGTTAGTTTATTAGGGGGCTTAGAGTAGGTGTAATTAGTTTAAAATTGTTGTAATATTTTTCTTATGTTTGTAAATATTTTTTTATTTTTTGTAACTTAGTTCTTTTTTATTTTTTGTACTTTAGTTTATTTCATTATAGTTATTTGTAGGTATTGTATTTAATTTATTTACTGATAGTGTAGTGTTAGGTTTAATTGTAGGTAATTGTAGGTATTTTATTTAATTAATTTATTGATAGTGTAGTGTTAGGTTTAATTGTAACTTAGGTTAGGATTTATTTTACAGGTAAATTTGTAATTATTTTAACTATTTTAGCTATTAAATAGTTCTTAACTATTTAATAGCTATTGTACCTGGTTAAAATAAATACAAAGTTACCTGTAAAATAAATATTAATCCTAAAATAGCTATAATATAATTATAATTTATGTTGTAGCTATATTAGGATTTATTTTACAGGTAAGTATTTAGCTTTAAATAGGAATAATTTATTTAATAAGAGTTAATTAATTTTGTTAGTTGTAAATTATATTTAACTTAGGGGGGTGTTAGTGTTAGGGTTAGACTTAGCTTTAGGGGTTAATACATTTATTAGAATAGCGGCGAGATTCGGTCGGCAGATTAGGGGTTAATAATTGAAGTTAGGTGTCGGCGATGTTAGGGAGGGCAGGTTAGGGGTTAATAAATATAATATAGGGTTCGGCGGTGTTAGGGCAGCAGATTAGGGGTACATAGGGATAATGTAGCTGGCAGCGGCGTGCGGATGGCAGATTAGGGGTTAATAAGTGTAGGTAGCTGGCAGCGACGTTGTGGGGGGCAGATTAGGGGTTAATAAATATAATATAGGGGTCGGCGGTGTTAGGGGCAGCAGATTAGGGGTACATAAGGATAACGTAGGTGGCGGTCGGCAGATTAGGGGTTAAAAAAATGTAATCGAGTTGCGGCGATGTGGGGGGACCTCGGTTTAGGGGTACATAGGTAGTTTATGGGTGTTAGTGTACTTTAGAGTACAGTAGTTAAGAGCTTTATGAACCGGCGTTAGCCCAGAAAGCTCTTAACTACTGACTTTTTTCTGCAGCTGGAGTTTTGTCGTTAGATTTCTAACGCTCACTTCAGACACGACTCTAAATACCGGAGTTAGAAAAATCCCATTGAAAAGATAGGATACGCAATTGACGTAAGGGGATCTGCGGTATGGAAAAGTCGCGGCTGGAAAGTGAGCGTTAGACCCTATTTTGAGTGACTCCAAATACCGGAGGTAGCCTAAAACCAGCGTTAGGAGCCTCTAACGCTGGTTTTCACTGCTACCGCCAAACTCCAAATCTAGGCATAAGAAACTGGAATAGCTTAGAAAATATGCAAATAAATACATAAATAAATAAATTAAAAACCACCCAAGCTGCCATACAATTGTTGAATTGGAATCTGGACTATTTAGTCCACCATTTATTTTTTTTAAATATTGAGTACAAATCTGTGTCATTTTAATATAGGCCAATACTTTCATCCAGTCATCGCTATGACTGATTACCAGCAATGAACAATATATAATGATATGGTATATATTCTTCATTCATTTGATGAGAAACTTAACACACAAATTACTATAAAAATGACATCAGGTTACTGGTATTAGATACACATATACAAATACCTGTTTTTTCCCAGTTATTTACACATTACGTTATCTGTTGCAATCCAATGTAAGAAGAATGATATCAGAAGCAAGAAAGGACTTGTTAACATATATCAGCCAAGAAGTGGCACTGCTAATGATTCATTTAGGAAATTACATTTTGACAAGTGCCCTTCTTAAGTTTTATGCAAAGGAGAGTGATAAATAAATAGGTGGCTTGAGAGCAATATAGGTGTATAGTACCTCGGTTCCAGAAATACACAACATTAGAATAAATAAGTTTAGTGTTGCAAAGGTTATTTATATATTTATATATAAGAAAGATGAACTCCTGAAATGTGAAAACTGCACTTTCAAATAGCATTATGTCATTCTTTTAGTGAGTATAAAAAACAAGTTTTTCAAAATATTTGTTTTGATTTTAAAACATTCCAGAGGCTAATATGTCCAAATGAATTACAAAAATAACATAAAGCCCCATATATTAACAAGCAGCCAGACATGTTTCCAGCTAGAGAACCTGTCCATCCACTTTCTTGTCAAGTGATATGGCATTCTTCATCCACAGTTGTCATTACACAAGAATTTTCTTTTGCAGCTCTACTCCAATGCTCTTGCGCTACCAATTGTCGAAAGGTAGAGCTTGCCAATCATCAAAGATGGATCAGTCCAGGAAGTTCTGAGTGTAGCATAAACATTTGGAAGCAGCAGAAAAAGAGAGGCCTAATTATTTAATAGTAATGCATATGTATGAAGTTTCAAAAGCAATGTAAACCGTTTATTCCTGCAAGAATATTTTTAGCATGTGAAATTGTATCTTTCTCTTATTTGTGATGAAAATTCTTAAAGGGACATCAAATTGCAAAAAAAGAAAATATTCTAATATGTTAGAGAATTTTATTATTGCACCACTGCTTGCATATAATTATGAGTTTAATACCTGCAAAGTGATTAAACACATAGGGACAATTCCAATCTTTCTGATTTTTCTTCCGCTGTTGGAAAAACAGGAGTGGAAAATGACATGTTGAATATTCAGTCCAAGTTTAACTTCATATCACCTCTTCATTCATTCTTCGTTCTAGCTACTGCATACAACTGGTGCATAACAGCTATAACTGTAAGCTTAGCAAACAGACAAGACCAACTGTAACTCATATCAAGCATTTGTTCATTTCCGTTAAACTCAAAATATTCCATACAGGACCATCAGAAAGATATATCTATCTAAAGTCATCTTAATTCCATTATTCAGAGAGGTAAGTGTAAGCCTTTTATTTCTTTTGTTTTTTTGCAACTGTTTCTCTAACTTAAACCAGACCTTGGCTTTAGAAATCCATGAACATTTAGTATGCATCTATCTCACATGCAGTATTTCTGTTGCGGGTGATCTTTGTGTCATGGTATGTCATGTAGCCTTGCGAGCTTGCAAGAAATCACTAGTGAACATTTTCCATGCTTTTCCTTAAAGTTTAGCTGTTTGTAAGGTCTTGTTCAAGCTTCTGTTAAAGCATTCACTCCCCTTTAGCTTGAGGGTAATACACAGAAGATCTTCCATCTATAATATTCCTTTCTGCAAGAAACGTTTCAAATGCCAATGAGGTAAAGTTTGCACCATTATCTGAAATCAGTTCTTTAGGATCCCCTTCCCAACTAAATACTGTAGAAAGAAATTTGATCACTTTAGCAGAAGTGACTTGCAATGTAAATGCTACCTTGGGCCATTTAGAAATAGTCTATTAAGGTAAAAGAATAAGGACACGGACAGTCAGTTGGAGCAGTGTCAAAAGGTGCTACAATGTCAATCACAACTTTCTCCCATGCAGTAGGTGGAAAAGCAACTAGCTGTAATGATGCTGAATTTGTCACTGCTGTCTTATCATGAAGTTGGTAGGTAACACAGGCATTAATAGCTGTATTTACCTGGGAATCAATTCCTGGCCACCAATATATATCTTGTAGTCACTGTTTGGTTCAGACAATCCCTTAATATGTATAATGAGCAAGGCTTATACATTTAGGCTACTATTCTTTTGGCACAAGTAGCCAGTGAGTGCCTCGTAGCACACAACCATTTTGTAAAGAACTTTAATCATGCACTCAACAATAAGGCAGCAATGCAGAATCAACTCCTTTAGAAGTTTTGGGACATTTCTTCATCAGAAATTCCTGTAATGCTTTTTGAATTGGGTGTGATTAACAGGCAGCTTGAAATTGTTCTTGTATTGCTGCAGTGGAACTGCTTGTAAGAAGTGCCGGGCCATGGACATTTAAGACCTTTAAGGCATTATCAAAGCTAGACAGTATTGCAGCTGTCCATACAAAGCTTGAGTTTCCCCATAGCAGCTCCCACAGTGGTTCAATGAATGATGCATACTTTGGAATAAAGTTTTCATACCAGGAAGTAAGACCCAAGAAGAAACACTATGATATGGTCTAGGTCAGGATTCATATTGATGATGATTTTGAAAGCTATAAAAAAAGAGAGCTCTGTTTATCTGAATTTGTACTTGGCAAAGTTAAGTTTGCCAAATACAATACAGATTGCAAATTACTTTCATGTTTTTCAGGTTTGCTTCCAAACACAATGTCATCCAAATAATACTGAAGTCCATCCTGAGTCTTAAGAATTAGAGACATCTCCTTAAACACCCATCATGTGTAATAAATGCTGTGAGAGCTTTGCTTTCTTCATGCTCTATAACCTGGTTATATGCACTCTGCAAATCAAAAGTAGAAAAACATTTTGCTCCACAGAGCTGTGCAAATACTTCTACGTGTGGTAGTGGGTAACTGTCAATTACAATAGCTTTATTTGGTTGTCTAAAATCCACTGAAAGGCAAACACTGCCATCATTCTGTCGTACTACTACTCTAGGTGAAACCCATTCAGAAAAGTCAGTTTGTTCAATCATATCACTATTACTGTCAAACAGGTGTTACATTACTCTGCAGGTAAAAAGGATACACCCACACTCACCTGTACAGGCAGACTGCCACATACAGGTATTTTTTTTATTTTTTTTCAAATAGCACATCAAATATAATTTTGGTTCAACCAAATAACACAAATTAATTGTATTAGGCAATATAGAGACTGCTGAACCAGTATTATGCATTAGTTCAAGATCTTGAGAACTTGCTATAACTGTGGCAGAAATGTTAACAGCACATGTGATTTTGAATACTGCTTTCATTAACATGTAAAACAGTAAGATGTAGCACCTGATTAGCATGCACTTATTGTTCTTACTATTCCATATGTTGACAATGTGTTGAGTATTTTTCCAGTAATTGTTGTGTGTTGCCTTTGCAGGACATCTTGCACAATTTGCAACATGCTGAGTAAAAACACAATGAAAACATCTTTGTTTTGATTTTTTATCTTGCTGGAAAAGTGGTTGTTCACTTACTTCACACATTCCTAAAGACTCTCTCTCCCCCTTGCACTTCACCCCAAAAACAGTCTCATTACTGCAAATCTGCATCTCATGTCACTCTCCCTCTTGCTCATACTAGCTGCTGGAGACATCTCCCCTAATCCTGGTCCCCCACAACTTCCTAGCCTTGCACATCCATGTGTGCCTTTCAATAGACTTCAAAAACAAAACTCTGGTAACCTTATTCTCATTCCTCTTGTATCTAAAGCCACCACTCACTTCACTTGTGCACTCTGGAGCTCTCGCTCTGTTTGCAACAAACTTACTTCTATCCATGACCTCTTTATCTAACACTCTCTCAACCTTCTGGCTCTTACAGAAACCTGGCTCTCTGCTTCAGACACAGCATCCACTGCTGCACTGTCACATGGGGTCTCCACTTCAGCCACACTCCTAGGTCTAGCAATAGACAAGGAGATGGTGTTGGTATTTTACTTTCCTCTCGTTGCACCTTTCAACAAATACAGCCCTTCTTTTTCCTCACATTTCACATGATTCGTTTATTCTCTTCCCTCTTTATACGTGTTGCAGTCATATACCGCCCCCTTGGCTCCTCAACTCAATTTTTAGATGACTTTGCTGACTGGCTTCCTTATTTCCTTTCCTCAGACACCCCTGCCCTCATTCTTGGCGACTTCAACATCCCTCTTGACAATCCCTCTGCCTTCTCTGAAAAACAACTTCTACAACTCACTTCCTCTTTCGGCCTGTCACAATGGATTGACTCTCCCACTCACAAAGATGGTCATTCCCTCAATCTGATTTTCAGCTATCGATGCATTATCTCAAATTTCACAAACTCACCTTTTCTTCTTTCTGACCATCATCTACTCACTTGCAACATCACATCCCTCCCAACAAATCCCCCTCCCTCTACCCCTCATACCAAACTTTACAGAAGCACTAAGTCATTAGATCAGCAACAGCTCGCTAGCTCTCTTGAACCTCTCCTCTCTTCCACCCCCTCCTTTTCATGCCCTGACCAATCTATCTGCCACTATAACTCCACCCTTACATCGGTTTATTGACAATCTGGCCCCACCTACCATAGCTCAGAAACCACACTCTCATCCTCAGCCTCTGACACGGTACCTACATAGATGTTCCCGTCCTGCTGAGCGACACTGGGGAAAATCTCGGAGTTCAGCTGACTTTCTTCACTACAAGTTCATCTTGAACTCCTACTATTCTGCCCTTAATCTTTATAAGCAACAATACTTCTCTACTCTCATCTCTATTCTTTCCTCTAACCCAAAACGTCTGTTTTCCATGTTCAATACTCTTCTCCGCCCACCCCCACCTCCTAATACAACTTCTCACTCAGCTCAAGATTTTGCCACCCACTTCAATAACAAAATTGACTCCATCAGAAATGAAATCAGCTCTCAACATACTACCAATCTCCCACCCCCTCAAAGCTTACAATCATCCAAAACCCAAATAACCATAAATTTAGCTCTTTTACCCCCATAACCG
Organism: Bombina bombina; assembly: GCF_027579735.1. Taxonomy (NCBI): domain Eukaryota; kingdom Metazoa; phylum Chordata; class Amphibia; order Anura; family Bombinatoridae; genus Bombina; species Bombina bombina. The sequence continues at coordinate 431,687,999 of NC_069504.1, read as the reverse complement.
AGGAATACGTTTCTGCCCTTATACTGTCCTCCCACCTCACTACCTGTCCCCTCGACCCCATCCCCTCACAGCTACTCCCCTCCCTCTCTTCTACCCTTACCCCTATACTCACACACATTTTCAACCTCTCCCTCAGCACTGGTATATTTCCATCATCTCTAAAACATGCACTGGTCACACCTATCCTCAAAAAACCTTCTCTCGATCTAACCTCCCTATCTAACTACAGCCCTATTTTCCTACTCCCTCTTGTCTCAAAGCTCCTTGAAAATCTAGTATATGCACATCTATCCTATTTCCTTATACTAAACTCTCTTCTTGACCCACCGCAATCTGGATTTCGTCCCCATCACTCCACAGAGACAGCAATTGTAAAGGTTACCAACGACCTACTTACAGCAAAATCCAAAGGTCACTTCTCTCTGCTTATCCTCCTTGATCTGTCTGCAGCCTTCGACACTGTTGACCACCCTCTTTTGCTCTAAACCCTCCAATCCTTCGGCATCTGCGACACAGCTCTCTTGTGGTTCTCTTCCTATTTATCTAACCGTACCTTTAGTGTAGCCTTCTCTGAAGTGTCCTCTGCCCATTTACTACTTTCTGTTGGGGTACCTTAAAGCTCTGTCCTCGGCCCCCTTCTCATTTCAATCTATACGTCATCATTATGTTCCTTAATAAAGTCCCACGGGTTTCAATGCCATTTGTATGCGGACGACACCCAAATCTACCTCTCTGCACCAGACTTAGCTTCTTCCTTACTAACCCGTGTACCTAACTGTCTTTCTCATATCTCATCTTGGATGTCCTCTCACTACCTAAATCTCTCCAAAACTGAATTTTCTATAACTGTTGATAATTCCATCATTACCCCTACCCTGCATGCCTGATGTCTTGGGGTCACACTTGACTCAGACCTTTCACTCCTCACATTCAGTCCTTGGCTAAAGCCTGCCGCTTCCACCTTAAAAACATCTCTAAAATTAGACATTTCCTTACACAAGACACCACTAAGATTATAATCCACTCTCTAATCCTTTCCCGCCTCGACTACTGCAGCTCCGTCCTCTCTGGTCTACCTAGCTGCCGCCTAGCTCCTTTACAATCCATAATGAATGCCTCTGCCAGGCTAATCTTCCTTACACCTCACTACCAATCCCTTCACTGGCTTCCTCTTGCCTCCAGGATTAAACACAAAATCCTCACTCTGACATGCAAAGCCCTCAACTGCACTGCTCCCCCCTACATTTCAGACCATGGGGCATATTTATCAAGCTCTGTATGGAGCTTGATGCCCCGTGTTTCTAAAGACCACTGCTCCATAACCTGTCCATCTGCTCTGAGGCGGCAAACAGAAATCAACCTGATCGAATACGATCGGATTTATTGACACCCCCTGTTAGCGGCCGATTGGCCGCGAATCTGCAGAGGGCGGCATTGCACCAGCAGTTCACAAGAACTGCTGGTGCAATGATAAATGCTGACAGCGTATGCTGTCGGCATTTATCGATGTGCAACGGACATGATCCGCTATATCGGATCATGTCTGCTCGCACCATAGTAAATAGGCCCCCTTGTCTCCAGATGCACTCCCTCCCGTCCCCTTCACTCTGCTCACGATCTGCTACTCTCCTCCTCTCTTGTTACTTCCTCACATTCCCATTTACAGGACTTCTCCAGACTGGCTCCCATCTTGTGGAACTCCCTGCCTCACTTCACAAGACTCTCTCCTAGTTTTAACAGCTTCAAGAGCTCCCTAAAGACTCTACTATTCAGGGATGCATACAACCTACACTAACCTTTCCTAACTCCATTGCTTTCCCCTTGAACCCCTTAGAATGTAAGCCTATGAGCCCAGCTGTTTGTAGATCACCTTCATAAGAGCCGACTACAACAGTGCAACTCTCGGCAGGACCCTCTACCCATTTGATCCCTTTAAATGTTATCTTGTATACCACCTATGTTTATAGTGCTGCGGAATCTGTTGGTGCTCTACAAATACCTGATAATAATAATACTTTCCTGCTGTAACCCTGTGCTCATGTCTTTTCTGAAGCTTTATATAAGTGATCCACACTTTGAACTGTGCCAGGGTTCATTATTTTGGCATCTGCTGTTTAAATTTGTGTTAAATAGTTCTTGCTTTTTTCTAGTAAAATATCATATGCTCTTCTGTGGCATATTCATTTTCTCAATAAGCTGATCTTTAATAATTTCATCAGCCACATTTCCAAAGTCACATAAACAGATCTCTCAGGCCTAGATTTAGAGTTCGGCGGTAGCCGTCAAAACCAGCGTTAGAGGCTCCTAACGCTGGTTTTGGCCGCCCGCTGGTATTTGGAGTCAGTGATTAAAGGGTCTAACGCTCACTTTACAGCCGCGACTTTTCCATACCGCAGATCCCCCTACGCCATTTGCGTAGCCTATCTTTTCAATGGGATCTTTCTAACGCTGGTATTTAGAGTCGTTTCTGCAGTGAGCGTTAGAGCTCTAACGACAAGATTCCAGCCGCCTGAAAATAGCAGGAGTTAAGAGCTTTCTGGGCTAACGCCGGTTTATAAAGCTCTTAACTACTGTACCCTAAACTACACTAACACCCATAAACTACCTATGTACCCCTAAACCGAGGTCCCCCCACATCGCCGCCACTCGATTAAAATTTTTAACCCCTAATCTGCCGACCGCCACCTACGTTATACTTATGTACCCCTAATCTGCTGCCCCTAACCCCGCCGACCCCTATATTATATTTATTAACCCCTAACTTGCCCCACACAACATCGCCGCAAGCTACTTAAAATAATTAACCCCTAATCTTCCGACCGCAAATCGCCGCCACCTACGTTATCCCTATGTACCCCTAATCTTCTGCCCCTAACATCGCCGACCCCTATGTTATATTTATTAACCCCTAATCTGCCCCCCACAACGTCGCCGACACCTACCTACACTTATTAACCCCTAATCTGCCGAGCGGACCTGAGCGCTACTATAATAAAGTTATTAACCCCTAATCCGCCTCACTAACCCTATCATAAATAGTATTAACCCCTAATCTGCCCTCCCTAACATCGCCGACACCTACCTTCAATTATTAACCCCTAATCTGCCGACCGGAGCTCACCGCTATTCTAATAAATGGATTAACCCCTAAAGCTAAGTCTAACCCTAACACTAACACCCCCCTAAGTTAAATATAATTTTTATCTAACGAAATAAATTAACTCTTATTAAATAAATGATTCCTATTTAAAGCTAAATACTTACCTGTAAAATAAATCCTAATATAGCTACAATATAAATTACATTTATATTATAGCTATTTTAGGATTAATATTTATTTTACAGGTAACTTTGTATTTATTTTAACCAGGTACAATAGCTATTAAATAGTTAAGAACTATTTAATAGTTACCTAGTTAAAATAATTACAAATTTACCTGTAAAATAAATCCTAACCTAAGTTATAATTAAACCTAACACTACCCTATCAATAAAATAATTAAATAAACTACCTACAATTACCTACAATTAACCTAACACTACACTATCAATAAATTAATTAAACACAATTGCTACAAATAAATACAATTAAATAAACTATCTAAAGTACAAAAAATAAAAAAGAACTAAGTTACAGAAAATAAAAAAATATTTACAAACATAAGAAAAATATTACAACAATTTTAAACTAATTACACCTACTCTAAGCCCCCTAATAAAATAACAAAGACCCCCAAAATAAAAAATTCCCTACCCTATTCTAAATTTAAAAAGTTACAAGCTCTTTTACCTTACCAGCCCTGAACAGGGCCCTTTGCGGGGCATGCCCCAAGAAGTTCAGCTCTTTTGCCTGTAAAAGAAAACATACAATACCCCCCCCCCCAACATTACAACCCACCACCCACATACCCCTAATCTAACCCAAACCCCCCTTAAATAAACCTAACACTAAGCCCCTGATGATCTTCCTACCTTGTCTTCACCATGCCAGGTTCACCGATCCGTCCTGGCTCCAAGATCTTCATCCAACCCAAGCGGGGGTTGGCGATCCATAATCCGGTGCTCCAAAGTCTTCCTCCTATCCGGCAAGAAGAGGACATCCGGACCGGCAAACATCTTCTCCAAGCGGCATCTTCTATGTTCTTCCATCCGATGACGACCGGCTCCATCTTGAAGACCTCCAGCGCGGATCCATCCTCTTCTTCCGACGACTAGACGACGAATGACGGTTCCTTTAAGGGACGTCATCCAAGATGGCGTCCCTCGAATTCCGATTGGCTGATAGGATTCTATCAGCCAATCGGAATTAAGGTAGGAATTTTCTGATTGGCTGATGGAATCAGCCAATCAGAATCAAGTTCAATCCGATTGGCTGATCCAATCAGCCAATCAGATTGAGCTCGCATTCTATTGGCTGTTCCGATCAGCCAATACAATGCGAGTTCAATCCGATTGGCTGATTGGATCAGCCAATCGGATTGAACTTGATTCTGATTGGCTGATTCCATCAGCCAATCAGAAAATTCCTACCTTAATTCCGATTGGCTGATAGAATCCTATCAGCCAATCGGAATTCGAGGGACGCCATCTTGGATGACGTCCCTTAAAGGAACCGTCATTCGTCGTCTAGTCGTCGGAAGAAGAGGATGGATCCGCGCTGGAGGTCTTCAAGATGGAGCCGGTCGTCATCGGATGGAAGAACATAGAAGATGCCGCTTGGAGAACATGTTTGCCGGTCCGGATGTCCTCTTCTTGCCGGATAGGAGGAAGACTTTGGAGCACCGGATTATGGATCGCCAACCCCCGCTTGGGTTGGATGAAGATCTTGGAGCCAGGACGGATCGGTGAACCTGGCATGGTGAAGACAAGGTAGGAAGATCATCAGGGGCTTAGTGTTAGGTTTATTTAAGGGAGGTTTGGGTTAGATTAGGGGTATGTGGGTGGTGGGTTGTAATGTTGGGGGGGGGGGTATTGTATGTTTTCTTTTACAGGCAAAAGAGCTGAACTTCTTGGGGCATGCCCCGCAAAGGGCCCTGTTCAGGGCTGGTAAGGTAAAAGAGCTTGTAACTTTTTAAATTTAGAATAGGGTAGGGAATTTTTTATTTTGGGGGTCTTTGTTATTTTATTAGGGGGCTTAGAGTAGGTGTAATTAGTTTAACCCCTTAATGACCGGACCATTTTTCAATTTTCTTACCCTTAATGACAATGGCTATTTTTACATTTCTGCGGTGTTTGTGTTTAGCTGTAATTTTCCTCTTACTCGTTTACTGTACCCACACATATTATATACCGTTTTTCTCGCCATTAAATGGACTTTCTAAAGATACCATTATTTTCATCATATCTTATAATTTCCTATAAAAAAAATATAAAATATGAGGAAAAAATTGAAAAAAACACACTTTTTCTAACTTTGACCCCCAAAATCTGTTACACATCTACAATCACCAAAAAACACCTATGCTAAATAGTTTCTAAATTTTGTCCTGAGTTTAGAAATACCCAATGTTTACATGTTCTTTACTTTTTTTGCAAGTTATAGGGCCATAAATACAAGTAGCACTTTGCTATTTCCAAACAACTTTTTTTCAAAATTAGCGCTAGTTACATTGGAACCCTGATATCTGTCAGGAATACCTGAATATCCCTTGACATGTATATATTTTTTTTTAGAAGACAACCCAAAGTATTGATCTAGGCCCATTTTGGTATATTTCATGCCACCATTTCACCGCCAAATGTCATCAAATAAAAAAATAAGTTCACTTTTTCACAAATTTTGTCACAAACTTTAGGTTTCCCACTGAAATTATTTACAAACAGCTTGTGCAATTAAGGCACAAATGGTTGTAAATGCTTCTTTGGGATCCCCTTTGTTCAGAAATAGCAGACTTATATGGCTTTGGCATTGCTTTTTGGTAATTAGAAGGCCACTAAATGCTGCTGCGCACCACACGTAAATTATGCCCAGCAGTGAAGGGGTTAATTAGGTAGGTTGTAGGGAGCTTGCAGGGTTAATTTTAGCTTTAGGGTAGAGATCAGCCTCCCACCTGACACATCCCACCCCCTGATCCCTCCCAAACAGTTCTCTTCCCTCCCCCACCCCACAATTGTCCCCGCCATCTTAAGTACTGGCAGAAAGTCTGCCAGTACTAAATAAAAGGAGTTTTTCTTTTTTTTAATAAAAAAAATTAAAATGTTTTAGCTGTGATGGACTCCTGCCTTAGCCCCAACCTCCATGATCCCCCCCCCCAGCTCTCTAACCCTCTCCCCTACCTAATTGCCGCCATCTTGGGTACTGGCAGCTGTCTGCCAGTACCCAATTTGCCCCCAAAACAAGTGTTTTTTTTTGCAATTTTTTGCCATTTTAATATTTTCTGTAGTGTAGCAGCCCCCCACAATACCCCAACCCCCTCCCCCTCCCAGATCCTTATATATTTATTTATATAACTTTTTTGTCCCCCCTTCCTTTCTTATTGGTGGCAGTGGCCATGTAATCGGGCGCGCACGCGCGCCCCCCGCGCGCGCGCACGCGCGCCCCCGCACGCTCCCGGCACCCGGCGTGCACATAGCACTTACAGGAACCGGATGCCGGGTAGCGATGGGCCGCCCACCCGCCTCCCTGATGTGCTCCCACCCACCAACGAACCGGCACCATCGCTACCGGTGCAGAGAGGGCCACAGAGTGGCTCTCTCTGCATCGGAGTCTTCTAAATGGTATTGCAGGATGCCTCCATATGGAGGCATCACTGCAATACCCTAAGAGCTGCTGGAAGCGATTGCGATCGCTTCCAGCACTCTCTTAGACAACTGACGTACCAGGTACGTCTATTGTCATTAACTGTAAGTTAATGCATGACGTACCTGGTACGTCAGTTGTCATTAAGGGGTTAAAATTGTTGTAATATTTTTCTTATGTTTGTAAATATTTTTTTATTTTCTGTAACTTAGTTCTTTTTTATTTTTTGTACTTTAGATAGTTTATTTAATTGTATTTATTTGTAGCAATTGTGTTTAATTAATTTATTGATAGTGTAGTGTTAGGTTAATTGTAGGTAATTGTAGGTAGTTTATTTAATTATTTTATTGATAGGGTAGTGTTAGGTTTAATTATAACTTAGGTTAGGATTTATTTTACAGGTAAATTTGTAATTATTTTAACTAGGTAACTATTAAATAGTTCTTAACTATTTAATAGCTATTGTACCTGGTTAAAATAAATACAAAGTTACCTGTAAAATAAATATTAATCCTAAAATAGCTATAATATAAATGTAATTTATATTGTAGCTATATTAGGATTTATTTTACAGGTAAGTATTTAGCTTTAAATAGGAATCATTTATTTAATAAGAGTTAATTTATTTCGTTAGATAAAAATTATATTTAACTTAGGGGGGTGTTAGTGTTAGGGTTAGACTTAGCTTTAGGGGTTAATCCATTTATTAGAATAGCGGTGAGCTCCGGTCGGCAGATTAGGGGTTAATAATTGAAGGTAGGTGTCGGCGATGTTAGGGAGGGCAGATTAGGGGTTAATACTATTTATGATAGGGTTAGTGAGGCGGATTAGGGGTTAATAACTTTATTATAGTAGCGCTCAGGTCCGGTCGGCAGATTAGGGGTTAATAAGTGTAGGTAGGTGTCGGCGACGTTGTGGGGGGCAGATTAGGGGTTAATAAATATAACATAGGGGTCGGCGATGTTAGGGCAGCAGATTAGGGGTACATAGGGATAACGTAGGTGGCGGCGGTTTACGGAGCGGCAGATTAGGGGTTAAAAGTGTAATGCAGGGGTCAGCGATAGCGGGGGCGGCAGATTAGGGGTTAATAAGTGTAAGGTTAGGGGTGTTTAGACTCGGGGTACATGTTAGGGTGTTAGGTGCAGACGTAGGAAGTGTTTCCCCATAGGAAACAATGGGGCTGCGTTAGGAGCTGAACGCTGCTTTTTTGCAGGTGTTAGGTTTTTTTTCAGCTCAAACAGCCCCATTGTTTCCTATGGGAGAATCGTGCACGAGCACGTTTTTGAGGCCGGCCGCGTCCGTAAGCAACTCTGGTATCGAGAGTTGTATTTGCGGTAAAAATGCTCTACGCTCCTTTTTTGGAGCCTAACGCAGCATTTGTTTGAACTCTCGATACCAGAGTTAAATTTATGGTGCGGCCAGAAAAAAACCCGCGGAGCGTTAACAGCCCTTTTACCGCCAAACTCCAAATCTAGCCGTTAGTGTGTATACTGTACTATTGATTCTCCTGATTTCTGTTCACATTGGTAGAATTTGGTAGCAGCTAGCTAGGACATTTACTTCTGGCACAAAAAAAATTATTTCATGCAGTAAGTGCAGTGTCATATTTATTATCTGCAAGGGGAGAATGCATTGCCATTCTGCTCCAAGGGAATTAATAAGCAGTGTAGGTTTTCTTGCTTCAGGAACATCTGAATCACTAATTGTAAGCAATTAATTATCAAATAGACAGGTTCACAAAGTAAAACGAATGGGTCGGTGAACTTTGAAGAAAGGGTATGGATGGATTTAGAGGTAGAAGAGACATCCTCATCACCTAAATGTTGTGTTGATTATTCAGTCCAAGTTTAATGCCAAATCAGCTCTTTATTATGCTTCTAACTACTACATAAAACTGGTGCATAACAGCTTCAACTGACAGCTTAGAAAACAGACAAGACCAACTGCTATGAAAGTGCATCTCCCAACAAGAACTGCTGTTATTTTTTTTTTTTTTGTTAACAAAGTGATCATAATCTTTCCAAGTCAAACACAGCTAACATTTCTATCTCACACAAGATTTGATCTACATTTTCCTTCAATGGCACTTGGATTGGATATCAATGCTACCTGAAATACCAAATGTGTTAAAGAGTTTAATTGAGTTCGTATCTGTGTTTTACAATTGGATAGGAAATGTTAAACAATATGAATGTTATTTGAATATGGGTATAATGTGTATATTGGGTATGTTCAAATTTAATATGTTAAGTGGTGGGAAAGAGTGGTGGGAGAGGGTGGTGGGTGACAGAGGAGTGGGGGGGGAGTCAAACGGGATCTTGGAGTGGGAGGGGGTAGGGTATGGAAGGGGGTAGCTACACTACAGAAAAAGTAGGTTTTATTTTTTTTTAAAAAGCCACATTTGTTTGCAAAGTGGGTACTGCCAGTACCCAAAATGGTGGTAAATAGTTAGTGGGGGGAGGGTTAGAGAGCTCTTTGGGGGAGATCGGTGACGTTGGGGGCAAGGGGGGGATTCTTCACAGCAGAATATATATATATATATATATATATAATAAAAAACCATTTTTTTAAAATCCTTTTATTTTAGTACTGGCAGACTTTCTGCCAGTACTTAAGATGGCAGGGTCAATTGTGGGGTGAGGGAGGGAAGAGAGCTGTTTGGGAGGGATCGGAGGGTGGGATGTGTCAGGTGGGAGGCTGATCTCTGCACTAAATCTAAAATTAACCCTTCAAGCTCCCTACAAGCTACCTAATTAACCCCGTCATTGCTGGGCATAATACAAGTGTGGTGCGCAGCGGCATTTAGCGGCCTTCTAATTACCAAAAAGCAATGCCTAAGCCATATATGTCTGCTATTTCCGAACAAAGGGGATCACAGAGAAGCACTTACAACCATCTGTGCCATAATTGCACAAGCTGTTTGTAAATAATTTCTGTGAGAAACCCAAAGTTAGTGAAAAAGTTAACAATTTTTTTTTGTTGTTGATCGAATTTGGCGGTTAAATGGTGGCATGAAATATATCAAAATGGGCCTAGATCAATAATTTGGGTTGTCTACTACACTACCCTAAAGCTAAAATTAACCCTACAAGCTACCTAATTAACCCCGTCACTGCTGGACAGCATAATACAAGTGTGGTGTGCAGCGGCATTTAGCGACCTTCTAATTACCAAAAAGTAATGCCACAGCCATAAATGTCTGCTATTTTTAACAAAAGGCATCCCAGAGAAGCATTTACAACCATGTGTGCCATCATTCCTCAAGTTGTTTGTAAATAATTTCAGTGAGAAATCTAAAGTTTGTAAAAAAGTTTGTGAAAAACTGAACGATTTTTTTTATTTGACCGCATTTGGCGGTGAAATGCTGGCATGAAATATACCAAAATGGGCCTAGATCAATACTTTGGGTTGTCTACTAAAAAAATATAGATACATGTAAAGGGTTATTTAGGGATTCCTGACAAATATAAGTGTTCCAATGTAACTAGCGCTAAGTTTGAAAAAAGATGGTTTGGAAATAGCAAAGTGCTACTTATTGCCCTATAACTTGCAAAAAACATGTAAACATTGTTTGTTATTTTTTGTAAAGTTAGTTTTTTTTATTTTTGTAATGTTAGTTGTTTTTTTTTTGTAATGTTAGGTTTTAGTGTAAGGCAGCTTAGGTTTTAATTTTATTTTACAGGTAAGTTTGTATTTATTTTAACTAGGTAGTTAGCAAATAGTTAATAACTATTTACTAACTAGTCTACCTAGTTAAAATAAACTCTCGCCGGAGGAAGAATTCTTCTTTGCCGCTTGGAGGAAGACATCGCCCGGATCGGATCAGGAGTTCGGCCCGGTGTGGTGAAGACAAGGTAGGGAGATCTTCAGGGGGGTAGTGTTAGGCTTTTTTAAGGGGGGTTTGGGTGGGTTTAGAATAGGGGTATGTGGGTGGTGGGTTGTAATGGGGGGGGGGGGATTGTATTTGTTGAATGCAAAAGAGCTGAATTCTTTGGGGCATGCCCCACAAAAGGCCCTTTTAAGGGCTGGTAAGGTAAAGAGCTTTGAAATTTGTTGAATTTAGAATAGGGCAGGGAATTTTTTTTATTTTGGGGGTTTATTATTTTATTAGGGGGCTTAGAATAGGTGTAATTAGCTTAAATATCTTGTAATCTTTTTTTTATTTTTTGTAATTTAGTGTTTGTTTTTTTTGGTAATTTAGTTTAGTTAATTTAATTGTATTTTTAGATAGATGTTTGTAGTTTATTAAATTTATTGATAGTGTAGGTGTATTTGTAACTTAGGTTAGGATTTATTTTACAGGTAATTGGGTAATTATTTTAACTAGGTAGATATTAAATAGTTAATAACTATTTAATATCTATTATACCTAGTTAAAATAATTAACAATTTACCTGTAAAATAAATATTAACCCTAACATAGCTACAATGTAATTATTAATTATATTGTAGCTATCTTAGGGTTTGTTTTATAGGTAAGTATTTAGATTTAAATAGGAATAATTTAGTTTATAAATGAATTAGATTAATTTAATATAAATTTAGTTAGGGGTGTTAGGGTTAGATAGAGTTAATATAGTTAATATAAATACTATAGTAACTATATTAACTATATTAACCCTAATATAATTAGGGTTAATATAGTTAATATATATAATGTAATACCTATATTAACTATAATATACTTAGGGTTAATATAGATAATATAGCTGGCGGCGGGGTAGGTAGATTAAATTAGGGGTTAATCATTTTAATAGAGATGGCGGCGGTGTAAGGGGCTTACATTAGGGGTTAATAATTTTTATATAGGTGGCGGCGGTGTAAGGGGTTCTAATTAGGGGATAGATAAGGTAGATGGCGGCGGTTTTAGAGGCTCACAGTAGGGGGTTAGTTTATGTAGATGGCGGCGGGGTCCGGGAGCGGCGGTTTAGGGGGTAATAACTTTATTAGGGATTTCGGAGGGGGGGGATCGCGGTTGACAGGGAGATAGACATTGCGCATGCGTTAGGTGTTAGGTTTATTTTAGCAGATCGCGGTTGACAGGGAGATAGACATTGCGCATGCGTTAGGTGTTAGGTTTATTTTCTAGTTAGTTTAGGGAGTTACGGGGCTCCAATAGTCAGCGTAAGGCTTCTTACGGCTGCTTTTTGTGGCGAGGTGAAAATGGAGTAAGTTTTCTCCATTTTCGCCACGTAAGTCCTTACGCTGCATATTGGATACCAAACTGCGCGGGTTTGGTATACCTGCCTATGGCCCAAAAAACTGCGGGCGACGGCAGAAATATACGGGCGTAACTTCTAGGTTACGCCGTATATGTGATACCAAATCCGCGCAAATATTGGCGTCGCCGGCTTTTGCGGGCGACGATTTATATCGGATCGACCCCAAAGTGTATGTTTGTGTTGGTAGCATTTTTAAATGCACACTTACACACACCTTTTTTTTTACTCACACTTAGGGCTAAGCTTTCTGAACAGTCCCAGTGAGTGTGACCGGCAAAACCCTTTTCTCTAAAAGACAAACTAGAGATTGAATTAGATTTCTGAACCCAAAACAAAACTGGTAGCCAGGACAAGCTGCATTTCTACTATCATTCTAACTAAACAGAGCCTTACAACTTTATATATATAGCAGAACTGAAATAAATATTGAGGATTTGTTTTAGCCAGAATGTTTTGGAATGCTGAGGTCTCCAGCAGCCTCATTAAGAGAAATGCTTTTTAAAATACACACACACTCAAACACGCACACACACTCCCATACACTGAAACACACGCACTCACACAAAAATACACTCAAACACGCACACACACTCCCATACACTCAAACACACACACTCCCATACACTCAAACACACACACTCCCATACACTCAAACACACACACTCCCATACACTCAAACACACACACTCCCATACACTCAAACACACACACTCCCATACACTCAAACACACACACTCCCATACACTCAAACACACACACTCCCATACACTCAAACACACATACTTACACAAACATACACTCAAACACGCACACACACTCCCATACACTCAAACACGCACACACACTCCCATACACTGAAACACACTCCCATACACTCAAACACACACACTCCCATACACTCAAACACACACACTCCCATACACTCAAACACACACACTCACACAAACATACACTCAAACACGCACACACACTCCCATACACTCAAACACGCACACACACTCCCATACACTGAAACACACTCCCATACACTCAAACACACACACTCACACAAACATACACTCAAACACGCACACACACTCCCATACACTCAAACATGCACACACACTCTCATACACTCAAACACTCACACACACTCCCATACACTCAAACACACACACACTCCCATACACTCAAACACACACACTCACACAAACATACACTCAAACACGCACACACACTCCCATACACTCAAACACACTCCCATACACTCAAACACACTCCCATACACTCAAACACACACACTCACACAAACATACACTCAAACATGCACACACACTCTCATACACTCAAACATGCAAACTCACACAAACATACACTCAAACACACACATTCACACAAACATACACTCAAACACACACATTCACACAAACATACACTCAAACACACACACTCCCATACACTCAAACACACACACACACTAACACAAACATACACTCAAACATGCACACACGCTCCCATACACTCAAACACACACACACTTAGGGCTAAACTTTCTGCACAGTCCCAGAGACTGAACAGCTGTCTTACTGATTTTTATATATATAGCATGACTGAAAAAATTATTGAGAAGATTTTTTTAGCCCTAATGTTTTGGAATGCTGAGGCCTGCAGCAGCCTCATTAAGAGAAATGTTTTTTAAATACACACACACACACACTCACTCACTCAATGAAACACAAACACACTCCCTCAAACACACACACACTTAGGGCTAAGCTTTCTGTGCAGTCTCTTACAGCTTTATTTATAGCATGACAAGTAAATATTGAGAAGATTTTTTTAGCCATAATGTTTGGAATGTTGAGGCCTGCAGCAGGCTCATTAAGAGAAATGTTTTTTTTAAATACACACACAAACACACACTCACTCAATTACTCTCAAACACATGCACACACTCACATACTCTCAAACACACACTCACTCAAACACACACACACAAACTTAGGGTTAAGCTTTCTGCACAGTCCCAGTGAATAAACAGAGCCTTACAGCTATATAGCATGACTGAAATAAATATTTAAAATATTTGTTTAGCCAGAATGTTTTGGAACAGTAGCCTCATAAAGATAAATGTTTTTAAAAAAAAATACATACACAAACACACACATTCATTCAAACACACACACATTCACTCAAGCATACACATTCACTCAAGCACACACATTCACTCAAGCACACACATTCACTCAAACACACACATTTACTTAAGCACACACACTCAAACACACACATTCACTCAAACACACACATTCACTTAAGCACACACACGCTCAACCACAAACACACTCAAGCACATATACACTCAAATGCACACATTCACTCAAACACACACACTCAAACACACACATTTACTTAAGCACACATACGCTCAACCACAAACACACTAAAGCACATATACACTCAAATGCACACATTCACTCAAACACACACACTCTCAAACACACACATTCACTCAAACACACACATTTACTTAAGCACACACACGCTCAACCACAAACACACCCAAGCACATATACTCTACAGTCAAACACACACACATTCACTCAAACACACAAACACATGCACACACACTTAGAGCTAAGCTTTATGCACAGTCTCAGTGACTAAACAGAGCCTTACAACTTTATATATACCATGACTGAAATAAATATTGAGATTATTTTTTTTAGCGAGAATGTTATGGAATGCTGAGGCCTGCAGCAGCCTCATTAACAGAAAAGTTTTTTGTTTTTTTTAAATAGTGAGTCCGGTACTCATGTAGGTCCTGATTCCTGTTATGCTTCTTGTGGAGAGCCTTCTTCTAGTGGTAGTCAAGTTGGCCTGCACTGTTTTGCAGCCGGTAAGGAGGCTGACTGGAGTGCAAGATCTTGCTTGGGGTTTCTATGTTGATGGAGGGCTTTAGTGGAGCTCAGTCAGGGAGGTGGGTTGTGTACCTAATCAGCCTGGTGCCTCCGGCTTTTAAATTTCCCGCTCTACCTAGAGTCCAACCTGACTGGGCTCTAGCTTGCTACCGACTCCACCCCTGCTACGCTCAATATTAGCCTTCCCCCCCACACACACACACCGCACTTTTTTTAAAATCAACTGTTTTTATTTAGGATTTTCAACTAGGTGTACAGAGAGTTCATATGCATAGATATTTTACATCTCAATTTACATCATGGCAATTAGAGAGATAATAATTTTCTTTTAACAAAAGATAAAACAATACAAAAGAAAACACAATTACCGCAGAGTACATCAACATTTCGTTCAGCGGATAACAGCTTTGAATGTAGAGTGTCCAAGGTACATAATGGCTTTTTGTCTCAAAGCAATCTGTCTAAGAGTTCTCAGAGAAGCCCCAGTTAGTTAAGGAAGTCAATAATTTACCATATTTGTTAACATTAAGCTAAAAGCTATAATCCAAGGTAAACCTCATCTAATAAAAAGTGATACAGCATTTCACTTGTTGGAAGGTGTCATTTTAGCATCAACAATTCACAGTAAGGGTTTCCCTTGTTCCCAAATGTATTTAATGTCTGCAATAAAATCTTGTCTACCCAAGAAGGTGTAGTGTATTTGCTCTAACGCTAGGATATGGTCTACTTCTCTCAACCACATCGAAAAATTAGGGGTCTGTGTTGATTTCCAAAATCTAGGTATTAGGCGCTTAGCGCAGTTAAGTAGGCAACAAAATAGATGCTTACGGTATTTGCAGGGGATAGGGGGAGTATCTTGCAACACAACTATAGTAGGAGAGAGTATGATAGTGAGTCCTAAGGTAGTGTTAATGCATTTCGATATGTCTATCCAGTATGTCTGTATGAGACGGCATGACCACCAAATATGTGACAAAGTTCCCGAACCACCACAGTGTCTCCAACAGAGAGAGGAGGAATTTGGGAAGATACTATGGAGCCGCTGTGGGGTTAGGTACCACCTGGACAACAGCTTGTAGTTCATTTCAGCGAACATCAAGGAAAGAGACGACTTTTTAGTTTCCATAAAAATGTGGATCCATTGCGCCTCAGAGAGGACGGAACCCAGTTCCTTCTCCCATTTAAGTATATAGGAGGGTCTCTTATTTGGAAAGGAACCTCTAAGTAATTTGTATATTATGGAGATATGGGATTTTACCATGGTGGGGGATGTGCATAATGTTTCAAAGGGATTAAGAGGTCTGGTGAGGTCCTTTGTGGCAGGACTATTTGTTATAGCGTGTCTTAGCTGTAGGTAGGGGAACCAAAGATTAAATGGGGGGCCTAGCAGTTGGGAGAGTTCCAGTTGCGTTCTAATTTGTCCTTTGCTAAGTACTAGGTGCGCTGGGATATTGGATGGAGAGTTTGCAATAATCGGGGTTTGCAAGGAGTGTGTATGAAGTAGGAGAGGATTATTGAGAAAAAGGGAGAGGGTATGGTCGAGATTAATTTATCAAAGGCAAGGGTTTTATCCAACATTCTTAGTGTTGTGGCTACATAATAGTTTGCATAGGCTTCTGGGGGTCTGTGGCTGGGCATAGTCCAGCACCGATTCCTCCAGATTATAACCTCTGATTAGGGAGGATTCTAATTGTACCCAAGGCTTGTTGTGATGAGAATGTTTCCATGCAACTATTCGAGCTAGGTGAGCTGCTCTGTAGTATGCCATAAGATTTGGAGCACCTAATCCACCATGCTCTCTATCGAGGTATAAGGTGTTTTTAGTGACTCTGGTATGTTTCTGGGCCCAGATAAAAGAATCAAACATTTTCTGATGTTGCAATAAATATGAGGCAGGGACATCTAGTGGGAGGACCTGAAACAGGTAAAGAAATTTAGGAAGGAGGTTCATTTTAAGCGTATTAACGCGGCCCATCCAAGAAAGATGGCCCTGTCTATGCCATGTTTCGAGGGAAATCTGGGCTTATTTTTGGAGGGGGATATAATTGAGGTGGAACAGATCAGACTGTATAGGAGAAATATCTATTCCCAGACAACGTATTTTATTTGTGATTTGGAAGGAAGTATGTGTCTTAATAAAGTTAAATTCTGCTTCTGTGATGTGAAGAGGCATTAACTTAGATTTCTCCATATTAACTGAGAAATTCAAAACCGCTTTATATTCTTCTAATTCCGTGAGCAGCGCTGGTAGTGAGGTGGATATGTAGCGCATAAAGAATATGATATCGTCTGCATATAGAAGGCATTTTTGCTGAGACCCACCCAAGACTATACCCTCAATCCGGTCATTGTGTCTAACCCTGCTAGCTAGTACCTCCACCTTCTGGGCGAATAGCAGGGGGGAAAGAGGGCAACCCTGCCTTGTACCGTTTCTAATGGGGATCCTCTGGGATAAAGTGTTATTGGCGCTGATCCTAGCAACTGGGTCATTATAAAGTGCTTTTGAAATAAATGTATCTGAAAAGCCAAATATCGACAGGGTGGCCCACAAAAAAATCCCAGTCCACCCTGTCGAATGCTTTTTCCGCATCCATGGAAAGAAAGATTACAGGGGTTTTAGTGTTGTTGGCTGTGAATATAGTTTGAAGGACATGAATAGTATTATCCTTTGCCTCACTTCTAAAAATAAAACCCACCTGATCAGTATGGATTAGGTTAGGGAGAATGTTGTCTAATCTAGAAGCTATTAGTTTGGCATATAATTTGATATCAACGTTAATCAAAGATATAGGGCGATAGTTGGGAACCTGTTCTATATCCTTTCCTGGTTTTGGAATGACCGTTATTGTGGCTTCCAAAAGGGATTGAGGGAAAGGACAACCTTGTTCTAGTGAGTTATACATGGTGAGGAGGTGGGGACTCAGGTGGGTTTTAAATATATGGAAAAATTTAGGAGTAAACCTATCTGGGCCTGGGGCTTTACCTAGGAGGAGATTCTTAATTGCTATAAGTATTTCCTGTAAAGTAAACTGTGTGTCAAGAAATTCACTATCTTCTTCGGAAATGATAGGAAGTTGGGCTTGTGAAAGGTAGGTATTAATCATATCATGTTTAGATTCAGGAAGTGAGGTCAGAAGATTGTATAAGGAGGAGTAATAGTTAGCAAATTGATTAACTATTTCTGTATTTTTAGAAAGGTAAGATCCAGTAGGATCGGAAATTTTTGAAATAAAGGTTTTATATCTTTTCTTTTTGAGAGACCTGGCCAACAGGCGGACAATTTTATTGCTTTCAATGTGAAATTTAGACTTGGATGTTATTGCGCGCAAGTGGGCATTTTTAATTAAATACTGATTAAGACCCTCTCTGGCCAACTGTGACTGCGATAGGAGCTGTGAGCAAAGGGGATTCTGTTTCAACGCGGTTTCACTATTTTGAAAAGTAGTCGTTAAGTTTAAGTATTGTGCCGCCCTCTGTTTGCAAAGTTTGTGTGTATGGCCCAATATCACCCCCCTGATATAACATTTGTAAGCCTCCCAGTTATTGGTAGCCGAGGTAAGAACAGGATCATTAAAAGTAAAAAAATTGGAGTTTTTTTCCATTATGTCTGTTGTAATCAATGGGTCTGAGAATATATGGTCATTAAGCTTCCAGTGTTGCTGATGTTGCGGCCTAGAAAACCAGGAAAAGATGGAGGTAACCATAGTGTGATCAGACCATGAGGTATGATATAGTCTGGAGTTGATTAGCGTAGAGAGAGTGTTCTGGTCACAAAGTATGTAATCAATGAGGGAGTATGAGTGTTGAGGGTGGGAGAAAAATGTGAAATATTTAGTGTCGGGATGAGAAATCCTCCATGTGTCAAATAGGGGGATTGTCCTAATAGCTTGCCATTTAGCTTTTATTTGGTTATTACGTATATAGGATTTACCTGTAGATGTATCTAGTGCTGGGTTAATTGGGAAGTTGAAGTCGCCTCCTATCAGTATTGGGCCTTTAGATATGTCCATTAATTTATTAGTTACTGCATGGAAGAAGGAAGGAGAAGGGAGATTAGGAGCATATATGTTGGCCAATGTTATAGGTCTGCCATAACATAAACCAACTAGAATCAATATTCTACCCTCATGGGCTTGGTATTTATTTAGGAGAACGAAGGGAGTACCCCTTCTAAAAGAGATGCAAACCCTGTTAGGTCTTGACGGACCTGAATTCAGGAAGTGTTGGTCATAGTATAAATGCGAGAGGGTAGACTCATTGGTTTTCTTAAAATGTGTCTCTTGAACCATTATGATGTCTATTTGCTTTTTGAAGAAGTCATGAAACGCTATAGAGTGTTTCTGTGGGGATAGAAAACCCTTAACATTTTGCGTGGCAATTTTGAGTTGGCTTACTATAGGATGATGTGCCATTTGTACCTAGGTGAGGTGATGATTGTGTAGTATGAGATGTTTTTCGTGTATGCTTATGAGGTACAAGTTAATACTACTATAATACTGCTATTATATAATGCTCTGTACTGATAATGAACTCTATCTGTATACAGGTAATCAATAAAAAACGTAAACTCAAGAAAGAAAAGAGTTAAGATGGAGAGTATCAAGATAAGGGGGAAAGTGAAAAGGAAAAGAAGGGAGAAAAGTTTTAGTGGAACTGAGTCCGATATAAGAATAAAAAAGGAGAAAAAGAGAAAAAGAGTTAAATTAGAGAGGGGAAGTTCGGCTCAACGGAGCCCCCCCCCCCCAACATGCACACATTTAGAACCATGAAATGACAATTAAGTGCTGAAGGTCTACACAGCGGTTTAAAGATCATTCAGCTAAGGTCATAACTTAACAATAAAATAGTCAAAACTTCTATAACCTAAATTAGGAAAGAGAGTTAGTGCCATTGCAATGATATACAATATATAACATTTTCCAACAGAGAGTGCCCTCAGGATCACGTTGGAGGCATGGTAAATACTTTAGGGAAGACTCAGTAAAAAAAAAAAAAAAAGGGCGCCGTATTATAACATTTCAACAGTAACTATAAATAAATTGTAACATTTAGGTAATACCTGAACAATATGTCCACAAATAAACAATAATTGTATACTGATTTCAATCATGGCCAGATGGTCATGGGAGTAATAAGCTCCGAAGTTAGCAGGTTAATGCATACAGTAGGCTCTTGGTATGAGAGTCAATGTCGCTGCTGCTAGTGTGATTTACAGGGTAAAAATATCCTGTAGTCTGTACTCACTGATTCCAGAGATTACAGCACTTCATGTCAGGAGTCAGGAGGTGTCCAGTAAGCAAGAATGGTCTGGGCTGTGCCTCTTCTTGCTTGCCAGAAATCTCAGACCACAGCTTTCTTTGTGGTTTTGCAGGCTGTGTCTCACTTCCTGGAGGAGAGGGCACATATACTTCGGGGAGAGGTAGATCTAGTTGCTTACAAAACCCGGAAATGTTGGCAGGATTGTGGCATTCATGACGTTTTCCATCTTTAACAACTTTTAAAGATACTGGGAATCCCCATCTATAAGGTATTTTTAGCAAACGAAGATGATTTGTGAGACAGGCAAATTCTCTTCGAAGTTGCAGTGTACCTATTGAAAGGTCCTGAAATATTTGGATTTTGGCACCCATAAAAGAGAAGGTTGGTTGTAATCTGGCTAATTGGAAGATCTTTTCTCTGTCCCTGAAGCTCTGGAAACATATGATAATGTCTCTAGAAGGTTGATTATCCTTTGGCTTAGGTCGTAATGCACGGTGGGCTCTCTCATGGGTTATCTCATTAAAAACTCTTTGGTTGGCTATTGCCAATGACTGAAACAAGTTCTGTAGATGACCAGGTATGTCCTCTCTGCTTACAGATTCAGGTATCCCACGAAATCGGAGGTTATTCCTCCGTGTTCTATTTTCTATGTCATCTAGCTTATTTTCCAGCTTGTTGCGAATCCATGGAGTGGGACATGTTTGCTATTTCTTTGGCTATTTCTTCTTTGTCTTCTTCTAATGCCTCCACTCTGTGTCCTAACTAGTGATGTCGCGAACATAAAAATTTGGGTTCGCAAACTGCGAACGTGAACCTCTCCAACTGTTCGCGAGCTGGCGAACCGCCATAGACTTCAATAGGCAGGCAAACTTTAAAACCCACAGGGACTCTTTCTGGCCACAATAGTGATGGAAAAGTTGTTTCAAGGGGACTAACATCTGGACTGTGGCATGCCGGAGGGGGATCCATGGCAAAACTCCCATGTAAAATTACATAGTTCATGCAGAGTCTGGTTTTAAGCCATAAAGGGCATAAATCACCTAACATTCCTAAATTGTTTGGAATAACGTGCTTTAAAACATCAGGTATGATGTTGTATCGATCAGGTAGTGTAAGGGTTATGCCCGCTTCACAGTGACAGACCAAACTTTAAAGGGACAGTCTACACCAGAATTTTTATTGTTTTAAAAGATAGATAATCCCTTTATTACCCATTTCCCATTTTTGCATAACTAACACATTTATAATAATATACTTTTAACCTCTGTGATTATCTTGTATCTAAGCCTCTGCAAACTGCCCCTTTTTTCAGTTCTTTTGACAGACTTGCAGTCTAGCTAATCAGTGCCTGCTCCCAGATAACTTTTTGTGCACGAGCACAGTGTTATCTATATGAAATACATGAACTAACACCCTCTAGTGGTGAAAAACTGTTAAAATGCAATCTGAAAGAGGTGGGCTTCAAGGTCTAAGAAATTAGCATATGAACCTCCTAGATTAAGCTTTCAACTAAGAATACCAAGAGAACAAAGCTAAATTGGTGATAAAAGTAAATTGGAAAATTGTTTAAAATGACATGCTCTATCTGAATCATGAAAGTTTATTTTGGCCTAGACTGTCCCTTTAACGCTCTGCAAACAACCGCAAACAGTCCATTTGCACAACCGCAAACTCCCCATTTGCACAAAGTTGGATACCAAGCTAGCCATGTCCCGTTCCTTGTCCTCACTGATGTCATTGAAGGTCTCTTCCTCCACCCAGCCCCGTACAACACCAAGGGTCCCCGAAAGGTGACAACAAGCCCCCTGGGATGCCTGCTGTGTTTGGTCTTCCACCTCCTCAAAGCCACCTTCCTCCTCTGACTCCTCTTCTTCAGACTCCTCTCTCTGCGTTGCCTCTCTCTGCGTTATTGTAAGGTGTGTTAATTAGTACTATTCCTATCAGTTTAATCCCTGTTACGTCCCCTATCAGGGGACGTGTGTATGGCATCGATTTTAGGAACCGGGAGATGGAAAAAGATGCTTGGTCGGTCCTCCTACTCAAATTTGGGGCACTGCGCGTGCAATCTAATGTGCCACCAGATAGGAGTAGTGTGTTAAGTAGTTCTATTCTTATCAGTTTAATCCCTGTTACGTCCATGTGTGTAATGCTGCCTGACTTAGACATATCCCTGTTATCTACATCCTCTGGCAATAATGGTTGCGCATCACTATCACTCATTTCTTCCAACTGATGTGTAAATAACTCCTCTGACAGATCAAGTGAAGCGGCTGTGGTACTAGTGTTGGTGGAGGCGGCAGGCGGGCGAGTGGTAACTTGAGAGGTGCCCGAAGCTAAGCTGGAGGAGGATGGTACGTCAAGGTTCCGAGCGGAAGCTGTAGAAGATTGGGTGTCCTGTGTTATCCAGTCAACTATGTCCTCAGAAATGTTTGAGTTCGGGGTACGTGGCCTCTGAACACTGGCCATTATTCTAGGGCCAAAGGGAATCACAGCACCACAAACACGACGGCCCCTGCAGGGTAGCCTGCCTCTGCCTGTCATTTTTTTTCCGATTAGTGGTACTATGCGTGCAAGCTACTGTGACAACAGATATGAGTGGCACTGTGCACTGGCAGAAGTTGGCAGAGTAGACGCTGTAGGCCTGACACACACGCTTGCAGACAACTAACTGCTATTCAATCTATTACAGTCAAAATTATATATTTTTTTTAAATCTACACTACTGTTACACCAGATATGAGTTGCACTGGGGTGACACTGTGCCCTGGCAGGCAGGCACTGAAACGCACACGTGTGAAGGAAACTGACTGCTATTATTTAACACAGTCAAAAAAGTGTTTTGTTTTTTTTAAATCTACACTACTGTTACACCAGATATGAGTTGCACTGGGGTGACACTGTGCCATGGCAGGCAGGCACTGAAACGCACACGTGTGAAGGAAACTGACTGCTATTATTTAACAAAGTCAAAAAAGTGTTGTTTTTTTATATTTAAACTACTGTTACACCAGATATGAGTTGCACTGGGGTGACACTGTGCCCTGGCAGGCAGGCACTGAAACGCACACGTGTGAAGGAAACTGACTGCTATTATTTAACACAGTCAAAAAAGTGTTGTTTTTTTTAAATTTAAACTACTGTTACACCAGATATGAGTTGCACTGGGGTGACACTGTGCCCTGGCAGGCAGGCACTGAAATGCACACGTGTGAAGGAAACTGACTGCTATTATTTAACACAGTCAAAAAAGTGTTGTTTTTTTTAAAGCTACACTACTGTTACACCAGATATGAGTTGCACTGGGGTGACACTGTGCCCTGGCAGGCAGGCACTGAAATGCACACGTGTGAAGGAAACTGACTGCTATTATTTAACACAGTCAAAAAAGTGTTGTTTTTTTTTTTAAATCTACACTACTGTTGTCAGCCGCTTTAGAATCAGTCCGGGATGCAACCCAACTGCTAGCGTGAATTGAAAGCACACGCTAGCACACTGAGAAATATCCAGGACGTGACCCACTCAGGAAACAGATGAGAAAGATAACAAAAATAATTATTGTTCCAGAATGCAGGAAAGCCACAAAGGAAAAAACGTCCCTTTAAGCAGTTCAAAGAATATAAAGGAAATGCTCTTATTTGCAGCTTTGAAAAAAGGTCCTCTTTAGCAGGCTTGTAAAACAAAGGCAAAGTTCTCTTTTGCAGCTTGAAAAGTAAATGTCCCTTTAAGCAGGTGTATAACAAACAGAAAGGCAAAGTTCTCTTATGCAGCTTGTAAAAGTAAAATGTCCCTTTAAGCAGGTTTATAACAGACAGAAAGGCAAAGTTCTCTTTTGCAGCTCGTAAAAGTAAAATGTCCCTTTAAGCAGGTTTAAATTATCAAAGAAAAGGTTGAGGATAAAGGCAAAAGCAAGGTCAGGCAGGCAGAAGTCGGCATCCAAATATCAGCAAAAGGGTAAAGGCAAAAGGCAAGGTCAGGCAGGCAGAAGTCGGTATCCAAATATCAGCAAAAGGGTTAAGGCAAAAGGCAAGGTCAGGCAGGCAGAAGTCGGTATCCAAATATCAGCAAAAGGGTTAAGGCATGAGGCTTGGTCAGGCAGGCAGAAGTCGGTACACAAGAAAACAGAATTTGATAAGGTACTCACAAACTCCAAAGGGAACAAACAAACGGGCCCCGAGTAAGATCTCCCGCCGCGGTTTAAAGGCAGGAGCGGCAACGTCATCAGAGGGGTGTGTTGGAGGAAGCGTCACGTTGCTAAGCAACGTGACGTCATTCACTTCAGAGAAGATCCGGGAGCCGCGGCGACACGGCAATGAACGGACAGAATCATGACAGCACCCCCCTCCTCAAGGACCCCTCCGGGGGACAGGACCAGGCCTATCAGGATGAGTCTTGTGGAAGGCCTTGATCAAAGTAGGAGCATTTACTTGATGAGCCGGTTCCCAAGAACGTTCCGTGACTGGATAACCCTTCCAATGAATGAGATAATACAATTTCTTGCCACATAGCTTGGAATCCAGAATATGGCTGATCTCAAACTCAGGGTGTCCATGCACAAATAGAGGTGGAGGTTTGGAAAAAGGTTTAGAATACCTGTTAGTCATCACAGGTTTCAAAAGAGAAACATGGAATACCGGATGGACTTTGAGAGACTTGGGTAAAGCCACCCGATAAGCAGTGGAACACACCTGACCCAGTATTCGGAAAGGACCCACGTATCGTGGTCCCAATTTGTTAGAAGGTTGTTTCAGGCGAAGAAAACGAGAGGAAATCCAAACTTTAACACCAGGGCGATATTTGGGAGCCTTCTTCCATCGAAGGTCAGAAAAGAACTTGTAACGTCTAGAAGCTACAGAAAGAATACGATGTATTTTCCGCCAATGTCGAGTTAATCTTCGGGCTGTAAGATCAGAAGCAGGATTCACTGTGGAAGAAGTATGCAAAGGAAATGTTCTGGGCTGATATCCGTAAGCTGCATGAAAAGGAGAAGTCTGAAGGGAGGAATTGTACCGGGCATTATGAGCCAATTCAGCCAAAGGAAGGTAAGAAGTCCAGTTAGAGTGATAATGATCCACATAATGTCTAAGATATGTTTCAAGACACTGGTTTACCCTTTAAGTCTGGCCATTAGATTGTGGGTGGTGAGAAGTAGAGAGAGATATAGTAGTTCCAAAATGTTTACAAAGTGACCTCCAAAATCGAGAAACAAACTGTACCCCTCTATCTGAAACAATATCTAGAGGAAATCCATGGATTCTTACAATATGTGAAATAAAAAGTTCAGAGAGTCTTTTGGCAGATGGTAATCCTGGTAAGGGTACAAAATGGGCAGTCTTAGTGAACCTGTCGACCACCACCCAAATAGTATTGTTTCCAGCTGACAAGGGAAGGTCGGTAATGAAGTCCATGGATACATGAGTCCAAGGCTGATGAGGTATGGGCAATGGTTGGAGCAATCCTGAAGGAAGTTGGCGTGGAGTTTTGTTCATTGCACATTGTGTGCATACTGAGATGTAATCTTTCACATCTTGAGAGAGAGTAGGCCACCAGACATGCTGTTTGAGATTTCGAGTGGTAATACTGATGCCAGGATGTCCAGAAATGGGACTATCATGAGCCCAAAATAAAATCTTGGAACGAAGGCGTTCAGGAACAAAGAGTAAACCATCGGGAGGTTTACAGGACAAAGGGAGTTTCCTTTGAGCAGACTGTAAATCTTGTAACCAGGAAGTTGTTAACTGGGCTATGACTTCATGAGGTTGGAGAATGGTACCAGACTCAGGAACTGGGGTATCTTGAAATTGTCTGGAAAGGGCATCTGCTTTAATATTTTTTGAACCAGGTATGTAAGACAAATTATAGTGAAACCGGGAGAAGAATAATGACCAGCGTGCTTGCCTGGAATTCAATCGTTTGGCTGTTTGGAGATAAAGAAGGTTCTTATGATCAGTGAGTATGGTAAATGGCAAAGAAGTACCTTCCAGCCAATGCCTCCATTCATCCAATGCCATTTTGATGGCAAGCAACTCTTTATTCCCTACGTCATAGTTAAATTCAGAAGGAGTGAATTTTTTAGAGAAGAAAGCAACAGGATGAATCTTTCCAGTCTCCGGTATTCGTTGAGACAGAACAGCTCCAGCAGCAACAGAGGAAGCATCAACTTCCAGGATAAACTGAAAATCAGGATTCGGATGACGGAGAATAGGTGCTGAGGAAAAAGCTTCTTTGAGAGACTCAAAAGCTTCTATAGCCTTAGGAGGCCATTTTTTACAGTCTTGTCCTTTTCTAGTGAGAGAAGTAAGAGGAGAAGTAATAGTAGCAAAATCCTTGATGAACTTCCTGTAGTAGTTGGCGAAGCCCAGAAAACGTTGTAAAGCCTTCAAAGAATCAGGTCTAGGCCAATCCAAGATGGCAGAAAGTTTAGTAGGATCCATTTCAAATCCAGATGCCGATATTACATAACCCAGAAAGGGTATGGATTTTTGATGGAAAGAACATTTCTCCAGTTTAGCAAACAGATGGAATTCTCTTAAACGTTGGAGTACTTTCTTGACGTGGTGTACATGATCTTGGTGGTTCTGAGAAAAAATTAAGATGTCGTCAAGGTATATAATGACAAAGATATTCAAAAAATCACGAAAGATCTCGTTTACAAAATGTTGGAAGACCACCGGAGCATTGCATAGCCCGAAGGGCATGACCAAATATTCGTAATGCCCAAATCGAGTGTTAAAGGCAGTCTTCCACTCATCTCCTTTGCGTATACGGATCAGATTGTATGCACCACGTAGATCGAGTTTGGTGAATATGGTGGCTCCCTGAAGATAAGTAAAAAGTTCAGGAATAAGGGGTAGAGGATAACTGTTCTTGATGGTAATCTGATTTAATCCTCGGTAATCAATACAGGGTCTTAATCCGCCATCCTTTTTTCCTACAAAAAAGAAACCAGCCCCTACAGGGGAAGAGGAGGGTCGAATAAATCCTCTAGCCAGATTGTCTTTAATATATTCTTCCAAAGCAGGGTTTTCAGGTTTAGAAAGTGGATATGTCTTGCCTCGAGGATAGGTAGCCCCGGGAAGGAGATCAATGGGGCAATCAAAAGGGCGGTGAGGAGGAAGACGTTCAGCTTCTTTTTTGGAGAAAACATCCACAAAGTCATGATAAGGCATAGGTAGGGAGTCCGGAGTTTCGACTGTGAGAGCAATAGTGAGTGGTAACTTGGTAATCTTTTGAAGACATTTAGTCTGGCATGTAGATCCCCAGGAAGTGAGTTCACCGAAAGTCCAAGAGAAAATAGGATTGTGAATTTGGAGCCAGGGTAAACCCAAGATAATGGGAAATTGAGGAGTGGGAATGACATCAAAACAAATTGTCTCGGAATGAAGTATTCCTACGGTGAGAAGTAAGGGTTGAGTAGCAAACTGAATATATCCAGAACCCAAAGGATCTCCACTGACCGTAGAGACTGAAATTGAATACTCTTTCTTTAGTAAAGGTATAGAGTGAATAGAGACGAATGTAGAGTCAATGAACACTCCTCCAGCACCAGAATCGATTAGAGCTTGGGTATGAATCTTCTTATGTCCAATTTGAAGGGTTACTGGAACAAAAAGTTTCTTGTATAGGGAATGGCAACTGTTTTGGCTTAACTCAGTTCCCTGGACTAGAGTTAAGCCCTGGCTTTTACTGGCCTAGTAGGACAATCCCTTAATAGATGCCCTTTAAGGCCACAGTACAGGCATAAGCCAAGAGTCCGTCTTCTCAAGCGTTCAGTCTCAGTTAATTTTATACTTCCCACTTCCATAGGTTCAGCCTGATCAGTAGTAGGAGAGGCAGGAGTGACTGGATTAGAAAAACGAGGAGCCAAGCGAAAAGGAGTTCGAGTTGAAGACCTCTGTGTTCTATCCTTTTCTTGTTGGCGTTCACGAAACCTGGCGTCGAGACTGATACAAAGATTTATTAAGGCTTCTAAGGACTCTGGAAGTTCACGATACACCAATTCATCCTTGAGACGCTCAGAAAGTCCTTTACGAAAAGCGGCTCTGAGTGCTCCCTGATTCCAAGTGGTTTCAGAGGCAAGGGTGCGGAACTCAATAGCGTATTGAGAAACTGGTTGATTACCTTGACGTAAATCCAGGAGAGTGGCTTCAGCAGCGGATGACCTACCAGGTTTATCGAATACATTTGAAAACATAGATAGAAATGTATCAACATCCAAAAGTATAGGATCATTCTTTTCTAGCAAAGGTGATACCCAAGCCAAGGCTTTTCCTTTCATTAAGGAAATAAGAAATGTGATTCTAGAAGAGGGAGTAGCAAAAAGAGTAGGGCTATTCCGGAAATGAAGACGGCATTGATTCAGAAAGCCTCTACATTCTTCAGGATTCCCATCATATTTATCCGGAAGAGGTATCCTGGGACTTAGTTGTACCTGAGACTGATTGTTAGGAATCGAAGGAGGTAATGCCTCAATAGGATTAGGATTGAGATTAGGATTGGGAGGTGCAGTAGCAACCAAATTTTGTAAAAGAGCAGTTATTTGATCAAGTTTAGTGTCCAGAGACTGCAAGTGAGTGGCATGAGATCCCAATAGCTGTCCCTGGTGAGCCACGGCCATGGATAATTCAGTGGGGTCCATTTTTATGCCCGTTTGTAATGTCAGCCGCTTTGGAATCAGTCCGGGATGCAACCCAACTGCTAGCGTGAATTGAAAGCACACGCTAGCACACTGAGAAATATCCAGGACGTGACCCACTCAGGAAACAGATGAGAAAGATAACAAAAATAATTATTGTTCCAGAATGCAGGAAAGCCACAAAGGAAAAAACGTCCCTTTAAGCAGTTCAAAGAATATAAAGGAAATGCTCTTATTTGCAGCTTTGAAAAAAGGTCCTCTTTAGCAGGCTTGTAAAACAAAGGCAAAGTTCTCTTTTGCAGCTTGAAAAGTAAATGTCCCTTTAAGCAGGTGTATAACAAACAGAAAGGCAAAGTTCTCTTATGCAGCTTGTAAAAGTAAAATGTCCCTTTAAGCAGGTTTATAACAGACAGAAAGGCAAAGTTCTCTTTTGCAGCTCGTAAAAGTAAAATGTCCCTTTAAGCAGGTTTAAATTATCAAAGAAAAGGTTGAGGATAAAGGCAAAAGCAAGGTCAGGCAGGCAGAAGTCGGCATCCAAATATCAGCAAAAGGGTAAAGGCAAAAGGCAAGGTCAGGCAGGCAGAAGTCGGTATCCAAATATCAGCAAAAGGGTTAAGGCAAAAGGCAAGGTCAGGCAGGCAGAAGTCGGTATCCAAATATCAGCAAAAGGGTTAAGGCATGAGGCTTGGTCAGGCAGGCAGAAGTCGGTACACAAGAAAACAGAATTTGATAAGGTACTCACAAACTCCAAAGGGAACAAACAAACGGGCCCCGAGTAAGATCTCCCGCCGCGGTTTAAAGGCAGGAGCGGCAACGTCATCAGAGGGGTGTGTTGGAGGAAGCGTCCCGTTGCTAAGCAACGTGACGTCATTCACTTCAGAGAAGATCCGGGAGCCGTGGCGACACGGCAATGAACGGACAGAATCATGACAACTGTTATACCAGATATGAGTGGTGGCACTGGGCAAGTGGGCACAGTATATGCTGTGAGTCTGACACACACGCTGGCAGGCAGGCAACTGCAATTAGATTACACAGGAAAAAAAAAAAAAAGCAGCCCTAAAAAGGGCTTTTTGGGGTGCTGTCCTTACAGCAGAGATCAGATGAATCCTTCAGGACTGTAGTGGACACTGAATACACTAGCCTATCTATCGATTTCCCTATTAATCAACAGCAGCTACACTGTCCCTCCTTTCCCTAAGAATGCAGCTTCCGAATGAATTTAAAATGGATGCTGTCCAGGAGGTAGGAGGGTCTGGGAGGGAGGGTCTGCTGCTGATTGGCTGGAATGTGCCTGCTGACTGTGAGGTACAGGGTCAAAGTATTACTCAATGATGATGAATAGGGGGTGGATCGAACATCGCACATGTTCGCCTGCCGTGGCGAACGCGAACATGCTATGGTCGCCGGGAACTATTCGCCGGCGAACTATTCGCAACATCACTAGTCCTAACTCATTTATATATTTTTTTATGTCTGCACACTCTGATTTGATGCAGGACTTTACTTGGTTTATAAGGTCTTCCATAGCCTTTAGGGACACAGGTTCTTCTGCGATTTGCCCAGGGATTGTTGGAGTGGTTAGGGGTACCTGAGAGATATCGAGGTGATCTGATAAGGTATCTTCGTCACTACCTGCTTGTGATACTTCTATTTTCTTTGGATGGTCTATACTTTTAAAAAAGGTACTTACAGTATTGGCATTGCTGCCTGATTTTAAGTTCTTGTCTGTTTTAGCATTTCTTCGTAACGCCATGATGTGATTTGCAATCTGTTTGTGCAATCTGTTTGTGCGCAGGTCTGGTTCAATTGTATATAAGGAGCAGGATCAGGGCCAGGGCTGGGAAACAGCGGAACTGACTCCCAAGATAGCGTGCTTTGTAATGTATTTGAGGGCCCATATAAGGTTATATAGTTAACAGGCTATTAATATGGCGATCTGAGCAAATTATGCTTCCCAATTGTGTAGTAGGGCTAAGTGCTTATGTTCTGCAGGGTAAGTGCCGTTATAAATTCTATTTCCTTCTACCTCTCATTACCATCTCTCAAACCCATAAATTATGCCATGTACTTGGTATCATCATTGGGATGTCTCAGGAAACACAGTGTAAGTCACAGTTCAGTTTTAGAAAGACCACTCTGATTATTGTACTTTGTCACATGGAAACATTTAGTAGTTGGGGCATCTATTTATATCAGAAAAAGTCTCTTGAGAGCTAAAGTAACCCCTTTGGGTATGACAGTAATGTTAAGTGAGTCGCTGGGTAGTAAAGAGGTATTTGCTTAGGGCTATGCTGAAGAGGGGTTAATCCTGTATCCAATGAACATTTCATACTCTCTTACCTCCAAAATGGCGTCTTATAGAGTAAGTGCATCCGTCATTAAAGTTACTCTTGACACTCTGATTCCGACCTGTAGTAGGTATTAGTGGGAGGCAGGGGTCTTTTGATTGTATTCCAGATGTTTCCTGCCCCTTAATGAGTTCTATGTACAGTGAGCGCCGTGTCTCACATTGCGAGGGATGGAATTTAGGGGTGCCTTGTATGCGGCCTACGCCGCAAGTCTTATCTGAATGTCTATACACTGCTTTAAGGGCACAAGCCTAGCAACTGACAGGTCCTGCATGTTATCGCCGTTCAATCAGCGCATTTGTGTCAGTTATACTCCACTTGGGAGAGGGCTCCACAATTGCCGATTCAGGAGCTCTAGCGTGGTGCGGCCATTCCGTATGTCCGCACACTCCGCCCTCACACACACCGCACTTTATATCAGTGCTAAAGCCACCATCATTTTTTTTTAAATGTGTATATACATATACATATATATATGTATATATATATATATATATATATATATATATATGAAGATCTACCTCTGACCGGATCTCTTTGCATTGAAGGAGGATGTCCTAAGATGATGTGGTGAGTGGTGGCTGTTATATTCAACATAGGGGTGAAGAACCGTATCGTTTTCAGGACTCAGGTTAACCAGCTGTATTTTGTGGCATAGTACTATGTGAGACAGCGCATACCTGTGAGGAGTATACGACTAGTTATCCCTGCTGAGTGATTCTCTCGGCCCCTCTGGCAACTGTTCAGCTCGATCCAACTTAGAGTGAGTGGTGGGGACTTATTATCAGGGACTCTGTATATTATATTAGCCCCGGAAATGTTATTTAACACCACCTGAATAGCTCTATACCACTTGAACTGCATTTCATATCCGTGTCAATCACACAGCACAAGAGGATATTTGCTTTCACTGCAGTGCATTGCATACAGGGAGTGCAGAATTATTAGGCAAGTTGTATTTTTGAGGATTAATTTTATTATTGAACAACAACCATGTTCTCAATGAACCCAAAAAACTCATTAATATCAAAGCTGAATAGTTTTGGAAGTAGTTTTTAGTTTGTTTTTAGTTATAGCTATTTTAGGGGGATATCTGTGTGTGCAGGTGACTATTACTGTGCATAATTATTAGGCAACTTAACAAAAAGCAAATATATACCCATTTCAATTATTTATTTTTACCAGTGAAACCAATATAACATCTCAACATTCACAAATATACATTTCTGACATTCAAAAACAAAACAAAAACAAATCAGTGACCAATATAGCCACCTTTCTTTGCAAGGACACTCAAAAGCCTGCCATCCATGGATTCTGTCAGTGTTTTGATCTGTTCACCATCAACATTGCGTGCAGCAGCAACCACAGCCTCCCAGACACTGTTCAGAGAGGTGTACTGTTTTCCCTCCTTGTAAATCTCACATTTGATGATGGACCACAGGTTCTCAATGGGGTTCAGATCAGGTGAACAAGGAGGCCATGTCATTAGATTTTCTTCTTTTATACCCTTTCTTGCCAGCCACGCTGTGGAGTACTTGGACGCGTGTGATGGAGCATTGTCCTGCATGAAAATCATGTTTTTCTTGAAGGATGCAGACTTCTTCCTGTACCACTGCTTGAAGAAGGTGTCTTCCAGAAACTGGCAGTAGGACTGGGAGTTGAGCTTGACTCCATCCTCAACCCGAAAAGGCCCCACAAGCTCATCTTTGATGATACCAGCCCAAACCAGTACTCCACCTCCACCTTGCTGGCGTCTGAGTCGGACTGGAGCTCTCTGCCCTTTACCAATCCAGCCACGGGCCCATCCATTTGGCCCATCAAGACTCACTCTCATTTCATCAGTCCATAAAACCTTAGAAAAATCAGTCTTGAGATATTATTTGGCCCAGTCTTGACGTTTCAGCTTGTGTGTCTTGTTCAGTGGTGGTCGTCTTTCAGCCTTTCTTACCTTGGCCATGTCTCTGAGTATTGCATACCTTGTGCTTTTGGGAACTCCAGTGATGTTGCAGCTCTGAAATATGGCCAAACTGGTGGCAAGTGACATCTTGGCAGCTGCACGCTTGACTTTTCTCAGTTCATGGGCAGTTATTTTGCGCCTTGGTTTTTCCACACGCTTCTTGCGACCCTGTTGACTATTTTGAATGAAACGCTTGATTGTTCGATGATCACGCTTCAGAAGCTTTGCAATTTTAAGAGTGCTGCATCCCTCTGCAAGATATCTCACTATTTTTATTTCTGAGCCTGTCAAGTCCTTCTTTTGACCCATTTTGCCAAAGGAAAGGAAGTTGTCTAATAATTATGCACACCTGTTATAGGGTGTTGATGTCATTAGACCACACCCCTTCTCATTACAGAGATGCACATCACCTAATATGCTTAATTGGTAGTAGGCTTTCGAGCCTATACAGCTTGGAGTAAGACAACATGCATAAAGAGGATGATGTGGTCAAAATACTCATTTGCCTAATAATTCTGCACTCCCTGTATATATATATATATATATATATATATATATATATATATATATATATATAACACATAGAAACACCCAGCACTCACCAGCTAGCTCACAGCTAAGATAAAATCACAACTGGAAAGGTTAGTCACCGCATCTGGCCAAATGGGAAAGCTCAGGCACCACGTCAAGGTCCTTTCCATTGCCTGAGTCCCTAACACAGCCACACCATCATGCGAGCTCACAAAGCCAAACAGACTGAGAACAAAGAAGGGGTGCACAGGTGGATGTAATCACCCAGAGAAAATACAAAACATGGAAGGGAACTGCACTCCAAGACCGGACCAGGTACACATCCTGTGACTCAGCAACATCCAGCCCTGGGTGCTAAATAGCACTCCAAAAAAGCTGTGATGTCACCAGAGCCACAGGCAGTTAACCCTAGTCCGGAATGGGTGCAAGAAACAAGGGGGATTACAAACAAAAAGTAATACAACACATAGAAACACCCAGCACTAACCAGCTAGCTCACAGCTAAGATAAAATCACAACTGGAAAGGTTAGTCACCGCATCTGGCCAAATGGGAAAGCTCAGGCACCACGTCAAGGTCCTTTCCATTGGCTGAGTCCCTAACACAGCCACACCATCATGCGAGCTCACAAAGCCAAACAGACTGAGAACAAAGAAGGGGTGCACAGGTGGATGTAATCACCCAGAGAAAATACAAAACATGGAAGGGAACTGCACTCCAAGACCGGACCAGGTACACATCCTGTGACTCAGCAACCCTAGTCCAGAATGGGGTTAACTGCCTGTGGCTCTGGTGACATCACAGCTTTTTTGGAGTGCTATTTAGCACCCAGGGCTGGATGTTGCTGAGTCGCAGGATGTGTACCTGGTCCGGTCTTGGAGTGCAATTCCCTTCCATGTTTTGTATTTTCTCTGGGTGATTACATCCACCTGTGCACCCCTTCTTTGTTCTCAGTCTGTTTGGGTTTGTGAGCTTGCATGATGGTGTGGCTGTGTTAGAGACTCAGGCAATGGGAAGGACCTTGACGTGGTGCCTGAGCTTTCCCATTTGACCAGATGCGGTGACTAACCTTTCCAGTTGTGATTTTATCTTAGCTGTGAGCTAGCTGGTGAGTGCTGTGTTGTATTACTTTTTGTTTGTAATCCCCCTTGTTTCTTGCACCCATTCCGGACTAGGGTTAACTGCCTGTGGCTCTGGTGACATCACAGCTTTTTTGGAGTGCTATTTAGCACCCAGGGCTGGATGTTGCTGAGTCACAGGATGTGTACCTGGTGCAGTTCCCTTCCATATTTTTTTTATATATATATATATATATATATATATATATATATATATATATATATATATATATAAATAAAGCTCACCTTAAACTAATGTGTGCAATTTGAAAGTCCCTGTGCTCTGGCTCCAAAAGAGGTACTCTCACTGTACATAAGGTTTCTCTTTGCCGCATTTCTATAACTGTAAGAAGATTGGGATTTTAAACACACATGACTGAAAGACAAATAACTTCTGATCACTGTACTTTCCATTCCCAAAATTACGAGTATGAAATAAAAACAAAGATATTAATAACAGGACTGCTAAACACCATTTCTTGATGTTGCAGCTGTGATTTCCATTTTCTCACATTTCCTGCACATTTTATCAGTTACATGTGGTAGTATCTGTCTATTAAATAAATTTACTGTGTAAAATATGTCACACCCACTACTGAGGGACTATATAACAGTGCTAAATACAGGTTTAATTAATCTAGATCATATATTGCTATATACATCTAAAATGGAATCTGTGACCATCAGAGTGTATTGCACATGCGCAAAATAAAATAATCTTCTTGTAATCCTGTCAAACATGTTGAAAAGTCAAGTCTTGCATTTTATCAACACCCTTTGTATATTGAATGTGATATAATAAAGTGCCAAACCCATGGTCAGGAGGGATGTAATTGCAGAAGTCATTGCTGTCCAAGCATCATATGGGTGATTTGTCCACTACCTGTTCAGATCCAATCTGAACTTTTACCAATACGGAAATGTTTTTACTCGAGGACTGAGATCACTCAGAACTTGAAAAACACAGATTAGGAGCTAAAAAAAATGCAGATAAACAGGATGGGAAAAATTGGAATCAGAACCCTTATAGTTAAAGGGATGTGAAACCCAATTTTTTTCTTCATGATTCAGATAGAGCATACACTTTTAAACAACTTTCCTCTTTCCAATTTACTTTTAGTTTCTGATTTGCTTAGTTTTCTTGGTATCCTTTGTTGAAAAGCATACCAAGGTAAGCTCAGGAGCTTTGAGCTAGCTGCTGATTGGCGGCATCACATATATACATCTTATCACATGCTTACCGAATGAAGCAAAATTAATAATAGAATAAATTTGAGAGTTGTTTAAAAATGTATGCTCTATCTGTATAATGAAATGTTGAGCTTCATGTCCCTTTAAAGTTATCTCCAGAGCACCAATACACTACTGGGAGATTAAAAAATTTTTTTTTTTGATGAGCCAATGACAAGAGACCCCTGTATGTAGCCTCCAAGAACTTGCTACATCTCAGAAGTGCTCTGCTGCTGCTGATAGGGTTGCCACCCGTCCCTTAAGATACAGAACACTTATAAGTTACACATGCTGCAGGGAAGAATATGAATAGTGCTGTCCAGAAACACAATACATGCTCCTCCCTGCACACCCTGCAGCATGTGTAACTCATACGTGTCCAGGAAAACATGGCTGAGGTGGCAACCCTAGCTGCTGAGGATATATACATATGATTTTCAACAAAGGATAGCAAGAAAAGAAAATACATTTCATGATAGATGTAAATTTAAGTGTCTTAAAATTGACTTTCATTTCCCTTAACTATTAATAGTTAATTAATTTAGCTTTAATATTTAAACATACATAGGGAATACATACATAGGTATTTATCACAATACATACATAGGGGCGGATCAAAATACATATATAGGGGCGGATCAAAATACATATATAGGGGCAGATCAAAATACATATATAGGGGCGGATCAAAATACATATATAGGGGCGGATCAAAATACATATATAGGGGCAGATCAAAATACATATATAGGGGCGGATCAAAATACATATATAGGGGCAGATCAAAATACATATATAGGGGCAGATCAAAATACATATATAGGGGCAGATCAAAATACATATATAGGGGCAGATCAAAATACATATATAGGGGCGGATCAAAATACATATATAGGGGCGGATCAAAATACATATATAGGGGCAGATCAAAATACATTTATGGGGCAGATCACAATACATACATAGGGTCGGATCACAATACATACATAGCGGCTGATCACAATACATACATAGGGGCGGATCACAATACATACATAGGGGCGGATCACAATACATACATAGGGGCGGATCACAATACATACATAGGGGCGGATCACAATACATACATAGGGGCTGATCACAATACATACATAGGGGCGGATCACAATACATACATAGGGGCGGATCACAATACATACATAGGGTCGGATCACAATACATACATAGCGGCTGATCACAATACATACATAGGGGCGGATCACAATACATACATAGGGGCGGATCACAATACATACATAGGGGCGGATCACAATACATACATGGGGCGGATCACAATACATACATAGCGGCTGATCACAATACATACATAGGGGCGGATCACAATACATACATAGGTGCAGATCACAATACATACATAGGTGCAGATCACAATACATACATAGGTGCAGATCACAATACATACATAGGTGCAGATCACAATACATACATAGGTGCAGATCACAATACATACATGGGGCGGATCACAATACATACATAGCGGCAGATCACAATACATACATAGGTGCAGATCACAATACATACATAGGTGCAGATCACAATACATACATGGGGCGGATCACAATACATACATAGCGGCTGATCACAATACATACATAGGGGCGGATCACAATACATACATAGGGGCAGATCACAATACATACATAGGGGCGGATCACAATACATACATAGGGGCGGATCACAATACATACATAGGGGCAGATCACAATACATACATAGGGGCGGATCACAATACATACATAGGTGCAGATCACAATACATACATAGGGGCGGATCACAATACATACATAGGGGCGGATCACAATACATACATAGGGGCGGATCACAATACATACATAGGTGCAGATCACAATACATACATAGGGGCGGATCACAATACATACATAGGGGCGGATCACAATACATACATAGGGGCGGATCACAATACATACATAGGGGCGGATCACAATACATACATAGGGGCGGATCACAATACATACATAGTGGCGGATCACAATACATACATAGGGGCAGATCACAATACATACATAGGGGCGGATCACAATACATACATAGGGGCGGATCACAATACATACATAGGGGCGGAACACAATACATACATAGGTGCAGATCACAATACATACATAGGGGTTGATCACAACCATTTAGAAGAAAGAAAAAAACCTCTCTCATGATTTATCTACAAAAATCCTCAAAGACTTTAATGGTGGTTTCCTGCTGAAAACCATTAGATAAGTTTTTCTAAAGAATTGTGATCAACCCCAAAGTCATTCAACATGCAAATATTTTATTGCCGGCTTGTTGCTGTTATGTAACAAGCATGTTATTAATAGTGCTGCATCAAAAAGTCATGGGGTGATCAACCTTGACCCTCCAGAGTTTTTGGAACTACATTTCCCATAATGCTCAGACACTTTAAGCTGATGGAGCATCATGGGAAATGTATTTCCAAAACCTCTGGAAGGCCAATGTTGATCACCCCTGAAATAGACACTCAGTGCCGGATTGCTTTAGTACTCATATTGGAGATCTACAAATACAAAGAGCATATTCTGATATGTGCAGAACATTGGACTGTATAATATTTACGGTAAATAAATAGTTCATATTAAATATGAAAATTGCATAAATATGTTTTTACATGTTTTTATCTTCTTAACGGCAACGTGCTCCAATGCGTATTGTTAGTGAAAGGGCTTGCAGTTATAAAATAAACATCTACCTGCAGATCGTATAGAGATTAAACACTGAGCATTGCTTAACAAGAGATAAAACATGAACTGAAATATTTTCAGGAGATTTATCATTGGAACCATAGCTTGCAATCTTGTGACACTGAAAGTATCCCAAGAGCAAGAGGACCCTTAAAGGGACACTCAAGTCAAAATAAACTTTTATGATTTAGAAAGAGCATACAGTTTTAAGAAACTTTCTCTACTGAGCATGTACACAAGCTCACATGGTATACATATACTAGTCTGTGATTAGCTGATGTCTGTCACGTGATACAGGGGGCCGGCAAATGTGAGAAAAAAATACATTTGTCAGAAAAAAAATCTACTGCTTATTTGAAATTCAGAGTAGGTGTTAAATCATTGTCATTTTATTATGTACTTCTTAATTATGTAATTCTACTGCATTGAGTGGTCCTTTAAAGGAACTGAAAGTCTACCAATGTTCGAATGCTTTGCAATAATTCCTTATGCATAATGCATATATATGTAGCATAACTTTGAAACACTCATGACTTATATCCTGTGTCACTCTTTCCTCTTTAATACGTACGTCCATGGAGGGTGAATTCCCTCCAGGATGCAAGTTGGGCAAGTGCCTGTGACAATTCGTGCTTTTTAATTATGTGTCTTACCATGTACATGCTGGGCTATAAAAAAAGGGTACTATGTGGGCTTTTCAACATAAACACCAACAGTATTACATAGGCTTGGGTTTTATGATGCTGCCAGATTCAATTCACACTTGTTTACAATCTGTGCATTAGGATAACACTATTTATTTATTGTAATTAGTAGATATATCCCTTTCAAAGCATTGTTAAAGGGACAGTCAACTCAAAAAAATGTATTGTTTAAAAAGATAGACAATGCCTTTATTACCCACTCCCGAGTTTTGTACAGAAAATATGGTTATATTAATACACTTTTTACCTCTGTGATTACCTTGTTTCTAAGCATCTTCTGACGGCCCCCTGATCACATGACTTAAAATTTATTTTATATTGACTTGCATTTAAAGGGACAGTCAACCAAAAATTTGATCTAAGTGATACATATAAAGTGGCAAACAATTATTATTTACAAATGTA
Organism: Bombina bombina; assembly: GCF_027579735.1. Lineage (NCBI taxonomy): Eukaryota > Metazoa > Chordata > Amphibia > Anura > Bombinatoridae > Bombina > Bombina bombina. The sequence goes on along the minus strand of NC_069504.1, from coordinate 431,648,199 downwards.
GGCCAATTTTCTACCATATATTGTTTGAAAGTAAAAAGACTTACGATTTGCTCCACTGCCGTTTTAAAATGCCCGTCTGCCCCTCCCCTTTTTTGTCATCAGCATTGTCATCTGCCTGTGATTGTAGTAACTTTTCTAGCCTCCATGTTCCCAAGTTTGGCGCATGCGCAATGCGCCAATTTCAGTCAAGGGGAACTTTTGAATACCTGGAGTTCCGGACATCGTAAGTCTTTTTACTTTCAAACGATATATGGTAGAAAATTGGGCTACATTTGTAATAATAATCGTTTGCCACTTTATATGTATCACTTAGAATTTTGGGTTGACTGTCCCTTTAAGTCAATTAGTGCTGTGTTGTTCGAATCCACGGGCGTCAGCACAATGCTATCTATATGGCTCACATGAACTAGATTCCCCTGTTGTGAAAAGCAAACACAAAAACATGTGATCATGGGGCTTATGGACAGAAATTTAGAGGTTTAAAGGTTATGAAGTATGGTAATATACCCATATTGGTTGTGCAAAGCTGGGGAATGGGTAGTAAAGGTAATATTTATTATTTTAAACAATAAAAAAAATTGTGTTGATTGTCCCTTTAAAAAAGTTTCAGAACATTCACTGTATTTGTGCAAATATCTCATGGTTAGTCACATCAGTATATCCTGTTTATTTAAACGTAAGTCTCCTGTTGATAAGACACAATATAACATATCATATCTTAAAAAATACCTGAAATGTGTCAATTTTAAAAATTCAAAAATTTAAAAGAGAACGATTCTCCGTAGTTGAATGTATAACACGTAACATTTATTCAAATATCCTTTAAGAACATTGGAAAGTCCACAAGCTACAGTAGTAGCTCAATTAAAAGAAGGTAAATAAGCTTACGCGTTTCGGTGTAAACACCATATTCATAGCTTCAATTTGAAAAATTGCCAGACAAACATACAGTGAGGACTTAAGGATAAAAATCTGTATGATGTGAGAAATAGCTTTTTTATTATTATTATTATTAATCTGTTTATTAAAGAGAAACATCAATAAGTGAAACAATTCTTACAAAGTATCAAACTAGTAGATTAAAGCTGACTCTCTGAGAAGGTGTGGTGTTTGAATCCTGGTGCATGCACCCTCACAGCATATGTGCGTATGATGCTTAAAAACAGTAATAAGTTTTGCTAGAAGCATTTTTGCTAATTGAAGTATATATATGTGTATGCTCCCATACACATTTCCTTTTTTACCTTTCTATGCTATTAAAAATGTAATTTTGTTATAAAGCCTGACAAATATAATTTGAACATCGGAATATTAGTGTTTATATATTATAATGCATTATAAATGTATTGTCCTTTTCTATGTATATATTATTGAATACTTAAAGTGATATAACATTAATTTCCCATGATAGGCATATAATCTATTATAAGAACTACATTAAAAAATATTGTAGACCTCATGATTAAAATATTTGTTAATATTGAACATGTAACACCTGTTCATACTAATACATGTATAAATCCTATTTTTATATATATTTTATCTAATGTATAAATAATCTACATTTTAGATATAGATATCAATGAAATAATGTTCTTGATATTTTTTTTTTATTTCTAATGAATAACAAAACTATAAACAAAACATCTCATATGACAATAACATAATATTTTCAGTCATGGTGTCATCATTTGTATTACTCCCCCAGTGCAGATGATGTTACCTTATCATCCTCCTACACAAAAGTTTTTGTCCTTGTTTTATTGTTATTCCTTCTCATAGTTAGTATCTTCACTTCTGACGGTTCCATATGATATCATTATTCTGTGTGTGATGACACACAATGAGGAAATACCCAGAGGCACTCCTTGATTACTAGTGGCACAAAGCAAATAAGCTTTTAAGGAACTGATCAGCACACACACACACACATCACTTAAAGGAACATTAGATCACTTGTTTGAAAGAGACTTCCCTTGTTTGATAGGTTGCATGTCCATATAAGGTATTGTTGATCTCCTGAAAAATGGTGATATCTACAGCAGCAGCTAAAATAGAGTATTGGTTGAGGTGAAGGGGGACTTTAACAGAGCCCCTACCACCCTCTTGTTTAATATAGAGGAATGAGTAAATCCTAATTTAAAAGGGAAGAATGAGGCTCATTTCACTTGATCCCCAAAAGGTGCATTTGATCACTGTGGAAAATGGTGAAAAAGAAGATATCTTATTTAAAAGCAGATGTCCTCATTTTCAATTGTGTTGTCATGTACCTGTCCAGCTGCCAGGTGATTTTCATAATAATGACAAATAACCCAAGTTCTTAAAGGACCAGTCAATACAGTAGATTTGCATAATCAGGAAATGCATGATAAGAAGACAATGCCATAGCACTTAGTCTGAACTTCAAATGAGTAGTAGATTTTTTAAAATAAATTGCAAAGTTATGTCTATTTCCACTCCCCCTGTATCACGTGACAGCCATCAGCCAATCACAAATGCATATACGTATATGCTGTGAATTCTTGCACATGCTCAGTAGGAGCTGGTGACTCAAATAGTGTAAATATAAAAAGGCCGTGCACATTGGAAGTAAATTGGAAAGTTGTTTAAAATTGCATGCTCTATCTGAATCATGAAGTTTAATTTTGACTTGAGTGTCCCTTTAACCTTTGATACTAGCCACTATTTGATGTCAACATGTAACTCTTACTTGAAACGAGAACCTCCCCTTAATAAAGAAAGACAGATTCTAAAGAAGCTCTTATCACCCCCTCATCATAGAAATATATTTTAAGACTTATCATTTAAAAGGTGCATGACTCAACATTAAAGCTAGATGTTTCAAGTTATTAAAACTGTTAAAGGATCATTAAACAATAAATACTTTAATAAGCATAGTATTATAGTTATACCCCCATTCCTCTAGTCACAAGTTTTATGTTATCTAAATTTTTAATTGAATATGTAGGTTATTTATAATTACCTTTGCTATAGTCTAATATGTGGGTATTACTTGGTATATGAATCATGTACAGGTGTATGTTTGCATATAGCCACTAGAGGGAGCGTCTCTCCAATTGTTGGAGATGAGGGCGCCAAAATAAGGGTATTTAAATGTGTATTTGGCCACTACTAACTATCAAGCATGAGTAAGGGGCTGTGACCCCGAAACGTCGCTATTCCAATGTGTCAATAAACTATTGAAAAGTGCTGAAGACCTTGCTTTGTATTCATTCCTCTAGTCATGGGTGCCACCATTTTGAAATCTAACTTTCAATGCATTCCAGTGCCAAAGTATTTGCACATGTGCAGTTCTCCTTCTCATACCTGCAGTGAAACCTAAGTTCCAAAATGGTGGCACCCATAATAAGAGAGAGGTGTATGAAGTGTTTACCTTCCCTTTAAGTTTTTGCCATAGTAATGATGATCACCATGTATTAACATACGGCAAGATTACAAGTTTTGCGGTAAGAGCTGCTCGGTACTAACTTGCAAGTTATTGTCACCGCTCACCTCCCTATAGCGCTGCTATTACAGGTTTTCATAAACCCGGCGTTAGCAGGCAGTAAATGAGCGTTGAGCAAAATTGAGCTCCATGCCTCACTCCAATACCAGTGCTGCTTTGAGCTGGTTTTACGTTCTTGTGCACGATTTCCCCATAGACATCAATGGGGAGAGCTGGCTAAAAAAAAGCTTAACACCTGCAATAAAGGAGTGTAAAGCTACGTAACGCAGCCCCATTGATTCCTATGGGGAAACAAAAGTTATGTTTACACCTAACACCCTAACATAAACCCTGAGTCTAAACACCCCTAATCTGCTGCCCCTGACATCACCAACACCTACATTACACTTATTAACCCCTAATCTGCCGCCCAACACCGCCACCACCTACATTACTCTTATTAACCCCTAATCTGCCGCCCCCAATGTCGCCGCCACCTACCTACACTTATTAACCCCTAATCTGCCGTCCCCAATGTCGCCGACACCTACCTACACTTATTAAGACCTAATCTGCCGCCCCCAATGTCGCCGCAACCTACATACACTTATTAACCCTTAATCTGCCGTCCCCAATGTCGCCGCCACCTACCTACACTTATTAACCCCTAATCTGCTGCCCCCAATGTTGCCGCCACCTACCTACACTTATTACCCCGTAATCTGCCGCCCCCCAAAGTCAGTGCCACTATACTAAAGTTATTAACCCCTAACCCTAACCCTAAATCTAACCCTAACACCCCTAACTTAAATATAATTAAAATAAATCTAAATTAAAATTTCTATTATTACCAAAATAATTCCTATTTAAAACGAAATACTTACCTATAAAATAAACCCTTAGCTAGCTACAAAATAACTAATAGTTACATTGTAGCTATCTTAGGTTTTATTTTTATTTCACAGGCAAGTTTGTATTTATTTTAACTAGGTAGAATAGTTACTACCCATAGTTACTTTCCCCATAGACATCAATGGGGAGAGCTGGCTAAAAAAAAGCCTAACATCTGCAATAAAGGAGCGTAAAGCTCCGTAACGCAGCCCCATTGATTCCTATGGGGAAACAAAAGTTATGTTTACACCTAACACCCTAACATAAACCCTAAATCTAAACACCCCTAATCTGCTGCCCCTGACATCTCCAACACCTACATTACACTTATTAACCCCTAATCTGCTACCCCCGACACCACTGCCACCTACATTACACTTATTAACCCCTAATCTGCCGCCCCCAATGTCGCCGCCACCTACCTACACTTATTAACCCCTAATCTGCCGCCCCCAATGTCTCCTCCACCTACCTACACTTATTAACCACCTACCTACACTTATTAACCCCTAATCTGCCGCCCCCAACATCGCCGCCACCTACCTACATTTATTAACCCGTAATCTGCTGCCCCAAAGTCGGCGCCACTATACTAAAGTTATTAACCCCTAACCCTAAATCTAACCCCAAAACCCCTAACTTAAATATAATTAAAATAAATCTAAATAAAAATTTCGATTATTACCAAAATAATTCCTATTTAAAACTAAATACTTACCTATAAAATAAACGCTAAGCTAGCTACAATATAACTAATAGTTACATTGTAGCTATCTTAGGTTTTATTTTTATTTCACAGGCAAGTTTGTATTTATTTTAACTAGGTAGAATAGTTACTAAATAGTTATTAACTATTTACTAACTACCTAGCTAAAATAAATACAAATTTGCCTGTAAAATAAAACCTAACCTGTCTTACACTAACACCTAACATTACACTACAATTAAATCAATTACATTACTTAAATACAATTGACTAAATTACAAAAAACAAACAAACAAACACTAAATTACACCTAATCTAATAGCCCTATGAAAATAAAAAAGCCCCCCCCAAAATAAAAAAATACCTAGCCTACAATAAACTACCAATAGCCCTTAAAAGTGCCTTATGCGGGGCATTGCCCCAAAGAAATCAGCTCTTTTACCTGTAAAAAAAAATACAAATACCCCCCAACAGTAAAACCCACCACCCACACAACCAAACCCCCCAAATAAAAACCTATCTAAAAAACCTAAGCTCCCCATTGCCTAGAAAAGGGCATTTGTATTGGCATTGCCCTTAAAAGGGCATTTAGCTCTTTTTCCGCCCAAAGTCCCTAAGCTAAAAATAAAACCCACCCAATAAACCCTTAAAAAAACCTAACACTAACCCCTGAAGATCCACTAACAGTTTTTGAAGACCCGACATCCATTCTCAACGAAGCGGCAGAAGTCTTCATCCAAGCGGGCAGAAGTCCTCAACGAAGCCGGGAGAAGTCTTCATCCAAGCGGCAAGAAGTGGTCCTCCAGACGGGCAGAAGTCTTCATCCAGACGGCATCTTCTATCTTCATCTATCCGGCGCGGAGCGGCTCCATCTTCAAGACATCTGGCGCGGAGCATCCTCTTCTTCCGACGGCGACTGAAGAATGAAGGTTCCTTTAAGGGACGTCATCCAAGATGGCATCCCTTGAATTCCGATAGAATTCTATCAGCCAATCGGAATTAAAGGTGAAAAATTCCTATTGGCTGATGCAATCAGCCAATAGGATTGAGCTTCAATCCTATTGGCTGATCCAATCAGTCAATAGGATTGAGCTTGCATTCTATTGCAATAATCAGCTTTAATAAAACCCATAACTACTGACTTTAATAAAACCCATAATAAAACCCATAACTACTGACTTTCAGTTTATGGTATGGATCTTGTAGTTTTAGGCTGTACCGCTCACTTTTTGGCCTCCCAGGTAGACTCGTAATACCGGCGCTATGGAAGTCCCATTGAAAAAAGACTTTTTGAAAGCTGCAGTAGTTACGTTGCGTTACGGCCAAAAAAGTGTGCGGTGTAGCTAAACCTGCAAGACTCGTAATACCAGTGGTAGTGAAAAAGAGCCATAACGCTGCTTTTTCACTCATACCGCAAAACTCGTAATCTAGCCGTTTGTTAGTTTTATTTGTTTTTATGTCATTTTGTTTGGATTCTTGTTTCTGAGTTAAAGGACCAGTAAACACAGTAGAATTGCATAATAAACACATGCATATTAAAAAGACAATGTAAAAGCAATTAGTTTAAACTTCAAATGAGTATTAGTTTATTTCTACCAAATTGATAAGATATCTCTATTTCCTCCCCCCACATCATGTGATAGCGATAAGCCAATTACAAAATACATATATACGTATATTCTCTAAATCTTGCACATGCTGAGTAAGGACTGGTGCCTCAAAATGTGTGCATATAAAAAGACTGAGCACATCTTCTGCTCTCCAGAGATTCAGATTTAAAATAGCACGAGACAGGGGTGCCCGCTATTGCCATTGATATTCGCAATGGTGATGGAACCCTTTGCTCAAGCGATCCGTATGTCCCGATCCATAACAGGAGTCCCTATAGGTACCCGCATCGAGAAAATTGTTCTATTTGCAGACGATGGTACCCTCCTCATTACGGATCCCCTAACTTCGCTTCCTGCTGTGTTCCGCTTAATAGAACTGTTCGGTAGACTGAACTACTATAAAATAAACCTGTCAAAGACAGAATCATTTTCCATAAATATTCCACAACCCCTTTTTACTTATCTGGTGAAAACCTATCACTTCTACTGGTCCCTAGCACACTTTAAACATCTTGGTATCTTCCTTATCCACGATCCGGATTATATGATCCAGGAGAATTATAATAAACTTATCTCCGATATCAGAAATGTAATCGGTAGGTGGGAATTTAGAGAAATTTGATGGATAGGCTGCTATAAAAATGTCCTTATTGCCTAATATACTGTACTTTTTGCAGTGTATACCTCTCAATGTCCCATATCCCATCTTGTACCAACTCCACAAACTCTTTTCGGATTACACTTGGCAGAGGAGTTACCTAAAAGGAGGTATTGCATTCCCTAATATTTTTCTTCTTCATGAGGCAGCAAGATTACAACATATTGCGGAATGGGGCCTTGCAGTAGATAGACCAGGCTGGTATCAGCTGGAGGAAGCGGCCCTTCCTACTGGTCTATCGCTTTCAGACATTATTTGGATACCAAATTATTTGAAGCTAACCAAAAGTGTTTCTAACATTATAATCTTGCACAGCCTCCTAATTTCGAAGAATATACGCACATATGCAATGATAGCTCCGCACCCCTCCCCAGCAGATCATTTGAAAAGTCTTTTCTGGGACTTCACCAATATAAACACTGAAGAATGGATAAGTATGGACCTTATAATGGCAGCTAACCTATACTCCCAAACATCCATGATCACCATGAATGAGTTAATATCTAGATATAATTCACTGCCTTCATGGTTTTGATTTTAAAGTATGCAGGTGCTCATCTTAATGAGAGCCTGATGATTTCCAAAACAGCCTTTTCGAGATTATACTGATTGGGAGAGTAGATGGATTAGAGGGACAAAACTACCTAGGCCTCTCTCAATCCACTATTCGTTCATCCTGTTCGATAGATCTAAAGGTTTACCTTGGCAGCTCAAAGAGTGGAATAGAGAGTTGGGACAAAGTTTCACACAGCAAGAATATGAAATAGCCATAACCTTGACAAAAAAGAACCTACACTGTATCACCGTTCTAGAAACTTATATAAAAATTCTTTAAAAATGGCATAGGGACGGGCGGGGCTTAGCCGGTCAGGAAGATGGCTGCGTGACTCGATAGCTCCCATGCCCTAGTACCCCAAACCCAGCCGACTTTATAGGCAAATACTTTTTTAGACACACAGATATGAGCTACTAAACATCCGGCAAGTATACACCAGCTGAGGGAAAAGAAAAGGCTTAAAAAGTGGAAGCGGTAAGGAGAAAACCCAGCAAAAGGCGGCAGCAGACGTCAGAGCTCCGGTCACCAAGGAAAAACAACCGCATCCACATAAGCACAGACCAGGCTCATAACAAAAGTAAAAAGCGGACACCTACCACCCAGCAAACAGCAGATTCAGCAAGGACAGCAGTAAGGGAGCAGAGCCGAGAACGAAGAGAGGAGGCGCAGCACCTCGCGGTCACGTGACAACAGGAGAGACTCTAAGATACGGAGCGGAGTGTGGGGTAAGGCCGCATTTGCGGCAAGCACAAAAAATAAAAAAAAGGGGCATCCTCTCCCTCTGAGTTGAGTAAACACCCTACCTTGGAAATAAACAAATACAAAAGGGCACAAACCAGATTGGGAGAAATTACACACACAGGCAGGCAGCGCCAAACAAAAATTACTCAATACTATGGTCACTATAAACTGACAGAGGGAAAATAAAAAAAAAAGAAGACAGAAGCACAAATAGTAGCTCAGTTAACAAAAGTGGCAAACCCCAAAAAAATAAAACGAAAAACTAAATAAAATAATCAAGGGAAACAAAGGAAAAGGTATACAGCATAAAGGACATTCCCATAAGACATATAAGCTGACGTCAGATAGTTGACCGAATCCATATTTTAACCTGACTGAGAGCAGCTCTGATAAACTATCTAAACTGTTGGATTGGTATTTACCGTGTTTGATCTTCCACAGTGGACTTTGGACTGTGACTGCAACTGACTCTGGTGTGGGGTGCCTGCCATTCTTCCTTCTTTATGTAAGGAAAGAAACCCTGCTATTACATTAATAAAGGCACAGCTGAGCATTAAACAGACAAGCAGGCCTGAGAAGAAAGGGGGGAAAAAAAGAATATACAAAATAAAAAAAAATAAGAAGAGGAGAGAGGAGTGCAGGGAAAAATATTGAATAACGTATACCCCATTAAACATACAGCGTTCTCAAATACATTTAAAGCACAATAATCGCCATTCAAACTGCTAAAATACAATGCCAGGGCGCAGACCAAATAAACCAGAGAACACGCCACGCTCCAGAATGTTGCAGCAGTACTTAAAACCAATAGAAACAACACCAGATCCTATGCCAACAACCCCCAATATCGGCACCCAACAAGAGGAAATGGCAGAGGACACACCTCGAACACAAAACACATCTAGCCTTACAAAAGAGGACCTTCTACCACTCTGTACCAAGAATGTCCTTAGAAAAATCATATTAGAAGTGAAAAACTGGTATGGTGACTTGAAGAGAGATTTATCAAGAGTGACCCAGAGAGTAACCAATTTGGAAGAAAGCCATAACACTATGGACACAGATATTCAACATATGTCACAACTGGCATACAATCAAGAAGAGACCATATACCAACTCCTGGAAAAAGTTGAAGATCTAGACAATAGGGGAAGGAGAAACAACTTAAGGATACGTGGTATCCCAGAAACAATTCAACCAGGGGCATTAGAAGGAGGCCTGCAGGATTTATTTAGAACGGTCAAAGGAGACAATGGCGCTGCAGACCTGGTATTCGAAAGAGCACACAGAGCACTACGTGCAAAACCACCTCCCAAGGCACCACCAAGAGACGTTATAATTAAATTACTCAACTTCAAGGATAAAGAAGATATAATGCGACATGCCAGGATGAAACAAAATATTACACATGCAGGTAACCACATCCAAATCTTTCAAGACCTCAGCCCAACTACTCTACAAAAAAGAAGGGAACTAAGCTACATCACGAATGTTTTTAGAGAACAAAAGATTACATACAGATGGGGCTTCCCAGTTAGCATAATAGCTAATAAAGACAATACAACAGCAATTTTCAAAGACAAAGAAGATCTTCCACGCTTCTGTGAGGCCCTGAGACTCAATATACAACAACTGGAAAATGCGCAGAAAACTGAAATAAGAATTTCAACACGAGAGAACAGCCTGCGCCCCCCGATGAGGAAGGAATTACATAACAAAGAAAAAGCCCCTCAGCCTGAAATGACAACAGTAGAAGACACTGAAGCAGCCGTTTGATATTGAGATAAAGAACTGAAAGATAACAGCAGTGAGAGCTCTGAATGTGAACAGATGAGACAAGGTTGTATGTTAAGAAATGTTTAAATTTATATCTTTTATTTACAGGTTGGGTTTGGGGGCAGGGATACTGCCTCAATTGTATTGAACTGTATTGACTTTTACTGTTTTGTACCTTACAACACTGAGACATAAGTTGATAGTTGTGTTAGCAAGTTACTGAAGGTTATTAACAAAGGAATAGTGTCATTATTCCCCACATTTGCAGTAATAATACGTTATATAGCACAAATACACACCTTGGATCTTGTGATATTGATTACAACTTCCTGTTATAAAACATCGTTATCACATTACATAAACCAGTACATCTAGATAATACATAGAAGAAAAGACTCCAACGCATAGTTAAGTCAGCATCGTCAGGGAATACCCAAAACTAAATCTCAGATTTCAATATGCAATCCAGGCAAATTAAAATAACAACCATAAACGCGAAGGGATTAAACAGTCCAGAGAAACGTTCTATAGCATTCAATCAGATGCATAAAGACTCAGGAGACATACTGTACATACAAGAAACACATTTTAGAAAGGAAAAAGAACCAAAATGTATTAACAACAGCTATAAAATGGCCTTTTTGGCCTCAGGTTCCACAAAAAAGGGAGGAGTAGGTATATTCATGAGAAACAACATACATTTCTGCCCAACAAATGTCATTAAAGACCCTAATGGTGCCTACTTGCTGGTGACGGGCCTACTTTTTAACACACAGGTTACACTAGTGAATGTTTATCTGCCGAATATACGACAACAAACAATGTTCAAACAGGTTGCACAACAAATAATGGAACACTCGAAAGGTATCATCCTACTTGGCGGGGACTTTAATATCCCACTAGACCCGACAGGAGACACTTCATTAGGCAAGACCAGCACATCTCATAAGACGATAAAAGTCATAAACTCCCAGTTGCAGCAGCTTAAATTGCATGACGTGTGGAGGGCAAAACATCCACATGAAAGAGACTACACATTTTATTCTCACCCGCACCATATATACACAAGAATTGACTACATTATCACAGACCAAATAGGGTTAGTACTAGTAGAGAACTCCATGATAATGCCAACCACATGGTCAGACCACGCACCAGTGCAATGCACAATTAATTGGCCGAGCATTCCAATAAAACCAGTCATGTGGAGGCTAGACGAACATATGCTAGATAACCCGCTAACTCGCATAGAACTCGACAATGTTATAGGCCATTATTTTCGGGAAAACACCAGCGCAGATGTGACCTCCACTGTACTGTGGGAAGCACATAAATGCGTACTGAGAGGGGAGCTTATAAGACACAAAGCCAGAGAAAATAAAAACAATAGACAATTTGTGAACTTCATAACCTCACAAATTAGGTATTGGGAAACAGAACTCAAAAGAAAACCTAATTCCATAGACATACTACAAAATTTGACCAAAGCCAAAACAGAATTGAATAACCACCTAATAAAGGAATACCAGAGAAAAGCAACTAGGCTACAGCAAAGGTACTTTGATGTTAGTGATAAAACTGGCTCATCATTAGCAAAGGCCCTTAAAAGAAAACAGCTGGACACACATGTGTACAAGATCATAGACACTACGGGACAAATACAAATGGACAGCATACAAATAGCTGACATTTTCAAACAATGCTATGGAAGACTATACAACATCCAGGCAGAGGGCAAACAAGAAGATATAGACAGTTACTTAGCTGACATAAAACTTACAGAATTGAGTAGCGAAGATTCAGAAACCTTAGACATGCCAATAACACCTGAAGAAATCAAGATAGCCTTTAAAAATATGCCAAATGGCAAAAGCCCAGGACCAGACGGTATAAGTATAAAGTATTACAAAACATATATACATCACTTACTAACCCCTCTGACCACGCTATTTAACTCCTTGCATGGGGAAGGAGGCTTCACAGACAGCATGCTGGAAGCACACATCACAGTCCTTCCTAAACCAGGGAAAACACCAGATAGACCGGAAAATTATAGACGCATCTCACTCCTTAATTCAGATATAAAAATGTTCGCCAAAATATTAGCCACTAGAATAAACAAATACCTCCCAGATTTGATACACCCGGATCAAGTGGGTTTTGTCCCAGGAAGGGAAGCCCGTGATAATACTCTCAGAACTTTCCAGATAACTACATATGCGCAATTAAACACAATACAAATGGCCCTTATATCTACAGATGCGGAGAAGGCATTTGATAGAGTAAATTGGCAATTTCTCAAATCAGTCCTTCACAAAATGAAATTTAGTAATAGGTTCATACAACTAATTCTCACCCTATACCGAAAACCCACTGTAAAAGTAAATGGCCTACTCTCGGAAAAATTCCTAATTCAAAACGGTACAAGACAGGGATGCCTACTTTCCCCGATACTTTTTGCACTCACAATAGAAGCACTGGCGCAGAGAATTAGGAATGACAAGCTAGTAACAGGTCTTACCATAGCGTCTAAACACTATAAATTAGCATTATACGCAGATGATGTCTTACTCACTTTGACAAACGTTGACAAATCACTACCCAGGGTCCTAGAGATTTTCAAAGCAAACGGGAAGGTATCAAACTTTCAAATAAACCTCTCAAAATCTGAGCTATTAAATATAACATGCGATATGACAACGATCGACAACACATTAAAGGTATGCCCCCTTAGAAGGCAAAACACCAAAATGAAATATTTGGGTATCTACATATCTCCAGATCAGCAAGAGATTTTTCAGGCAAACTATAGGCAATTGGAAAATAACTTAATAGCCGACATGTCAAATTGGAAAAATAAAACAATTTCATGGATAGGTAGGATTAACGTCATTAAGATGAACATTATGCCAAGATTGTTATACCTCCTACAAACGACACCCATACCCCTGCCTCCTAGATACTTAAATAAAATTCAAAGCATAATAGAACAATATATATGGGGGGGTATTAGACCTAGAATCCCTAAGAAAATGCTTTACCTACCAAGGGACAGGGGAGGGATGGGTTTGCCAAACTTAGAGATATATAAACAAGCGATCACACTACGCACCTTGTTAGACTGGTGCTGTAATGATCAGCATATGAGTACAATTAAGCCGCACTTTACTGGGCACAGGAAATGCGGGAAGAATAGCCTGGTTATCTAAAAAAGACAGACCACATACAGCAGAGCAGTACCCATTATATATAGATTTCTTCACCATATGGGACAAACTTATGAACACATCAGTAAATATATCTTCACACTTCTCTCCCCTAACTCCCATATGTCAGAATCCTGCTCTGCCTTGGAACTATAGGGAAACTGACATGACTTTGCACGCTCCCTTTGGGGCACGAACATTCTCGGCTTTGACAGAGGGAGGTAAATTGAAATCACTTGGGAAAATAAAAGAAATAGAGACTGGCGAACATATGAATTGGCTGGCACACTCACAGATAAGCCACTTTCTGTTGACACATAAACAAAAACACAATTTACTCAGACAGACCACCACATTTGAAAACCTCTGCCTACAGGACACGCAGACAGAACATGCAATATCTATTTTATACAAGTTACTGATACTGGAAGACACACAAACATTGCCCACATATGCCAAAGCCTGTGAAAGGGAATTACAGCTTGATATTGATCTGCAGGAATGGCTAACAGCCAATCTTCAATTTCAACCAGAATACAAGAATCAAGCTATAAATTCTTATCAAGATGGTACCTTACTCCTGCCAGGCTAAAACAAATTTATAAAAATACTACAGGGAAATGCTGGAGAGAGTGTGAGGGCGAGGGTACATTGACACACATCTGGTGGGATTGCCCAGCCCTAGATCAATTCTGGACAGAGATACTTAAATACATTAGAATAGCAACGGGGAAAGCATTGCAGAATAATCCTAAAACCCTACTATTTTTATCACTACCCAGCCTTAAGAACACAGCCACTAACGCCCTTAGACTAGTCATGTTAAATGGGGCAAATATGCTGATACCGAAACATTGGAAAAGCAAGAACGGCCGTCGGTTGAGGAATGGAAAAAACAAGTAGACACGCTATTGCATCTAGAAAGATACCATCACATGCAGAACAACACATTAGACACACACACGAAAACATGCTAATACAGTGGAAGGAATGTCAGGGACCTGACAGACCAAGGGCTTGACAACACCAAAACCTAATATTAGAAAGATTAGTAACCAAGACATATTGACTAAAGAGGGAAGTAACAAGGGGAAAAGCTCATTGGTTACATCCAGTCGAGATTGGACACTATCAGCAGTAAACAATTACCCTAATATGGCATGATCTATGACAGTTTTAGCTGATTATTAAAAGATTAAAGCATCGGATATTGTGCTGTTGGATACATTATATACTACATGGGAGTAGACAACCTTGCACTGGATTATGATGGATGGACATTAATAACTAGATTCATAATAATCAAGAGGAAAAAAAGGTTAAAATGATGATGCTGACTTGTAAAGCAAACTGTGATGTTGACTTGTATGATTTCTTTACAGGGGAGGGGTGAGAGGTATTGTCTCTCTCCCACCCTGGAAAATATGATGTACTTTTGATTGATTTTCAATAAAGTTTATTTGGAAAAAAAAAAAATGGCATAGGACCCCCACCAGGCTTACCAAGGTGTTCAAGACATTCTTGTCTCAATGCTGGCGACTTTGTGGGGAAATGGGATCTGACCTACATATTTGGTGGGACTCACTCAGTATTACTTCGACTCTCACCCCATCACAAGCTCTTCTGCATATTTTCGATGACACAGTCCCTGAGTCATCGAGGAGATTGATGATCTACATCTTGATCTACATCTTAGCTGATACTAAACTCTCCTTTGCCTGAGATTGGAAAAAGACAGATCCCCCCAAAATATCCAAGGTTCTTGCTCTGATATAATACATGGCCGAGATAGAAAAATATTTTTACAAATCTCAAGACAGGTTGTAGATTTATTGGGAGATCTGGGGTACATGGCTACACAAATAAGTACAAAACACCAGACTTTAGGGTGTTCTGGGACCCAACTAACTTTAAATAGTCAGGAATTTTCTTTACACCCCTTCTTTATTCCCCCCCCCCACTCTCCTCAACCCCCATTACGTATCCTGGACCATCTTTACTATAAGAAATATACTAATAGGCTAACTGATAAACACCCCCGTCATTATATTTAGATCCCACAATCTTCTCATATCCTGTCTAGCAAAAAATCTGTTCGCCAACCATACCCAAGCACCCTAACCTCTATACTCTACCATCTTTTCAGGTATATCCTTTTAGAGATAGATGCATATGGTCACCTTGTCTCCCTCCCTGCACATCAGGTTTGGCTTTTTCCTATTTAATAGTCAGGAATTTTCTTTACACCCCTTCTTTATTCCCCCCCCCCACTCTCCTCAACCCCCATTACGTATCCTGGACCATCTTTACTATAAGAAATATACTAATAGGCTAACTGATAAACACCCCCGTCATTATATTTAGATCCCACAATCTTCTCATATCCTGTCTAGCAAAAAATCTGTTCGCCAACCATACCCAAGCACCCTAACCTCTATACTCTACCATCTTCTCAGGTATATCCTTTTAGAGATAGATGCATATGGTCACCTTGTCTCCCTCCCTGCACATCAGGTTTGGCTTTTTCCTATTTAATAGAATGTTATTACATGTATGATAGGATGCTAATAAGTTATGTGACTTGCATTGTTTCTTTCTTTATTGTTTATTTATGATGAGGATGTGATGCTTTTTGGACTCTTTGTGCACAATTTTGTTGTTTATAAAAACCTTATTTGGAAATAAAAAGACTGAGCACATTTCGATAATAGAAATGAATTAGTTATTAAAAATTGCGTGCTCTATCTGAATCATGAGCAGACTAAATGCTATCCTGAAAAGCTGAGTAAAACACACACTCTAACAACATTAAATGCAACACAGACCAATTGTGCTTAAATGGATAGAAAAGTCAAAATTGAAATATGTTTAGGCGCATTTCAATTTTAAAAGTATTTATGCAGTATACTTCCATTAGCAAAAATGCTTCTAGTAAAAGTAATTACTATTTCAAATGCATATGCACATATGCTGTAAAGTCCTATGTACCGGCATTCAAACAAAACACACAATCTCAAAGAGCTGGCAGTAGTGTGTATTGCATAAGTGGAAACTTAAAGGGACAGTCAACACTAAAATTGTTATTGTTTAAAGAGATAGATAATGCCTTTACTACCCATTCCCCATCTTTGTTATATTAATATAGTTAATAACCTGTAAACCTCTAAATGTCTGCCTGTTTCTAAGCAATAACAAACAGCCTCTTATCACATGTTTTGTTTTTTTTATTTAATCTTTTATTGAGGTTTTAAGTCAATGCAACAAACAAAATATGTCCATCAACAATAATAGAACAATATCAGGCGTATACAAGTATACACGGCATATACAAGCATACATGGCATATACATGAGCAGAAACAGTAGATCTCCTAAGATGTCATTGTACACACCATTGATATTTCACTGTAATTAACTATATTTTAATAATTGAGACTAATACTTAGTGTGCCCTGAATCTTAACTGTTGAGGGAAAATTACTCAGGGGGTCACTCTTGTACATAATTAGACTAGAGATTTAAGGGTGATAGAAATTAGCGTTTGTCATGGTCAGTCTTGGACCTTAGGATATAAAGAGAAAAAGTGAGCAACTGGTATAATATAAGCATTGAACAAGGAGAAATAACACATGGGTCACTCATGGACCTCTCATGCTAAGAGAAAACGTAAGGGCAAAAGGAAACCTAGTAAATAAGATCTTTTCTATTGTTATGTTATTGGCCTCCAATGAATATAATGGTCGCTCTTAGACCTGTACATGCGTATGTGGATTGCAGGGGGAATTTATCAGTGTTCAGTGGTCTCCCTTTGGATCTTAGTCTTGATGAACACACTCTTTTTTTATTATTATTATTTAAAAGTAAGATGTCAAGATGTATATTTTAGGATTGGCAATGCATCTGCTGATGAGTGTAAAGTCTCATAAGTCTCGTAGCGGGTGAATAAGTGAGTTAAGGATGTCGTGTGCTATGTGTTGTCCACACATATGAGGAATACAGCTAATGACTATATAAAGTTTCTAGTAAGGAAAAATAAATGTGCGTAGGAGTATGGAGTGCAGATTTCAAATGTAGAACCAACTAAGAACTAAAAAACCTATCAGCTAGATTACGAGTTTTGAGCGCTATAGGGAAATTAAGACTGCCACAAAAGCGGCGGTATTTAACCTCCCTATAGCGCTGCTATTACAGGTTTTGTAAAAACCCGGCTTGTACGGGCGATATGGTTGCGTTGAGCTCCATACCTCACCCAAATACAAGCGGTGTTTTGACGTGCTCGTGCACGATTTCCCCATAGACATCAATGGCTAAAAAAAAGCCTAACACCTGCGATTACGGAAACAAAAGTTCAGTAACGCAGCCCCATTGATGTCTATGGGGAAAGAAAAAGTTACGTTTAAACCTAACACCCTAACATAAAAAAACACGTCTAAACACCCATAATTTGCTGCCCCTAATATCGCCGCCACCTACATTACAGTTATTAATCCCTAATCTGCTACCCCCGATATCGCGGTCACCTAAATAAAACTATTAACCCCTAATCTCCCTCTGCCTCCTACTAAATCTAAATTAAACTTACAATTATTACCTAAATAATTACTATTTAAAACTAAATACTTACCTGTAAAAAAAAACCTAAGCTAGCTACAATATAACTAATAGTTATATTGTATCTATCTTACGTTTTATTTTTATTTCACAGGTAAGTGTGTATTTATTTTAACTAGGTAGACTAGTTAGTAAATAGTTATTAACTATTTACTAACTACCTAATTAAAATAAATACAAATTTACCTGTAAAATAAAACCTAACCTGCCTTACTCTGAAACGTAACATTACAATAAAATAAAATAAATTAAATTAATAAAATACATTTATCTAAATTACAAAAAAATAAACACTAAATTACACAAAATAAAAAACGAAATTATCAAAAATAAAAAACAAATTACTCATAATCTAATAGCCCTATCAAAATAAAAACGCCCACCCAAAAATAGATAGAAAAATAGATGGGCCAAATAGATAACATTCATCTAGATTTCGAGTTGTGCGTTACGGTTTTAACGCTGAAACAATGGCAATTTCAGCGTAAAAACAGTAACGCAGCCATTACGAGTCGTGTCGGTATAGCTGTACCGCAAGCATTTTAGCCTGTAACGCAACGTCAAACCCGCACGCAAAAAAAAAAAAATTGTGTGGGATTTCCATAGTGCCGGTATTACAGGTTGTGCGGTGAGGCTAAAATGCTTGCGTTACAGCCTATACCGACACAATCCATTCCGCCATCTGAGACCAGTAGTTATAGATTTTGTGTAACAAAAATATTTCACAAAACTCATAACTAAACTGTTACAAAGTACACTAACATCCATAAACTACCTATTAACCCTTAAATTGCCACCCTCCCGCATTGCAAACACTATTTAAAACGTATTAACCCCTTAAATGCTGCCTGCCCATATCACTGCCACTATAATAAAGTTATTAACCCCTATTCCGCTGCTCCCCGACACAGCTGCCACTAACTAAACCTTTTAACCCTAAACCGCCAGCCCCCCACATCGCCACTACTAAATAAACCTATTAAACCCTAAACCGCTACCCCCCACATCACCACTAATAAATTAAACTATTAACCCCTAAACCTATCACCCCCTAACTTTAAATTACAATTACAATATCCCTATCTTTAAATAAATAAAAACTTACCTGTGAAATTAAAAAAACCTAAGTTATATTGGCTATTCAAATCAGCCAATATAATTTCAGTAGCTCTCATCCTATTGACTGATTTGAACAGCCAATAGGATTTCAGTAGCTCTCATCCTATTGACTGATTTGAATTTCAAGAATCAAATCAGTCAATAGGAATGCAAGGGACGCCATTTTGAAAAGGCTCCCTTGCCATGAATATCCAGTGTACGGCGGTGACCGTATGAAGAGGATGCTCCGCGCCGGATGTCTTCAAGGATGGATCCGCTCCACGCCGCCGGGATGAAGATAGAAGACGCCGTCTGGATGAAGACTTCTCGCCACCTGGATGAAGACTTTTCGCCACCTGGATGAAGACTTCTAGTCGCCTAGATGAGAATGGATGTCCGGACTTCAGAAACTGTGAGTGGATCTTCGGGGGTTAGTGTTTTTAAAAAAAATCTTTTTGGGTGGGGTTTCTCTTGTAAGGTGTATCCAGTCCACGGATTCATCCATTACTTGTGGGATATTCTCCTTCCCAACAGGAAGCTGCAAGAGGACACCCACAGCAGAGCTGTCTATATAGCTCCTCCCCTAACTGCCACTCCCAGTCATTCTCTTGCAGCTCTCGACAAGAAAGGAAGTATCAAGAGATATGTGGTGACTTAGTGTAGTTTATCTTCAATCAAAAGTTTGTTATTTTTAAATGGTACCGGCGTTGTACTGTTTTTGCCTCAGGCAGAAATTAGAAGAAGAGTTCTGCCTGAGGTTTTTGATGATCTTAGCAGGTTGTAACTAAGGTCCACTGCTGTTCTCACACATAACTGAAGAGTATGGGAAAACTTCAGCTGGGGGAATGGCCTGCAGAATTAACTGCTCTGAGGTATGTTTAGTATATTTTTTTCTAGAGAGATGATAAGGTCTAGAAAATGCTGACAGTGCCTGATATATTTAAGGTAAGCCTGATTATAGTGATTTAACAAACGACTGGGATCATGCTTGCAGTAAAGGGTAATATTCATGTTAATTGCTCTTATTACTTAGTATGTAAAACGTTTGCATGATATAAAAAAAACGTTTTTTACTGAAGGTGATAAATCTTTATTTGGGGCCTAGTTTTCCACATGGCTGATTAGATTTCTCCTAGGAGTAGTTATTATGGCCCTTTCACTTTGAGTGCATGGTGGGAGGGGCCTATTTTCGTGCTCTTATTGCGCAGTAGTTTTCGCAGTCTGAGACATCCAGCTTCCCTGAAGGAGTCCCCTGACATATAGGACCTCTGTAAAGGGTTTTTTGTTCCTACAAAAGTCATTTTAAGGGCAGGTAGGAGCCACAGTAGAGCTGTGGCAGTTTGCTTGTGACTGTTTTTAACGGTTTTACTGTTTTTCTGATTCGTTTTTGAGCCTGAGGGGTTAATCATCCATTTGCAAGTTGGTGCAATGCTATTTTAGTCTATAATACACACTGTAAAAATTTCATAGAGTTTACTGCTTTTTTTTCCCACTGTTTTGCAGTTTATGTGTTTGTTTTTTTTCTCTTAAAGGCACAGTACCGTTTTTTATATTCTGCTTTTTAACATTTATTAAAGTGTTTTCCAAGCTTGCTGGTCTCATTACTAGTCTGTTAAACATGTCTGACATAGAGGAAACTCCTTGTTCATTATGTTTAGAAGCCATTGTGGAACCCCCTCTTAGAATGTGTACCAAATGCACTGATCTTACTATAAATTATAAAGACCATATTCTGGCTTTAAAAGATTTATCACCAGAGGAAATTGACAAGGGGGAAGTTATGCCGACTAACTCTCCCCACGTGTCAGAACCTATAACTCCCGCTCAAGGGACGCCAAGTACATCTAGCGTGCCCATTGCGTATACCTTACAAGACATGGCGGCAGTTATGAATCATACCCTTACAGAGGTATTGTCCAAACTGCCAGGGTTACAAGGAAAGCGAGATAGCTCTGGGGCTAGAACAAATACAGAGCTCTCTGACGCTTTAGTAGCTATGTCTGATATACCCTCACAATGTGCAAAAGCCGAAGCAGGAGAGCTTCTATCTGTGGGTGATTTTTCTGATTCAGGGAAGACACTTCAACCTGATTCTGATATGTCTACATTTAAATTTAAACTTGAACACCTCCGCATGTTGCTCAGGGAGGTTTTAGCAACTCTGGATGACTGTGACGCCATTGTAGTCCCAGAGAAATTGTGTAAGTTGGATAAATACTATGCAGTGCCTGTTTACACTGATGTTTTTCCAATCCCTAAGAGGTTTTCAGAAATTATTACTAATTAATGGGATAGACCAGGTGTACCGTTCTCTCCCCCTCCTGTTTTTAAAAAGATGTTCCCTATAGATGCCGCTACACGGGACTTGTGGCAGACGGTCCCTAAGGTGGAGGGAGCAGTCTCTACCCTAGCGAAGCGTACAACTATCCCAGTCGAGGACAGTTGTGCTTTTCTAGATCCAATGGACAAAAAATTAGA
Organism: Bombina bombina; assembly: GCF_027579735.1. Classification (NCBI taxonomy): domain Eukaryota; kingdom Metazoa; phylum Chordata; class Amphibia; order Anura; family Bombinatoridae; genus Bombina; species Bombina bombina. Next base: position 431,626,424 of record NC_069504.1, on the reverse strand, counting down.
GGGTTACCTTAAGAAAATTTTTATTCAACAAGGTTTTATTCTCCAGCCTCTTGCATGCATTGCCCCAGTCACTGCTGCTGCTGCCTTCTGGTTTGAGTCTCTAGAAGAGGCTCTACAGGTAGAAACCCCGTTGGATGATATCCTTGACAAGCTTAAAGCTCTTAAGCTAGCCAATTCATTTGTTTCTGATGCCGTTGTTCATTTAACCAAGCTAACGGCTAAAAACTCAGGTTTTGCTATTCAGGCGCGTAGGGCGCTATGGCTTAAATCCTGGTCAGCTGACGTTACTTCAAAGTCTAAGCTTCTTAACATTCCCTTCAAGGGGCAGACCCTATTCGGGCCTGGACTGAAGGAGATAATTTCTGATATTACTGGAGGAAAAGGTCACGCCCTTCCTCAGGATAGGTCCAACAAATTAAGGACCAAACAGACTAATTTTCGTTCTTTTCGAAACTTCAAGAGTGGCGCAGCTTCAACTTCCTCTAATACAAAACAAGAGGGAAATTTTGCCCAGTCCAAGCCGGTCTGGAGACCTAACCAGGCTTGGAACAAAGGAAAGCAGGCCAAAAACCTGCTGCTGCCTCTAAGACAGCATGAAGGATCAGCCCCCGATCCGGAAACGGATCTAGTAGGGGGCAGACTTTCTCTCTTCGCCCAGGCTTGGGCAAGAGATGTCCAGGATCCCTGGGCGTTGGAAATTGTGTCCCAGGGATATCTTCTGGACTTCAAAGCTTCTTCCCCAAAAGGGAGATTTCATCTCTCACTATTATCTGCAAACCAGATAAAGAGAGAGGCATTCTTACATTGTGTTCAAGACCTCCTAGTTATGGGAGTGATCCACCCAGTTCCAAAGGAGGAACAGGGGCAAGGCTTCTATTCAAATCTGTTTGTAGTTCCCAAGAAAGAGGGAACCTTCAGACCAATCTTAGATCTCAAGATCTTAAACAAATTTCTCAGGGTCCCATCCTTCAAGATGGAGACTATTCAAACCATCCTACCTATGATCCAGGAGGGTCAATATATGACTACCGTGGACTTAAAGGATGCTTATCTTCACATTCCTATACACAGAGATCATCATCGGTTTCTCAGGTTCGCCTTCCTAGACAGGCATTACCAGTTTGTGGCTCTTCCCTTTGGGTTAGCTACGGCACCAAGAATCTTTACGAAGGTTCTAGGGTCACTCATAGCAGTCCTAAGGCCGCGGGGTATAGCAGTAGCCCCTTACCTAGACGACATTCCAATACAGGCGTCGAATTTTCAAATCGCCAGGTCCCATACGGACATTGTTCTGGCATTCCTGAGGTCTCATGGGTGGAAGGTGAACGAAGAAAAGAGTTCTCTATCCCCTCTCACAAGAGTTTCCTTCCTAGGATAGATTCTGTAGAAATGAAGATTTACCTGACAGAGGCCAGGTTGTCAAAACTTCTAAATTCCTGCCGTGTTCTTTATTCTACTTCTCGCCCTTCAGTGGCTCAGTGTATGGAAGTAATTGGCTTAATGGTAGCGGTAATGGACAAAGTGCCGTTTGCCCGCCTACATCTCAGACCGCTGCAACTTTGCATGCTCAGTCAGTGGAATGGGGATTACACAGATTTGTCCCCTCTACTAAATCTGGATCAAGAGACCAGGGATTCTCTCCTCTGGTGGCTATCTCGGGTCCATCTGTCCAAGGGTATGACCTTTCGCAGGCCAGATTGGACAATAGTAACGACAGATGCCAGCCTTCTGGGCTGGGGTGCAGTCTGGAACTCCCTGAAGGCTCAGGGCTCGTGGACTCAGGAGGAGGCACTCCTTCCGATAAACATTCTGGAACTAAGAGCAATATTCAATGCTCTTCAGGCTTGGCTTCAGCTTGCTGCGGTCAGGTTCATCAGATTTCAGTCGGACAATATCACGACTGTAGCCTACATCAACCATCAAGGGGGAACAAGGAGTTCCCTAGCAATGTTGGAGGTTTCAAAAATAATCTATGGGCAGAGGTTCACTCTTGCCATCTATCAGCTATCCATATCCCAGGAGTAGAGAACTGGGAGGCGGATTTTCTAAGTCGGCAGACTTTTCATCCGGGGGAGTGGGAACTCCATCCGGAGGTATTTGCTTATGGGTTTCCACCGTTTCCTCTGCTCCCTCGTCTGATTGCCAAGATCAAGCAGGAGGGAGCTTTGGTGATTTTGATAGCACCTGCGTGGCCACGCAGGACTTGGTATGCAGATCTGGTGGACATGTCATCCCTTCCACCATGGACTTTGCCGCTGAGGCAGGACCTTTTAATACAGGGTCCTTTCAACCATCCAAATCTAATTTCTCTGCGCCTGACTGCTTGGAGATTGAACGTTTGGTTTTATCAAAGCGTGGTTTCTCTGAGTCGGTCATTGATACCTTAATTCAGGCTTGAAAGCCGGTCACCAGGAAAATCTATCATAAGATATGGTGTAGATATCTTCATTGGTGTGAATCCAAAGGTTACTCATGGAGTAAGGTCAGGATTCCTAGGATATTATCTTTTCTCCAAGAAGGATTGGAGAAGAAATTGTCAGCTAGTTCCTTAAAGGGACAGATTTCTGCTCTGTCTATTCTTTTGCACAAGCGTCTGGCTGATACGCCAGATGTGCAGGCGTTTTGTCAGGCTTTAGTTAGAATCAAGCCTGTGTTTAAACCTGTTGCTCCACCATGGAGTTTAAATTTAGTTCTTAATACTCTGCAAGGGGTTCCGTTTGAACCTTTGCATTCCATAGATATTAAACTTTTATCTTGGAAAGTTCTGTTTTTAGTAGCTATCTCCTCGGCTCGAAGAGTTTAGGAGTTATCTGCTTTACAATGTGATTCCCCTTATCTCATTTTCCATGCAGATAAGGTAGTGTTACGTACCAAACCTGGTTTTCTTCCTAAGGTGGTATCTAATAAAAATATCAATCAGGAAATTGTTGTTCCTTCACTATGTCCTAATCCTTCTTCAAAGAAGGAACATCTATTACACAATCTTGATGTGGTTCGTGCTTTAAAATTTTATTTACAAGCTACAAAGGGTTTTCGTCAAACATCTGCTTTGTTTGTGGTCTACTCTGGACAGAGGAGAGGCCAAAAGGCTTCAGCAACTTCTCTTTCTTTTTGGCTAAGAAGTATAATCCGCTTAGCTTATGAGACTGCTGGCCAGCAGCCTCCTGAAAGAATTACAGCTCATTCTACTAGAGCGGTAGCTTCCACATGGGCTTTTAAGAATGAGGCTTCTGTTGAACAGATTTGTAAGGCGGCGACTTGGTCTTCGCTTCATACTTTTTCTAAATTCTACAAATTTGATACTTTTGCTTCTTCGGAGGCTATTTTTGGGAGAAAGGTCTTACAGGCAGTGGTGCCTTCCGTTTAAGCGCCTGCCTTGTCTCTCCCTTCATCCGTGTCCTATAGCTTTGGTATTGGTATCCCACAAGTAATGGATGAATCCGTGGACTGGATACACCTTACAAGAGAAAACAAAATTTATGCTTACCTGATAAATTTATTTCTCTTGTGGTGTATCCAGTCCACGGCCCGCCCTGTCATTTTAAGGTAGGTGTTTTTTATCTTTAAACTACAGTCACCACTGCACCCTATAGTTTCTCCTTTCTCTTGCTTGTCTTCGGTCGAATGACTGGGAGTGGCAGTTAGGGGAGGAGCTATATAGACAGCTCTGCTGTGGGTGTCCTCTTGCAGCTTCCTGTTGGGAAGGAGAATATCCCACAAGTAATGGATGAATCCGTGGACTGGATACACCACAAGAGAAATAAATTTATCAGGTAAGCATAAATTTTGTTTTTTTCAGATTAGGGTTTTGGGCTTTAGGTAAAAGAGCCGTATGCCCTTTTCAGGGCAATGTAAAAGAGCTGAATGCCATTTTAAGGGCAATGCCCATACAAATGCCCTTTTCAGGGCAATGGGTAGCTTAGGTTTTCGTTAGAGTTAGGTTTTTTTATTTTGGGGGGTTGATTGGGTGGTGGGTTTTACTGTAGGGGGTCTTTGCAAAAGAAGAAGAAACAAGCGCATCCGCGATTCACTGTATCTATCTTTATTCCGTCAGATCCATGACCATAAAAATGCACACTTACAAGATATGCGAGAAAAACATGCCCATAATATAAAAGCCGTTACACTGGAATTCAGATCGTTGGAGTTGAAGTCAGATTACAGGACTGGATTCCTATTGTAGATATTTTCCACAGTCCAATGTTTGCGGCTAATCGACGGTAGGTGAGTAGTTTCACCAACAAAAGTTTACAATCTTTTGAAGTATCGCTCTCCACCTGAACGCATTTCGTTCACACTTGGGTGAACTTTTTCAACAGGAAATGGATAGTTCTCAGCTGTTTCATCTGGATTTAAATTTACCGGGCTCTGTTGTTATTGGTTCACGTCAAATGACTCATACTGCCCATTTCGAAACCCGCTACAATAATGACAATATTAAACTAAATACAAGATATACCATTTGTGTTACATATAACTACAAACTAAGTAAATGTCAAACCTATTTCATTTTTTAAAAAACTATTCTAAGGCTGCTGCATATGATTGCGGGACATGTCATAAAAACCATTATGCAATAATAATTATATACAGATAGCAACTAATAAAAACACACAATAACTTCTAAAAACAGTGAATATTATACCATAAAAAAAAATATTATACACTGTAAAATTCAAGACTATAGTTATTTAAAAACAATTTTAAAATTCATTTTAAATTTCTTCAAATTCTAGTGTAGGAAGAAACATAAATATACTAAACTTAATATCATATAAAGATAACGTATTATGCTAACTGAAACGAAAAATGGCCAAAATATCCTAGTATCTGGTATCTTCCATATTAGGCCATAAATGCTTGTAGGTCTATATCTATATTTAGACCTTTAGGGGTTAGACTTTCCAATAAATGTATCCATTTGGTTTCAGCTTTCCTAAGGAGTAGGAGGCGATTAACACTACTATTATTTATATGTTCTAAGACTTTAAACTTAATCCCTACGCTGTTACACTGATGTTTAATTTTACAATGGTGGGATACACTATGTTCCTCTAATCGATTTTTTTATATTATTCAGATGTTCATATACCCTTCTTTTTATTTTTATTTTTGTGCACCCAATATAAATCATCCCACAAATGCATGTTAACTGATACACTACATATGTGGAATTACATGTGGTCCTAGGGTTAATAGTATATTTGTTGGTTCTATTCCAATTCATAGTTGAATCTGAGCATGTATCAATAATGGGACATAAACAACAATCTTTTTTACCACATTTATAAGTCCCTGGTTTTAATGATAGCCAATTGGATAAAGTACCCTCACTTTTTTGTACTAGAGGTTTCAATTTTGATGGGGCTATTAGGCTTTTGAGATCCCTATTTTTCTTATATACTATATCTGGTCGCTCATCAAGTTGTCCTACCAACAGGGGAGCAGCTAATTTTCCAATGTTTGTTTAAAATCAATTTTACACCATATGCTCCTTCACTATATGTTTTAATGAATTCTTATCTTCTATCAATGTCTGCCTATCACATTTCAACCCTCTTTGTCTTGAATCTTCAATCTTTGTCTTGAATCTTCAATTAGATCTTTTCCATAACCTTTCTGTATGAACTTCTTACTTAATACATCAGCTTCCTGTATATAATCATTTTGATTAGTACAGTTTCTACGTATGCGTCTAAATTGGCCACCTGGAATGTTATTTTTCCATATAGGTAGGTGGCCACTAGAGGCATGTAGAAAGCCATTCTTATCAGTAGGCTTTCTATAATTCTTTGTAGCTATTTTATTTAAATTATCTATATACAATACAAGGTCTAAAAATTCTATTTCACCGGCTGAGATCTTACTTGTAAATCAATATAAAAGAGAATTACACTTGTTATTAACAGAGGCCAAGGATAATAACATTATAGATAATGAAGAATTTAATTTCATATATAAGATAAGCCCTAAGATTCCAACGTTTTATCATATTCCAAAAATTCATAAAGACTGCAATAACCCCCCAGGACGACCAATCGTTTCAGGGATTGGTTCAGTGAGTAGCAATTTGTCCATTTATGTAGACTGGTACCTCCAACATATGGCTAAAAGTGTTAAATCTTATCTTAAGGATACAACACATACCATACATTTTTTTGAAGGATTAGATTGGCAACAAGATTTTCTGTAAATATCATGTGATGTCTCCTCTTTATATACCAAAATCCCCATAATTAAGGTATAGATGCTTTTAGAGCACTAAGTACCATCTGGAATATTCAAGATATACATGTAAACTTCTTAGCTAAGAGTATATTATATATACTAACCCATAATTATTTTGCATTCGAAGGAAAATTTTATAAACAAATTCAAGGTACCGCCATGGGGACCAATATGGCCCCCTCTTATGCAAATATCTATATGGGACATTTTGAAAATTCAATGATTTGGAGTGAGCACCAATTTTAGTCCAACATACATCGATATTATAGATATATAGATGATATTATTATGATCTGGAACGGTACCCAAGAAGAAGCTGAAACCTTTATAAAATATATCAATAATAATACATATAATCTCCAATTTACAAGTAAGATTTCAGCCGGTGAAATAGAATTTTTAGACCTCGTATTGTATATAGATAATTTAAATAAAATAGCTACAAAGAATTATAGAAAGCCTACCGATAAGAACGGTTTTCTACATGCCTCTAGTGGCCACCTACCTATATAGAAAAATAACATTCCAGGTGGCCAATTTAGACGCATACGTAGAAACTGTACTAATCAAAATGATTATATACAGGAAGCTGATGTATTAAGTAAGAAGTTCATACAGAAAGGTTATGGGAAAGATCTAATTGAAGAATCAAGACAAAAAAGACAGTTGGAATGTGATAGGCAGACATTGTTAGAAGATAAGAAGGATAAATCAACTATATTGTAAAAACAAAAACAAAAACAAATTCATTACAACATATAGTGAAGGGGCATATGTGTAAAATCGATTTTAAACAAACATTGGAAAATTTTATTAGCTGCTCCCCTGTTGGTAGGACAACTTGATGAGCGACCAGATATAGTATATAAGAAAAATAGGGATCTCAAAAGCCTAATAGCCCCATCAAAATTGAAACCTCTAGTACAAAAAAGTGAGGGTACTTTATCCAATTGGCTATCATTAAAACCAGGGACTTATAAATGTGGTAAAAAAGATTGTTGCTTATGTCCCATTATTGATACATGCTCAGATTCAACTATGAATTGGAATAGAACCAACAAATATACTATTAACCATAAGACCACATGTAATTCCACATATGTAGTGTATCAGTTAACATGCATTTGTGGGATGATTTATATTGGGCGCACAAAAATAAAAATAAAAAGAAGGGTATATGAACATCTGAATAATATAAAAAATAGATTAGAGGAACATAGTGTATCCCACCATTGTAAAATTAAACATCAGTGTAATAGCGTAGGGATTAAGTTCAAAGTCTTAGAACATATAAATATTAGTAGTGTTAATCGTCTCCTACTCCTTAGGAAAGCTGAAACCAAATGGATACATTTATTGGAAAGTCTAACCCCTAAAGGTCTAAATATAGATATAGACCTACAAGCATTTATGGCCTAATATGGAAGACACCAGATACTAGGATATTTTGGCCATTTTTCGTTTCAGTTAGCATAATACGTTATCTTTATATGATATTAAGTTTAGTATATTTATGTCTCTTCCTACACTAGAATTTGAAGAAATTTAAAATGAATTTTAAAATGGTTTTTAAATAACTATAGTCTTGTATTTTACAGTGTATAATATTTATATATATATATATATATATTCATAATTTAGTATTTTTAATTTTTTGTAATTTTAGACTTAATTTTTTTTAGTAGTGTAATTTAATTTTTTAATTGGTAGTTATTTTAATTTTAGTATAATAGTTATGCTAGGTTAATTTATAGTTTAAACTTAGTTTTTTTTTATTTCACAGGTTTTTATTTATTTTAAGATAGGGATATTGTAATTTTAATATAAAGTTAGGGGGTTGTTAAGTTTAGGGGTTAATAGTTTAATTTAGTTTTTTGTAATGTGGGGGGCTGGCGGTTTAGGGGTTAATAGGTTTATTTAGTGGGGGTGATGTGGGAGGCCAGAGGTTTAGGGGTTAATACAATTATTATAGTGGCGTTGTCGGGAAGCGGCGGAATAGGGGTTAATAACTTTTATTAGTGGCGGCGATGTCGGGGAGCGGCGGAATAGGAGTTAATAACTTTTCTTAGAGGCGGCGATGTCGGGAGCAGCAGATTAGGGGTTAATAACTTTATTTCAGTGTCAGCGATGTTGGGGGCAGCAGATTAGGAGTGTTTAGACTTGGGGTTTATGTTAGGTTTAAACGTAACTTCCCCCCCCCATAGATATCAATGGGGTTGCGCTACGGAGCTTTTCATTCCGCGCTTCAGGTGATGTCTATGGGGGAAAGCGTGCATGAGCACGTCAAAGCAGCCCTTGGATTTTGTGTGGTATGGAGCTTAACGCCACCATATTGCACGCATAAGAAGGCTTTTCAGAAACTCGTAATGGCAGTGCTATGGAGGGTGAAATAACACAACTTTTGTTGCGTTCGTTTCTCCCCCTCTATAGCGCAAAATTCGTAATCTAGGCGATTGTGTGCTAATGCCCATGGAGTTATTTTAGAGTCAGCACAACACAACACAGTTGGCTAAAATGCAGGCCAATAGATAATTAATAAAATGAATGTGATCAGGGGGCCGTCAGAAGATATAAGCTTATCACAGAGGTATATTAATATACCTGTGTTGGTTATGCAAAACTGGGGAATGGGTAATAAAGGGATTTTCTTTCTTTTAAAACAATAACAATTCTGGTGTAGACTGTCCCTTTCATTTGTGTCATAGAAGCCACTGCTAACTCTCTGTGAAGGTGTGGTGTCCGAATCCTGGTGTATGGACCCTCACAGCATATGTGCGTATGATGCTTAAAAACAGTAATAATGGGGAGTGGCTAAGAGGCGACCATGATCAGTCGCACTTTATGAAGCTCCTGGGAATATTCTCTGGATTTATTAATAAAATAGGGATATAACTTTTATTATACTCAAATATACACAAGATCCCTGCACTGCTAGCTCTGCAGTACTGAAAATCCCTGTGATTCCCGCATCTGCCCAAACAGGAGCTGATTTAGCCTACTAAGACATTAGGCCGTTGCCGCTAACTGGAGCCCATAAAAACCTGCATTGACCGTTCAAGCCCGATGTTTCTCTCTATGGGTCCCAAGATTGTTTTATATTAATACTCATTTCTGTGGACTGGAACCCTGGGGAGATTGTCACCTCCGGACATCGTTATTGAATAACTGTAAGCAACTGGTAACGGTCTACACATCTCTATTCCTACACATAATCTAACCCCCCCGGTTATCCGGGTTCAAGTGGTATAGTGGGTTGCTGGCTACATATAACAGGATGGAGGACTTTAGCCTCATCGCACTAACTCTATTCCGAGATCTTCTCCAAAAGATGGATACACAATTCGAAAACCTCAAGACTGAAGTCAGGGAGGCCTGCATGAAAGATGGCGCTCAGCCGTCACCCTCATCTAAGCACGCTCTCGATATAACATCGGAGTTCTGTTTTCCAACAGACCTGCCTCTTGCCGCTAGTGCCGGAGAGCCTAAAGAAACCCCAGGATCCGGGAAAGTTAACAGCTCAGGAGGAAGCTTAAGAACATCTGACTCACCTGCCTCACATGCTCCGATAGTGACATTGCAGCAGACCCTGTCGCCGAACTTTGCCTTCCCACACAGCCTGAATTTTGACCCCCAGCTCCCTTGGGCCTGTTTGGGAGATGCGGCCGGCTCCTGGATGGGCGATTGGGGAAGCTACCATACTTACCTCATAGTAAAGTACTTCTATGACGGGGTCAAGGTTCCGACATATACTCCTCCAGGACAACCTTTCACAAGAGACTGCTGTGATCTCCTTTTGAGCTTACCCAAGGATACATATGCAGAGCTGGACTTTCCGTGCAGCAGCTTAGACCTGAGCAGAGACGGTATAGGCTAGCTATAAATCCGTTTCCTTCTTCTCTTTTTTTTTCAATCCTGTTTCTCCTAAGGAAAATGTTTACCGAGTCTGTAATTGTATGTGAGCTGCATTTATAATACGTGAGCTTTGTACATGAGTTTGATTTACTCCTATGTCTCTTCTCCTTCAGTTTTTTTCTCTTGTTTTAGCATTCAGCTAAGAGTGGAATTATTTTATATATATGTTTATGTTGTAACATTTATATTACTCTGTTGAACCTTATTATATAGTGCTAGGTGACCCATAGGGCACTGATTCAATAGTAATAAGACATAACTATGCAGCAGACATAATCATAGTCTCCTGACACATAGCTTAGAGTTAATCCCTCCTACTAATGACCCTCTAGTAGACACTGCATCTCCCATTTACCTAGAGATGAGAGGACTTAGAGCCCTGATTTTAATAGACTAAACCACTTTAACCTTATGCATGGGCCCTAATTGTTAACACTGTTTCAGATCCTGCATATACTCCTATTATAGGGTCTCAGGCTTATACTTGTAGATTATCCTTAGAACTAAATCTTGTTTACCCCACCTAAGGACTAACTGCGTCATATACTTATATACCCCAATAGAGTCTAACATCCTCCATCTCACCTCTGTTCGCCCGTACATGCTTTTATATTCCCTACTCCTATCCAACATTCTTTATTCGACATTGATCTAACCTACCAGTCATTTTCTCTTTTTTTACTTATTTTACTCTTTGCTACCCACTACTCCTGCGATTAGGCATTTCCTCTACCAATTTATAACATATATTCTTATTACCTTCAATAAACACAAGTCAACCCCCAATAGACAGACACTCCATCCTGCTTATATTATATTTTATTATAATACAATGCTTTGCTAGCTCCCACAACCCCAGTCCCCCTCCCTAACTCCACATTTGAGCGCCTCTTGACTGCTGAACCCCCCTCCCTATATTTAAATAGCTAGGCCCAAAAGTGGCCATATCATAAGCTAATTTCCTCCTCTAGATTGTTTTACTCTTCATGGGTCCAAGAGTGACCTCTTATCTCCAAAGAGGATGTGAATATAAGATACGCATAATAAAACTGAGGCTCAAGACACCTTTACACATCACCCAAACATGATCCACTATTCATACCTAATTTTACACCCCAGTTTTATTGTCTAGTGCTTGCTTTTGTCTCCAGTAAGTACGCTTTTCGCTGTGTTATATGGGTGTTGTGAAGTTTCATCTTTATTGTTTAACATGTATAACCTCAATAAAAAAATTATTTTAAAAAAAACAAAAAAAAAAAAACAGTAATAATTTTTGCTAGAAGCATTTTTGGTAATGGAAGTACATACTGTATGTGTTCCAAATGACAAAATACATATATACGTATATTCTGTGAATCTTGCACATGCTGAGTAGGGGCTGGTGCCTCAGAAAGTGTGCATATAAAAAGATTGAGCACATTTTAATAATGGAAATTAATTAGAAACTTGTTAAAAATTCTGTGCTCTATCTGAATCATGAAAATGTTATATTCATTTTCTTCATAGTTGACCTCATTCTGGTCCCAATATTCAAACCATCGAAAGACCGACAAGAAGCTGCCTGGTTAGGTCTGTTAATATATTCCAAAAAAGGGAATTGAACCATGAAATGTGGAGAATGGTGATATGTCTCCCATAAGAAAATAATAGGGATCACGGCTTCAGCAAAAGTCTGCCGACATCACCACTCAACAGCACAATAAGTAGAGGGGGCTGTATTGGCTGTATTTGAAGGGTTCCTACACAGCACAGACAGTACATTTACTGAAACAAAAAGAGGTTTCTGTGTAGAAACACTTCAAATAATACATACCTATCCTAGCTGTAACTAAACCTACACTACCTGCCTCACACTGGAAAATCTCGCCACTGAAAAGGTGGGGAGACAAATATGGCTGAAACCCTGTACCTAACCTGCACAGAAGCGCTTTAAATATACTCCCCTCGAATGCCCAAATAACTCCCACAGAACTACTATCTCTACGTCATATTTAGGGTTAGCAAAATAGCTTAAACAGGGCCTCTTTTTTTAGGATGGGGGGTTTTAGTGTTAGTATAGGTTTTTTTATTTTGGGGTGGGCTTTTTTTAAAGGGGAATTTAGTTTTAGGATAGGCTAACTAGGTGGGTTTTTTCTTTTAAGTGGGATTTTTCGTGTGTAATTTAGGGGTCTTACGTTAGGGGTTTTGGGGGGTTAGCTGTTAGGGAGTAAAGTAGTATAGGGATAGATTCTGTTGGGGGTATTGGTAGTTAGGGGTTAATAGGTTAGGGGTAGTTTGTGGTAGGGGTATTGGTAAAGGTATTGGCTGTTAGGGGTTAAGTAGTGTAGGGATAGTTTTTGGTGGGGTAATGATGGTTAGGGGGTTAATAGGTATGTTTATTAGGTTTGGTAATATATTTAACCCTTTAGTGACAGGGTGAAAGTGCCTACATCGGAACACCTGTTCCGATGTAGACAAATTGAAACTACGCGATCGTGCATACGATCGCGAGATTTCAATTATTGGATCGCATCTGGGGGGCGTCCCTACAACCCTAGGAACGCCCTCCAGACCGCGATCAAGTCCTAGAAGCACAGAAGGCTTCAGGACAGCCGTTTGTTATGACGTTCTATTCCGTCATAACGGCTTTAAAGCCCAGTGTAATTATGACGGAATAGAACGGCATAACGGCGTAAAAGGTTAAAAGGGATCCTTTACTTTATGTTGTCAATGTAGGTGGCAATGCTGCTTGGAATATTTTGCCAGCATCTCCACCCATTGCGATGTATAGTAAAACACCTCTTGTGATGCTGCCTTTAAACAATGATGTCAGCAGCTTTCAATATTTTAGTGGCTTCTTGACATGGTGATGGATCCCTTTTGAATATCTTGCTGCCTCGTGGCACCTTCAATCATCAAGGCCTCTATTCTCTGAGAAGGGCTCATCCGTTGATTATAATGTGGATTCACTAGCAACTTGCAAATATTCAAAGGAATGGGTACAAATATCTTTAAACTGCTTATTTTTAAAATTGCAATGTAGCTGCTAGCTATTTCAGCAAGGTATAAGTTTCAAAAAAAGTTTCTATTTAATTAGGGCAATTACAACAGTTTTTATCTTGACTGCTTAGAACAGTTGTCTTAAGGGGTTCCATAAGTGGTAGATGTGCCTTTGTCACGCCGCTCCCTTGCGCCGCTTTGGCTGTTGCCAGTGACGCGGGGGTTGCTGCTCTGGCTGTTGCCAGGGATGCAGCAGTTCTTGTGAGCGTGCAGCGATGACGTCATCGCCGCATTTCTTTCCTCCTCTGAAGCCGGATTCCTTGAGCTCCTTGGCGTGAATCAGCGCCTGTGTAAGTACCTTCACAACCTACAGTCATTGCCCAAGTATAGGTGTTACTGTGTGTGCGCCTGGGTGCTGTATTCCTTATATTGCTGGACTGCTATAATGTTATTGAACTCTGCCTATCTAACTACTCTGTTTGTTTAACCCTTAAAGTACTGGATTGCCTGTCTTACCACTCTGCTTGCTTAACCCCTAAAGTACTGGATTGCTATAACATTGCTGAACTCTGCCTGTCTGACCACTCTGCTTGCTTAACCCCTAAGGTACTGGATTGCTATAATGTTGCTGAACTCTGCCTGTCTAACTACTCTGCTTGCTTAACCCCTAAAGTACTGAATTGCTATAACATTGCTTTTCACTGCCTGTCTGACCACTCTGCTTGCTTAACCCCTAAAGAACTGGATTGCTATAATGTTGCTGAACTCTGCCTGTCTGACCATTCTATTGGTGTACCCCTGAACTGTTATACTGCTGGATTTCCTTTGTTGCTGAACCCTGCCTGTTCCTGGCCATTCTATTGGTTTACCCCTGAACTGCTATACTGCTGGATTGCCTTCCTGTTGCCGAACTCTGCCTGTCTTGACCATTCTCTGCCTTCATCTTATTGCTGTGAAGGACTACCCTGCCTACTGTGAGTACTGCTTACCTCATTTCATAAACTCTCTCTGTTCTGGGATATTTCCTATCATTCCACTTGACGCCGGGATAAGAAGACAACTGGCCAAGTTTGATCTGATAGAGGAATATCCCATGAGCATTGCAGCCTTAGAGTGAGAATATTTGGAGTAGGGGAATACTTTTGAGTGGGGTTTACATGGGAGGGGGAATATATTGTGGTTTTAGGTAAAGATGAGGTAATAATAAAGGGACATTTTGGTGTTGAACCTAATGATAAGGGGGTAATATTTTTGACAGGGTGGATGTGTGGGTGGCACTCGAATAGGATAGTAGAGCTAATGTGTGTGAAGCTTAGTAGTAGTTTGGTTAATGCACGCATAAAGGCCCATAAGTTGAGGGGCTAATGCATGATGAGGTTTGTCAGTGGTCGGATGATGTGGCCTTAGCGTAACCTTTTTTTAAATAAAAATATTCTTCACATGCACAAATGTCACTCTTTCTTGTGTATTGCAGCACCTGATCCTACCTTGATATACTCTTCAACAAAGGACACCAATAAAAGGAAGCAAATTTGATAATAGTAGTAAATTGGAAAGTTGTTTAAAATTGTATGTTTTATCTGAATCTCATGAAAGTGTAATTTCGACTTAACTGTCCCTTTCAATTAAATTTCCCTTTAATACATGTAAAATTCATATATTATCTTGGTCAGGGGCATAATTTGACATTTTTAAAGTTTTAAGGGCTTTGGAAAATAACCAATAACTTGCATTTTTCACAAATGCTAGCTACCAAAAATTCAAAGTGTGCTCATGGAATATCATCACAGTACTACCTGAGAGGTGAGCTGCCACACCTATTTGAATCTGCAGCCTGCTACTACCAGCACATTGGTGTGCTTGTGAAGTGTGTGAGTACCCATATGGCTCTACTACTGTTATCACTGATTTTTATATCTGTTGATCCTACACATGAGGCGCCCCTCTATTTTCTTCTATTCCTACCAAAAATTCAGTAGTATTTGTGAAGCAATCTATTCTTTAAACCATTTCACATACCAAAAAAAAAACTATTATTTCTTAAAAAGGTTTCACATTCAATAGACTGAATTCTAAAGAATCTGATATTATGTTCTCATCTGTTTAGTAACAAAGTTTAATTGCTGAGGCTTCCCACTCATTAGGCAAGGTTAAATTGAGTCACCTTGAAGCAAAATCTGATTCTGCCAGAAAGAGGAAAGGGGGTTTTCAGATAAAATGCTACCTGGGTGGGAAATTACATATGATCATGTTAAACTGTTTGATGGGGAATAGCCCTGATCTTTTTTTCAGGGAGAGAAAGGAAAATGAGCAAGAAAGGTTTATTATTACATTGTTCTGTTTGTGGTTTTGGTTTGTATATCTGGCCACAAGTTAACACTTCGTTAGATTTATTTTTCTGTGCGAACTGAAATGACCTATGACAGCTTCAGTTTTTTACCACACTCACAATTAGTGAATATTATCTATTCCTTGCTTCTGCCATGTTTAAGAACCAAATATTTTATCCTACAAATGGTCCACCATTGCAGGGTAAAAATAAAATGTGCTTACTTCATTGCAAGTGGTACAGACATAGAAAAATAAAATGAATTAGTTTAGAAATAAACTGCTCCAAAAAAAAAAAAAAAAACATTTATATTTCTCCTGTTAAGTGTAGTCAGTCCACGGGTCATCCATTACTTATGGGATTATAACTCCTCCCTAACAGGAAGTGCAAGAGGATCACCCAAGCAGAGCTGCTATATAGCTCCTCCCCTCTACGTCATACCCAGTCATTCTCTTGCACCTAACTAATAGATAGGATGTGTGAGAGGACAGTGGTTATTAAACTTAGTTTTTATTTCTTCAATCAAAAGTTTGTTATTTTAAACGGCACCGGAGTGTGTTGTTTTTTCTCAGGCAGTATTAGAAGAAGAATCTACCTGAGTTTGTGTATGATCTTAGCGGACGTAACTAAGATCCATTTGCTGTTCTCGGCCATTCTGAGGAGCGAGGTAACTTCAGAACAGGGGACAGCGGGCAGGGTTCACCTGCAAAGAGGTATGTTGCAATATATTATTTTCTAAGGAATGGAATTGACTGAGAAAATACTGCTAATACCGATATAATGTAAGTACAGCCTTAAATGCAGTAGTAGCAACTGGTATCAGGCTGTTATGTATGTATGTTGGCACTGAAGTATTTCTGGGGAATGGCACTTCACTAAGAAAATACTGTATACATACTACTGTGTACTAATTGCATTGATGCTACTTTAAATAAAAGCCAATCTGTACATGTCAAGAAAATTTCACCAGACAACGAGGGGAAAGTTATGCCGACTAACTCTCCTCACGTGTCAGTACCTGCATCTCCCGCTCAGGAGGTGCGTGATATTGTGGCGCCAAGTACATCAGGGTGGCCATTACAAATCACTTTGCAAGACATGGCTAATGTTATGACTGAAGTTTTATCTAAATTGCCAGAACTTAGAGGTAAACGCGACCACTCTGGGGTGAGAACAGAGTACGCTGATAATGTTAGAGCCATGTCTGATACTGCGTCACAAATGGCAGAGCATGAAGACGGAGAGCTTCATTCTGTGGGTGACGGATATGATCCAAATAGACTGGACTCAGGCATTTCAAATTTTAAATTTAAGCTTGAGAACCTCCGTGTATTATTAGGGGAGGTATTAGCGGCTCTGAATGATTGTAACACGGTTGCAATCCCAGAGAAATTATGTAGGCTGGATAGATACTACGCAATACCGGCGTGTACTGACGTCTTTCCTATACCTAAAAGGCTTACTGAGATTATTACCAAGGAGTGGGATAGGCCCGGTGTACCCTTTCCCCCCCCTCCTATATTTAGAAAGATGTTTCCAATAGACGCCACCACACGGGACTTATGGCAGACGGTCCCTAAGGTGGAGGGAGCAGTTTCTACTCTGGCTAAGCGTACCACTATCCCGGTGGAGGATAGCTGTGCCTTTTCAGATCCAATGGATAAAAAGTTAGAGGGTTACCTTAAGAAAATGTTTACTCAACAAGGTTTTATATTACAACCCCTCGCATGCATTGCGCCTGTCACGGCTGCGGCGGCATTCTGGTTTGAGTCTCTAGAAGAGACCATTAGCTCAGTTCCGTTGGATGAAATTATAGACAAGCTTAGAGTCCTTAAGCTAGCTAATTCATTTATTTCTGATGCCGTAGTACATCTAACTAAGCTTACGGCTAAGAATTCCGGATTCGCCATTCAGGCGCGCAGAGCGCTGTGGCTAAAATCCTGGTCAGCCGATGTGACTTCTAAATCTAAATTGCTTAACATACCTTTCAAAGTGCAGACATTATTCGGGCCCGGTTTGAAAGAAATTATCGCTGACATTACCGGAGGTAAGGGCCATGCCCTGCCTCAAGACAGAGCCAAACCAAGGGCTAGACAGTCTAATTTTCGTGCCTTTCGTAACTTCAAGGCAGGAGCAGCATCAACTTCCTCCGCTCCAAAACAGGAAGGAACTGTTGCTAGCTACAGACAGGGCTGGAAACCTAACCAGACCTGGAACAAGGGCAAGCAGGCCAGAAAACCTGCTGCTGCCCCTAAGACAGCATGAAGTGAGGGCCCCCAATCCGGAAACGGATCTAGTAGGGGGCAGACTTTCTCTCTTCGCCCAGGCTTGGGCAAGAGATGTCCAGGATCCCTGGGCGTTGGAGATCATATCTCAGGGATATCTTCTGGACTTCAAAGCTTCTCCTCCAAAAGGGAGATTTCATCTTTCAAGGTTGTCAACAAACCAGATAAAGAAAGAGGCGTTTCTACGCTGTGTACAAGATCTTTTACTAATGGGAGTAATCCACCCGGTTCCGCGGTCGGAACACGGACAAGGGTTTTACTCAAATCTGTTTGTGGTTCCCAAGAAAGAAGGAACCTTCAGACCAATCTTGGATTTAAAGATCCTAAACAAATTCCTAAGAGTTCCATCGTTCAAGATGGAAACTATTCGGACAATCTTACCCATGATCCAAAAGGGTCAGTACATGACCACAGTGGATTTAAAGGATGCCTACCTTCACATACCGATTCACAAAGATCATTACCGGTACCTAAGGTTTGCCTTCCTAGACAGGCATTACCAGTTTGTAGCTCTTCCCTTCGGGTTAGCTACTGCCCCAAGAATCTTTACAAAGGTTCTGGGTTCTCTTCTGGCGGTACTAAGACCGCAAGGAATATCGGTAGCTCCGTACCTAGACGACATTCTGATACAAGCGTCAAGTTTCCAAACTGCCAAGTCTCATACAGAGTTTGTACTGGCATTTCTAAGGTCACATGGGTGGAAAGTGAACGAAGAAAAGAGTTCTCTATTGCCACTCACAAGAGTTCCCTTTTTAGGGACTCTCATAGATTCTGTAGAAATGAAAATTTACCTGACAGAAGACAGGTTAACAAAACTTCTAAATGCTTGCCGTGTCCTGCATTCCATTCCACACCCGTCAGTGGCTCAATGCATGGAGGTAATCGGCTTAATGGTAGCGGCAATGGACATAGTACCCTTTGCACGCCTGCATCTCAGACCACTGCAATTGTGCATGCTAAGTCAGTGGAATGGGGATTACTCAGATTTGTCCCCTATGCTGAATCTGGATCAAGAGACCAGAAATTCTCTTCTATGGTGGCTCTCTCGGCCACATCTGTCCAAGGGGATGCCCTTCAGCAGGCCAGATTGGACGATTGTAACAACAGACGCCAGCCTGATAGGTTGGGGCGCTGTCTGGAACTCCCTGAAGACTCAGGGATCAGGGACTCAGAAGGAGAGCCTCCTTCCCATAAACATTCTGGAATTAAGAGCAGTTTTCAATGCCCTTCTGGCTTGGCCTCAGTTAGCAACTCTGAGGTTCATCAGGTTTCAGTCGGACAACATCACGACTGTGGCTTATATCAACCATCAGGGAGGGACAAGGTGTTCCCTAGCGATGATGGAAGTCTCAAAGATAATTCACTGGGCAGAGTCTCACTCTTGCCACCTATCAGCGATCCACATCCCAGGCGTGGAGAACTGGGAAGCGGATTTTCTAAGTCGCCAGACTTTTCATCCGGGGGAGTGGGAACTTCATCCGGAGGTCTTTGCCCAAATACTTCGGCGTTGGGGCAAACCAGATCTGGATCTCATGGCGTCTCGCCAGAACGCCAAGCTTCCTTGTTACGGATCCAGGTCCAGAGACCCGGGAGCAGTTTTGATAGATGCTCTGACAGCACCTTGGGCCTTCAACATGGCTTATGTGTTTCCACCCTTCCCGATGCTTCCTCAATTGATTGCCAGGATCAAACAGGAGAGAGCATCGGTGATTCTAATAGCGCCTGCGTGGCCACGCAGGATCTGGTATGCAGACCTAGTGGACATGTCGTCCTGTCCACCATGGTCTCTACCTCTGAGACAGGACCTTCTGGTGCAGGGTCCTTTCAAACATCCAAATCTAATTTCTCTGAGGCTGACTGCATGGAGATTGAACGCTTGATTCTATCAAAGTGTGGATTCTCGGAGTCAGTGATTGATACCTTAATACAGGCTAGGAAGCCTGTTACCAGGAAAATTTACCATAAAATATGGCGCAAATACTTGCATTGGTGCGAATCCAAGAGTTACTCATGGAGTAAGGTTAGGATTCCTAGGATATTGTCTTTTCTACAAGAAGGTTTAGAAAAGGGTTTATCCGCTAGTTCGTTAAAGGGACAGATCTCAGCTTTGTCCATCCTTTTACACAAACGTCTGTCAGAAGTTCCAGACGTTCAGGCTTTTTGTCAGGCTTTGGCCAGGATTAAGCCTGTGTTTAAAACTGTTGCTCCGCCATGGAGCTTAAACTTAGTTCTTAACTTTTTACAGGGTGTTCCGTTTGAACCCCTTCATTCCATTGATATCAAGCTGTTATCTTGGAAAGTTCTGTTTTTAATGGCTATTTCCTCGGCTCGAAGAGTCTCTGAGTTATCGGCCTTACATTGTGATTCCCCTTATCTGATTTTCCATTCAGACAAGGTAGTTCTGCGTACTAAACCTGGGTTCTTACCTAAGGTCGTTACTAACAGGAATATCAATCAAGAGATTGTTGTTCCATCATTGTGCCCTAACCCTTCCTCAAAGAAGGAATGACTTCTGCACAATCTGGACGTTGTCCGTGCCCTGAAATTTTATTTGCAGGCAACTAAAGATTTTCGACAAACTTCTTCCCTGTTTGTCGTGTATTCTGGACAGAGGAGAGGTCAAAAGGCTTCGGCTACCTCTCTCTCCTTCTGGCTTCGTAGCATAATACGTTTAGCCTATGAGACTGCTGGACAGCAGCCTCCTGAAAGAATTACAGCTCATTCTACCAGAGCTGTGGCTTCCACTTGGGCCTTTAAGAATGAGGCCTCTGTTGAACAGATTTGCAAGGCTGCAACTTGGTCTTCACTTCACACTTTTTCCAAATTTTCCAAATTTGACACTTTTGCTTCTTCGGAGGCTGTTTTTGGGAGAAAGGTTCTTCAGGCAGTGGTTCCTTCCGTGTAAAGAGCCTGCCTGTCCCTCCCGTCATCCGTGTACTTTTAGCTTTGGTATTGGTATCCCATAAGTAATGGATGACCCGTGGACTGACTACACTTAACAGGAGAAAACAAAATTTATGCTTACCTGATAAATTCCTTTCTCCTGTAGTGTAGTCAGTCCACGGCCCGCCCTGTTTTTTATGGCAGGTCTAAATTTTAAATTATACTCCAGTCACCACTGCACCCTATAGTTTCTCCTTTCTCGTTTGGTTTTCGGTCGAATGACTGGGTATGACGTAGAGGGGAGGAGCTATATAGCAGCTCTGCTTGGGTGATCCTCTTGCACTTCCTGTTAGGGAGGAGTTATAATCCCATAAGTAATGGATGACCCGTGGACGGACTACACTACAGGAGAAAGGAATTTATCAGGTAAGCATAAATTTTGTTTTTTACACTAGAACAGTGATGGCAAACCCATATCATGTGTGCTCATGTGGTATAAGTCTTTAAATTTAGGCACACGTATTTTATAACAATATGCTTGAAGTTGGTAATTTAGTAACCCCCTATGTTGTGAGTACTTCTATTTGTGTAATATACCCCACCCCTTGCAGAGCATTAGCCTTTATTTTTAGTGTTATAGCGTATTGCTTAACTATATTTTTTAATAAATCAATAACATATTTCAGTAATTCATTATTTAATATAGCATAGGATTATAATACATATTTACCTTAATGTCATTAAAAAGAAAGCAATCATGGCCACACATGAACATTTTTGGAAAGATTATCTAATATTTGGACACCTACTATAAAAAAAGGTTTGTTGGGGGCGGAGTCTACAGTTGCAGAGACAGGACGTGTTTTGTGGGAGATCCTGGTTCTACTGCAGTGTTTTCTACAATATTTTATTGTTTTTCTTTTCAAAGGTTTCAAATTCTGTAGATAAGGGCCAGAGGGATACTATAAGACTCAAGAAATTGACAGTCCTGGGGGAAACTCTCTGGATTGACCGCTTTGTCTAAGTTTTGCAGCTAGGCCTCAAGGCTGCCGCATTTATTAAGTGTCTGGCAGGTCCTGGAGCCAGGGCTTTCGCATATTCCCCCCCTGGGAGACTGGGGTTACGAGTAGTACTATTTACTACACAACCTTCAGTGCATAGCTACTGATAACTCTTGAACAAGGATCAGAAGGAGAATAACCTGTTACATAGTTCCTGACATCGGAAATACTACTACCTAAGGGGAAAAGGGACATAACGTATCTACACAACACTCACGCACTGTCCTCTAAATATGGCGCTGGAACCTAAACTGATCCGCCGGGAAGTTACAGCCATGCTGGAATCCCACTTCAGTAAGCTGCGCGCAATTCTAGATGGGGAATTTGCCTCCCTAAAAGGCATATGTGCAAGAGCTAAAGGAGAGTCGCAGGAGCTACAAGCCGAATCCCTAAGGTATCCGATCCAAACGCCTGCTGAGATTCTATCTACCAAACTTCCGCAAAGTTCACTCCATGGTGAAAACTCCCCAAACAGTGACCTAGCCACTGTGTGTAAGCCGCCTGGCGAACCGATGGGGCACCCGATCAGTATGGAGAGGAGATCCGCATTCCCAAATGGAGCTGAGCTGAATCATACGCTGCTGAGGCTTAGCAGTGGGGGCTGCATCTTTCAAACTTCTGTATGGAGATTTATACCTACCTTACAGCTCCGAATTGAGAGCCCTGCAGCCTTAAGAGATATACCGGTCACTGTGGACTTAGACATCATAAGTCCATCATCTGATTCTGAAACAAAGGTGAAGGCAATGTCTATACCTTATCTGCTAAGGGAGTACGCTGCTCATCGCAACCCTGGAGGTGCAGCGGAGGTCCCTGCCAAAAAACGGAACATCTCTGTTTCTGCTTCACCAGAGCTTTCGAGATTAACTAGGAGCATCATGCCGACTCGACCACCCCTGGTCTCAGTGCAAGCTAGAGCGGCGATCAGAGAGGAAATCCCTTCCGGACTCGAGTACGCCCAGATGAACAGTAGTCAGGCATGGCGTAACCCAGGGTCTCTGACCCTGGATATTCTTTTTGGGTCACAACCCCTGATCTCTAGCAATGAAGACGCAGTTGGTGGAAGGGGATTACCGAATGCTAGGACCCTTGGTCTCCTGCAGCCTTGCCCTCACTTGTTCAGAAACATGCTGGTAAGACTCTTTATTTCATTCAGCAGTATGGGCATAGGTTAGAGAGTTGCACTTTTCCCTTTCTTAGAGGGCCCTTCAAAATCCCACAACTGCCCACTAAGTTCTGCAGGGACGCTTTCATACTAGTTGATGTCTTTTACCAACTCGAGTCCTAACATCACAGAAGCCTACGGTTGTATTAATTATAGACATTAGCAGCGGGACGCAACTGCCATAAGCCTAGCAGCTCAGGTCTAACAAGGCTTTTCAAAAACCAGAAATCCCGATATTTGAGGTCCTCCTTTGTGACTGTTACGTATAACTATTTGTTTGCATTTTTCACACTGTCAGCCTATCTTACCTGTGTCTACACAGAATAGAGCCGTTTATGAATAACATCTACTACTAGAGTTACCAGGACTCATGTCACACCAAGGATCTCATAAAGCGAATGTATTGAAATTGCATGTTTTATATTACTCTCTGTTTACAGGGTGTTTTATTGTAGTGCCAATTAAGTATCCTCCTCTTGTCATTGTAAAGTACATAACTGAGTCACCTGCACTCAACAAATAATCCTGCACTCACATAATATGCTTCCTTGTCCCTTACATTATATTTTTTAACTTTAATAGTCATGCAATTTAATGGTTAAGAGGCTCAATTTCGTTATTGACTCCCAGGGCAATTCACAACCTCACCTGATAGGGAATGTACACTTGGCACATAGAGTTCTATTGTAATTATCAAATATGGTATCAAGGTGTTGCTTTACATTCTACATTTACTGTGAGGTTAGGCCTTCTTTACAGGTTACACATTTGGTTATACTCTTGGCATTAAACTATAGTTCTACTCCCTCTGATTTATGTACCAGCAGGCGCTAAAGTCCAGGGGTGGCTTTGTTTCCAATTGTGTCTTCCTTCTGTTCCCCTATTACTGTTATTAATTATTATGCCTAGATAGCCCAAAAGTGGCAATGTTATTACATTAATGGTCCATGAGTGACCACCTATAGCTTCAGTTTTCTTCCATTATACTTTACTAACTTATTAGGGGGCCAAGAGTGTCCCCTTGTGTCATAGGAGGAATTTACGTTTGTCAAAACCTTTAGTACCTAGACACTTATAACAGTATTCATGTACTTCATTCATTTTTTTTTTGTCTATGCATGTTTCTTGTATACTTATACCATTGCATTAATATGCTTATGGAATCCTTAATTTCTAGAAATTGTGTCACTTTGGGCTTATGGAATCCTTAATTTCTAGAAATTGTGTCACTTTGGGCTTATGGAATCCTTAATTTCTAGAAATTGTGTCACTTTGAGCAGGAGACCTGCGAGTCTCCAATTGTTATATGTTATGTTAAAAACCAAATAAAATTCTATATAAAAAAAAAAAAAAAAAGTTTGTTGTCACTGAGCTAGAATGTCTCTTGAATTAATTAATTTTATTAATTAACACCTAGATTACAAGTTTTGCATTCGTGTTTTAATGCTGAAAAAATGGCCATTTCAGCATTAAAACAGTAACGCAGCCATTACGAGTCTTGTCAGTATAGCTGTACCGCAAGCATTTTAGCCTGTAACGCAACGTCTGTCCCGCACTCAAAAAAATGCCATTACAAGTTATAGCCTTACAGCTTGGGTTACAGCCTATACCGACACGATCCGTTCCGTAATCTGAGACAAGTAGTTATGAGTTTTACGCAACAAAACTGTTACACAAAACTCATAGCTAAAGTGTTACAAAGTACACTAACACCCATAAACTGCCTATTAACCCCTAAACTGAGGCCCTCCCGCATCGCAAACAAAAAATATTAAATTTATTAACCCCTAATCTGCCGCTCCCCGACATCGTCACCACTATAATAAAGTTATTAACCCCTATTCCCCCGCACCCCAACATAACCCACACTATAATAAAGATATTAACCCCTATACCGCCGCTCCCGACATCGCCGCCACTAAATAAAGTTATTAACCCCTAAACCTCTGGCCTCCCACATCACTGCCACTAAATAAACCTATTAACCCCTAAACCGCCAGCCCCCCACATCGCAAAAAACTAAATTAAACTATTAACCCCTAAACCTAACAACCCCCTAACTTTATATTAAAATTACAAGATCCCTATCTTAAAATAAATAAAAACTTACCTGGGAAATTAAAAAAAACTAAGTTTAAACTATAAATTAAACTAACATTACTATTATACTAAAATTAAAATAACTATCAATTAAATAAATTAAATTACACATTAAAAAAACCTAACACTACCAAAAAAAAAAAATCTACAATTACAAAAAATAAAAAATACTAAATTACAACAACAAAAAAATACTAAAGTACAAAAAATAAACACTTAATTACGAAAAATAACAAACGAAATTTTCTCCAACATTGGTGTGTCCGGTCCACGGCGTCATCCTTACTTGTGGGATATTCTCTTCCCCAACAGGAAATGGCAAAGACTCCCAGCAAAGCTGGTCACATGATCCCTCCTAGGCTCCGCCCACCCCAGTCATTCTCTTTGCCGTTGCACAGGCAACATCTCCACGGAGATGGTTAAGAGTTTTTTTGGTGTTTAAATGTAGTTTTTATTCTTCTATCAAGTGTTTGTTATTTTAAAATAGTGCTGGTATGTACTATTTACTCTGAAACAGAAAAGGATGAAGATTTCTGTTTGTAAGAGGAAGATGATTTTAGCAGACAGTAACTTCAGTTGGGGGAAACAGTTAGCAGACTTTTCTGCTTAAGGTATGACTAGCCATATTTCTAACAAGACTGTGTAATGCTGGAAGGCTGTCATTTCCCCTCATGGGGACCGGTAAGCCATTTTCTTAGTCAAAAACAAACAGAATAAAGGGCTTATTATGGGCTAAAAAACTGGTAGACATTTTTATGGGCTAAATCGATTGCTTTATTTGTGCATATTATTCAAATTTAGGCTAACAATTGACATTTATAATCTTGGGGAACGTTTATAAAACGGCAGGCACTGTATTGGACACCTTTTTCAGTCAGGGGGCCTTTCTAGTCATAGACTGAGCCTCATTTTCGCGCCATTAATGCGCAGTTGTTTTTTGAGAACAGGGCATGCAGATGCATGTGTGTGGATCTAAGAATCTCTGAAAAAGCTTTTAGAAGGCGTCATTTGGTATCGTATTCCCCTCAGGGCTTGGTTGGGTCTTAGCAAAGACTGTATCTGGGACTGTATAGGGGTTACATTGAAAAACGGCTCAGGTTCCGTTATTTTAAGGGTTAAAGCTCTGAAATTTGGTGTGCAATACTTTTAAGGCTTTAAGACCCTGTGGTGAAAATTTTTTAACAATTCCTTCATACTTTTTCACATATTCAGTAATAAAGTGTTTTCTGTTTGAAATTTAAAGTGACAGTAACGGTTTTATTTTAAAACGTTTTTTGTGCATTGTTGACAAGTTTAAGCCTGTTTAACATGTCTATACCTTCAGATAATCTATGTTCTATATGTATGAAAGCCAATGTGTCTCCCCATTTAAATTTATGTGATAATTGTGCCATAGCGTCCAAACAAAGTAAGGACAAATAATGATATTGCCCAAGATGATTCCTCAAATGAGGGGAGTAAACATGATACTACATCATCTCCTACTGTGTCTACACCAGTTTTGCCCATGCAGGAGGCCCCTAGTACATCTAGTGCGCCAATACTTATTACCATGCAACAATTAACGGCTGTAATGGATAACTCCATAGCAAATCTTTTATCCAAAATGCCTACTTATCAGAGAAAGCGCGATTGCTCTGTTTTAAACACTGAAGAGCAAGAGGACGCTGATGATCATTGTTCTGTCATACCCTCACACCAATCTGAAGGGGCCATGAGGGAGGTTTTGTCTGAGGGAAAAATTTCAGATTCAGGAAAAATTTCTCATCAAGCTGAACCTGATGTTGTGACATTTAAATTTAAATTAGAACATCTCCGCGCACTGCTTAAGGAGGTGTTATCTACTCTGGATGATTGTGACAATTTGGTCATTCCAGAGAAATTATGCAAGATGGACAGGTTCCTAGAGGTTCCGGTGCCCCCGACGCTTTTCCTATACCCAAGCGGGTGGCGGACATAGTAAATAAAGAGTGGGAAAAGCCCGGCATACCTTTTGTTCCTCCCCCTATATTTAAGAAATTATTTCCTATGGTCGACCCCAGAAAGGACTTATGGCAGACAGTCCCCAAGGTCGAGGGGGCAGTTTCTACTCTAAACAAACGCACTACTATTCCTATCGAAGATAGTTGTGCTTTCAAAGATCCTATGGATAAAAAATTGGAAGGTTTGCTTAAAAAGATTTTTGTACAGCAAGGCTACCTTCTACAACCAATTTCATGCATTGTTCCTGTCACTACGGCAGCGTGGTTCTGGTTCGAGGAACTAGAAAAGTCGCTCAGTAGAGAAACTCCATATGAGGAGGTTATGGACAGAGTTCACGCACTTAAATTGGCTAACTCTTTTATTTTAGATGCCGCTTTGCAATTAGCAAAATTAGCGGCGAAAAATTCAGGGTTTGCTATTGTGGCGCGCAGAGCGCTTTGGCTAAAGTCTTGGTCAGCGGATGTGTCATCCAAGACAAAATTACTTAACATTCCTTTCAAAGGTAAAACTTTATTTGGACCTGATTTGAAAGAGATTATTTCAGACATCACTGGGGGAAAGGGCCACGCCCTTCCACAGGATAGGTCTTTTAAGGCTAAAAATAAGCCTAATTTTCGTCCCTTTCGCAGAAATGGACCAGCCTCTAATTCTGCATCCTCTAAGCAAGAGGGTAATGCCTCACAACCCAAACCAGCCTGGAAACCAATGCAAGGCTGGAACAAAGGTAAGCAGGCCAAGAAACCTGCCACTGCTAACAAGACAGCATGAAGGAGTAGCCCCCGATCCGGGACCGGATCTGGTGGGGGGCAGACTCTCTCTCTTTGCTCAGGCTTGGGCAAGAGATGTTCAGGATCCTTGGGCGCTAGAAATAGTTTCTCAAGGTTATCTCCTGGAATTCAAGGAACTACCCCCAAGGGGAAGGTTCCACAAGTCTCACTTATCCTCAAACCAAATAAAGAGACAGGCATTCTTACATTGTGTAGAAGACCTGTTAAAGATGGGAGTGATACACCCAGTTCCAATAAAGGAACAAGGAATGGGATTTTATTCCAATCTGTTCGTAGTTCCCAAAAAAGAGGGAACGTTCAGACCAATTTTGGATTTGAAGATCCTAAACAAATTTCTCAGGGTACCATCGTTCAAAATGGAAACTATTCGAACGATTCTACCCACCATCCAGGAAAGTCAATTTATGACTACCGTGGATCTAAAGGATGCGTACCTACATATCCCTATCCACAAAGAACATCATCAGTTCCTAAGGTTCGCTTTTCTGGACAAACATTACCAGTTTGTGGCTCTTCCATTCGGATTAGCCACTGCCCCAAGGATTTTCACAAAGGTGCTAGGGTCCCTTCTAGCGGTTCTAAGACCAAGGGGCATTGCAGTAGTACCTTACTTGGACGACATTCTAATACAAGCGTCGTCCCTGTCAAAGGCAAAGGCTCATACGGACATCGTTCTAGCCTTTCTCACATCTCACGGATGGAAGGTGAACAAAGAAAAGAGTTCTCTGTCCCCGTCAACAAGAGTTCCCTTCTTGGGAACAATAATAGATTCCTTAGAAATGAGGATTTTTCTGACAGAAAATCAAAACTTCTAAGCTCTTGTCAAGTGCTTCATTCTGTTCCTCGTCCTTCCATAGCGCAGTGCATGGAAGTAATAGGATTGATGGTTGCAACAATGGACATAGTTCCTTTTGCACGAATTCATCTAAGACCATTACAACTGTGCATGCTCAAACAGTGGAATGGGGATTATACAGACTTGTCTCCAATGATTCAAGTAGATAAAAAGACCAGAGATTCACTCCGTTGGTGGCTGACCCTGGACCATCTGTCCCAGGGAATGAGCTTCCGCAGGCCAGAGTGGGTCATTGTCACGACCGACGCCAGTCTAGTGGGCTGGGGTGCGGTCTGGGAATCCCTGAAAGCTCAGGGTCTATGGTCTCGGGAAGAGTCTCTTCTCCCGATAAACATTCTGGAACTGAGAGCGATATTCAATGTTCTCAGAGCTTGGCCTCAACTAGCAAAGGCCAAATTCATAAGGTTCCAATCAGACAACATGACGACTGTTGCTTATATCAATCATCAAGGGGGAACAAAGAGTTCCCTGGCGATGAAAGAAGTGACCAAAATAATTCAATGGGCGGAGGATCACTCCTGCCACTTGTCTGCGATCCACATCCCAGGAGTGGAAAATTGGGAAGCGGATTTTCTGAGTCGTCAGACAATTCATCCGGGGGAGTGGGAACTCCATCCGGAAATCTTTGCCCAAATAACTCAATTATGGGGCATTCCAGACATGGATCTGATGGCGTCTCGTCAGAACTTCAAGGTTCCTTGCTACGGGTCCAGATCCAGGGATCCCAAGGCGACTCTAGTAGATGCACTAGTAGCACCTTGGACTTTCAACCTAGCTTACGTATTCCCACCGTTTCCTCTCATTCCCAGGCTGGTAGCCAGGATCAATCAGGAGAGGGCCTCGGTGATCTTGATAGCTCCTGCGTGGCCACGCAGGACTTGGTATGCAGACCTGGTGAATATGTCATCGGCTCCACCATGGAAGCTACCTTTGAGACAGGACCTTCTTGTTCAAGGTCCATTCGAACACCCAAATCTGGTCTCCCTCCAACTGACGGCTTGGAGATTGAACGCTTGATTCTATCAAAGCGTGGGTTTTCATATTCGGTGATAGATACGCTGGTTCAGGCCAGAAAACCTGTAACTAGAAAAATTTACCATAAAATATGGAAAAAATATATCTGTTGGTGTGAATCCAAAGGATTCCCATGGAATAAGATAAAATTCCTAAGATTCTCTCCTTTCTTCAAGAAGGTTTGGAGAAAGGATTATCTGCAAGTTCCCTAAAGGGACAGATCTCTGCTTTATCTGTCTTACTACACAAAAGACTGGCAGCTGTGCCAGATGTTCAAGCATTTGTTCAGGCTCTGGTTAGGATCAAGCCTGTTTACAGACCTTTGACTCCTCCCTGGAGTCTAAATCTAGTTCTTTCAGTTCTTCAAGGGGTTCCGTTTGAACCCTTACATTCCATAGATATTAAGTTACTATCTTGGAAAGTTTTGTTTTTGGTTGCAATTTCTTCTGCTAGAAGAGTTTCAGAGTTATCTGCTCTGCAGTGTTCTCCTCCTTATCTGGTGTTCCATGCAGATAAGGTGGTTTTGCGTACTAAGCCTGGTTTTCTTCCTAAAGTTGTTTCTAACAAAAATATTAACCAGGAGATAGTTGTACCTTCTTTGTGTCCGAATCCAGTTTCAAAGAAGGAACGTTTGTTACACAATTTGGACGTTGTCCGTGCTCTAAAGTTCTATTTAGAGGCTACTAAAGATTTCAGACAAACATCTTCCTTGTTTGTTGTTTATTCTGGTAAAAGGAGAGGTCAAAAAGCGACTTCTACCTCTCTTTCCTTTTGGCTTAAAAGCATCATCCGATTGGCTTATGAGACTGCCGGACGGAAGCCTCCTGAAAGAATCACAGCTCACTCCACTAGGGCTGTGGCTTCCACATGGGCCTTCAAGAACGAGGCTTCTGTTGACCAGATATGTAAGGCAGCGACTTGGTCTTCACTGCACACTTTTGCCAAATTTTACAAATTTGATACTTTTGCTTCTTCGGAGGCTATTTTTGGGAGAAAGGTTTTGCAAGCTGTGGTTCCTTCCGTTTAGGTGACCTGATTTGCTCCCTCCCTTCATCCGTGTCCTAAAGCTTTGGTATTGGTTCCCACAAGTAAGGATGACGCCGTGGACCGGACACACCAATGTTGGAGAAAACAGAATTTATGCTTACCTGATAAATTACTTTCTCCAACGGTGTGTCCGGTCCACGGCCCGCCCTGGTTTTTTAATCAGGTCTGATGAATTATTTTCTCTAACTACAGTCACCACGGTATCATATGGTTTCTCCTATATATATTTCCTCCTGTCCGTCGGTCGAATGACTGGGGTGGGCGGAGCCTAGGAGGGATCATGTGACCAGCTTTGCTGGGACTCTTTGCCATTTCCTGTTGGGGAAGAGAATATCCCACAAGTAAGGATGACGCCGTGGACCGGACACACCGTTGGAGAAAGTAATTTATCAGGTAAGCATAAATTCTGTTATCCAAAATAAAAACTATTACACCTAATTTAATAGCCCTATAAAAATAAAAGAGCCCCCCAAAATAAAACAAAACCATAGCCTACAATAAATTACCAATAGCGCTTAAAAGGGCTTTGCCCTAAAGAAATCAGCTATTTTCCCTGAAAAAAATACAAAGACCCCCCAACAGTAAAACCCAACACCCAACCAACCCCCCAAAATAAAAAACCTAACTCCAACAAAAACCTAAACTACCCATTGCCCAGAAAAGGGCATTTGTATGGGCATTGCTCTTAAAAGGGCATTCAGCTCTTTTGCTTGCCCTGAAAAGGGCATTAAGCTCTTTGAAGAAAAGTCCAAACCCTAATCTAAAAAAAAAAAAACAGAAAAAAAGTTTTAAAAAACCTAACACTAACTCCCGATGATCCACTTACAGTTTCTGAAGTCCAGACATCCAGGCGGCGAAGTCTTTATCCAGGCGGTGAGGTCTTCATTCATCCAGGAGGCGTCTTCTATCTTCATCCAGGCCGCATCTTCTATCTTCATCCCGGCAGTGCAGAGCGGGTCTATCCTAAAGACATCCAGTGAGCATCCTCTTTATATGGTTGCTGCCGTATACTGAATCTTCAGTGCAAGGGAGCCTTTTCAAAATGGCGTCCCTTGCATTTCTATTGGCTAATTTGATTTTGGAAATTCAAAATCAGCCAATAGGATGAGAGCTACTGAAGTCCTATTGGCTGTTCAAATCAGTTTTCAAGAATCAAATGTTTTCAAGAATCAAATCAGCCAATAGGAATGCAAGGGACGCCATTTTGAAAAGGCTCCTTTGCATTGAAGACTCAGTATACGGCGGTGACCGTATGAAGAGGATGCTCCGCGCTGGATGTCTTCAGAATGGACCCACTCCACGCCGCCGGGATGAAGATAGAAGATGCCACCTGGATGAAGATAGAAGATGCCACCTGGATGGATGAAGACCTCGCCGCCTGGATGTCTGGACTTCAGAAACTGTAAGTGGATCATCGGGGGTTAGTGTTAGGTTTTTTAAACTTTTTTTGGGTGGGTTTTTTTTAAATTAGGGTTTGGGCTTTTCTTAAAAGAGCTAAATGCCCTTTTCAGGGCAAGAAAAAGAGCGGAATGCCCTTTTAAGGGAATGCCTAAACAAATGCCCTTTTCAGGGCAATGGGTAGCTTAGGTTTATGTTAGAGTTACGTTTTTTTATTTTGGGGGGTTGGTTGGGTGGTGGGTTTTACTCTTGGGGGGTCTTTGTATTTGTTTTCAGGGAAAAGAGCTGATTTCTTTAGGGCAACGATCGTCTGGGGTTGTTGTTTCTCTTGTTTAGAGAGGAATTGCCTGGTATTTCGGTGCTGGACTGTCATTGGGCAGGGTCAGACTGATATGCTACACGATATTTTTTCTCTGTGAAGGGGCATAGTGTGCTAAAAGAGTATGCACCCTGAGTGGCACCCAAAAATGAACAGGCACGGAAGTTTTTCTAGCTTTTGTTCTGTCTCAGCTGAGTGCATCTCTCTCTTTTTTTATATTTATGCAAATTGCTCTTGGGTCTCCCTAAGAGTAAAAGGGGAAACCAGACGTGGACTCCTTGCACACATGCCCTTAGAGAGATGCAACTGCACCTCACTGACGAGGCCCACAAAAGGCCGAAACGATCGTCTGGGGTTGTTGTTTCTCTTGTTTAGAGAGGAATTGCCTGGTATTTCGGTGTTGGACTGTCATTGGGCAGGGTCAGACTGATATGCTACAGGATATTTTTTCTCTGTGAAGGGGCATAGTGTGCTAAAAGAGTATGCACCCTGAGTGGCACCCAAAAATGAAAAGGCACGGAAGTTTTTCTAGCTTTTGTTCTGTCTCAGCTGAGTGCATCTCTCTTTTTTATATTTAGCTTAGGTTTATGTTAGAGTTAGGTTTTTTTATTTTGGGGGGTTGGTTGGGTGGTGGGTTTTACTCTTGGGGGGTCTTTGTATTTGTTTTCAGGGAAAAGAGCTGATTTCTTTAGGGCAATGCCCTACAAACGGCCCTTTTAAGGGCTATTGGTAGTTTATTGTAGGTTAGAGGGGGTTTTTTTTGGGGGGGGGAGCTTTTTTATTTTTATAGGGATATTAGATTAGGTGTAATTGTTTTTATTTTGGATAATTTCGTTTGTTATTTTTTGTAATTTAGTGTTTGTTATTTTTTGTACTTTAGTATTTTTTTATTTTTTGGAATTTTGTATTTTTTATTTTTTGGAATTGTAGATTTATTTATTTGTAGTAGTGTTAGGTTTTTTTAATGTGTGATTTAGTTTATTTAATTTGTAGTTATTTTAATTTTAGTATAATAGTAATGTTAGTTTAATTTTTAGTTTAAACTTAGTTTATTTAATTTCCCGGGTAACATTTTATTTATTTTAAGATACGGATCTTGTAATTTTAATTTAAAGTTAGGGGGTTGTTTAGTTTTTTGTAATGTGGGGGGCTGTCGGTTTAGGAGTTAATAGGTTTATTTAGTGGCAGTGATGTGGGAGGTCAGAGGTTTAGGGGTTAATAACTTTATTTAGGTGTCCGCGATGTCGGGGGCGGCAGATTGGGGTGTTTAGACTCTGGGTTTATGTTAGGGTGTTAGGTTTAAACGTAACTTTTTTTCCCCATAGACATCAATGGGGTTGCGTTGCGGAGCTTTTCATTCCGCGATCGCAGGTGTTAGTTTTTTTTCTAACAATCTCTCCCCATTGATGTCTATGAGGAAAGCGTACATGAGCACGTCAAAGCAGCGCTTGGATTTTGTGCGGTATGGAGCTCATCGCAACCATATCGCACGCACAAGGAGGCTTTTCAAAAACTCGTAATGGCAGCGCTATGGAGGGTGAAATAACACAACTTTTGTTGCGTTCGTTTCGAAACCCTCTATAGCGCAAAACTCGTAATCTAGGTGATCTGCGCTGCGGAATCTGTTGCCGCTCTACAACTACCTTATAATAATAATATTGAAGTAAACTGCTATCTCCATGGGCTGGACTCAGGACACATTTTAAATCTGTCCTCATGTGATCATATTTGAATCAAATTTTGTGGAAACCTACTCAAAAACATAATGAGGAATGCTCACAATTAATTTCAGCATTATAATCCCTCTACAAAATACCTTAGTGACCACACTTTTCTATTTTCTCACCGTTTGGGACCAAGGCTATTTTTACATTTCTGTGGTGTTTGTGTTTAGCTGTAATTTTCCTCTTACTCACACATATTATATATCATTTTTCTAATGGACTTTCTAAGGATACCATTATTTTCATCATATTTTATAATTTACTATAAAAAAATGTATAAAATATGATGGAAAAATGGAAAAAAACACACTTTTTCTAATTTTGACCCCAAAAATCTGTTACACATCTACAACCACCAAAATACACTAATGCTAAATAGTTTCTAAATGTTATCCTGAGTTTAGAAATACCCAATGTTTACATGTTCTTTGCTTTTTTTGCAAGTCGTAGGTCAATAAGTACAAGTAGCACTTTGCTATTTCCAAACAATTTTTTTTCAAACTTAGCGATAGTTACATTTTAACATTGATATCTGTCAGGAATCCCTGAATAACCCTTCACATGTATATATTTTTTTAAAAGAAGACAACATAAGGTATTAAACTTGGGGTATTTTGACTCTTTTCATGCAACTATTTTACCACCAATCTATGCGAAAGTTTGAAGGGAAAGGTGATTTTTTGACAAAATAGCAATTTAAGAATACATTTACTAAGAACATAAAGGGTTACTTCCAAAGAACACCCCAAAATGCGTTCAACAACATCTCCTGAGTACGATGATACCACCCATGAATAGGTTTGTAGGGTTCTCAGGGGCTAAAAGGCCTTATTTTTAGGGGATGCATTCCAGTTTTCCAACTTGGAATTATCACATCTGTCATCATTCCCCCATGTCTTATTTGGGAAATTTCTTAAGCCGGCTAATGTAATTTACCCCCTCAAACCATATATTTTTGAAAAGTAGACAGCCTAGGATATTTGAAATGCTGGTATTTTAACACTTTCCATGCACTAATTCAACCACCAGTCTTTGTCAAACTTTTGGGTAGTATTTTTTTTTTTTTCACACACATTGTACTTTAGGTATCTCCTGAGTACAGTGATACCACCCATGAATAGGTTTGTCAGGTTCTCAGGGGAAAAAAGGCCTTATTTTTAGGAGGCGCATTCCAGTTTTCCAACTTGGAATTTTCACATCTGTCATCATGCACCCATGTCCTATTTGGGACATTTCTGAAGCCGACCAATGTAATTTACCCCCATCAAACCATATATTTTTAAAAAGTTGTCACCCTAGGATATTTGAAATGCTGGTATTTTAACACTTTCCATG
Organism: Bombina bombina; assembly: GCF_027579735.1. Lineage (NCBI taxonomy): Eukaryota > Metazoa > Chordata > Amphibia > Anura > Bombinatoridae > Bombina > Bombina bombina. The sequence goes on along the minus strand of NC_069504.1, from coordinate 431,591,018 downwards.
CACTAATTCAACCACCAGTCTTTGTCAAACTTTTGGGTAGTCATTTTTGTGTGTTATTTTTCACAAACATTGTACTTTAGGCATGGATTCTTAGTTCCTGTTATGTGTTACTGACAAAAAACACCGCAATATCGGCTAGATTTAGAGTTCTGCGTTAGCCGTCAAAACCAGCGTTAGAGGCTCCTAACGCTGGTTTTGGGCTACCGCTGGTATTTAGAGTCGTGTAGGTAAGGGTCTAATGTTCACTTTGCAGCCGCGACTTTTCCATACCGCAGATCCCCCTACGCCATTTGCGTATCCTATCTTTTCAATGGGATCTTTCTAACGCCGGTATTTAGAGTCTTGGCTGAAGTGAGCGTTAGAAATCTAATGACAAAACTCCAGCCGCAGAAAAAAGCCAGGAGTTAAGAGCTTTCTGGGCTAACGTCGGTTCATAAAGCTCTTAACTACTGTGCTCTACAGTACACTTACACCCATAAACTACCTATGCACCCCTAAACCGAGGTCCCCCCACATCGCCGCCACTCTATTAAATTTTTTTAACCCCTAATCTGCCGACCGCACACCGCCGCAACCTATATTATCCCTATGTACCCCTAATCTGCTGCCCCTAACACCGCCGACCCCTATATTATATTTATTAACCCCTAATCTGCCGCCCCCGCTATCGCTGAACCCTGCATATTATTATTAACCCCTAATCTGCCGCTCCGTACACCGCCGCAACCTACGTTACCCCTATGTACCCCTAATCTGCTGCCCCTAACACCGCCGACCCCTATATTATATTTATTAACCCCTAATCTGCCCCCCACAACGTCGCCGCCACCTACCTACAATAATTAACCCCTAATCTTACGACCGGACCTCACCGCTACTATAATAAAGTTATTAACCCCTAATCCACCTCACTCCCGCCTCAATAACCCTATAATAAATAGTATTAACCCCTAATCTGCCCTCCCTAACATCACCGACACCTAACTTCAAGTATTAACCCCTAATCTGCCGACCGGACCTCGCCGCTACTCTATTAAATTTATTAACCCCTAAAGCTAAGTCTAACCCTAACACTAACACCCCCCTAAGTTAAATATAATTTTTATCTAACGAAATAAATTAACTCTTATTAAATTAATTAATCCTATTTAAAGCTAAATACTTACCTGTAAAATAAACCCTAATATAGCTACAATATAACGAATAATTATATTGTAGCTATTTTAGGATTAATATTTATTTTACAGGCAACTTTGTAATTATTTTAACCAGGTACAATAGCTATTAAATAGTTAATAACTATTTAATAGCTACCTAGTTAAAATAATTACAAAATTACCTACAATAAATACAATTAAATAAACTAACTAAAGTACAAAAAATAAAAAAAGAACTAAGTTACAAAAAATAAAAAAATAATTTACAAACATTAGAAAAATATTACAACAATTTTAAGCTAATTACACCTACTCTAAGCCCCCTAATAAAATAACAAAGCCCCCCAAAATAAAAAAATGCCCTACCCTATTCTAAAATAAAAATAGAAAAGCTCTTTTACCTTACCAGCCCTTAAAAGGGCCTTTTGCGGGGCATGCCCCAAAGAAAACAGCTCTTTTGCCTGTAAAAAAAAACATACAATACCCCCCCAACATTACAACCCACCACCCACATACCCCTAATCTAACCCAAACCCCCCTTAAATAAACCTAACACTAAGCCCCTGAAGATCATCCTACCTTATCTTCACCACGCCGGGTATCACCGATCGGTCCAGGCTCCGAAGTCTTCATCCAAGCCCAAGCGGGGGCTGAAAACGTCCATCATCGGGCTGAAGTCTTGATCCAAGCGGAGGCTGAAGAGGTCCATCATCGGGCAGAAGTCTTCATCCTATGTGGGCAGAAGAGGAGATCCGGACCGGTAGACATCTTCATCCAAGCGGCATCTTCTATCTTCTTCCATCCGACGACGAGCGGCTCCAACTTCAAGACCTCTGGCGCGGATCCATCCTCTTCTTCCGACGTCCTAACACAGAATGAAGGTTCCTTTAAGGGACGTCATCCAAGATGGCGTCCCTCGAATTCCGATTGGCTGATAGGATTCTATCAGCCAATCAGAATTAAGGTAGGAAAAAATCAGATTCAAGTTCAATCCGATTGGCTGATCCAATCAGCCAATCAGATTGAGCTTGCATTCCATTGGCTGTTCCGATCAGGTGTTAGTGTTAGGGTTAGACTTAGCTTTAGGGGTTAATAAATTTAATAGAGTAGAGTAGAGGTCCGGTCGGCAGATTAGGGGTTAATACTTGAAGTTAGGTGTCGGTGATGTTAGGGAGGGCAGATTAGGGGTTAATACTATTTATTATAGGGTTATTGAGGGGGGAGTGAGGCGGATTAGGGGTTAATAACTTTATTATAGTAGCGGTGAGGAAGATTAGGGGTTAATTATTGTAGGTAGGTGGCGGCGACGTTGTGGGGGGCAGATTAGGGGTTAATAAATATAATATAGGGGTCGGCGGTGTTAGGGGTAGCAGATTAGGGGTACATAGGGATAACGTAGGTTGCGGCGGTGTACGGAGCGGCAGATTAGGGGTAAAAAAAAATATGCAGGGGTCAGCGATAGCGGGGGCGGCAGATTAGGGGTTAATAAGTGTAAGGTTAGGGGTGTTTAGACTTGGGGTTCATGTTAGGGTGTTAGGTGCAGACATAGGAAGTGTTTCCCCATAGGAAACAATGGGGCTGCGTTAGGAGCTGAACGCTGATTTTTTGCAGGTGTTAGGTTTTTTTTCAGCTCAAACTGTCCCATTGTTTCCTATGGGGGAATCGTGCACGAGCACGTTTTTGAAGCTGGCCGCGTCCGTAAGCACCGCTGGTATTGAGAGTTGCAGTGGTGGTAAATTATGCTCTACGCTCCCTTTTTGGAGCCTAACGCAGCCATTCTGTGAACTCTAAATACCAGCGATATTTAAAAGGTGCGGGGGAAAAAAAGCACGCGTAGCTAACGCACCCCTTCTAACGCAAAACTCCAAATCTAGGTGTTAGTGTTCAACAACATCTCCTGAGTACAGTGATACCACCAATGAATAGATTTGCCTGGTTCTCTGGGGGCTAAAAGGCCTTATTTTTAGGTGGTGCATTCCAGCTTTCCAACTTGGAATTTTCACATCTGTCATCATGCACCCATGTCCTATTTGGGACATTTCTGAAGCCTGCCAATATAATTTACCCCCATCAAACCATATATTTTTGAAAAGTAGACACCCTAGGGTATTTGAAATGCTGTTATTTTAACACTTTCCATGCACTAATTCAACCACCAGTCTTTGTCAAACTTTTGGGTAGTCATTTTTTTGTGTTATTTTTCACACACATTTTACTTTAGGCATGGATTCTTAGTTTCTGTTATGTGCTACTGCCAAAAACACCTCTACAGGTGTTCAACATCTCCTGAGTATGATGATACCACCCATGAATAGGTTTGTCGGGGTCTCAGGGGGCTAACAGGCCTTATTTTTAGGTGGCGCATTCCAGTTTCCAACTTGGAATTTTCACATCTGTCATCATGCACCAATGTCCTTTTTGAGACATTTCTGAAGCCAGCCAATGTAATTTACCCCATCAAACTATATATTTTTGAAATGTAGACAGCCTAGGATATTTGAAAAGCTGGTATATTAACACTTTCCATGCACTAGGTCAACCACCAGCCTTTGTCAAACTTTTGGGTAGTATTTTTTTTTTTCACACACGTTGTACTTTAGGCATAGATTCTAGGTTCCTGTTATGTGTTACTGACAAAAAACATAATTTATGTAAGAACTTACCTGATAAATTCATTTCTTTCATAGTGGCAAGAGTCCATAAGCCAGACAGATAGCTCAGCATGCTAAGGCACTGTGGCTGAGCTCTGTAGCAACCCAAGGGTTGCAGGTTCAATCCCCGGCGAGGTCCACTCAGCCTTTCATCCTTCTGAGGTCGACAAAATGAGCAGCGCCTTGAGACCCTTACGGGTGATTAGCCGCGCTTTACAAGTACCCAATACATACAGTATATATATATATATATATATAATATAAACAATTATTAACACTGTGCCATAGAAAATTATAAATATATATTTATTGATCTATAGATATACAGTCATACAACATATAAAATATCAGGTGGACACTATGGTATGAATGGTACTTATAGAAGACTTGCATATGTGTGTAGGATACACATTATCACACAATTAATTAAGTATAACAAAAGCTGCTAGCATCTCATTACATCTAGGAGAGAAAGGGTTAAGAAAAAGCCTGTGTTGTGAGGGGGTTGCGAGCAATACACATAAAAGTGACAGGATTCTTTAAAAATAAACAGACATTAGTTAAAGATGCACCCCACCCATACCTCTGCTGCTATGTTCTGGTTGTTTGTTGACTTAAAGGGACAGTCTAGTCCAAAATAAACTTTCATGAATTATGTAGAGAATGTAATTTTAAACAATTTTCCAATTTACTTTTATCACTGATTTTGCTTTGTTCTCTTGGTATTCTTAGGTGAAAGCTAAACCTCAGAGGTTAATATGCTAATTTCTAAGCCCTTGAAGGCCGCCTTTTCTCTCAGGGCATTTTGACAGTTTTTCACCACTAGAGGGTGTTAGTTCATGTGTGTCATATAGATAACACTGTGCTCACGCACGTGGAGTTCCAGTGAGCCAGCTCTGATTGGCTAAAATGGATGTCTGTCAAAAGAACTGAAATAAGGGGGCAGTTTGCAGAGGCTTAGATACAAGGTAATCACAGAGGTAAAAAGTGTATTTATATAACTGTGTTCGTTATGCAAAACTAGGGAATGGGTAATAAAGGGATATCTATATTTTTAAACAATAAAAATTCTGGTGTAGACTGTCCCTTTACCTTTAACAGATGCAGTCAGCACCGCACCACGCTCTTGCATAGGGAGATAGTATCCTTGGCATGTGGGACTTAGTAGGAGGGAAATCACTTAAAGGGACAGTCTACACCAAAATTTTTCTTATTTAAAAAGATAGATAATCCCTTTATTACCCATTCCCCGTTTTTGCATAACAAACAGAGTTATATTAATATACTTTTTACCTCTGTGATTACCTTGTATCTAAGCCTCTGCAGACAGCCTCCTTATCTAAGTGCCTTTGACAGACATGCAGTGTAGTCAATCAGTGAAGACTCCTAAATAACTTCACGGGAGTGAGCACAATGTTATCTATATGACACATGTGAACTAGCACAGTCTAACTGTGAAAAACTTTCAAAATACTCTGAGCTAGGAGGCGGTTTTCAACTGTTTAGAAATCAGTTTGAGCCTAGCTAGGTTTAGCTTTTCAAAAATACCACCAAGGGAACAAAGCAAATTTGATGATAAAAGTAAATTGGAAAGTTGTTTAAAATTGCATGCCCTATCTGAATCATGAAAGTTTAGTTTTGACTTTACTGTCCCTTTAAGTACAGTAGCCCTGAAGATCGCTATGATAATGCTGGTAGAGGGGTCATGGGGAGGGAAGCACTGCATACCAGGGAAGGCGTTTATCAGATTCAAGCTCAATGTGCTGCAGCGGCTAGGCCCTTATACAGAGCTCAGCCCTGAGATGATAATGCTACTCTAGACTTGAGACTGCGGCTGCCCCAGGAATAAATTTTTGGAGGGCAACTTCAAGCTGCAAGCCATGTTCCAGTCCCACTAACTGAGGCTCCTTGCTCCCACATGTCAGCTCATCACTCACTGCTGTTTTGTTGGGCCGCCGGTTTCCTTAGCCACGCCCACCATTACTGCACACACACACATCTGACAGCTCTCTGTCCATGTCCACTAACTTCTATATGCACAACATTTTACAGCCGCACCATATTAGCAACAGACTGAAAGCATTTGTTGCGTGTGGTAAATGGTGGGTGGGGCTAAGGTAACTGGCGGCCCACCAGGCATCTGCCCGGTATGCCCTATGGTCAGTCCAGGCCTGATTATTGGAATAAGTGTAAGGGTGCCAGGAATCAGACTGAGACGAGAAGTGCAAAAATAATCACACCTTTATTAAAAACAAAAAATAATAAAAAGTCAACAAGTCAAACAACAAGCCAGGAGTTAAAGCCAGAGCTGGTAGTCAGACGAGCCGAGTCAGGAGCCAAAGCGAATAGTCAGACGAGCCGAGTCAGGAGCCAAAGCGAGTTGTCAGATGAGCCGGAATCAGGAACAAGGAGAACAGCAGAGTCAGGAACAAGCCAGGGATCAGGAACCAGGAGGGACGTCAGACAGCCAGGTAATACACATGAACTGGAACTCACAAACTGATGGCATCACAATTCTGAGACTGCAACCTGTCTCACACAGATGATGTACACCAGTCTGGCCATAAGAGGGCGTGCAGAAAATGAGCAGCATTACAAACTCTGCACCAAACTCAGCAAGAGAGGGGAGTAAAATGGCTGCCAGCAGCACATGGCAAACAAAGCAGGGAAAAACCCTGACAGTACCCTCCCCTCAACGACCCCTCCCCCGCAGGAGGACAAAAGGCTTATTGGGGAAACGGGCATGGAAGGCATGGAGGAGGGCAGGAGCATGAACATCAGAGGAGGGAACCCATGAACGCTCCTCCGGACCGTAGCCCCTCCAGTGAACGAAATACTGTACACGGCCCCAGGACATTCAAAAGTCAATAATGTTGCTGACCTTATATTCTTCATGGTTGTCAACAGAGATAGGACGAGGCAACACAGTGGTAAACCGATTACAAACCAGTGGTTTCAAGAGGTAGACATGAAAAACATTGGAGATGCGCATTGAAGGAGGTAGTTCAAGAGCGTAGGCCACAGGATTGACCCATCGGAGTATTCGAAAAGGACCAACATAACGGGGAGCTAGTTTATTGGAAGGCACACGAAGGTTCAAGTTGCAGGAGGACAGCCAAACCCTCTCACCAAACTGGTAGGAAGGCGCGGGCAGACGCCTACGATCAGCCTGGAACTTTTGGCGATGCATAGAACGATGAAGGCAATCCTGAATCTGCACCCACATGGAACGGAGTTGCTGAAGATGCTCCTCCAAAGCCGGAATATCTTGAGACAATCGGGCAACAAGGATGGTTGAAACCCATAATTCGCCATGAACGGGGATAACTGGGAGGAAGCATTAATAGCACAATTACGAGCAAACTCTGCCCAAAGTAACAGTTCAGACCAATTATTGTGGTGATCTGAGACATAGCAACGGAGGAACTGTTCTAGAGCTTGATTAGACCGTTCCGCAGCCCCAATGAATTGAGGGTGATTTGCCGAGGAGAAGGAAAGCTGGATCCCCATTTGAGCACAAAAGGAACGCCAAAATCTGGAGACAAACTGGCTACCCCGGTCCGACACTATCTCCTTGGGTAACCCATGTAAATGGAAGACCTCCCGGACAAAAATTGAAGCAAGCTCCTGAGCTGTAGGCAGCTTTTTCAAGCAAATGCAATGTGACATTTTAGAAAAATGGTCAACCACCATAAGGATAACAGTATAGCCACTGGAAACAGGGAGCTCGACAATGAAGTCCATGGAAAGATGTGTCCAAGGACGCTCACCATTAGCAATAGGTTGAAGAAGACCCACAGGAAGACATCGAGAAGTCTTATTCTGTGCACAAACTGAGCAGGAGGCAACATACACAGCAACATCAGAACGAAGACCTGGCCACCAGAATTGTCGAGTGACAGACCAAATCATTTGGTTCTTGCCCGGGTGACCTGCGGCTTTAGGATAGGGGAAAGTGTGCAAAAGTTTTGTTTGAAGATTCTCAGGAACAAAGCACTTACCACTAGGCTTCTCAGGAGGTGCATTGGTTTGTGCAGCCAGGATCTCCTCCCCCAAGGGAGAAGTCAAATTAGTACGTATGGTAGCCAAAATATGGTCAGGAGGTATAACTGGATTAGGTACAGACTCCTCCTTGGACAGAGGCAAAAATTGTCGAGAGAGGGCATCAGTCCTAACATTCTTACTACCAGGCAGGTAGGAGACCGCATAATTAAACCGAGACAAAAATAGCACCAATCTGGCCTGTTGGGGCAACAAACATTTTGCTTCGGATAGATAACTTAAATTCTTGTGGTCAGTAAGAATGAGCACTGGTACGCTAGTACCCTCGAGAAGATGACTCCATTCATTGAGTGCCAAAATTATGGCCAGTAATTCCCTGTCACCAATTTCATAATTGCACTCCGCTGGAGACAATTTCTTAGAGAAGAAACCGCACGGATGCAAGGAACCGTCAGGCGTAGGAAGTTGAGACAAGAGGGCACCTACTCCAGTCTCAGACGCATCGACCTCAAGAATGAAAGGCAGGACAGGGTTAGGATGAGCCAGAACTGGAGTGGCAGCAAAGGCAATCTTAAGACTATCAAAGGCCTTAGGTGCAGTAGGTGACCAATGGAGTGGATAATTCTCTTTACGGGTCATGTCTGTGATAGGTTTGACCAAGGAAGAAAGTTTTTTAATAAACTTTTTATAGTAATTGGCGAAGCCCAAAAAACGTTGAATAGGCCGAAGACCAACTGGGCGAGGCCATTGCAGAACTGCAGACAACTTGTCAAGATCCATGGAGAACTTTGCAACAGAGATAACATAACCTAGGAAGGTTACTTGAGTCTGATGGAACTCACATTTCTCGAGTTTACAAAACAGGCCATTCTCAAGTAGTCTCTGAAGAACCCGTGTAACATCAGAACGATGAGCCTCAAGTGTGGGTGAGTGTATGAGGATGTTGTCCAAGTACACCACAACACACTGTTGCAACAAATCTCGTATGACATCATTAATAAATTCCTGGAAAACAGCAGGAGCATTACATAGGCCAAAGGGCATTAAAAGATATTCATAATGCCCGCTCCTAGTGTTAAATGCTGTTTTCCATTTGTGGCCCTCCTTGATCCTAACAAGATTGTACGCTCCTCTCAAATAAAGTTTAGAAAAAACCGTAGCTCCCGTGAGGCGGTCAAAGAGTTCCATAATGGGAGGAATAGGGTAAGCATTCTTAATGGTAAGACGATTAAGACCCCTATAATCAATGCATGGTCTTAACTCACCACCATTTTTCTTCACAAAGTAGAAGCCAGCCCCTGCAGGAGAGCAGGATTTGCGGATGATCCCCCGCGACAGAGCATCGGCAACATACTCCTCAATAGCACAATTCTCTGCAACAGACAGAGGGTAAACCCGGCCCCGAGGAGGAATGGCTCCGGGTTGCAGGTCTATGCCACAATTATAAGACCGGTGAGGAGGCAACGTACCAGCACGCACCTTGTCAAAAATGTCTAGGAACTCTCGGTACTCCTCTGGCAATTGAGATACCAAAGAAGTGCACAAGACTTTACCTGGTTTCCGAAGACAAGTGAAAATACATTGCGGAGACCATGACAAAATTTTGGACCTGCACCAGTCGAGACTGGGATTGTGCTTTTGGAGCCAGGGATAACCCAGAACAGCTGGAAAATGCAGAGAGTCTATCACCTGGAACTGGAGGGTTTCAAAATGGAGAGCCCCAATAGCCCTGGATAACGGAGCGGTTTCGTAAGTAACGAGTGCGGGCTGAAAGGGCCTGCCATCAATGGCCTCAATAGCAAGCGGAATGAACCGAGGCAAAACAGGAATTGAGTGCTTTGATACAAAAACACTGTCAATAAAATAGCCCGCAGCACCGGAGTCAACAAGAGCCTGGGTGACTATGGAAGAGTCCGCCCAGGAAAGGACAACCGTGACCAAAGGTTTCTCCTTTATCAGTTCCAGGGACCAGGATAAACCACCCAAGGTCTGCCCCTGGCAGGACCATAGGTGCGAGCGTTTCCCGGCCGTGTAGGACAAGACTTTAAAAGGTGGCCCTGTAACCCACAATAGAGGCAGAGCCCTTCCCTCCTCCTGAAGGCCCTCTCCACCGCAGAGAGATGTATGAATCCCAACTGCATCGGCTCAGCAGTACCTGGTGACTCGGGACCAGGAGGCATGGGAGGAGAGGGAGGCATGGGTGGGAACGAACACGTAGAAGACAACGGAACAGGAGGCTTCCGCAAGAGCTCCTTTAAAGAGGGCCTCTCTCTGAGTCTGATGTCAATTAGGATAAAAAAAAGACACCAATGCCTCGAGATCCTGTAGTAAATCTCTGGCAGCAACTTTGTCTTTAATCGCATCAGAGAGCCCATGAAAGAAGGCGGCAACAAGGGCTTCATTGTTCCAACCTACCTCTGCAGCAAGCGGACCAAACTCAATGGCATACTGAGCAACAGATCTTGTACCTTGCTGAATGGACATGAGTCGTTTAGCAGCAGAGGAGGAGCAAGCCGGAACATCAAATACCCTTCGAAAGGAGGTCACAAATTCAGGGTAATTTGAAATCACAGGTTTATTAGTCTCCCACAAGGGATTAGCCCAGGCAAGAGCTGTGTCAGAGAGTAACGAGATGAGAAATCCCACCTTAGCTCTGTCAGAGGGAAACGCCTGAGGTAACATCTCAAAGTAAATGCCCACCTGGTTCAAAAACCCTCTGCACTGATTAGGATCGCCTCCATATCACTGAGGTAAAGGTGCAGAACCGGACATGCTCCTGGTAGGACTAGGTGTAGCAGCGGAAACAGGAGCAACCATAACTTGCGGGACACTTTGGTCCAAATGTGCAGTGCGAGTCAGCAGGGTTTGCAGGGCTAGTGCAAATTGATCCAAGCGGTGATCCTGTTCATCCATCCTGGAAATGATGGCAGGTAAAGGTGGATTATTAGCACCATCAGGATTCATGGCCCTTGCGTAATGTCAGGGTGCCAGGAATCAGACTGAGACGAGAAGTGCAAAAATAATCACACCTTTATTAATAGCAAAAAATAATAAAAAGACAGGAATCAAAACCAGAGCTGGTAGTCAGACGAGCCGAGTCAGGAGCCAAATCGAATAGTCAGACGAGCCAAGTCAGGAGCCAAAGAGAGTAGTCAGACGAGCCGGAATCAAGAACAAGGAGAACAGCAGAGTCAGGAACAAGCCAGGGATCAGGAACCAGGAGGGAAGTCAGACAGCCTGGTAATACACAGGAGCTCTCACAAACAGGTCTGAGACAACGCAAGGGCAAAGCATACTAAACAGAGGCCCTTTAAATAATAAGTGATGACATCACAATTCTGAGACTGCATCCTGTCTCACACGGATGATGTACACCAGTCTGGCCATAAAAGCAAGTGCAGGAAATGAGCAGCATCACACAGTATGCCCCAGAGTCAGCAAGAGAGGTGAGTAAAATGGTTGCCAGCAGCACATGGCGAACAAAACAGGGAAAAAACCCTGACTGTTATGTTATAAATTTCAACATTTGCCGGTCTGTAGGATTTGATAACTAGGTCGGATCAAGCTCGCAACAATTACTCTGTGGAATTCCGGCGTATTTGCGTTTGAGGTTTTGATAAATATCCCCCTATGTGTGTTGAATTTGATGTGTCTATTTTGTTGCTGAAATAAAGTGCAAAACCCGTGGTTGGGAGGATGGTAATAGCCAAACTCATTTCTCGCCATACATCATGTCTGTGATTTCCCTGCTATCTGGTCGGATCTGATCCAAACTTTTTCCATTACAGAAATAGTTTTAGTTTGGATTGTGATCATACAGAACGTGATAAACAGCAATGGAAGGACTGCAATTGATAGCAATATTTGAATTTTTTATGATCATTCAAATCTAGCCTTTTCCATGCCATGCACAGTCATATTCTTAAATTGATGCAACTGAAAAGGAGCTTTATGTAAAACATACAATGCTTGTAGGCTTTAAAGGGACATTGTACTCTAAAATGCTCTCCCCTTTAACCGTTAAAGATTGTGGCAGTATGGTGCTGGTTGTTTAGCCCTTCCACATATGGCAGGGGTCAAGTCCTACAAAAAAAAGTGTGGGAACGCACCAAGACTTTCACCCTCCCTTACAATTAATATTGTTTTATTTATATATACTTACACACACACTGTATTTATATGTATATAATCTATAGACTTTGGTTAATGAAAGCAAATTAAATCCAATAAAGCTTTGAATGGTTGCCTTTGGGCCTGAGAATCCTCCTCTGTAATAGAGTCTCACCCACTTAAAGGGACATGAAACCCAAAAAAATTCTTTCATAATTGAGATAGAGAATACAATTTTAAACAACTTTCTAATTAACTTGTATTATCTCGTTTGTTTCATTCTCTTGGTATCATTTGTTGAAGGAGCAGCAATGCACTACTGGTTTATAACATAACACATAGGTGAGCCAATTGGTATATAAATGCAGCCACCAATTGGCACCTGGAACCTAGGTTCTGTGCTGCTCCTGAGTTTACCTAGATAAACCTTTCAGCAAAGGATAACAAGAAAAAGAAAGCAAATTAAATAATAGAGGTACATTGGAAAGTTGTTCAAAATTAAATTCTCTTTCTGAATCATAAAAGAAAATGTTTCGGTTTCATGTCTCTTTAACCTCTTGAGTGCTAACGACGGCTCTGAGCCGTCACAGAGTTTCCCACTCTGGTGCAAACGATGGCTCAGAGCCGTATGTCATTTAAAGGAACATTCCAGCCAAAATTGAAATGCAAATAGATGAATTACAGGTTTTAATAGAAGCATATTTCCAATATACATGTACTGGCAAAAAAGCTTCTAGAAAAATGTATCACTGTTATAGTGCTAGCATTCTTCTCTGCCTGTGCATGGGAATCATAACTAGATATTCTCAGTGCACCAGCATTTAATATACTGCAGCTGCTCAGAGCACCAGTGGGGCTTGTATCATGTCGGCAATTAACAAATTGAGTCATTACCAGATGGTACAAGCTCCATATTCTCTCTGAGTAAGTGTTGTGTTTAAAATGCTGGTGCACGGTGCATACTCAAATACACTTTTTAAACTGCTATAGCTTTTATTAGAAGCATTTTTGCTAAAACATGTAAATTACAAAAATACGTCTATTAAAAACTGTAATGCATCCATGTAGATTCAATTTTTCGCTGGAATGTCCCTTTAAGTACAGAAAATAGAGAGAAAAAAAAACTTGGTCCTTAATGGGACATAAAACCCAAATGTTTTCTTTCATGATTCAGATAGAACATACCATTTTAAACAACTTTCCAACTTACTTCTTTTATCAATTTGTTTTCATTTTCTTTTATCCTTTGTTGAAAAGCAGGAAAGTAAGCTTAGGAGCGTGCACATGTCTGGAGCACAATCGAAAGTACAAAGAAGGATCACAGAATCAAACACAATCAAGAACCTTGAAAAGGTAAAACAACACTATTAACAAGAGAAATCATAAGAATAAAAAAATAATTTTGCACAGACAGTTCTGTTACTAAAGTGCCCTGCCTGAGCAACTATAAGCAAACATAACCACCCAGACAAGGATGAAGAGATATGTTGATAAGCCGGCATCCCGAAATTACTAAGCCCTCATCATCAAGGCTGGAAATTTCCACTTGTCAACTATTTCTTTACTAGAAATAAACTGCAAAGGCCAAGTAAAAAAATGCTCTCTTTTTATTTTACATTGAGGCCAGATACTTTTGCTCCTTTGATTGTTTAAAAGGACACTGAAGCCAAATGTTTTATTTTATGATTCAGATAGAGCATGCAATTTTAAACAACTTAATCCTATTATCAATTTTTCTTCATTCTCTTGCTATCTTTATTTGAAAAGCAAGACTGTAAGTTTAGAAGCCAGACCATTTTTGGTTCACAACCTGGGTTGTGCTTGCTGATTAGTGGATAAATTCCACCACCAAGAAACAAATGCTGTTCATCGAACTGAACCAAAAATTGTCTGGCTCCTTAGCTTAGATTCCTTCTTTTTCAAATAAAGATAGCAAGAGAACGAAGAAAATTTGATAAAAGGAGTACATTAGAAAATTGCTTAAAATTGCATGCTCTATCTGAATCATGAAAGAAAAAAAAGGTTTAGTAACCTTTAAATACAGTGATATTTTTCCATTTCTAGTTAATGGAGATAAGTTGCTCAACGGAAAAACAAGCAACTGCAAGAAAAAAAAAGAAAGAAGATCAGAAAAATTTAATTCTTCTCTAGTTTGTTTTTTGAAACTTGACAATCAACCATTTTAACACCAGAAGCTGTGTAAGAAGCAATGAATCTTACAGGTAGTGCAGAAACATAAATTATATTCACTGTTCCCTCCACAACTAGACTGAAACCAAACACTACAAATTCTTCATTTACCATTGTTACTAAGTAAACACTTTGAAGTAAAACCCTCTAAACTGAATCTCTGGATTTTATTTTTAAATTCACATTGCTTATAATGGGCCGGATTACAAGTGAAGCGCTAATTAACGATCCCGCTAGAGCCTTAACTGCGCTAGAAGATCGCTTTTTGCATGCGTCAGGTTGCACTCATATTATGAGTTTAAAGTAAAAAGTTTTCACTCACACACTGACCCAACGAGTGCAAAAAAAACCAACGTTAGAATATTGTGTGCGCGTTCACATTTTCCCCCCTAGGACTCAATGGAGAAAAAAAGTGGGGAAAAAAGCTCCCCACTCTCACGCAAACACGATCGCATATTCTCATGTGCGCTAATCCGACACGGAAATATAAATATTTATCATTCAAATGTTCTTCACATAACAGAACATGTTCTATTTATTCATAAATACATATTTCTACATATATCTGATGGTATTTTGGTACAATATATGTTTATACATATACATCTTTGGACATGTACAGTATATGTATGTAAGTTTATGTTAAAGGGACACTGAATCCAAATTTTTTCTTTCATGATTCAGATAAAGCATGAAATTTTAAGCAACTTTCTAATTTTCTCCTATTATCAATTTTTCTTCATTCTCTTGCTATCTTTATTTTGAAAGCAGGAATGTAAATCTTAACAGCCAGTCCATTTTAGGTTCAGCACCATGGATAGCGCTTGCTTATTGGAGGCTTACATTTACCCACCAATAAGCAAGCATAACCCAGGTTCTCAACCAAAAAGGGGGCGGCTCCTATGCATCACATTCCTGCTTTTTAAATAAAGATAGCACGAGAACAAAGAAAAATTGATAATATGAGTAAATTAGAAAGTTGCTTAAAATTGCATGCTCTATCTGAATCATAAAAGACAAAATTTGGGTTTAGTGTCCCTTTAAAGTCCCTTTTTTTTCTAACACCTGAGATATCTTTGAACCCTTATAACTTTTTTCTGCAATTTTTTTTAATTCATTTTCATTAGATGATGTTATGATGAGTGTAAGTGTACTTTTAATGTATTTTTTATGTGTTTTATGACACTTTTTTGTTTCGCAAAACAGTTAACCAAAGCTCTGAGGACACAGTAATCATTCTAGCGTAAATAGCAATTGCACTCAAGCGATAGCGTTTACTTTCAACTCGTAATACGAGCGATAAGCTTGCTGAGCGCAAACACCCACAATAAACCTCTTATTGCACGCAAACATTTTCCCTCCAGTCCACACGTAATCTGGCCCAATATTAGCTATCATTTATCATTATCTCATTTTGAAGGATAACTATAAAATGTTGTCACGTTGCATCATATTGATTTTAGTTACAAGTTCCTACACATGCTTGGATGTTTGTTTACCTATAACTAACGGAGAATAACACAGGAAATGGTGAAACTGGAAAGTCCATTACAGTCTTAGTAAATCCTGGGCTCTTTCTTAACTCTTTCGCTGCTAAACCTTTTCAACATGCCTGTGGTAAGATAATGTAGAGCTTTTTTTGCTACTTAAAGGGACAGTCTAGTCCCAAAAAAAAATTCATGATTCAAATAGGGCATGTAATTTTAAACAACTTTCCAATTTACTTTTATCACCAATTTTGCTTTGTCCTCTTGGTATTCTTAGTTGAAAGCTAAACATAGGAGGGTTATATGCTAATTTCTTAGATCTTGAAGGCCGCCTCTAATCTGAATGCATTTTGAGCATTTTTCACCACTACAGGGCGTTAGTTTCATGTGTTTCATATAGATAACATTGAGCTCACGCACATGAATTTACCAAGGAGTGAGCACTGATTAGCTAAAATGCAAGTCTGTCAAAGTAATTGAAATAAGGAGGCAGTCTGCAGAGGCTTAAATACAAGGTAATTACAGAGGTAAAAAGTATATTAATATAACTGTGTTGTTATGCAAAACTGGGGAATGGATAATAAAGGGATTATCTATCTTTTTAAACAACAATTCTGGTGTTGACTGTCCCTTTAAATTTAAACACTAATGTAAGTCAAATTTCAGTGAGTGACTCATGCAAATTATATATTGCTTTTTTTTTTGCAGGTCCAGCGCAGATTCAGAATATACCATTAGTATATGTATATTTCATGGCATGTGAGATAGCTGCAGAAAAAAAATGTAAAATAAAAAATGTAAAAAAAAAAATGTTGTTACTGTGATAATTTTAGATTACTAGGGCAGCGCTATTTTGCACTCCTGCTTGCGTTTTAACTTCGCTAGACAGAGGCTTTCTCACGCATCAGGTTGCACTCATATTTACAATTTGAAAGTAAAAAGTTTGAACTTCAGAATATAGCGACCACATTAACAAATTCTCCCTTCGAGGCCTATTTATCAAAGCGTCAACTATGTTGCATTCGTGGGCATCAATACGCTCGCCAAACATCGCGGCCGCGGATCTGAATACGATCTCTTTATTTATCAAAAAAGCCGTCAAAAACACGCGTGTCAAGTATGGTGCGAAGAGCATTGGACTGGTGTTAACTAACAGTCATCGATTTCGCGGCTATTTGGGCTTTTCCCAACTTTATTTATACCATTTCAATACTGTCCACGAACAAGCACATATCTCTTTAGCACATTATTGTATATCGTCTAAATGTATTCTTTTTCTGAGCAGAACTAATTGCGAATATAGCAAGTAGCGACATATTTGGTGCAAAGTGGAGAGTGAATTATTGGAATTCGTTTTAAGATTGGATATACATATTTTAGTATGTATACACACATATATATATATATATATATATATATATATATATATGTGTGTGTGTGTGTGTGTGTGTTATGTCATAAATCTTTTGCAAACATATTTACATGTCCCGAAGTTCCTTTTTTTGTTCTAAACAATGTTGTCTGTCATATCTCTGTGTTTATTTATACCACTATATGTATATATTGTAAATGTATTATTATTCTGAGCAGGAATAATTTCGAATATAACATGTAATCAAGAGTATCATATGTATTTATTTGAAATCTATGGCTATTTTAAAGGGATAGGAAAGTGAAAATTTAAGTTGCACTAGTGGGAGTTAGCTGCTAATTGGTGCCTGCACATATTTGTCTTTTGTGATTGGCTAACTAGATGTGTTCAGCTAGCTGCCAGTAGTGCAATGCTGTTCCTTCAGCAAAGGATAACAAAAGAATGAAGCTAATTTGATAATAGAAGTAAATTGGAAAGTTGTTTAACCCTTTTTTTTTTTCCCCTAGATCCCCAAGACTTACACTGTTGGAAATGGTAAGTGATTACCTTTCCAACAGTGGGTCTTGGGGGTCTGTAGCTGCTTAGATGCCTGAGATACAGGCTTCTAAGCTGCATGCCCCCTGCTCCTATACTTAACATTGTGAATTTTAAATAAAGTTTTCAGCCAATGGCCAATCCAACCTACTAAAGTGCACTTCCTTTTCATTTCAATATCAGATTAAAGTGCTATGCATTATATAATTATTTGAGGTTAATGTCCCTTAAAAATCACACTAACAATAAAGCTCCCTGACAGATAGACAGGTAAACAGATAGAGTCACCATTCTTTCATGTGGCATGGCAGCCTGGCTCTAAAGACAGTAGAGAAAAAACACAGTGTTGTTATTTTGCATTGCTGTCATGGTGGCATTGTCCAGAAATCCCCACAGCACAGAAGGTAGACGTTTTAAGTTGGTGGGCAGAATATTCTGCCATTTCCATAACCGTAATAAGTTGTAGTATAAAAAATACAGAACATTTAGGGCTAGATTAGGATTGGAGCGCTATTTTGAGTTCTGTAGATTTGCTGTGATAATCTGAAATCTAATCAGAAGTTTTCAGAGCATTTTTACTAGATTTGATACATTTTTAACCTATTTACTTTCTAAGAAATATATATTATTATTAAATATTAGCAATGACAAATACTGGCAACTGTTTATTAAATGGACATTATAAACTAGATTTTTCTTTGTTTAAATGTTTTGTAGATGGTCCATTTATATAGCCCATACAGGGTTTTTTGGGGTTGTTGTTTTTTTTTAAATGTATAGCTTTGCTTATTTTTAAATAACATTGTGCTGATTTTCAGACTCCTAACCAAGCCCCAAAGTTTTAGGAGAATACTGATGTATACCTACTCCAGCTTGCTCCTGTTTGTGTAAAGAGTCTTTTCATATGCAGAGGAAGGGGGGGGGGGGAATGTCTGCTTTCACTGGGTGTTCCAGTCAACCTAATCAAAAGTGCTAAACTGGGAGCTTCTAAGTAATTTTAAAAAAAATTTCATGCTGGATTTTTAGATCAGCATCTGTGCATATTATTCTTTAAAGAAGTGTCTATTACATGCAGTTATATGAAAATTGGTGTTTACTGTCCCTTTAAACTTTGAATCTTGTGTAACTTGAATACATCATTTAAAGAATAGAGGGAGAACTTAACACTTTCATTAAAAGGAAAGAGAGAGAACATAACTCTTGACTAACCTGTGTATTTGTGTCTCAAAAAAACCTCCATTTCACAGGGAACAGATTTGGAGGCAGAGGAAATCACTTAAAGGGACAGTCTAGTATAAATTAAACTTTCATTATTCAGATAGGACTTTTCAACTTTCCAATTTACTTTTATCATCAAATTTGCTTTTTTCTCTTGGTATTCTTAGTTTAAACTAAACATAGGTAGGCTCATATGCTAATTTCAAAGGCCTAGATTTAGAGTTTGGCGGTAGCCGTGAAAACCAGCGTTAGAGGCTCCTAACGCTGGTTTTAGGCTACCGCCGGTATTTGGAGTCATTCAAAAAAGGGTCTAACGCTCACTTTTCAGCCGCGACTTTTCCATACCGCAGATCCCCTTACGTAAATTGCATATCCTATCTTTTCAATGGGATCTTTCTAACTCCGGTATTTAGAGTCGTGGCTGAAGTGAGCGTTAGAAATCTAACGACAAAACTCCAGCCGCAGAAAAAAGTCAGTAGTTAAGAGCTTTTTGGGCTAACGCCGGTTCATAAAGCTCTTAACTACTGTACTCTAAAGTACACTAACACCCATAAACTACCTATGTACCCCTAAACCGAGGTCCCCCCACATCGCCGCCACTCGATTAAATTTTTTTAACCCCTAATCTGCCGACCTCCACCTACGTTATACTTATGTACCCCTAATCTGCTGCCCCTAACACCGCCGACCCCTGTATTATATTTATTAACCCCTAATCTGCCCCCCACAACGTCGCCGCCAACTACCTACAATAATTAACCCCTAATCTGCCGACCGCAAAGCGCCGCTACTTAAGTTATCCTTATGTACCCCTAATCTGCTGCCCCTAACACCGCCGACCCCTATATTATATTTATTAAACCCCTAATCTGCCCCCCTCAACGTCGCCTCCACCTGCCTACACTTATTAACCCCTAATCTGCCGAGCGGACCGCACCGCTACTATAATAAAGTTATTAACCCCTAATCCGCCTCACTAACCCTATAATAAATAGTATTAACCCCTAATCTGCCCTCCCTAACATCGCCGACACCTAACTTCAATTATTAACCCCTAATCTGCCGACCGGAGCTCACCGCTATTCTAATAAATGTATTAACCCCTAAAGCTAAGTCTAACCCTAACACTAACACCCCCCTAAATTAAATATAATTTTAATCTAACGAAATTAATTAACTCTTATTAAATAAATTATTCCTATTTAAAGCTAAATACTTACCTGTAAAATAAATCCCAATATAAATTATAATTACATTGTAGCTATTTTAGGATTAATATTTATTTTACAGGCAGCTTTGTAATTATTTTAACCAGGTACAATAGCTATTAAATAGTTAAGAACTATTTAATAGTTACCTAGTTAAAATAATAACAAAATTACCTGTAAAATAAATCCTAACCTAAGTTACAATTAAACCTAACACTACACTAGCAATAAATTAATTAAATAAAATATCTACAATAACCTACAATTAAACCTAACACTACACTATCAATACATTAATTAAATACAATATCTACAAATAACTACAATGAAATAAACTAACTAAAGTACAAAAAATAAAAAAGAACTAAGTTACAAAAAATAAAAAAATATTTACAAACATAAGAAAAATCTTACAACAATTTTAAACTAATTACACCTACTCTAAGCCCCCTAATAAAATAACAAAGCCCCCCAAAATAAAAAAATGCCCTACCCTATTCTAAATTACTAAAGTTCAAAGCTCTTTTACCTTACCAGCCCTGAACAGGGCCCTTTGCGGGGCATGCCCCAAGAAGTTCAGCTCTTTTGCCTGTAAAAAAAAACATACAATACCCCCCCCCCAACATTACAACCCACCACCCACATACCCCTAATCTAACCCAAAACCCCCTTAAATAAACCTAACACTAAGCCCCTGAAGATCTTCCTACCTTATCTTCACCATACCAGGTTCACCGATCGGTCCAGAAGAGCTCCTCCGATGTCCTGATCCAAGCCCAAGTGGGGGGCTGAAGATGTCCATGATCCGGTAGAAGTCTTCATCCAAGCGGGGCAGAAAAGGTCTTCCATCCGATTGAAGTCTTCATCCTAGCGGCATCTTCTATCGTCATCCATCCGGAGCGGAGCGGCAGCATCCTGAAGACCTCCGACGCGGAACATCCATCCTGGCCGACGACTGAACGACGAATGACGGTTCCTTTAAATGACGTCATCCAAGATGGCGTCCCTCGAATTCCGATTGGCTGATAGGATTCTATCAGCCAATCGGAATTAAGGTAGGAATATTCTGATTGGCTGATGGAATCAGCCAATCAGAATCAAGTTCAATCCGATTGGCTGATCCAATCAGCCAATCAGATTGAGCTCGCATTCTATTGGCTGTTCCGATCAGCCAATAGAATGCGAGCTCAATCTGATTGGCTGATTGGATCAGCCAATCGGATTGAACTTGATTCTGATTGGCTGATTTATTATTATTATTTTACAGGTAAGTATTTAGCTTTAAATAGGAATAATTTATTTAATAAGAGTTAATTAATTTCGTTAGATTAAAATTATATTTAACTTAGGGGGGTGTTAGTGTTAGGGTTAGACTTAGCTTTAGGGGTTAATACATTTATTAGAATAGCGGTGAGCTCCGGTCGGCAGATTAGGGGTTAATAATTGAAGTTAGGTGTCGGCGATGTTAGGGAGGGCAGATTAGGGGTTAATACTATTTATTATAGGGTTAGTGAGGCGGATTAGGGATTAATAACTTTATTATGATAGCGGTGCGGTCCGCTCGGCAGATTAGGGGTTAATAAGTGTAGGCAGGTGGAGGCGACGTTGTGGGGGGCAGATTAGGGGTTAATAAATATAATATAGGGGTCGGCGGTGTTAGGGGCAGCAGATTAGGGGTACATAAGGATAATGTAAGTAGCGGCGGTTTACGGAGCGGCAGATTAGGGGTTAAAAATAATATGCAGGGGTCAGCGATAGCGGGGGCGGCAGAATAGGGGTTAATAAGTGTAAGGTTAGGGCTGTTTAGACTCGGGGTACATGTTAGGGTGTTAGGTGCAGACGTAGGAAGTGTTTCCCCATAGCAAACAATGGGGCTGCGTTAGGAGCTGAACGCGGCTTTTTTGCAGGTGTTAGGGTTTTTTTCAGCTCAAACAGCCCCATTGTTTCCTATGGGGGAATCGTGCACGAGCACGTTTTTGAGGCTGGCCGCGTCCGTAAGCAACTCTGGTATCGAGAGTTGCAGTTGCGTTAAAAATGCTCTACGCTCCTTTTTTGGAGCCTAACGCAGCCTTTCTGTGGACTCTCAATACCAGAGTTATTTTAGAGGTGCGGCCAGAAAAAAGCCAGCGTTAGCTACGCGGGTCGTTACCGACAAAACTCTAAATCTAGCCGTAAGACTTTGAGGGCTGCCTCTTATCACATGCTTTTTAAATCTCTTTTCAACACAGAGACAGAAAGTACACGTGGGCCATATAGATAACACTGTGTTCAGGCACAGGGGTTTATTTAAGATTTAGCACAAAACAATGCTAAATTTAAGACAATAGATAATAAACAGTCACAGTCATGTGATCAGGGGGCTGGAAGAAGGTTCCTAGATACAAGGTAATCACAGAGGTAAAAAGAATATTAATATAACTGTGTTGGTTATGCAAAACTGGGGAATGGGTAATAAAGGGATTATGTATATTTTAAAACAATAACAATTCTATGGTAGACTGTCCCTTTAATGAGAGCTGACCTGAGATGTGGTTGGCCAGCTTTAACTATGGCATGCTGGTAGATGTAGAACTCTCCTGTTTTATTATCTAGGGCTGTGAACTACAGCTGCCCATGTCTTAACCCCTTAACGTCGCACACAACCTGGTCTTTAAAGACCAGCGACGTACCCTGTACGACATTAGGGGTTCAAAGCGTCTGGAAGCGATCCTGCTTGCTTCCAGCTGCTTTCCGGTTATTGCAGTGATGCCACGATATGAGGCATCCTGCAATAACCCCCCTTGGCCATCCGATGCAGAGAGAGCCACTCTGTGGCCCTCTCTGCACCGGACATCGATGGCCGATATCGTTGGTGGGTGGGAGCTTACGTGGGAGGCGGGTGGGCGGCCATCGTTGTTCTATATGACGTTGAGGGGGGCGGGATCGTGGGTGTGACCATCGGGGCATGCACGGAGGCGCGCGCGAACACGGGAGGGCGGGGGCGGGCGCGTGCAGGGGTTGAGAGCGGGTGGGAACGGCTACACTACAGAAATTTTTTAAAAATAAGTGGGATAGAGTGGGATACAAATTATTTTTAAAAATACATCTAAGGGATCTGGGAGGGGGTGGGGGGTTGCTCTTTGGCTGGGGGGAAGCTACACTACAGAAAAAAATAATAAAATATAAAAAAAAGCATTTTTTTTTAGTGAACTGGGTACTGGCAGACAGCTGCCAGTACCTAAGATGGCTACCAATAAGGTAGAGGGGGAGGGTTAGAGAGCTGTTTGGGGGGGATCAGGGAGGTTGGGGGCTAAGGGGGATCCTACACATCAGTATATGTAAATATGCTAAAAAAAATAATTATTTTTTTAAAATACCTTTTATTTTAGTACTGGCAGACTTTCTGCCAGTACTTAAGATGGCGGGGACAATTGTGGAATGGGGGAGGGAAGAGAGCTGTTTGGGAGGGATCAGGGGGTGTGATGTGTCAGGTGGGAGGCAGATCTCTACATTAAAGCTAATATTAACCCTGCAAGCTCCCTACAAGCTACATAGTTAACCCCTTCACTGCTAGACATAATTCCCGTGTGATGCGCAGCGGTATTTAGCGGCCTTCTAATTACCAAAAAGCAACACCAAAGCCATATATCTCTGCTATTTCTGAACAAAGGGGATCCAAGAGAAGCATTTACAACCATTTGTGCCAAATTTGCACAAGCTGTTTATAAATAATTTCAGTGAGAAACCTAAAGTTTGTGAAAAAAATTGTTAAAAAGTGAACTTTTTTTTTATTTGATCGCATTTGGCGCGGAAATGGTGGCATGAAATATACCAAAATGGGCCTAGATCAATACTTTGGGTTGTCTACTACACTACACTAAAGCTAAAATTAACCCTACAAGCTCCCTACAAGCTCCCTAATTAACCCCTTCACTACTGGGCATAATACATGTGTGGTGCGCAGCTGCATTTAGCAGCCTTCTAATTACCAAGAAGCAACGCCAAAGCCATATATGTCTGCTATTTCTGAACAAAGGGGATCCCAGAGAAGCTTTTACAACCATTTGTGCCATAATTGCACAAGCTGTTTGTAAATAATTTCAGTGAGAAACCTAAAATTGTGAAAAATTTTAAGTTTTTTTTCATTTGATCACATTTGGCGGTGAAATGGTGGCATGAAATATACCAAGATGGGCCTAGATCAATACTTGGGGTTGTCTACTACACTACACTAAAGCTAAAATTAACCCTAGAAGCTCTCTACATGCTCCCTAATTAACCCCTTCACTGCTGGGCATAATACACGTGTGGTGCGCAGTGGCATTTAGCGGCCTTCTAATTACCAAAAAGCAACACCAAAGCCATATATGTCTGCTATTTCTGAACAAAGGGGATCCCAGAGAAGCGTTTACAACCATTTATGCCATAATTGCATAAGTTGTTTGCAAATAATTTCAGTGAGAAACCTAAAGTTTGTGAAAAAATTTGTGAAAAAGTGAACAATTTTTTTTATTTGATCTCATTTGGCGGTGAAATGGTGGCATGATAATAGATCAATACTTTTGGATGTCTTCTAAAACAAATATATACATGTCAATGGATATTCAGGGATTCCTGAAAGATATCAGTGTCCCAATGTAACTAGCGCTAATTTTGAAAAAAAGTGGTTTGGAAATAGCAAAGTGCTACTTGTATTTATTGCCCTATAACTTGCAAAAGCAAAGAACATGTAAACATTGGGTATTTCTAAACTCAGGACAAAATTTAGAAACTATTTAGCATGGGTGTTTTTTGGTGGTTGTAGATGTGTAACATCAAAGTTAGAAAAAGTGTGTTTTTTTCCATTTTTTCCTCATATTTTATAAAAAAATTTATAGTAAATTATAAGATATGATGAAAATAATGGTATCTTTAGAAAGTCCATTTAATGGCGAGAAAAACGGTATATAATGTGTGGGTACAGTAAATGAGTAAGAGGAAAATTACAGCTAAACACAAACACAGCAGAAATGTAAAAATACCTGTGGTCCTTAAGGGAAAGAAATTGAAAAATGGCCTTGTCCTTAAGGGGTTAATCATAAGTTTACATTAAAGGGACAGGTAGGGGAGGTTCTACAAATAACATTGGTGCATGAGGCAGCTTATGAATTGCCTATAAAGGTGGAAGAGTGAAAAAAGAATAGAAATAAAAGGTGTTTTAAAGTTGGTATTTTGAGGATGTATGCTTTCATTTAGAAAAGCACAAACATTAAAATAAAATTGCACTACCTTAAAGGAACACTCAATCAAAATAAAACTTTCATTATTCAGATAGAGCAGCCATTTTAAACAACTTTCCCATTTATTTCTATTAACAAAATTTGCACAGTCTTTTTATATTTAATCTTTTTGAGTCACCAGCTCCTACTGAGCATGTGCAAGAATAAGTGTGTATGCATTTGTGTTTGGCTGATGGCTGTCACATGGTACATGTATGCATTTGTGATTGGCTGATGGCTGTCACATGGTACATGTATTCATTTGTGATTGGCTGATGTATGTCACATGGTACAGGGGGAGTGGAAAAAGACATAACTTTTAAAATTGTCAGAAAAAAAATCTACTACTCATTTGAAGTTCAGACTAAGTGCTATTGCATTGTCTTGTTATCTTGCACTTGTTGATTATGCAAATCTACTGAGGTGACTGGTCCTTTAATAAAACATACTCAGAATAATTAAAAGACTGAAAAATAAAATTAGAAACATAATAATAATAATAATACATTTTGAGAGGCACTGCCCTCACTACCCTAATGGACCAGCCACCACTGAGGTAGTGTTCCCCTACTGTTGCCTTGCTGCTTTCTAAACTGCTATCCACAGCTCTGCCAAGCTACTTGTTCACACAGCGCTCCTTCACTTCTAAACTCCTGTGCTCAATCTCTGCACTACCTAGCACATGTACAAGGTTTGTGCCTAATTCAAATGTACAGTGTGCAGAACAGGAACGTGTTGTTCCCTGTAATGTTAAAGGCATTTCTTATGGAAGTTGCTTTTTCATTGGATCAGTTATTCCTGCCTTGGTCCATTAGAACAAACTAATTTAAACAAAAACAAAACCCCCTTTATAAAACATATGCTCAAAAAAAAGAAAACATTTTTAGAGAAATGGCATAGAAATAAAATTTGGCAATCTTCCTAATACTAAAAAGTAAAATACAACTGTGAGATGAGATACATCATGGGATGTCCTCAGTCATTTTGCATGCTGGGTCAGAATATATGTGGTCACTTTCTGGAGACACTTTTTTATTACCTCAGTTGGGTTAGCCTTTAAATTAAAATGTTAAAACAAACATTCATTTGGTTAGATTTTTGTAAGATTTATCTAGCATACAAGAAGTGGGATTAACAATTATTTGTTGGGGGGCTAAGTGAACCTGCCCTCCTTAACAAAAAAAATGGACAAAAATAAAATTGGACAAAAGGTTATGTAATTTGATAGATATTTGTTAGAACAGATATGATCGATCAGTCAGTTGTTTTGTTAGATCTAATATATTTACAAATATATTAGGTATCAAATTAGTGGGGCTGTGCCTCCCCAAAATTTTTTTTTATCAAAATCTCAGAGAAAAAATCATTTAGGCTAATAGATATTCAATAGATCAGGTTAGATCAAGTTGTATTGTATTAAATCTAACAAGCAAAAGGGGTAATAACAATTATTTTGAGTGGAGGACTATCCCGTCATCAGCCCCCTTAACAAAACATTGGACAAAAAGTTATTTAATATATAGATATTAGTTAGATCAGCTATGATTAGTCAGTTGTTTTGTTAGATCTAACATAATTACAGAGATATTAGGTATTCTATTAGGGGGACTGGGCCACCAAAATCAAAATTTCAGACAAAAAAATAATGAAGGCTAATAAATATTTGTTAGATTAGGTTAGATCAAGTGTTTATTATGTTTAATCTAACAAGCAAAAGCTGGTATTAATAATTATTTGGAGGGGTTGGCTAACTCGTCATCAGTCCCTCTTAACAAAAAAATTGATCAACAAGTTTGATTAATTTGATAGCTATTTGTTAGATCAGGTATGATCAGTCAGTGGTTTTGTTAGATCTGACATAATTACAGAGATATTAGGTAGCTCAAAATTTCAGATAAAAAACTAATTCAGGCTAATAGATCTTTGTTAGATCAGGTTAGATCAAGTGTTTATTACGTTAGATCTAACTTGCAAAAGGTGGTATTAATAATCATATTGTGGTAGCTTTTATTACTCAATATGGGGGTGCCAGCCCCATAACAAAAAATAAACAAAAAGTTATATCATTTGATAGATATTTGTAGATAAGGTATGATCAGTCAGTTGTTTTGTTAGATCTAATATAATTACCGAGATATAAGGTAATAAATTAGGGGGTAGTCCCCCATATAAAAATTCCAGGTAAAAAAAATTAATCCAGGCTAATAGACCTTTGTTACACAAGGTTAGATCACATGTTTATTATGTTAGATCTAACATGCAAAAGGTGGTATTAAAGGGACATAATACCTATATGCTAAATCTCTTGAACATGGTGCAGCATAACTGTACAAATCTGACAAGAAAATATTACCTGACCACCTCTGTGTAAAAAAGGAAGATATTTTACATCCATTTTTTTTTTTTTTCATTTTAATCGAGTAAGTGCTCTGTGAAAACAGTTATCCTTCTGCTGCTGTCAGCTAGATGTTTAAAAAACAAACACACAGTCAATCAGCTTCATCATTGCTCATGTCACACTTTGTTTTACTGTGATCTTATGAGATTTGACTGAAATCTTGTGATATTTCATAGTAAACGTGACTAAGCTTCACATGCCAGATGCATGATCCCTTGCATCCTGATTGGCTGCTAAAGGTCCCTTTGCAATGGTATGTGGCTACTGAGGAAATTTTAACTAACACCCAAATATCTGTACTCAAAAAGGGCCTTACGTTTGTACCCACACCTAATACTGACAAATTTGAAGTAATTAAGGATGTTCACCTATTTGTACGGAAAATTTTGCTTAAGAAATTCTTTTCAGGGAATAATGATGAGGAATCACTAGACAAAGCAGATATGACTGCTATTGCTGATTTAATTTAATTTCATTATTAGAAGAGTCAAATGTAGAAGTAGTACATGATAATCAGGGTAATAGTGACTGGAGGAGAATATTAAAACCCAAATCACAATTTACACCGCCTAGCAATATCTCTCACAATGCTATATCTTTCTTAGATTTAGTATGTAAAGATATTCTCTGTCTGTCTGATAATAGAGAGCATATAACTGACAATCTGACACTTGATGAAAAACAAGCTCTTAAAGAGTTAACAGAATGGACAGAAATCCAAATAAAGCAAAGTGATAAGGGTGGAAATCTAGTCCTATGGCCCACAGAAATGTACTTACAAGAGGCTAAGAGACAACTTAGCAATGACAAAAACTACAAAAAACTCTTTAGCAATCCCACTGATGACTTTCTTAGGCAATATAACAAACTTATAAGTTCAGCCCTACAGGAAGGCATTATTGACAACAAAGAATTCAGCTTCCTTGAAACTAAACAACCGAAAGTAGCAACTCTGTACCTGCTCCCTAAAGTACATAAGGACCTGTTATGCCCTCCGGGCAGGCCCATAGTATCGGGCATAGGGTCTTTAACAGAAAAGGCCAGCAGGTACATTGATGCTAGACTTCGATATGTAGTAGAATCCCTCCCATCTCACACTAGAGACACAATGCATAAGTTGAACAAAATTGATCACCTTACATTATCCCCCAATTCTATTCTAGTTATGTGTGATGTCGAATCACTTTATACTAGTATTGACACCAAATGGGGATGTATCATATTTTTTGTAAAAAAACAAGTCATTATCTAATGAAACTAAAGAATTCCTAATAAAATTATTGGAATTCGTATTAGGACACAATTATTTTTGTGTTTGATGACAAGTTTTATTTGCAAACTTGTGGGAAAGCGATGGGGACATCCTGTGCCCCCACATATGCCAATATATACCTGGGCTGGTGGGAAGAAACCGTAGTATTTTATGATACTAACGATCGGTTCACACAATTCCTCACCCACTGGTCCAGGTATATAGATGACATCTTCTTTGTGTGGGAGGGAACCACAGAATTGTTGTCGGAATTTATTGCCACCCTAAATACGAATCATTTAGGACTGTTCCTTACCATGAATAATGACAAACACAAATTGGAGTTTCTTGATATTACTATCAGAAAGAGTGAAAGCTACCTGGAGACAGACACTTATTCGCAGAAACTGTTCCTCTGTAGAATCCTTCAAGAAAGCAGCAAACGACTTGAGGTTGTGGCTACTACAAAGAGGTTACACTAAGAAAGCTCTAGCCAAAGAGTACAATAGAGCCTTAGGAAGAGATAGAGCTGAACTTTTAAAACCTAATAATAAAGAATCCTCCAATTCTATCAGGTTTATATCTACATATACCAATCAGAGCCAATCAATCTCCAGCATTGTTCAGAAACATTGGCATATTTTAAAAGCAGATGAAATATTGGAAATTGTCATTCCTGATAAACCACTCTTTACATATAGAAGGGCAAACAACTTAAGTGACTGCCTAACAACCAGTCACTTCTCTAGAAATGCGAAAAAATTACCCTTATATAAAGGATCAATTGCTTGTGGAGATTGTAGTGTATGCCCACATATGATAAAAAAGAAGTTTATATTTGACAGATTCCATAAAAAATGGATAATCAACAGTCATATTAACTGCAAAAGCACCAATCTTATATATTGTGTATCGTGCGAATGTAATTTAATTTACGTAGGAATGACGACCAGATGCCTCAGCACAAGAATGATAGAGCACATGAGCAATATTAGATCTGCCAGTAAGACTCTAGAGAGAGGCAAGAAATTAACCAGTGTAGCGAGACACTTCCTACAACACCATAATGGCAACACTTTCGCCTAGATTTAGAGTTCTGCGTTAGCCGTCCAAACCAGCTTAAGGGGGGCCTAACGCTGGTTTTTACCGCCCACTGGTATTTAGAGTCAGTCAGGAAAGGGTCTAACGCTCACTTTCCAGCCGCGACTTTTCCATACCGCAGATCCCCTTACGTCAATTGCGTATCCTATCTTTTCAATGGGATCTTTCTAACGCTGGTATTTAGAGTCTTGGCTCAAGTGAGCGTTAGAACTCTAAAGACAAGACTCCAGCCGCAGAAAAAAGCCAGGAGTTAAGAGCTTTCTGGGCTAACGCCGGTTCATAAAGCTCTTAACTACTGTGCTCTAAAGTACACTAACCCCTAATCTGCCGACCGCACAGCGCCGCAACCTACATTATCCCTATGTACCCCTAATCTGCTGCCCCTAACATCGCCGACACCTACATAATATTTATTAACCCCTAATCTGCCCCCCCAACGTCTCCGCTACCTTACCTACACTTATTAACCCCTAATCTTCCGACCGGACCTCGCCTCTATTATAATAAATGTATTAACCCCTAAACCTAAGTCTAACCCTAACCCTAACACCCCCCTAAGTTAAATATAAGTTAAATCTAACTAAATAAAATAAATCTTATTAAATAAATTAATCCTATTTAAAACTAAATACTTACCTGTAAAATAAACCCTAATATAGCTACAATATAACGAATAATTATATTGTAGCTATTTTAGGATTTATATTTATTTTACAGGCAACTTTGTATTTATTTTAACCAGGTACAATAGCTATTAAATAGTTAATAACTATTTAATAGCTACCTAGTTAAAATAATTACAAAATTACCTGTAAAATAAATCCTAACCTAAGTTACAATTAAACCTAACACTACACTATCAATAAATTAATTAAATAAACTACCTACAATTATCTACAATTAAAACAACTAAACTAAATTACAAAAAAAAAACCCCACTAAATTACAAAAAACAAACAAACACTAAATTACAAAAAATAAAAAAAGATCAGCCAATAGAATGCAAGTTCAATCTGATTGGCTGATTGGATCAGCCAATCGGATTGAACTTGAATCTGATTGGCTGATTCAATCAGCCAATCAGATTTTTCCTACCTTAATTCCGATTGGCTGATAGAATCCTATCAGCCAATCGGAATTCGAGGGACGCCATCTTGGATGACGTCCCTTAAAGGAGCCTTCATTCGTCGGGAGTCGCCGGAAGAAGAGGATGGATCCGCGTCGGCTGCTTCAAGATGGTCCCGCTCCGCGCCGATGGATGAAGATAGAAGACGCCGCCTGGATGAAGATGTTTGCCGGTGCGGATGTCCTCTTCTTGCCGGATAGGATGAAGACTTCGGACCCTCTTCTGGACGAATCGGTGATACCCGGCGTGGTGAAGACAAGGTAGGGAGATCTTCAGGGGCTTAGTGTTAGGTTTTTTAAAGGGGGTTTGGGTTAGATTAGGGGTATGTGGGTGGTGGGTTGTAATGTTGGGGGGGGGTAATGTATGTATTTTTAAATGCAAAAGAGCTGATTTCTTTGGGGCATGCCCCGCAAAAGGCCCTTTTAAGGGCTGGTAAGGTAAAAGAGCTGTAAACTTTTTATTTTAGAATAGGGTAGGGCATTTTTTTATTTTGGGGGGCTTTGTTATTTTTTTAGGGGGCTTAGAGTAGGTGTAATTAGTTTAAAATTCTTGTAATCTTTTTTTATTTTTTGTAATTTAGTGTTTGTTTGTTTTTTGTAATTTAGTTTAGTTGTTTTAATTGTAGATAATTGTAGGTAGTTTATTTAATTAATTTATTGATAGTGTAGTGTTAGGTTTAATTGTAACTTAGGTTAGGATTTATTTTACAGGTAATTTTGTAATTATTTTAACTAGGTAGCTATTAAATAGTTATTAACTATTTAATAGCTATTGTACCTGGTTAAAATAAATACAAAGTTGCCTGTAAAATAAATATAAATCCTAAAATAGCTACAATATAATTATTCGTTATATTGTAGCTATATTAGGGTTTATTTTACAGGTATTTAGTTTTAAATAGGATTAATTTATTTAATAAGATTTATTTTATTTCGTTAGATTTAAATTATATTTAATTTAGGGGGGTGTTAGGGTTAGGGTTAGACTTAGGTTTAGGGGTTAATACATTTATTATAGTAGCGGCGAGGTCCGGTTGGCAGATTAGGGGTTAATAAGTGTAAGTAAGGTAGCGGCGACGTTGGGGGGGGCAGATTAGGGGTTAATAAATATTATGTAGGTGTCGGCGATGTTAGGGGCAGCAGATTAGGGGTACATAGGTATAATGTAGGTTGCGGCGGTGTACGGAGCGGCAGATTAAAAGGGTTAAAAGTGTAATGCAGGGGTCAGCGATAGCGGGGACGGAAGATTAGGGGTTAATAAGTGTAAGTTTAGGGGTGTTTAGACTCGGGGTACATGTTAGGGTGTTTGGTGCAGATTTGGATCCTAACGCAGCCCTTCAGAGAACTCTCAATACCAGTGTTATTTAAAAGGTGCGGGGGAAAAAAACACGCGTAGCTAACGCAGCCCTTTGGCCGCAGAACTCTAAATCTAGCCGTTTGTCTTTCAAATGCTGGGGATTAGAAACTGCTAAACCTGGGATAAGAGGAGGGAACATCGAACAAATATTACTCAAAAAAGAAGCCAGATGGATTTTTAAATTAAACTCTGCGATGCCCCACGGCATGAATGAAAATAATAATTTCTGGGTTTATTTGTAAACTACTAATCTAAGATACTTATTACATAGTGGACTTATACAACAACATATTATTATATATGTGGGCAAATATTCATTTCCATATGCGAGTAATATGGGTGAATTATACACAGGGGACCCACTATGATATAAACTTTACTACATTGGTGGATGAACAGCTACGCCCATCTGACATTAATATGGGTTTGTATATATTAATCCAGAATGATAGTTGTCTTCCACTGTATATTGTATCAATGCATCATCGTATTATTATTTTTTAATCCGTAATTGAGAATATGAAATTAGGATAACTCTGGGAAGAGTAATTTATGATGATATGCATATCATGATTTAGTAGATAGTAAACCCTTAATATAGGGTATGCACCCCGAATTGACTTTCCATTATGCCATGAAAAGTGTACAATGCTTAGAATTGACAAGATTAAGAAAGTCCCTATCTGAGCGTGTTAAACACATAATAAATTTGACTGTGAGAGCCACTTCATGGAGCTATAATAATGTAGAGTGAATTGAGTAAGGTAACTTGTGCATACTGCACACACATATTTCATATCACTTTAGCTCATGAAGCTATAAATTCATATGGTGCATACTTCCTATATATTTATATTTATAATTATTGTTTATTCAAATATTCATGCATATCCCCAGGATGATTAAAATTATACAGATCTGACTATATCACATAATCAACACACCGACCCAACTTGGAAAGATATGAAGCCCTCTATGATTTCAATAACTGACAAATACATAAGTAAGGATAATATATCCATAATGTATTGATTGGTATTAGTAGCTGAAATGGTATATTCTATACTAACAGCAGTTTTTCAGATGCCATGGAATATATGTCAACAAATAGTAAATGTTATGATTACATCGGAGTACATATCATTGAACAAAGATTTATACAATAATAGTCCGTTTCGTGGTGTTTTTTTTTTTTTTTCAGAGGTGTGTACTGAATAGTAATTTATGAGAGGAATAGACTGTGACGATTTTCATCCAATTAGGAGACTGCTACCAACCACAACTAGGATTCAGATAAACTGAGGACACTGATAGGTTATCCTAGAGGTGTGCACTACAGCCTTCAGCTGATTGGTTTAGCATCTCCTTACCTAGGGGTTTAAAAGGCAGCACCTGGCAGAGAATCAGGTTTGTCAGTTCACTTGCTGAATCACATTGAGAAAGGCTGTGCAACAGCTGAAACATGTTTGTGTAGTTCAACTTGTTTTTAAACTACTTTTATTACTCAACTTATACCACTTATAATTATTTTTGCTGCATTAACTGTTGCCTCATGCTACCCCTGACACCTGAAGCCGACGGTTCCTTATATCGGCCAGGAATACAGGGGGTTGACATAATAGCAGCAGTGCAGTAATTGTGGTGTACCTTTAGGTAATATATCTGTGTGGGTAATGATAGGTGATGTTTATCACCTTAGTCATAATTTTTTAAATAAATTCCTTAATAAAGATTATAGGTTTTTAATACCAGTATATACATTTATTATTCGCTAGCAGATATTTCATGCTGTAATTTTACAGCTTATTACAAGCGATAGGTGTAAGAGTGCTTTAATATCCCCTCTATACTCTCCCATTTCCTTTTCCTATTTTTTGATATTAATTTAAAGGGGCAGCACTGAGGCTATACACATTACCTCCTTTATCCTATCTTTACTCATTGATACTGTGCCTATATTTGACTTTAAAAATCCTTCTGCTGCTGTCAGCTAGATGTTTAAAAAACAAACACACAGTCAATCAGCTTCATCATTGCTCATGTCACACTTTGTTTTACTGTGATCTCATGAGATTTGACTGAAATCTTGTGAGATTTCCTAGTAAACGTGACTAAGCTTCACATGCCAGATGCATGATCCCTTGCATCCTGATTGGCTGCTAAAGGTCCCTTTGCAATGGTATGTGGCTACTGAGGAAATTTTGCAGTGCAATATCTTCCTTTTTTAATAACACAAAAAAGCTTGAATACAAACTATCAGCAAAAATCACTCCCGGCTCACTGGTCAATTGTGTTAATATATAAGGTATATCAATCCTGATACTTGCTGAGTGCTATAAGTATAAATATATATACACACAAATACCACACCTTATAAATGCAAAAAAACTCACTTAACTCAATCACTGAATTTGATTTCACATACAGATCATTATCCCAATATAGGGTGAATTTATGCTGAGCAGTTTCTTTCCAACATATGTGCTGAATCCTGTAGCGCTGTAGCGGCGATAAAACTGTATGCAGAGCAGCTCTGTATAACTGGATTCAAGCATTGTGCAATCTCAGGAAATTTCTATATAATACACATAAAAAAAGAAGAGCACATCTGCGATTCACAGTAGCGTTTATTTAAATCACATAGACACATTAAACTTACAGGATCAAAGAATAAAGTCAGCTTATCACCCAAGAATCCCTCTGGAAGGTATTCCCTTCAAACCGCCCTCATTTCCTGCTAACCCCCGACTACAGGATATGATTTGTGACGTCTATTGCACTAAAGGCTGTTTCCTGGATACTGTACTTTCAGTAGCATCCACGTATTAAAGGGACACTCAAGTCAAAATAAACTTTTATGATTCAGAAAGAGCATGCAGTTTTAAGACACTTTCCAATTTACTTCCATTATCAAATTTTGCACAGTATTTTTATATACACACTTTCTGGGGAACAATATCCTACTGAGCATGTGTACAAGCTCACAGGGTATACGTATACTAGTCTGTGATTGGCTGATGTCTGTCACATGATACAGGGGGGAGGAAAATGGGAGAAAAAATAATTTTGTCAGAAAAAAAAATCTACTGCTTATTTGAAATTCAGAGTCAGTTCTACTGCATTGTCTTTTTATTATGTACTTGTTAATTTTGTAATTCTACTGCATTGAGCGGTCCTTTAAAAGCCCAGACAATAGTTACACCATACACATTTTATCTGCTCACAGGCGGACATTCTCAAGGGCTAAAATGATTGAATATAAAGCAAGACTCCCGGGATGCTGTTTAGAAAGCTACTGTGTCACCGCCCCTTATGACTACTGTGAGTCGCAGATGCACTCTTTTTTTTATGTGTTTTATCTTCCTTTTTTACATAAAGATGTTCAGGGGATATTTTCTAGTCAGCTTTTCATAGCTATACTGCATCACTTTCAAGTGCTTCAACATTTGGATATCAAATTCCTTTAAAGGGACATAATACTCATATGCTAAATCACTTGAAACTGATGCAGTATAACTATAAAAAGCTGACAGGAAAATATCACCTGAGCATCTCTATGTAAAAAAGGAAGATATTTCTCTTGTAAGGTGTATCCAGTCCACGGATCATCCATTACTTGTGGGATATTCTCCTTCCCAACAGGAAGCTGCAAGAGGATCACCCACAGCAGAGCTGTCTATATAGATCCTCCCCTAACTGCCACTACCAGTCATTCTCTTGCAGCTCTCAACAAGATAGGAAGTAGCTAGAGAGATGTGGTGAATTTATGTAGTTTATCTTCAATCAAAAGTTTGTTATTTTCAAATGGTACCGGAGTTGTACTGTTTTAGCCTCAGGCAGAAAGTTGAAGAAGATTGGAACAGCCAATAGAATGCCAGCTCAATCCTATTGGCTGATTGGATCAGCCAATAGGATTTTTCTACCTGAATTTCGATTGGCTGATAGAATTATATCAGCCAATCGGAATTGAAGGGACGCCATCTTGGATGACGTCATTTAAAGGAATCTTCATTCAGTCGTCGGACGAAGAAAGAAGAGGATGCTCCACGTCGGATGTCTTGAAGATGGACCTGCTCCGCGCAGGATGGATGAAGATAGAAGATGCCGTCTGGATGAAGACTTCTGCCCGTCTGGAGGATCTCTTCTGCCCCGCTTGGATGAAGACTTCTGCACGTCTGGAGGACCACTTCAGCCCGGTTGGGTGAAGACGTCTCATGGTAGGGTGATCTTCAAGGGGTTAGTGTTAGGTTTTTTTAAGGGGGGATTGGGTGGGTTTTAGAGTAGGGTTGGTTGTGTGGGTGGTGGGTTTTAATGTTGGGGGGGTATTTGTAATTTTTTTTACAGGTAAAAGAGCTGATTACTTTGGGGCAATGCCCCGCAAAAGGCCCTTTTAAGGGCTATTTGTAATTTAGTGTAGGGTAGGGCTTTTTTTTATTTTGGGGGGCTTTTTATTTTGTTAGGGGGATTAGAGTAGGTGTAATTAGTTTAAAAATCTTGTAATTATTTTATTATTATTTTCTGTAATTTAGTGGGGGGGTTTCGTTCTTTAGATAATTTTATTTAATTGTAATTAATTGTATTTAATTAATTGTATTTAATTTAGTTAATTTATTTAATTATAGTGTAGTGTTAGGTGTAATTGTAACTTAGGTTAGGTTTTATTTTACAGGTAAATTTGTATTTATTTTAGCTAGGTAGTTATTAAATAGTTAATAACTATTTAATAACTATTGTACCTAGTTAAAATAAATACAAAGTTGCCTGTAAAATAAAAATAAACCCTAAGATAGATACAATGTAACTATTAGTTATATTGTAGCTAGCTTAGGGTTTATTTTATAGGTACGTATTTAGTTTTAAATAGGAATAATTTAGTTAATTGTAGTAATTTTATTTAGATTTATTTAAATTATATTTAAATTAGGGGGTGTTAGGGTTAGACTTAGGTTTAGGGGTTAATAACTTTATTATAGTGGCGGCAACGTTGGGGGTGAAGATTAGGGGTTAATAAATGTAGGTAGGTGTCGGCGATGTTAGGGACGGCAGATTAGGGGTTAATAATATTTAACTAATGTTTGCGATGCGGGAGTGCGCCGGTTTAGGGGTTAATATAGTTATTATAGTGGCGGCGATGTCTGGTTCGGCAAATTAGGGGTTAAAAAAATTATTTTAGTGTTTGCAATGTGGGGGGGCCTCGGTTTAGGGGTTAATAGGTAGTTTATGGGTGTTAGTGTACTTTTTAGCACTTTAGTTAAGAGTTTTATGCTACAGCGTTGTAGTGTAAAACTCTTAACTACTGACTTTTAAATGCGGTACCAGGCTTGACAGGAGAGGGTCTACCGCTCACTTTTTGGCAGACTCGTAATACCGGCGCTATGCAAGTCCCATTGAAAATATAGGATACGCAATTGATGTAAGTGGATTTGCGGTATTTCCGAGTCTGGCCAGTGAGTGGTGAGCCTGTCATTTCAAGACTCGTAATACCAGCGGGTGTTAAAGAGCAGCGTTGGGACCGGCCAATGCTGCTTTTTAAGCCCAACGTCAAACTCGTAATCTAGCCGTTTGAAAAGGCAATCAAAAAAAATTCTATCATACCAAATGTAGAATCAACAATTCTTCATAGGTGAAGGTTTGGACAACACTTTGGGGGATATTTATGAAGCTGTGTGATGCAGATTTAGACAGCTGCTGTACAGGCTCACATGAGCAACCCTGCAACTGATAGTTAAGAAACGGCGGTCATCAGACCCCTGCTTCTTAACCTATATTCCACCTCTAAATTTGCAGTTTGCAATTACCCCTGACAAGTCCATCCGAGGTGATTTACAAATGTTAAATGTGGGCAGCGTATTGCTGGCCATGATATCAGATGGACAGCACGTTAGATCTAACATTATAAACAATTGACCTAACCTGATAAAAAAGGTCTATTAGCATGATTGACTTTTTGTCTGAAATTTTGATGGGGGGTAGCCCCCTTAAATTAATACCTAATATCTCTGTAATTATGTTATATCTAATAAAACAAATGACTGATCATAACTGATCTAACAAATAGCTATTAAATTGTGTAACACTTTGTGCAATTGTTTGTTTTGAGGGGCTGGCACTCCATTTGAATTCATAAAGGCCCTCACAATATGAATATTAATACCACTATTTGCATATTAGATCTAACATAATAAACATGTGCTCTAACCTCATGTAACAAAGGTTTATTTAGCTGAATTTATTTTGTCTGAAATTTTGATTTGATGGTGGTAGCACCCCCTAATATCTCTGAAATTATGTAAGATCTAACAAAACAACTGACTGATCATACTTTTCATTCAATTTTTTAAGGGGGGGCTGATGACAGGTTACCATCCATTAAAATTTGGTAATTGACTGTTATTTCCGGTTTTCAAATGTTGCTTTTATTTACGACTGTTTATAATTAGATTGAATATCTCTACATTATGAATTTCGAATGGCTATTCAGAAGTTCAACAGTTCATATGGTAGGAAATTTAGTAAAATGATACATAATAGTTACAATATGTTGATTTTTTTTCTATTTAAAACATTGCATAATTCAAATATTACATTTAAAGAGAGCATTAGAAATACTATTACAAATACATTGATTCAAATTTTTCCAGTTCGAATATTGCATAATTCGAATCGAATTTTTAGAAAAATTTGTATTAAATATTTTATATAAAGATAGCATTAGATATACTATTGCATTAAATGAATGTTAGAATGTTAAACAAACATTCAAAATTCAAAACGAGCAAACAAATGTGTTCAAATTCGTTTCATTTTTTTAAATGTTGTCAAAATGTTGTCGCCATCCCTTGCTTGAACCCCATATTGAATACATAGAAGCTCCCATGATATGATTATTAATACCACCTTTTGCAAATTAGAGCTAACATTATAAACACTTGATCTAATCTGATCCAACAAAGGTCTAGCAACCTGAATTATTCTTTGTAAATTTTGATTCAAGGGGCTAGCCCCCCTAATTTAATACCTAAAATCTATGTAATTATGTTAGATCGAACAAAAAAGTGACTTATCATACCTGATCTAACAAATATCTATCAAATACCTTTTTGTCCAATTTTTTATTAAAAGGTGATGGGTTAGCCCCCTCCAAATAATTGTTAATACCAGCTTTTCCTTCTTAGATCAAAAATAATAAACACTTGCTCTAATCTGATCTAGCCAAGATCTATTAGCCTGAATGATGTTTTGTCTGAAATTTTGATTTAGGGAGGCCAGCCCCCCTCATTGAATACCTTATATTTCTGTAATTATGTTAGATCTATCAAAACAACATACTGATCATACCCAATTTTAAAAAGTCTATCAAATAAAATAACTTTTCATCCAGTTTTCTTGTAAGAGGGGCTGATGACGCTCACACGCTAACCCGACGTGCATAAATAAACGAACTTAGGATATCGTGCACACGATAATCTATTGCCACATAGAAGTCAATAGAACAAAAAAGTGTGGGGGGGAACTAACATCCTACTTGCGCACAAATCCGATCTTTAACCTGAAATAAAAATATGAACATTTCACATTCCAATGTTCCTCACAAAATTTTTTTTCTCTATTTATTCATAAATACATATTTCTATATATATATATATATATATATATATATATATATATATGATGATATTTTTTGCACACATATATGTATATATATATATATATATATATATATATATATATACATACACATATGTATGTATAGATATATACAGAGATGTATATAGGAATATATATTTAAAAATACATATTCCCCAATGTGCAGAACATTGGAATGTAACATATTTACAGTATATACATAGTTAAAACCTTTATAAAATACGAATATTGCATAAATACGTTTTTTCATATTTTCATCTACTTAACTGCAAAGGGCTCCAATTCACACACACACACACATATATATATATATATATATATATATATATATATATATATATATTTATATATATATTTATATTTATATATATATATATATATATATATATACGGTATATATACATATGTATTTATATATATATATATATATGTGTCTCTATGTTAAGCCCTTTGCCTGCCTTTTGTTTTCTTCAAACACCTGAGACCTCATATCTTTGAGCCTTTATAACTTTTGTGTGCAATATTTTTTGAATATTTTTTATTAGATGGTGTACTTTGTAATGTATTTTTGATGTATTTTGTGAAACTTTTTTTTTGCGAAACTGTTAACCAAAGCTCTGAGGTCGCCATAACCTAACACGCGTTAACTTCAATTTTGCTCATGCAATCGCATTTGCTTTCAACTTGTAATACAAGTAAAAAAAACTTGTGCAAACAGCCACGATAAACCCCTTTTCACTTGCTCACAACTGTTAGCAAGCCACTCGTAATCTAGCCTAAAATGGGGATCAGTGGGAGTGTTTGAGATCTGTTTGGGGGGATCAGGGAGGTGGGAGGGTGAGGAGGAATCTACACTACAGTAATATTAAAAACAAAAAGGCCTAAAGCCCTAAACATTCTGCCAGTACCTGGTGGTGACCAGTTGGAAGGAAAGGGAAGAGAGATTTTTTGGAAGGGATCAGGTAGGGATCAGGGGGTGAGAGGTGTCAAGTAGGAGGGTAATTTCTACACTAGAGCAATTATTTACCTTACAGCTACCTGATTAAAGGGAGAGTATACATTCATTTTCATTTAACTGCATATAATAGACACTACTATAAAGAATAATATGCACAGATACTGATCTAAAAATCCAGTATAAAGCCGTTTAAAAACTTACTTAGAAGCTCCAAGTTTAGCACTGTTGAAAAGGTTAGCTGGAATGCCCACTGCAAGTGGTTCTATAGCCAAAAAAAGCAGACACTCCCTCATCCCCCTTCGTCTGCATATAAAAAGACTATTTATACAAACAGGAGCAATCTGGAGTAGGTATACATCAGTATTCTCCTAAAACTTTGGGGCTTGGTTAGGAGTCTAAAAATCAGTGCAATGTTATTTAAAAATAAGCAAAGCTATACTTTTTAAAAAAAAAAAAAAAGCTGTATAGGCTATATAAATGGATCATCTACAAAACATTTATGTAAAGAGAATTCTAGTGTATAGTGTCCCTTTAACCACTTCATTACCCGGAGTTTCAGGGTCTGATGCACAGCTGGAATTTGCGGCCTTCGAATTGGCAAAAACCAATGGCAAAGCCAGGCATGTCTACTATTTCTGAACAAAGGGGATCCCAGGGATGTTTTACAGCCATTTGTCTTATGACTGCAGTAGTTATGTGTAAATAATTTCAGTGAGAACCCCAAAGTTTGCGAAAAATTAACAATTTTTTATTAGATCGTATATGGCGGCCAAAAAGTGGCATCAAATATACAAAAATGTATGCCTAGAACAATACCTTGGGTTGTATACTTTAAAATATATATAGTTTTCATAGGTAAATAAAAAAAAAATAAAGGTTCTATTTATGTTTAAATGGAGTGATATAAAAAAAAATCTAAATTCTCTAGTAGTTTTTCTCCAAAATTCCCGGTAGAAACGGGGTTATAGGAACATACAAGTACAAAATAATATGCTGTAATGTGTTAGAGGATTTTATTATTGCATTATTGCTTGCATGTAACTATGTGTGAAGCACTGCTGAGTACTAGCTGAAGACATTTGTTGGGTCAATGACAATTTGAGTATATATGTAGCCACCAATCTCCAGCTAGCTCCCTTTAGTGCATTGTTGCTCCTGAGCCTACCTAGGTATGCTTTTCAACCAAGCATAGCAAGAGAATTAAGTAAAAATGATAACAGAAGTAAGTTGAATAGTTTCTTAAAACTACATGCTTTAACTGAATCATTTAATTTAGATGTTCATGTCCCTTTAACTCCTTAAACACATATGACGACACTTGGTCATCATCCACACAAGGTGTTAAAGGGGACATAAGACCCATATGCTAAATCACATTTTACCTCAAAATTTCTTCAGCTTACAATAGTAAGTGCTCTCTGAACAGTTATCCTTAAGCTACTGTCAGGTGTACGTTTAAAAAAGACAACAGCCAATCACCTTCATCAGTGCTGATGTCACATTTTGTTTAACTGTTATCTCAAGAGATTTTACTGCAATTTTGTGAGATTTCATAGTCAGCTTCCTTAAACTGAGGAGGAAAATAACGTGACTGTTCTTGCACATGCTCCCAAGTCCCGGGACTATCATCTTGATTGGCTGCTGAAAGTTCTTTTACAATGGTATGTGGCTACTGAGGAAAGTTTGACGTAAAATATCTTCCTTTTTTACATAGATATGTTCAGGTGATATTTTCTAGTCAGCTATTTACAGACATTCTGCATCATTTTCAAGTGCTTCAACATTTGAGTATCATGTCTCTTTAAGTGTGGATGACAACCATGTGTCATCCACACTTAAAGTAAGGTGATCACGGTGGTAATAGTGATCACCTGCTGTGTATAAATGTGCATTTATTTGAGTAGAGGCTCATGGTAACCCCTACGTGTATATCAAACTTATATACATATATCCAAATGGCCTTTTTAAATGTGGATAACCCCTTCTTCTCCTTTTTTTCTTTTCTTTTATTGAGTGTAAGAATATATAGCCATAATGACACCATTTTGTCTCTAGTAATCCATTTTGTGTAAGCATACCATTTTAACAGGAGTTCATTATATTTCATTGTAAGGTTATTATGCTGTGAGAAAAAATATGCTGATGTTCTAAGCTGAACACTTTATCTCAATAATTTGTCAGATGGCCTTTCTATGTCTTGGGCGATGCGCCCAGGTATACTTTTATCTAACACTCCTCGCTCATTAAAAATACTACCTTTTACTCCTTATTTTTACTATGAAGTTCTTTGTTCCAAGCATACTGTGTAAGATGATGTGACTATGATAAGTCATCGTTTAACCCCACATACTGTAACCATTGTATGTGATGCCTTATAATAAACAGAACAGTGACTTTACTTGCTGCCTATCTGATTGTTGTTCCTGAGATATCTCATCAAGTAACCCATTCAGTTCCAGGTGAAGGTGTAGAATACTGCTAAGTGTCAAGTGATACCCCCTGTTATAAGATAACGCCTAACAATTCTGGTGTCAGAGCATAGGATTCACACAAAGGTAAGTAATTAAGTGTTTTTATTCTGCTTTTCCCTCTGTGAATCTGAACCCAAAGTCTGGACAGCATTAATACTATATAAAGGGTTAAGGTCCCTTTCTAAGGGGTAAAACTCCCTTGGACAGGTTTGAGTCCTGCTGTTAAGCATGGGGTTTGCGTAGGTTTGAGTCCTAGTGCTCGTTATAGCGTGAGTTAAATTCTTACCTTATTTGTTTGTAAGTTAGAGTCTTGCGATAACGGAAGTTAAAGTCATGCTAAGGGTTTTAAAGGGTTAAAAGTCCCTTATATAAGCATAAAGTATAGTTTAGTTTAAATATCACTGGAGCTGAATGGTCACTTGATGCTTGTTGCTTAATTGCTTATTTCATTGCTAATCTTATTGTGTTGTGAATGTGGGGTCTATTCAAAGGGCTTAGTGATAAGTGTTGTTGCTGTTTGTTGCATACTGTGCTCATGGAGAAAAGTTTCTGACTCCCTGTACATATTGTTGAAATGTGACATGACAGGATGTATCTTGAAAAATAGCTCGGTATATGTAAACCCTTTCTTTTTGTTTTATGGTCTTTGCAGTAATGAAACGGAGATTCTGTGTAATGGAGATGTAATTGATGTGTAAGAAGTGTCTGTCCAATGTTTCCCTGTGTCTCATATTACGTGTAAAAGGTTTACTCCCCACTAAATATCTGAGGATTTATTATCTTGTCTAAAAATAATTTGTTAGAATCCTAAAATGCTTGGAAAATTGCCATTCTTACTAATTTCGGACACTCTTAAATACATTTTTAAATTTGGTGGAGAGTTTATTTTGTGTGTTTCTAATGTCTCTGGTATGTTTGAAATATATAGATATGTTTTCCTTAAAGAGAGAGAACGTTAATAAAATTTGTTTCCTGTGTCTTTAAACATTTAATGTATGTAAAAATTGCTTAAGAATAAATGTTGGGAGTGAATTTACAGTATGCAAGTTGATATAAGTTTATGTGTATAGCTGCAAAGGCTGGTCTTGGTGGCTTTTTTATCTGTGTTTTCTGACTGGTAATTAATCAGGCTAGAAATTGCATTAACTGTGTGTGTATCAGTGTTTCTTAGCTAAGAAATCTGATGCTGTAATGATTTGCTTGAAGTGCTATTGCTGTAACTTGTTTTAAAGTTTTAAGTGACATTTGTTTTATGCATATAAGGACTGAAGAGAGATTTAATGTGTTTCCACTTGTTTGAGGCATATAAAATATATTGTTTTTGCAAGTGAACTAACTAAGGAATTTGTAAGTTTGATAATGGGCGTGATTTTAAGTCTGGTAAATACAAAAGAGAGTTTTTTTCTGGCAAGTGATTAATAGGTTGA
Source organism: Bombina bombina (assembly GCF_027579735.1). Lineage (NCBI taxonomy): Eukaryota > Metazoa > Chordata > Amphibia > Anura > Bombinatoridae > Bombina > Bombina bombina. The sequence continues at coordinate 431,546,116 of NC_069504.1, read as the reverse complement.
TTTAAGTATGTCCAATATTTATGCAAGGGGTTTGTTATTAAATGTATCTAAAGTATTTGGGTCTGTTTCTTTTGCAAGTAGAGTAATTCAGTAGAGTTTAAATATAAACTGGTAACATATTGCCGTATAATATTATTTATGCTGTGAAGGCTCTCATTTAAATATATGCAGGATATGATACATTAAAGAAGTAGAATTTTAATGGTAAATAATACAAATTTCCTAATCATGGCTAGGTTATATATGTAATATACATATGATAAATGGTCAGCCCTTAAAGGGAAGTACACTGTAAAATTGTTTTTATGTTGATGTGTTTTCAATGATTTGTTACACCAGCTGTATAGTATCAAATTTAGGAGAAATTTCATTTGCAGGTTATTTGTATAGCTGAAGTAGCTGGTTTTGTGCTTTTAATCCACAGCCTATTACAATGGGTTGAGTTTCAGGTAATAGCATATCTCATTGTCCTTATCTGATATTTGTCTGGAAAACTGGAGCTCAATGCTTAGACAGAGCAATGGAACATTTTCATTTTATTAAGTCACTATTCAGCACCCCACTGAGAGTGTAATTTCTTCTTCTGGCTGTGTTTACTTAGACTATTCAATAGATGAGACTCCAGTATACAAAATGTTACTATAAGTGGGTATATCACTGGCTACATTAGCTATTTCAAATGCCAAAAAAAAAAAGGGGTGAAGGAGCTACTTGTAAACAATTAAATACACTCCATCAGGTAAAATGGATCATTGGGAACAATTTAAAGGGGAGAAGATTTTTGGGTAAATTATCTTTTTAATCTATAAGTGTAAATTATTATTATTCTTTTCAGAAATTTCATTTTGTTGTATACAATTTTTATATTTATTTAGAGAGCTGCAACAATGTTGAATATTAAATTGTATAGAAAAAAACAAAACTAATAATTGTATATTTAATAAAATCCTGATTATATTAAAGTATAGCATAGCATGTAACAGCTACGTGGCTGGTTATTGTCGCCAATAGACTGGGTACTGAAGCTTTTCCCCCAAATTATTTATGACAAATCTGATTTAACAGTGGGTTTGCACTGTACATACAAGCAGGAGCCATAGAGCAGTAGCAATGCCATTATTATCTGACCTTTCCCAGAATATATTATTATTATTATTATCGGTTATTTGTAGAGTGCCAACAGATTCCGCAGCACTATAAACAAAGGGGGAGTACAACAAAACAATTATAGGGTAGATGGCCCTGCCAAGAGTTGCACTGTTGTACTCAGCTCTTAAGAAGGTGATCTACAAACAGCTGGACTCTTAGGCTTACATGCTAAGAGGGTTCAGGGGATTGCAGTGGAGGAGAGGAACTGGTAATAGGAAAGGTCAGCGTAGGTTGTATGCGTCCCTGAACAGTAGAGTCTTTAGGGAGCACTTGAAGCTTTTAAAACTAGAAGAGAGTCTTGTGGAGCGAGGCAGAGAGTTCCACAAGATGGGAGCCAGTCTGGAGAAGTCCTGTAAACGGGAGTGTGATGAGGTGACAAGAGAGGAGGAGAGTAGGAGGTCATGAGCAGAGCGAAGGGGACGGGAGGAAGAGTATCTGGAGACAAGGTCTGAGATGTAGGGGGGAGCAGTGCAGTTGAGGGCTTTGTATGTAAGAGTGAGAGTTTTGTGTTTGATCCTAGAGGCAAGAGGAAGCCAGTAAAGGGATTGGCAGAGAGGCGCAGCAGATGAAGAGTGACGTGTAAGGAAGATGAGTCTGGCAGAGACATTCATTATGGATTGTAAAGGAGCTAGGCGGCAGGTGGGGAGACCAGAGAGGACAGAGTTGCAGTAATCAAGGCGGGAAAGAATGAGAGAGTGGATTAAAATCTTAGTTGTGTCTTGTGTAAGGAAGTGTCTAATTTTAGAGATGTTTTTAAGGTGGAAGCGGCAGGCTGTAGACAAGGACTGAATGTGAGGAGTGAAGGAAAGATCTGAGTCAAATGTGACCCCGAGACATCGGGCATGCGGGGTAGGGGTAATGATGGAGTTGTCGACAGTTATAGAGATATTGGGGGTGGAGATTTTGGAAGAAGGGGGGAAAATGAGGAGCTCAGTTTTGGAGAGATTTAGCTTGAGGTAGTGAGAGGACATCCAGGAAGAGATGTGAGAAAGACAGTTAGTGACACGGATTAGCAAGGAAGGAGATAGTTCTGGTGCAGAGAAGTAGATTTGGGTGTCATCGGCATACAAATGATATTGGAAACTGTGGGACTTAATAAGGGAACCTAGTGATGACGTATAGATTGAGAAGAGAAGGGGACCGAGGACAGAGCCTTGTGGTACTCCAACAGAAAGTGGTGACGGGGCAGAGGAGGCCCCAGAGAAGGCTACACTGAAGGTACGGTTTGACAGGTAGGAAGAGAGCCACGAAAGGGCTGTGTCACAGATGCCGAAGGATTGGAGGGTTTGGAGCAAAAGAGGGTGGTCGACAGTGTCAAAGGCTGCGGACAGATCAAGGAGGATAAGCAGAGAGAAGTGGCCTTTTGATTTAGCTGTAAGTAGGTCGTTGGTGACCTTAACAATAGCTGTCTCTGTGGAGTGATAGGTACGAAATCCAGATTGCAGCGGGTCAAGAAGCGAGTTTAACGTAAGGAAATGGGATAGGCGTGCATATACTAGTTTTTCGAGAAGCTTTGAAGCAAGAGGGAGGAGGGAAATTGGGCGGTAGTTGGATGGGGAGGTAGGATCAAGGGAAGGTTTTTTGAGGATAGGTGTGACCAGTGCATGTTTCATTGATGAGGGAAATGTAAAAGTGCTGAGGGAGAGGTTGAAAATGTGTGTTAGCATAGGGGTAAGGGTAGCAGAGAGACAGGGGAGCAGCTGTGAGGGGATAGGGTCAAGGGGACAGGTAGTGAGGCGAGAGCGCAGTATAAGTGCTGAAACATCGTCCTCAGTAACAGGGGAGAATGAATTAAGTTTCAGGTTATGAGGGTTGTGGTTGAGTGAGAGTATTTGAGGGGGGGAGAGAATGGAATTGTGTTGAGAGCTGATTTCATGTCTGATGGAATCAATTTTGTTAATGAAGTGACTGGCAAAGTCTTGAGCTGACAGAGAAGCTGTATTAGGAAGTGGGGGAGGGCGGAGGAGAGTATTGAAAGTGGAGAACAGACGTTTTGGGTTTGAAGAAAGATTAGAGATAAGAGTAGAGAAGTAGTGTTGCTTGTGGAGATTAAGGGCAGAGTAGTACTTAGGTGTTTGTGTGTTTTCTTTATCTATTCATGGTTAGGGATTTTATTTGTAAATGTGCAACTAGAGTTTATTGACCTTCTGAAGTGATTGCATTAGCATGATTTCATAGTATTGTGCAAGGTAGAATTGGCAAAACCAGGGTATCAAAGGCTGTTATAGAATCTGAATTATTTGCAGTGTTTTGTTAGAATGTAGTATTTTTAAGTTCTGTGTTTCAGTGAGTGCAAGTGTATGTGCTTGCTTTCAGGTTGGTTGTGTTTGTTAAAAGTTTGTGCCGGCTGTTAATGTTTTGTTTTGCGTAGTGGACAGTTGTTTTTATATGATTTCTTAGAGAATGTTTTTATGTTTTTATTTTCAGGGAATGTGTGCTGTATGAATGGAATAGATATTGAGGTGTATTTGATTTTGCCTGATTTTAAGGATACTACTTCCTTTAGGCTGTCATATTGTGTTTGCGTGATACATAGGGTGTTTCACACGAACAAAAGGGGAGTATTGATGAGTGTCTATGTATTGATGAGTATTTTTATTTATGTGATTTGGGTGATTGTTTTTAAGTAAGAAAATTAACCTAAAAAATTTAGACAGCCAATAGAATGCAAGCTCAATCCTATTGGCTGATTGGATCAGCCAATAGGATTGAATCTCAATCCTATTGGCTGATTGCATAAGCCAATAGGATTTTTTCACCTTTAATTCCGATTGGCTGAATGAATTCTATTAGCCAATCGGAATTCAAGGGACGCCATCTTGGATGACGTCATTTAAAGAAACCTTCATTCGTCGTTAGTCGTCGGAAGAAGAGGATGCTCCGTGCCGGATGTCTTGAAGATGGAGCCGCTCCGCGTGGGATGGATGAAGATAGAAGATGCCGTCTGGATGAAGACTTCTGCCCGTCTGGAGGACCACTTCTGCCGGCTTGGATGAAGACTTCTCCCGGCTTCGTTGAGGACTTCTTGCCGCTTGGATGAAGACTTCTCCCGGCTTCGTTGAGGATGGATGTCCGGTCTTCAAAACTGTAAATGGATCTTCGGGGGTTAGTGTTAGGTTTTTTAAGGGTTTTTTGGGTGGGTTTTATTTTTAGATTAGGGCTTTTGGGCTGAAAAAGAGCTAAATGCCCTTTTAAGGGCAATGCCCATACAAATGCCCTTTTCAGGGAAATGGGGAACAATGGGGTTTTTTTAGTTAGAATTTTATTTGGGGGGTTGGTTGTGTGGGTGGTGGGTTTTACTGTTGGGGGGTTGTTTGTATATTTGGCCCCGCAAAAGGCCCTTTTAATGGCTATTGGTAGTTTAGTTTATGCTAGAGTTTTTTATATTTTGGGGGGGCTTCCTTTATTTTGATAGGACTATTAGATTAGGTGTAATTAGTTTAAATATCTGATCATTTCTTTTTTTATTTTGTGTAATTTAGTGTTTGTTTGTTTTTGTAATTTAGGTAATTGTATTTAATTAATTTAATTTATTTAATTGTAGTGTAATGTTAGGTGTTATTGTAAGACAGGTTAGGTTTTATTTTACAGGTAAATTTGTATTTATTTTAACTAGGTAGTTAGTAAATAATTAATAACTATTTAGTAACTATTCTACCTAGTTAAAATAAATACAAACTTGCCTGTAAAATAAAAATAAACCCTAAGCTAGCTACAACGTAACTATTAGTTATATTGTAGCTTGCTTAGGGTTTATTTTACAGGTAAGTATTTAGTATTAAATAGGAATAATTTAGGTAATGATAGTAGGTTTATTTAGATTTATTTTAATTATATTAAAGTTAGGGGGTGTTAGGGTTAGACTTAGGTTTAGGGGTTAATAAATTTAGTATAGTAGCGGCGACGTTGGGGGCGGCAGATTAGGGGTTAAGAAATGTAGGTAGTGGCGGCGATGTTAGGGGTGGCAGATTAGGGTTAATAATATTTAACTAGTGTTTGCAAGGCGGGAGTGCGGCGATTTAGGGGTTAATATGTTTATTATAGTGGCGGCGATGTCCAGAGCGGCAGATTAGGGGTTAATAAGTATAATGTAGGTCTCGGCGATGTCGGGGGCGGCAGATTAGGGGTTAATAAGATTAAGATTAGGGGTGTTTAGACTCTGGGTTCATGTTAGGGTGTTAGGTGTAAACATAACATTTGTTTCCCCATAGGAATCAATTGGGCTGCGTTACGGAGCTTTACGCTGCTTTTTTCCAGGTGTTAGACTTTTTTTCAGCCGGCTCTCCCCATTGATGTCTATGGGGAAATCGTGCACGAGCACGTAAAACCAGCTTACTGCGGCTTTCAGCAGTGCTGGTATTGGAGTGCGGTATGGAGCTCAATTTTGCAAGTTATTACCGCATTCCTCATACCGCAAAACTTGTAATCTAGCCGAATGGCTCTTATTGAATCTGTGTTATGAAAGCATATGTATTTTCCCTTTATTAACTGGTATGGTATCTGCTATTTAAATTTTGTAATTCCAGATGTTTGTCAGTGAAAGGAATTATCTTACCATAAAGATGTGTTTACCTTTAAAAAGATTGTGTAGTTTTAATAATGTTATGACTGTATTCTTTCCTCATACAGGAGTGCGAGAGAATTTAGGTTGCATAAAATAATTACACCTAGATTACGAGTTTTGCGCTAAACACTGTTCGAAACAAACACAACAAAAGTTGTGTTATTTCACCCCCATAGCGCTGCCAGTACGAGTTTCTGAAAAGTCTCCTTGTGTGTGCGATATGGTGGCGTTAAGCTCCGTACCGCACAAAAGTCAAGGGCTGAGAATACGTGCCCGTGCACGCTTTCCCCATAGACATCAATGGGAAGAGAGTGTTAGAAAAAAAACTAACACCTGTAGTGCGGAATGGCGATCGCCGGAACGCAACCCCATTGATATCTATGGGGAAAAGAAAGTTACGTTTAAACCTAATACTCTAACATAAACCCCTAGTCTAAACACCCCTAATCCGCCGCCCCCGACATAGCCGACACCTATATAAAGTTATTAACCCCTAATCTGCTGCTCCCAACATTGCCCCCGACATCGTCACCACTATAATAAAGTTATTAACCCCTATTCCCCCGCACCTTGACATCGTCGCCACTATAATAAAGCTATTAACCCCTATTCCGCCGCTCCCCGACATCACCGCCACTAAATAAAGTTATTAACCCCTAAACCTCCGGCCTCCCTTCTCCGCCACTAAATAAACCTATTAACCCTTAAACTGCCAGCCCCCCACATCATAAAAACACTAAATAAAACTGTTAACCCCTAAACTTAACACCCCCTTAACTTTAAATTAAAATTACAATATAACTTTATTTAAATAAATAAAAACTTACCTGTGAAATAAAAATAAACCTAACATTAAACTATAAATTAACCTAACATAACTAATCTAATAAAATAAAAAATACTACCAATTAAAATATCTAAATTACAAATTTAACAAAACCTAACACTACGAAAAATATAAAAAATCGAAGTTTACCAAAAATAATTAACACTAAAATAACAACAAATAAAAAACACTAACGGCTAGATTACGAGTTGTGCGTTAGGGTAAAAAAGCAGCATTAAGAGGTCCTAACGCTGCTTTTTTACGCCCGCTGGTATTACGAGTCTTGAAGGTTTAGGGTCACCGCACACTTCTTTGGCCTTACCGCAAAACGACTTACGTAAACTTCGTAAAGTCTTTTTTCTATGGGACTTCCATAGCGCCGGTATTATGAGTCTGTCCTGGGAGGCCAAAAAGTGAGCGGTACACCCTCTACCTCCAAGATCCCTAACGCATTTAAAAGTCAGTAGTTATGAGTTTTATGGTACAACGCCGTAACATAAAACTCATAACTAAAGTGCTAAAAAGTACACTAACACCCATAAACTACCTATTAACCCCTAAACCAAGGCCCTCCCGCATTGCAAACACTATAATAAAAATTTTAACCCCTAATCTCCCGCTCTGGACATCGCCACCACCTACATTATATTTATGAACCCCTAATCTGCTGCCCCCAACATCGCCAACACCTACATTATATTTATTAACCCCTTATCTGCTGCCGCTACCTACACATATTAACCCCTAATCTTCCACCCAAACGTCGTCGCCACTATAATAAACATATTAACCCCTAAACCGCTGCACTCCCGCCTCGCAAACATTAGTTAAATATTATTAACCCCTAATCTGCAGTCCCTAACTTCGCCGCCACCTACCTACATTTATTAACCCCTAATCTGCCGTCCCCAACGTCGCCGCCACTATATTAAAGTTATTAACCCCTAAATCTAAGTCTAACCCTTACCCTAACACCCCCTAACTTAAATATAATTTAAATAAATCTAAAGAAAACCTACTATCATTAACTAAATTATTCCTATTTAAAACTAAATACTTACCTATAAAAGAAACCCTAAGCTAGCTACAATATAACTAATAGTTACATTGTATCTATCTTAGGGTTTATTTTTATTTTACAGGCAAGTTTGTATTTATTTTAACTAGGTACAATAGTTATTAAATAGTTATTAACTATTTAATAACTACCTAGCTAAAATAAATACAAAAGTACCTGTAAAATAAAACCTAACCTAAGTTACACTAACACCTAACACTACACTATAATTAAATAAATTAACTATTGCCTAGATTTAGAGTTCTGCAGTAGCCGTCAAAAGCAGCGTTAAGGGGTCCTAACGCTGCTTTTGGCCGCCCGCTGGTATTTAAAGTCAGCCAGGAAAAGGTCTAACGCTCACTTTCCAGCCTCGACTTTTCCATACCGCAGATCCCCTTACACCAATTGCGTATCCTATCTTTTCAATGGGATCTTCCTAACGCCGGTATTTAGAGTCTTGGCTGAACTGAGCAGTAAACCCTCTACCGACAAGACTCCAGCCGCTGAAAAAAGTCAGTAGTTAAGAGCTTTATGGGCTAACGCCGGTTTATAAAGCTCTTAACTACTGTGCTCTAAAGTACACTAACACCCATAAACTACCTATGTACCCCTAAACCGAGGTCCCCCCACATCGCCGCCACTATAATAAATATTTTTAACCCCTAATCTGCCGACCGCACACCGCCGCCACCTACATTATCCCTATTAACCCCTAAATCTGCTGCCCCTAACATCGCCGACACCTACATAATATTTATTAACCCCTAATCTGCCCCCCCCAACGTCGCCGCTACCTTACCTACACTTATTAACCCCTAATCTGCCAACCGGACCTCGCCGCTACTCTAATAAATCTATTAACCCCTAAAGCTAAGTCTAACCCTAACCCCCCCTACATTAAATATAATTTTAATCTAACGAAATAAATTAATTATTAACTAAAGTCTTCCTATTTAAAGCTAAATACTTACCTGTAAAATAAACCCTAATATAGCTACAAAATAACGAATAATTATATTGTAGCTATTTTAGGATTTATATTTATTTTACAGGCAACTTTGTATTTATTTAAACTAGGTACAATAGCTATTAAATACTTATTTACTATTTAATAGCTACCTAGTTAAAATAATTACAAAATTACCTGTAAAATAAATCCAAACCTAAGTTACAATTAAACCTAACACTACACTATCAATAAATAAATTAAATCAATTAACTACAATTACCTACAATTAAATAAACTAAACTAAATTACAAAAAAACAAACACTAAATTACAAAAAATAAAAAAAGATTACAAGAATTTTAAGCTAATTACACGTACTCTAAGCCCCTTAATAAAATAACAAAGCCCCCCAAAATAAAAAAATGTCCCTACCCTAATCTAAATTTAAAAAGTTAACAGCTCTATTACCTTACCAGCCCTTAAAAGGGCTTTTTGCGGGGCATGCCCCAAAGAAATCAGCTCTTTTGCCTGTAAAAAAAACAACAATACCACCCCCCAACATTACAACCCACCACCCACATACCCCTACTCTAACCCAAACCCCCCTTAAATAAACCTAACACTACCCCCCTGAAGATCTCCCTACCTTGAGCCATGTTCACCCAGCTGGGCAACGATGGACCAAAAGAGGGCATCCGGAGCGGAAGAAGTCTTCATCCTATCCGGGCAGAAGAGGACATCCGGACCGGTAGACATCTTCATCCAAGCGGCATCTTCTATCTTCATCCATCCGGAGCGGAATAGAGCCATCTTCTTCCAGCCGACGCGGATCCATCCTTCTTCCACAACGCCTACTCGCTGAATGAAGGTTCCTTTAAATGACGTCATCCAAGATGGCAACCCTCGAATTCCGATTGGCTGATAGGATTCTATCAGCCAATCGGAATTGTGGTAGGAAAAATCTGATTGGCTGATTGAAACAGCCAATCAGATTCAAGTTCAATCGGATTGGCTGATCCAATCAGCCAATCAGATTGAGCTTGCATTCTATTGGCTATTCCGATCAGCCAATAGAATGCAAGCTCAATCTGATTGGCTGATCCAATCAGCCAATCAGATTTTTCCTACCTTAATTCCGATCTATTCTCAGCAGATAGTCAGCATGACCACATTATCATAATAATAACAGCCAATAGAATGCAAGCTCAATCCTATTGGCTGATTGCATCAGCCAATAGGATTTTTTCAACCTTAATTCTGATTGGCTGATAGTATTCTATCAGCCAATCGGAATCTATGGGACGCCATCTTGGATGATGTCATTTAAAGGAACCTTCATTCGGCGAGTAGGCGTCGTGGAAGAAGGATGGATCCGCGTCGGCTGGAAGAAGATGGCTCCGCTCCGCTCCGGATGGATGAAGATAGAAGATGCTGCTTGGATGAAGATGTCTACCGGTCCGGATGTCCTCTTCTGCCCGGATAGGATGAAGACTTCTGCCGCTCCGGATGCCCTCTTTTGGTCCATCGGTGCCCGGCTGGGTGAACACGGCTCAAGGTAGGGAGATCTTCAGGGGGGTAGTGTTAGGTTTATTTAAGGGGGGGTTGGGTTAGAGTATGGGTATGTGGGTGGTGGGTTGTAATGTTGGGGAGTGGTATTGTGTTTTTTTTTACAGGCAAAAGAGCTGAATTCTTTGGGGCATGCCCCGCAAAAAGCCCTTTTAAGGGCTGGTAAGGTAATAGAGCTGTTAACTTTTTAAATTTAGATTAGAGTAGGGAAATTTTTTTATTTTGGGGGGCTTTGTTATTTTATTAGGGGGCTTAGAGTACGTGTAATTAGCTTAAAATTCTTGTAATCTTTTTTTATTTTTTGTAATTTAGTGTTTGTTTGTTTTTTAATTTAGTTTAGTTTATTTAATTGTAGGTAATTGTAGTAAATTGATTTAATTTATTTATTGATAGTGTAGTGTTAGGTTTAATTGTACTTAGGTTAGGATTAATTTTACAGGTAATTTTGTAATTATTTTAACTAGGTAGCTATTAAATAGTAAATAACTATTTAATATCTATTGTACCTAGTTTAAATAAATACAAAGTTGCCTGTAAAATAAATATAAATCCTAAAATAGCTACAATATAATTATTCATTATATTGTAGCTATATTAGGGTTTATTTTACAGTTAAGTATTTAGCTTTAAATAGGAAGACTTTAGTTAATAATATTTAATTTATTTAGTTAGATTAAAATTATATTTAACTTAGGGGGGTGTTAGGGTTAGGGTTAGACTTAGCTTTAGGGGTTAATACATTTATTAGAGTAGCGGCGAGGTCCGGTCGGCAGATTAGGGGTTAATAAGTGTAGGTAAGGTAGCGGCGACGTTGGGGGGGCAGATTAGGGGTTAATAAATATTATGTAGGTGTCGGCGATGTTAGGGACAGCAGATTAGGGGTACATAGGTATAATGTAGGTTGCGGCGGTGTACTGAGCGGCAGATTAGGGGTTAATAATATAATGCAGGTGTCAGCGATAGCGGGGGCGGCAGATTAGGGGCTAATAAATGTAAGGTTAGGGGTGTTTAGACTCGGGGTTCATGTTAGGGTGTTAGGTGCAGACTTAGAGAGTGTTTCCCCATAGGAAACAATGGGGCTGCGTTAGGAGCTGAATGCTGCTTTTTTGCAGGTGTTAGGTTTTTTTTCAGCCCAAACTGCCCCATTGTTTCCTATGGGGGAATCGTGCATGAGCACATTTTTTCAGTTAGCCGCTACCGTAAGCAACGCTGGTATTGAGAGTTGAAGTCGCGGTAAATATGCCTGTACGCTCCCTTTTTGGAGCCTAACGCAGCCCTTCAGAGAACTCTAAATACCAGCGTTGTTTAGAAGCAGCGCTAGAAAAAAAAACACGCGTAGCTAACGCACCCCTTTGGCCGCAAAACTCTAAATCTAGGTGTAAATTAACAACAATTAAATCAATTCAATTAAATTAGCTAAAGTACAACCCCCCCCAGTAAATTACAGAAAATAATAAACAAATTACAAGATATTTAAACTAATTACACCTAATCTAATAGCCCTATCAAAATAAAAAAGCCCCCCCCAAAATAAAAAAAAACCCTAGCCTAAACTACCAATAGCCCTTAAAAGGGCCTTTTGCCGGGCATTGCCCCAAAGAAATCAGTTATTTTACCTGTAGAAAAAAATACAAACAACCCCCCCAACAGTAAAACCCACCACCCACACAACCAACCCCCCAAATAAAAAAACTAAGCTCCCCATTGCCCTGAAAAGGGCATTTGTATGGGCATTGCCCTTAAAAGGGCAGTTAGCTCTTCTGCAAGCCCAAACCCTAACCTAAAAATAAAACCCACCCAATACACCCTTAAAAAAACCTAACACTAAACCCCTGAAGATCGACTTACCGGGAGAAGTCTTCATTCAAGCCGGGCCAAAGTCCTCAATGAAGCCGGGAGAAGTCTTCATCCAAGCCGGGCGAAGTGGTCCTCCAGCCGGGCAGAAGTCTTCCTCCAGATGGCATCTTCTATCTTCATCCATCCGGCGCAGAGCGGGTCCATCTTCAAGACATCCGGCGCAGAACATCCTCTTCCAACAAAGTCTTCTTACTAAATGATGGCTCCTTTAAGTGACGTCATCCAAGATGGTGTCCCTTAGATTCCGATTGGCTGATAGAATTCTATCAGCCAATCGGAATTAAGGTAGAAAAAATCCTATTGGCTGATGCAATCAGCCAATAGGATTGAAGTTCAATCCTATTGGCTAATCCAATCAGCCAATAGGATTGAGCTTGCATTCTATTGGCTGTTCCAATTTAGTAAGAAGACTTTGTTGGAAGAGGATGCTCCACACCGGATGTCTTGAAGATGGACCCGCTCCGTGCCAGATGGATGAAGATAGAAGATGCCGTCTGGATGAAGACTTCTGCCTGTCTGAAGGACCACTTCGCCCAGCTTGGATGAAGACTTCTCGATCTTCAGGGGGTTAGTGTTAGGTTTTTTTAAGGGTGTATTGGGTGGGTTTTATTTTTAGGTTAGGGTTTGGGCTTGTAAAAGAGCTAACTGCCCTTTTAAGGGCAATGCCCACCAAATGCCCTTTTCAGGGAAATGGGGAGCTTAGGTTTTTTTAGTTAGTATTTTATTTGGGGGGTTGGTTGTGAGCGTGTTGGGTTTTACTGTTGGGGGGGTTGTTTGTATTTTTTTTTTCAGGTAAAAGAGCTGATTACTTTGGGGCAATGCCCCGCAAAAGGCCCTTTTAAGGGCTATTGGTAGTTTAGTTTAGGCTAGGGGTTTTTTTTTATTTTGGGGGTGCTTTTTTTTATTTTGATAGGGCTATTAGATTAGGTGTAATTAGTTTAAATATCCTGTAATTTAGTGTTTGTTTGTTTTTTGTACTTTAGCTAATTTAATTTAATTGATTTAATTGTTGTTAATTTAGTTAATTTATTTAATTATAGTGTAGTGTTAGGTGTTAGTGTAACTTAGGTTAGGTTTTATTTTACAGGTAAATTTGTCTTTATTTTAACTAGGTAGTTATTAAATAGTTAATAACTATTTAATAACTATTGTACCTAGTTAAAATAAATACAAAGTTGCCTGTAAAATAAAAATAAACCCTAATATAGATACAATGTAACTATTAGTTATATTGTAGCTAGCTTAGGGTTTATTTTACAGGTAAGTATTTAGTTTTAAATAGGAATTATTTAGTTAATTGTAGTAATTTTATTTAGATGTATTTAAATTATTTTTAAGTTAGGGGGTGTTAGGGTTAGACTTAGATTTAGGGGTTAATAACTTTACTATAGTGGCGGTGACGTTGGGGGCAGCAGATTAGGGGTTAATAAATGTAGGTAGCGGCGACATTGGGGGTGGGAGATTAGGGGATAATAAGTATAATGTAGGTGGCGGCGGTGTCCAGAGCGGCATATTATGGGTTAATAAATATAATGCAGGTGTCGGCGATGTCGGGGGTGGCAGATTAGGGATTAATAAGTGTAAGATTAGGGGTGCTTAGACTCGGGGTTCATGTGAGGGTGTTAGGTGTAGACATAACTTTTATTTCCCCATAGGACTCAATGGGGCTGCATTAAGGAGCTTTACGCTGCTATTTTGCAGGTGTTAGACTTTTTCTCAGCCGGCTCTCCCCGTTGATTCCTATGGGGAAATCGTGCACAAGCACGTACGACCAGCTTACCGCTGATTTAAGCAGCGCTGGTATTGGAGTGTGGTAATGAGCTGGGTTTCTAAAAACACGTAATACCAGCGCTGCAGGTAAGTGAGCGGTGAGGGAAAACTGCTTGTTAGCACCGCATAGCCTCTAACGCAAAACTCGTAATCTAGGCCTAAGATTACAAACAAAAATAAACAACATTTTAAATAATATAAAAAATTACACCTAATCTAATAACCCCCCAAAATAAAAACACCCCCTAGCCTACAATAAACTGTCAATAACCCTTAAAATGGCCTTTTGTAGGGCATTGCCCTAAAGAAATCAGCTCTTTTACCTGTAAAAAAATACAAAGTCCCCCCAACAGTAAAACCCACCACCCAACCAACCCCCCAAAATAAAAAAACCTAACTCTAAAAAAAAACTAAGCTACCCATTGCCCCTAAAGGGGCATTTGTATGGGCATTGCCCTTAAAAGGGCATTACGCTCTTTTGCATTGCCCTCTTTTCCAAGCGCCCATCCCTAATCTAAAAAAAAAGAGCTGAATACCCTACAAAAGGCCCTTTTAAGGGCTATTGGTAGTTTATTGTAGGCTAGGGGGTGTTTTTATTTTGGGGGTGCTTTTAATTTTTATAGGGCTTTTAGATTAGGTGTAATTGTTTTTACTCTTAATAATTTCGTTTATTTTTTTGTAACCTTAGAGTTTTTATTTTTCGTGATTTTAGTGTTAATTATTTTTTAGTAAACTTATAGCTAGATTACGAGTCTTGCGTTATGAGTAAAAAAGCAGCGTTAAGGCTCATAACGCTGCTTTTTTACTACCGCTGGTTTTACGAGTCTTGCAGATTTAGGGGCACCGCACACTTTTTTGGCCTTACTGCAAATCAACTCACGCAATTTGCGTATAGTCTATTTTCAATGGGACTTTCATAGCGCCGGTATTACAAGCTTTTTTTTTAAGCCAAAAAGTGAGCAGTACAGCCTATCCCGCAAGATTCGTAACGCATTCTAAAGTCAGAAGTTATGAGTTTTACACTACAATGCTGTAGCATAAAACTCATAACTAAAGTGCTAAAAAGTACACTAACACCCATAAACTACCTATTAACCCTTAAAATGAGGCCCTCCTGCATTGTAAACACTAAAATAAAATTATTAACCCCTAATCTGATGTTCCAGACATTGCCGCCACTATAATAAACATATTAACCCCTAAACCACTCCTGCCTCGCAAACACTAGTTAAATATTATTAACCCCTAATCTGCCGCCCCTAACATCGCCGCCACCTACCTAAATTTATTAACTACTAATCTGCCGCCCCCAATGTCGCCGCCACTATACTAAAGTTATTAACCCCTAACCCCCCCTAACTTAAATAAAATTAAAATAAATCTAAATAAAACTTACTATTAATAACTAAATAATTCCTATTTAAAACTAAATACCTGTAAAATAAACCATAAGCTAGCTGCAATATAACTAATAGTTAAATTGTATCTAGCTTAGGTTTTATTTTTATTTTACAGGCAAGTTTGTATTTATTTTAACTATGTAGAATAGTTACTAAATAGATATTAACTATTTAATAACTACCTAGCTAAAATAAATACAAATTGATCTGTAAAATAAAACCTAACCTGTCTTGCACTAACACCTAACCTAACCCTACAATTAAAGGGACATAATACCCATATGCTAAATCACTTGAAACTGATGCAGTATAACTGTAAAAAGCTGACAGGAAAATATCACCTGAGCATCTCTATGTAAAAAAGGAAGATATTTTACCTCACAATCTCCTCAGCTCAGCAAAGTAAGTTCTGTGTAAAAAGTTATACTCATCTGCTCCCAGCTGCAGATAAAAAAA
Organism: Bombina bombina; assembly: GCF_027579735.1. NCBI lineage: Eukaryota > Metazoa > Chordata > Amphibia > Anura > Bombinatoridae > Bombina > Bombina bombina. The sequence continues at coordinate 431,530,523 of NC_069504.1, read as the reverse complement.
AAATGAAGAAATGAACAGCAGCCAATCAGCATTAGCAGTGCTGAGGTCATGAACTCTTTTACTGTCATCTCATGAGATTTGACTTAACATGAGAGTGCACGAGGCTCATCCTTTCAGCTTTCCCGGGACAGACATACTAATATGGTGCTTAGAAATCCTTTACAATGGGATGTGGCTACTGAGGAACTTTTGAGGTAAAATATCTTTCTTTTTTACATAGAGATGTTCAGGTGATATTTTCTAGTCAGATTTTTACAGCTATGCTGCATCACTTTCAAGTGTTTAAACATTTGGGTATTATGGCCCTTTAAATAAATTCCCTAAATTAAATACAATTAACTAAATTCAATACAATTAGCTAAATTACAAAAAAACCACTAAATTACAGAAAATAAAAAACAAATTACAAGATCTTTAAACTAATTACACCTAATCTAATAGCCCTATCAAAATAAAAAAAGCCCACCCAAAATACAAAAAACCCTAGCCTAAACTAAACTACCAATAGCCCTTAAAAGGGCCTTTTGCGGGGCATTGCCCCAAAGAAATCAGCTCTTTTACCTGTAAAAAAAAAATACAAACAGCCACCCCAACAGTAAAACCCACCACCCACACAACCAACCCCCCCTCAAATAAAAGCCTAACTAAAAAAAACTAAGCTCCCCATTGCCCTGAAAAGGGCATTTGGATGGGCATTGCCCTTAAGAGGGCATTTAGCTCTATTGCAGCCCAAACCCCTAATCTAAAAATAAAACCCACCCAATACACCCTTAAAAAATACTAACACTAACCCCCGATGATCCACTTAAAGTTTGGAAGAGCCGACATCAATCCTTAATGAAGCCGGGAGAAGTCTTCATCCAAGCCGACAGAAGTGGTCCTCGAGATGGGCAGAAGTCTTCACCCAGACGGCATCTTCTATCTTCATCCTTCCGACGCAGAGCGGCTCCATCTTCAATCAACGGCTTCTTCTACAATGAAGGTTCCTTTAAATGACGTCATCCAAGATGGCGTCCCATAGATTCCGATTGGCTGATAGAATACTATCAGCCAATCGGAATTAAGGTTGAAAAAATAGGATTGAGCTCGCATTCTATTGGCTGTTATTATTATGATAATGTGGTCATGCTGACTATCTGCTGAGAATAGATCATCACAAGCTATATAAAGAGTGGTAGGCCCAACACCTCCGAAAAGTACCTTTCGATATAAACAATCTTTATCGCCTTCACTGTGGCCAAGAGATGTAAATTCTTGATCTTAAAACGAGCCCGAGCAGTTATACTGCTAAGGGGAGCAAAGATGACAAAAAGGTGTCTGTTCTCTGCTATAAAATGCAGTCTTTACCTGTGGCATCTTGATACAACAGACAACAGAATTTCGGGGAAAGAAACACACACACTATTTTTACAACCTCATTTACAATTTTAAACAACATTCTAATTTACTTTTATTATCTAAATTGCTTCATTCTTTAGATATCCTTTGTTGAAGAAATAGCAATGCTTATGGGTGAGCCAGTCACACGAGGTATCTATGTGCAGCCACCAATCAGCAGTTACTGAGCCTATTTAGATATGCTTTTCAACAAAGAATATCAAGAGAATGAAGCAAACTAGATAATAGATGTAAATTGGAAATATGTTTAAAATTGCCTTTTCTTTCTAACTAATGTATATACACACTGAAAAGAGAAAAGGCTTATCTAAATATAAGAAAAAATAGTGAACAAATAATAATGATAATCCATAAGGGGCCAAATGAGACTATGGTAGTCTGGTCAACATAGTATTTATTGGTTAATCATGCTTTTGTGGCCTTTGTTGAACATCTTGTCATGAACAATTTTGGTGTGCTTAATATAAACAAAAATATGCAGATGACTCACATAGATTTGACCTTAAAATAAAAAGAAATGAAATAAAATTGTTGATTTACTCTTAAATAGTTCTTGCCTTAGTTTGTGAATCCATGTGATATTATTATCAGTCATGTGTTGTTTATAATAATTATGACAGATTGCATAGAACATAGCTCCTGTTGCATCACCGCCATCATTTTTTTGAGGGAAATATTTAGGTGATTGTTTTACATAAACCAACAGGCTCATGATCCCTCTTGAATGTTTGTGTCAAAGGGACATGAAACCCCCCAAAAGTATTTCTTGATTCAGATAAAGCACACAATTTTAAACTACTTTCCAGTTTACTTCTATTATCTAATTTGTTTCGTCCTCTTGGTATCCTTTATTGAAAAGCATACCTAAGAGGTTTCAGGAGCTTGAAGCTAGCTGCTGATTGGTGGCTTGTATGCCCCTTTTCATTGGCTTACCAATGTGTTTGGCTAGCTCCTGGTAGTGCATTGTTGCTTCTCCAATAAAGGATACCATGAGAATGAAGCAAAATTGATCAAAGTAAATTGGAAAGTTGTTTAAAAATGTAAGCTCTATCTGGAACATGAAAGAAAAATTTGGGGTTTCATGTCCCAAAAAAACCTTAGAAATATACTTACATTATTTATTTTACCTCATTATTAAATGGTGGGTTTTCCAGTTATTTTGAGAATTGAAAGACTTCACAAACCTAACCCTGCTACATTTTACACAGTCACTGCAGCAGCTCATTTATACTGACTTAAGCAGAAGAGATATGAGGATTTTAAATGTATACTGCTAGCCAATAGCCATGTCTATTGCAGTAATAAGCTAGGATTGTTCCTTAAAAAAGGAAAGTTATGGGGAGAGTTTGGCCACTGAAAAACAATTGCAGCAAACAAATTGTTAATGAATAGAAAACGTTTCACACTTGGTTTGTGTGTTAATTTATTACAACACTGCACAAGAGTCTTTTTAGGGATTCCAGGAGCGTGTACACTTTATTGCTATATTTGCCTTTGGCCTCTGAGAAGCTGCAGCAGCGGTGACTAGAGAAAGGGTTTATACTGGGTGCATCCTTTCATTACCATAGATGTGCACAAATCCCAGTTTAGTATGATTTTAAAATATTACCTTCAAAGATATTTGCACATTTGTTCTCAATCATACATTAAAGGACCACTAAACACAGTAGAATAGCATAATCAATAAATGCATAATAAATGGACAATGCAAAAGCACTTAGGGGCCAATTGTATAAACTTCTCTGGGCTGGTGAGATTCTATAAGACTGCCTGCCAGTACTTCAATTCCTTTATATATATATAGGAAACAGTGCTCACTTCTCACTTGGCTACAGCACCATAAAGGCTGATGCTACACCTATTACAAACCTCTGCTACCAAAGTGCTACTAACATTTTTTTTTCCAGTTTCATGCTTCTAGTAAGAATGTTCAAATTTTATTTAAAAAAAAATAGGGGACTTTGAATCTTTATAACTTCAATGTTGACATGAAAAAACATAATTTTCAGCACTGAATAATTCCAAAAATAATCAATTTACTTCAACATTCCTAACAAGTTTCAATAAATCTGTTTATGCAAACTAAACATTAAAAAATGTGGTTATTGGGTTAATGTGTATAAAATGGACTTATATCCTTTAAAGGAGGTAGATAAAATAGGGTCTATGGGGCCTATTTACTAATGTGTGAGCGGACATGAACTGATATTGCGGATCATGTCCGCTGCACATCGATACATGCCGACAGCATACGCTATCGGCATTTTTCATTGCACCAGCAGTTCTTGTGAACTGCTGGTGCAATACCGCCCCATGCAGATTTGCGGCCAATCAACCGCTAGCAGGGGGTGTCAATCAACCTGATCGTATTGGATCGAGTTGATTTCCGGCGATTTCTGTCCACTGCCTCAAAGCAGGCGGACAGGTTATAGAGCAGCGTTTTTTAGACCACTGCTTTATAACTTGTGTTTCTGGCGAGCGTGAAGGCTCGCCAGAAACACAGGGCATCAAGCTCCATACGTAGCTTGATAAATAGGCGCCATTGTCTGTAAGAATAGAGAATATTACATGAGTAAGGCATATGTCAAAAAAATGGCTACTTCAATCAACATGGGTAAAGAAAAAATATTTTTAGTTTTTTAGACATGCAAGGTTTTCTGAAGAGATTCAATTAGGGAAAGTTCTTTCTAGACCTGGACATCTTAGAGCAATTTCAGAAAAAAATCAGAAAAGGAGTGTGAATTTTTGAGTTAAAGTGTTGGTAAATCCTAGCATTTTTTAAATAAAGGAGACTTTCAGTAATGAAGTATAAAAAACTTCATGTTGAAAGTTCCTTTACTTGTCTGTAGCATTCGCCGCAATGAGCACCACAGGCCGCCCATGGCAGAACGTTATTTTATTAATGAGGTGATGTTAGCCAATAGCGTGCTAACCATTTGTCATAATGCCAATTGGCCCACATGGCTATTGGCTAAGAGGTGAAACGTCACCTCATTGAAAAAATAGTCTTCTACAGTGGGAGGCCTGAGGTGCTCAGGGTGGCTTACGATGCAGACAAATAAAGGAGCTTTAAGCATGAAGTTTTTTTATACTTCATGACTGAAAGTTCCCTTTATTTGTAAGACTGGTAAATCCTAGCTTTTCAAAAACACTAAGATTTACTATCACTTTAAGTTCCACTTTGACTAATTTTCTATTTACTTCCTCAATTACATAAATGTGATTGAAACCTCTGGTCATACAAATAATCATTAAAGCATATTACCTTAATTCATATTCGTCAGGTTTTGTGGTCTGTTTTTTCAACAAATATGTCATAAGTCATAATTGCTCATCAAGGAAAGTAAACATCAGATGATGTTGGCTGATTAGTTTTAGTGTGTACAGCTGTAACATAAATGATGACACTATAGACACATACTTGAAAACAAGAGAAATCTCAATGTATCCTTCCTGGTAAAATATTTTATAAATAATATACAATTTCTTGTCAAACAAGTATTTAATTCATCCTAAAACATAGGATTTGTCTTATTTCTACCTGGAAACCAATTTGCTCCCACCTATGCCAACAATTATATGAATGATTTAGAGACCAAAAACATCAGATAATAGATTTAATCCTAATGAAATGACATATAGATTTATATGATTTTTATCTGGAATGTAAAATGCATTGTCATAAGGGGATGTATTAATATTACAATTTTTTAAATCATTGAAATTCCATTAGTTATATATTATCAACAATCAACATGCATTGGTTAAAAAATGTAGGTGATGATTTTTGCATATTTTGATCACCGAACATAGTTTTAAGGTGAAAAATGTATTTCAGAGCAAGAAATGGACAAATAATACTGTACGAATCAGGAATTATGAAAATTAAATTAATTACAAAACTGATTTTGGGACAATATCAAGAATAGTTAAGAAAAATAGGTAGGAAGTTACTGTATTTTTATGTAAAGCAGATCATTTGGAAAATATTTTATATTTTGAGACCCTCTTTCTGAACTAAGATACCATGATCTTTAAATATAAAAAAAAAATATGAGTCGGGAAAAAAAAGAAAGTTTGCAATTATACAAGAAGAACTTAAAGGGACAGTCTACACCAGCATTTTTATTGTTTTAAAAGATAGATAATCGGGGGGGCGGAGCTTGAAGCCGAGGCAGCAGGACATTCTATTTTATATTTATCAGTGGTTTTTTTACAAAACAATACTGGGACTCTCTAGGTGATTGCATTCTGCAACAAATTATAACAGAGAACTCCAGTGGTGCATCTAATTAAAAGAGTTTAGCCCACATATCCACATTGACTGCCCTAACGCCAGCATGGGAGACAGCATCTGCAGTGATATACAGGCCCTGTTTGCCGAGTTTGAACGTCTGATGCTTGGCAGATTCGACTGCCTCATAGCGAGGGTGGAAGCAGAATGCTTAAACAACAGGCGACTCGAGCTTACTAAGATAGAAGAGGAGGCTTCCAGTGTGCAGCCCGGCGCCATGCAGACTTTTACAAGAGCCACTCCTCCTGTACCTGCCAAACCTGAGAGAGAACGAACACTAGATACTACTAACGGAGATTGTCTCGGTAACACTATCGGTCTGATCGCTGAACCGGATCACTACTTGCAGCTACATGAGAAGAATGCTTGGGCCCCTGAATGGAGAGATGCGGTCTGCCTGCTGGGGGCGGTGGATGACGGCTCCCGTGAATTGTGGGAGAGCTATGCAGTGGCGACAATGGGACAGTCGAGCACCGTGCCTGGGAGCCGAATTGAAGAAACTTCTCTGTGTTGGGCTGACCCGAACAACTATGGGAGTCTCTCCGTATTACCTTTGCGGCAGACTGGTCCGGCGGAGCTATTCTCCAATAAATACACCACGCGACAAGCCTGCTCAGGTAGATCTGGCGTGGGGCAAGCCTATCTGTACAGATCTGGCCTGTCTGTGTCCACTTCGGCCTTCTTGCCATAAATGACGGCTTCCTAGCCCGACGGACTATAAGAGACCCAAGATGCGATGCCAGACTGTTAACACCTAGGGTGGAAATTTTCTTTTTTTACCACATTTCCTCCATAGGTTATAAATCAAGTAAAGCTTCTACTTTATAACCTGCGGCAGGACTGTATAAACGTATGCAACCTACAATATTTAATATGTGGACTATGACCTGCTAATATACTTTTCTTTTAGGGCTTTATATTGCTCAGAGATCAATAATAGAGTCCTTAAGGTCAAATATTTATTGTAAATTCTACATTATCATAACTCAGTAAGCTTTAAGAAGTTCTATTCTGCGGCAGGACTGTATAACTTCATGTTGTCTATAATATTTAATACTTAGAATATGACATGTTAGTATGCTACCCTGTTAGGTTTATCTATCTCTCAGAGAAAAATAAGGGAGACTCTAAGGTAACATTCCTTCATACTAAAGTATATTTACTGTAAAGCAATCACTAACACGTATTCTTATACTATTATGGCTTTCACTGGGTAAGGAGTATTTAGTCTGGGCATTGCCTAATGCCCATCTCAGCTATAATAGTTTTGCTCATGGTGCAGGGTAGCAGAAGTGGAGAATATTATCATTAACCCACTAATCACTGCTCCGCCCCCCCCCTCTTTTTTCCTATGCGGTAAGGGATGAGTAATTTTCTCCTCCGCATTTATGCTTTGGCAGAGTTTTGTAGCCTCTGCTCTATTCGAAGAATCGGTTTACCGCTTCTCCCTTATATGTATTTAAAGATTCTGCGGGCCCTAAATACAATGGAAACTGTACCTATGCCTATGTTCTTTATTATGTTTAGTTTGGTTTGCCTATTTAAGTTTACTATGTTTATCCTGATTTCGGTTACCTGGCCAGAATTGAAAACTGCACTAGAGTAATTTTCTGTTATTAGATGTTGGGAGTTACTGCCTTGTTTATCTTTGCATTTTAATCTGTGGACCATCTGGTCATTGTATTTGAACCAAATTATTTTATGTGCTGTTATCACAGTTCGACACTGGTGTCATCCTTGTTTCCAAAAAGACTGCTCCATTCAGGGGAGCTAGAAACCCTTGATGGCACAGCAAACCTTCAAAAACTCAAATGGGGAACAGATCTGATTGGATGCTAAGACAACCGTGTGTGTTTGGATGGTATTGTGTTCACCTTGTTGTCATTTTTTTTTAGATATTGTCTCTGTATATAATTGCCATGTATGTACCTATGTGCTATGTTTCCTCAATAAAAAAATAAATATTAAAAAAAAAAAAAAAGATAAATAATCGCTTTATTACCCATTCCCCAGTTTTGCATAACCAACACAGTTATAATAATATACTTTTAACCTCTATTATTATCTTGTATCTAAGTCTCTGCAAACTGCCCCTTTATTTCAGTTCTTTTGACAGACTTGCAGTCTAGCCAATCAGTGCCTGCTCCCAGATAACTTCATGTGCACAAGCACAGTGTTATCTATATGAAATACGTGAACTAACACCCTCTAGTGGTGAAAAAATGTTAAAATGCATTCTGAAAAGAGGTGGCCTTCAAGGTCTAAGAAATTAGCATATGAACCTCCTAGGTTAAGCTTTCAACTAAGAATACCAAGAGAACAAAGCAAAATTGGTGATAAAAGTAAATTGGAAAATTGTTTAAAATGACATGCTCTATCTGAATCATGAAAGTTTATTTTGGCCTAGACTGTCCCTTTAAAAGGGTAGAAAGATAAAAATTTAAATGTGCATTAATGCATTTCAATTTTAAATAGAAGCATGTTTGCAATCTCAGGATTCCAATACCATGCTGATCAGAAAGTTGTCTGTGGTGTGTATTATATATATTTAATTTGTGTCATACAAGCTACTTCTGACTCTCTGAGAAGGCATGATGATTGAATGCTAGTGAGCGGGGCACTCAGCATATATGCATATGGTTCTGAAAAATAACTTTGATTAGAGGCATTATTGATAATGGAAGTACATTAGAAAACTATTACTACCCACACACATTTCAATTTTAAAATTTAAATCCATTTAATATTTTACATCTAAAATATAGCAGGTAGGGAAAATGTCTATATTAGTGAAAATGAGAAAGCTTGAACATTTGAATAAGATATAAAAAGAAAAAAACGCAAAAACTTTCGGCCAGATTACGAGTTTTGCGGTGAGAGGGCTGCGGTACTAACTTGCACGTTATTGTCACCACTCACTTATCTACAGCGCTGGTATTACAGGTTTTTATAAACCCGGAGAAAAAAGTCAAGAAGTGAGCGTAGAGCAAAATTGAGCTCCATACCGCACTCCAATACCAGCGCTGCTTAAGTCAGCGGTGAGCTGGTTGTACGTGCTTGTGCACGGTTTCCCCATAGATGGGGAGAGCTGGCTGAGAAAAAGTCTAACACCTGCAATAAAGCAGCGTAAAGCTCAGTAACGCAGCCCCATTGATTCCTTTTTTTTTTTTTTTTTTTTTTTAAATCTCTTTATTATTTGCCGAACCATTCAATATAACAAGAAACAGTGATTAATAATACAACAACAATGAAAGGAATATACAGTACAATGTACAAAGAATCTTGTCGTATTGTCATTTACATAATTTTTCAATCTTAAACAAATTAAATGGTACTCGACACCTGAGTCTAAAAAAAACATATAACAATCATTTGTCGGCTTTTTTTTTAACTTTTATATTTGACCCCTCATGGTGCTAGGCCATGAGGGGACAAGGAAGGGGAAAAAAAAAAAAAGAAAAAAAAAAAAAAAAAAAAGGGGGGGGGGAAGTAATGAGTTATAATAAAGTATTTTCTTGAGTTGATCTTATTACTCTCTACAATTATACCTCAGTTGGATTTCTAATCCAAGTATGCGGAAACAATTCTAATACTACCATCTCAATGAAACTAAGAGAGGATAGGAAGGGTGCTAATATCTGTTTTTGAATAGTTAGAGGGTATGTCTTAATGATAGAGTACCAACCATATAAAAATTTCTTAATTCTTTTTTCAGACAGAGACTGAAGATGGTAAGATTCAAAGATAATCTGTTCCTGTAACATTTGGGTGACTACTGTGAGCGAGGGCGCTCTTCTGGCTTTCCAGCTTTTTAATATGCAATGTCTTACAACTAATATTATAATATTTAAGGGGTATGTCCAGCAACAAACTTGACTATTAAAGGTATTAAATAATAAGACAATATCCCGGAATGTGAGGGAGATAGATGAGTTGTGAACCTTATTAAACCAGTATGTGATTTTTTGCCATAACTGTCTTATCTTAGGGCAAGCCCAAAACATATGAAACAGATCAGCATTTTGGTAGTGACATCTTGGACACTCAGCGGATCCACCCTGATAGTACTTGGCAATTTTCGCTGGATATAGGTAAAAATCATTTATGAATTTCATATGTGATTCCTTCCAATTTGAAGGTATTAAGCACTTATCTAAATTATTAAAGCTCAGGCAAATTTTATCCTGATCTATATCTGGGATTAGCGGTAACCAAAAGTTACAAATCTTATCCATCATGTCTTGAGATTGTTTTGACAGCATTATGTCGTATATTAGAGAGATTGATGTAATGCCGGCGGTAAATCTTTGTAAGAGAGTCCTAACCTCAGACCATGCAATGGACAAAGGTAACCTCCATTTTTGAGCAGAGATAAAGTGTCTGATCTGAAAAAATGCAAATAAATCGAATCTGGGCAAATTAAATGCGGCAAACAAGGTTTCCCCTTGAAGTACTAACTCATCCGAACCAAATAATTGGCAAACCCGATTTAATCCTTTTTCTGCCCATAACTTAAAAACCTTCTGATTAATACCTGGTAAAAAGAGAGGGTTACCCTGAATAGGAAGAAATTCTGAAAGGGAAGAGTCAATCTCCAATATTTTACAAAATTTATGCCATGCAAGAACTATATTTTTAAATGTAATCATTATAGAGACATTAGAAGGAAGCTGTTTAGGTTGACAGTGAATTATAGCTGCCATTGTAAAAGGATGGATCAAAAAGGATTCTTCTTCATATGTGGCATAGATATTTGTCTTTGCCAGCCAATCAATTGCAATTTTCAATAATGAGGCAATATTATATAATCTAATGTCAGGAAATGATAGCCCAGCAGCCCCTGATTTTTGTGATAGTCTTGCTAAGGAGATGCAAGGTTTTTTATTCCCCCATATAAATTTTGAAAAATGGGAACACAATTTCCTTAAATCAGTATTACGTAGGAATATCGGTAAATTCTGTAGAGGATAAAGCAGCCGAGGGAGAATAATGGTTTTAACTAAATTGACCCGCGCCATTAAAGACAATGGAAAGGAAGTCCACAGTTGTAGATCCACTTTAATTTTTTGAAATAAGGAGATATAGTTATCAATGTACCAGAATTTAGGGTTTTTGTGTAATACAAGCCCTAAATATTTAATGGACTCTACCTCTTTAAAAGTATTAATAGAAAATCTTGAAGGAGATTTGCCGACAATCATCAATTCGCTTTTCCCGGTATTGACCTCATAACCTGAGAACGAGCTAAACTCTTCCAAAAGCTGGATCAATATTGGGATGGAGTGCTGTAAATTCTCTACAAAAAGTAAAATATCATCTGCATATAATAATATATTCAGGCGAGATGCACCCAGGGGGATCCCAGTTAGATACTTTCTCACCTGAATTGCAAGTGGTTCTAGTGCTATATTAAACAGTAGAGGAGATAGGGGACATCTTTGTCGTGTACCCCGCTGCATAAAAATTTTAGGAGAGATAATACCGTTTACCACTAGGTGAGATATAGGATTAGAATATATTCTATGAATACATTTTACAAAGTTCCCTCTAATACCAAATTTTCCTAGTGATGTGAATAGATGTTCCCATACTATGGAATCAAACGCTTTAACTGCGTCTAATGTTAAGACTGCCATATCATGTCTTCTATTCGGCTGCTCCTGATTCCAAGCATAGTCTAGGAAAGTTGTTAGTTTACGTATATTCTTGCTTGAATTTCTGTTGGTCATAAACCCCGTTTGGTCCGGATGAATGAGTTTTTGTAGACAAAGAGAAAATCTATTGGCTAAAATAGCTGTTAGAATCTTATAGTCAGCGTTTAAGACCGATATTGGTCTGTAAGAAGCCGGATCCTCTGCATCTTTATCTTTCTTTAATATAAGGGAGATATTGGCCATTGTAAAATAAGCTGAAATCGGCATGCTTTCTGTATAATACTTATTAAAAAGCAACTCTAACACTGGTACTAGCTCTTCCTTTAGACACTTATAGAATTCAGATGGAAATCCATCTGGGCCGGCTGCTTTATTGCCTTTCAATTTATCAATAGCATTACCAATTTCTTCTTTAGTTATAGGTTCGTTTAATGCCATCAAATCCTCAGCTGAAATTTGTGGAGTCACTATTTTTGCCCAGAATCTCTCTTGCTTATCAGTGTCTATCTCTACTGTGGAATATAACCTCTGGTAGTAAGAAGCCAAACTTTCGCAAATTTTCTCAGTTTCAAAATATCTATTCTCATTATCTTTAATGGCGGAAATGAAATTTTTCTTCTTTCTACATTTAGTAAGACTAGCTAAAAATTTAGCTGACCTCCCATGAACTCCCCTATAGAAACGATTTAATCTAATTTCCTCAGCTATCAGTTTTTGTTTTAAGTAAAGATCTCGTTCTTTTCTAGTAACAGTATAATTGTCCCAATTTTGCTGTGAGGGATCCCTTTGTACCCGTATATACATCTCCTGTACACTTGTTGCCAGCATAACTTCCCTAGCTTTAATCTTTTTTGACCGAACATTTAGATAAGCAACGATCTCTCCTCTAAGCACGGCTTTGGCCGCTTCCCAGAAAGTTTCAATTTTATTTCTATAGTCTGCATTATTCGTCGCATATTCCTGCCATTTTGCTAGCAGCCATGCACAGAATCTAGGCTCAGAACATAGAAAACGGGGAAAAGAAAATACCATATTCTGAGGATTACATTTGTTCGAAAAAACTGTTAAAGATATTATTGCATGGTCCGATATCAGGACCTCTCCAATATCGGGCTTGACTTGCCGGATAGAAAGTGGTTCGGAGATCAGGAATAGATCAATCCTGGAAAATGTTCTGTGTGCTCGAGATTCACATGTGTACCTAAGACTATCAGGGTTTTGGATCCACCAGATGTCTGTCAATTTTAATTTATTACAAAATGTCTTAAAATACTTTGCACTATATCTATTACTGACTATATTTCTTTGCGAAAACCGATCTAAAGCTGGATCTAACATCATATTAAAGCCCCATTGATTCCTATGGGGGAAACACATTTTATGTTTACACCTAACACCCTAACATGAACCCTGAGTCAAAACACCCCATAATCTTACGCTTATTAACCCCTAATCTGCTGCCCCAGACATCGCTGACACCTACATTATACTGATTAACCCCTAATCTGCCGCTCCGGACATCGCCGCCACTATAATAAAGATATTAACCCCTAAACCACCGCACTCCAGCATCGCAAACACTAAATAGTATTAACCCCTAATCTGCCGCCCCTAACATCACCGCCACCTACCTACATTTATTAACCCCTAATCTGCCACCCCCAACGTCGCCACCACTATACTAAATTTATTAACCCCTAAACCTAACCCTAAGTTTAACCCTCACCCTAACACCCGCTAACTTTAATGTATGTACTATTAATAACTAAATAATTCCTATTTAAAACTAAATACTTACATATAAAATAAATTCTAAGATAGCTACAATATAACTAATAATTACATTGTATCTAGCTTAGGGTTTATTTTTATTTTACAGGCAAGTTTGTATTTATTTTTACTAGGTAGAATAGTTACTAAATAGTTATTAACTATTTAATAACTACCTAGCTAAAATAAATACAAATTTACCTGTAAAATAAAACCTAACCTAAGTTACACTAACACCTAACACTACACTGCAATTAAATAAATTACCTAAATTAAATACAATTAAACAAATTAAATACAATTACCTAAATTAAAAAACAAACAAACAATAAATTACACAAATTAAAAAACAAATTACAAGATATTTAAACTAATTACACCTAATCTAATAGCCCTATCAAAATAAAAAAAAGCCCCCCCCCAAAATAAAAAAAAAACCCTAGCCTAAACTAAACTACCAATAGCCTTTTGCGGGGCATTGCCCCAAAGAAATCAGCTCTTTTACCTGAAAAACAATACAAACAACCCCCCAACAGTAAAACCCACCAGCCACACAACCAACCCCCCAAATAAAACCCTAACTAAAAAAACTTAAGCTCCCCATTGCCCTGAAAAGGGCATTTAGCTCTATTGCGGCCCAAACCCTAACCTAAAAATAAAACCCACCCAATAAACCCTTAAAAAAACCTAACACTAACCCCTGGAGATCCACTTACAGTTTTGAAGAGCCGACATCCATCTTCAACGAAGCCGGCAGAAGTCCTCATCGAAGCGGCAAGAAGTCCTCAATGAAGCCAGGAGAAGTCTTCATCCAAGCCGGGAGAAGTGGGCCTCCAGACAGACAGAAGTCTTGATCCAGACGGCATCTTCTATCTTCACCCATCCGGCGCGGAGCGGCTCCATCTTCAAGACATGCTGTTCCAATCAACCAATAGAATTCCAGCTCAATCCTATTGGCTGATTGGATCAGCCAATAGGATTGAAGTTCAATCCTATTGGCTGATTGCATCAGCCAATAGGATATTTCAACCTTAATTCTGATTGGCTGATAGAATTCTATCAGCCAATCGGAATCTAAGGGATGCCATCTTGGATGACGTCACTTAAAGAAACATTCATTCTGGAAGAAGACTTCGTTGGAAGAGGATGCTCTGCGCCGGATGTCTTGAAGATGGAGCCGCACCGCGCCGGATGGATGAAGATAGAAGATGTCGTCTGGATGAAGAATTCTGCCCGTCTGGAGGACCACTTCTCCCAGCTTGGATGAAGACTTCTTCCGGCTTCGTTGAGGACTTCTTGCCGCTTCGATGAGGACTTCTTCCGGCTTCATTGAGGATGGATGTCGGCTCTTCAAAACTGTAAGTGGATCTTCAGGGGTTAGTGTTAGGTTTTTTTAAGGGTTTATTGGGTGGGTTTTATTTTTAGGTTAGGACCGCAATAGAGCTAAATGCCCTTTTAAGGGCAATGCCCATCCAAATGCCCTTTTCAGGGCAATGGGGAGCTTAGTTTTTTTTAGTTAGGGTTTTATTTGGGGGGTTGGTTGTGTGGGTGGTGGGTTTTACTGCTGGGGGGGTTGTTTGTATTTTTTTTCAGGTAAAAGAGCTGATTTCTTTGGGGAAATGCCCGCAAAAGGCCCTTTTAAGGGCTATTGGTAGTTTAGTTTAGGCTAGGGTTTTTTATTTTGGGGGGGGGCTTTTTTATTTTGATAGGGCTATTAGATTAGGTGTAATTAGTTTAAATATCTTGTAATTTGTTTTTTATTTTGTGTAATTTAATGTTTGTTTGTTTTTGTAATTTAGGTAATTGTATTTAATTTAGGTAATTGTATTTAATTTAGGTAATTTATTTAATTGTAGTGCAAGGTTAGGTTTTATTGTAAGGCAGGTTAGGTTTTATTTTACAGGTAAATTTGTATTTATTTAAGCTAGGTAGCTAGTAAATAGTTAATAACTATTTACTAACTATTCTACCAGGCCCGGACTGAGCATCGGGCATACTGGGCATTTGCCCGGTGGGCCGCACGGTATTTTAGCCGTGCCCATTATTACCGCATTGAACAATAATTTTTTTTGAGAAAAAATTAAATTTTATTTTTTTATTATGTATTAAAAATTTATTTATTTTTGTAACAGTGACATTGGATTTTCCAAAGCAAGCTGGCGCCGCTAACTTAGCCAGCCCATTCCCTATTTAATATTGGCTGCCGTTGGCCGCACGACCACACAACCGCACACACTCTCAGTCTCAAAGATGATATCAGATCCACACCCTGGCACCACTGAGTGACAACATCCGGCAGACTGGCATGCAGCTGCACTACACTGATGCCGCGCGCCGTGTCCATGTGACACTCACAGTGAGTCACAGAGGCTGTGTCAGACTCAGACCTGTCATCATCGGGAGAGTACTTGGAGGAAGATGAGTCAGACAGATGAGAGATGATGCCGGTCGAGCCCAGCAGCAGCCATGAGGATTTAGCAGGTGGTGGACAGTGGGAGCCGGGAGGCCAGGTGAGCAGAGAGGGCCTTTTTGTTTCTAGTACACTGACCCAGTTTTACTCCGGCTCTGCAGACTGCAGCCGACTATAGGGTTTGGCGGGGATAGATTACACTTGCCATGGTGCCAGTAAGGACCATTTCTAGGGGTCTGTGTCCTATCTCACAGCAGGCTGTCTCACTCTGACTTGAAAAGCCCAGCAGCTACATAGGGTGTGTGTTTCTGTTTGCCTTATGAGTGGGACTGTGGGAGTGTGCATTGGAGCATGTAAAAGTGCTCACAATTCTATAACTCCGTTTCACACATGCATCTGATATACTGTGGAGACTGAGGTCAACAGTGAGAGCGAGCTGTGGTAATAAATGTGTGGGTCGTGGTTTGTGATTTGCGATCACATGATTAACTTTGATGCTGCGGGGTTTGCTTTACAGACAGCCAAATGCCAATAGAAGCTTGCAAAGTGTGTGTTGTCTCTCAAAACACACTTTGCAAGCTTCTATTGGCATTTGGCTGCAGATTTGCTTGTCATTCAACTTAAGTTTTGAGGGGAAAAAACTGCTAAAATATAACATCCAGAATCAGATCACACAGTTTAACCCCTTAGCTGCAAGAGAAGGCTGCAGTGTATTCCAATGTAGTGTACTGTAGCCCTTTTTGGCAGACATGGGGTAAAATTGTGCTCCAAATGTTATGTTTTCCTAAGAGCTCTGTAGAGGTGAGGAGGTTATGTGGATGGGTTGGTATTATTGATTTACAGCCCTTAGCAATGATGTCTGCACTAGTCAGTGTAGCTCCAATGTATTTTCAAATTCCTAATTATTGAAGGTTGCTTCCTTATCAAGTTTAAAATTACAGATGAAATAAACTAAGATGTGTAAAATAAATAAATTATAAAAAATATTTTTATATATATATATATATATATATATATACACACACACGTGTGTATATGTATATGTGTGTGTGTGTGTATATATATATATATCTCAAATAGCAAAAAGTCCCACACAATGCAAATCAAAACTTGGCGTTTTATGTAAGATTCAGTATGTAGGGTTGACCACAAGGGAGATAAGATCCCGCATAAGGGAACATCTCTCCACAATCAGGAATGGCAAATCAAGCACTCCTTTAGTGCAATATTTTGCGCTGAAACACGACAAAAGTGCAGAGAGCTTTAGATGGAAGGCCATTGAAAGTGTTCCTGTTCCCCCATGAGGGGGGGGACAGGGAAAAGGCACTGGGTAGACAGGAGGTGTTCTGGATCTTTAAGCTAAAGACCAGAACACCTTCAGGACTAAATTCAGCCTTTGATTTAATAAACTATTGGCATTAAGTGGCCAATAAAAAGGGAGCATATTAGTAATAATTACCATAATCTGTAATCACGAGTTGTCCCAAATAGGAGTGTGCAGATGGTCATTATCAGTATAATTGCCACCTTAACTACTCAGCAATTGCTCACTGTCCGTGTAAGTACTATACAAGCAGTGAATTGTACCCAGCATTAGGTTGTGAAATGTTAAGGTACACTAACCCTACCTGCCCGTTTACACAGTACTGTTTATACAGCACAGTATATCCCCCATTTGTAAATAACATGTGAATAACAATTGAATGAATCGATTAATAGAGCATACTAAGTACCAACCCTATAAGATTTCCCTGCTCCAGTAAAGTACATTAATCTATGCTCCATACCAGATCCCCTGCACACAGGCAGTATACATTTAGTTAAGCGATTTGATAACTTGTGAATAATTACCAGTATATGTCACCCAGTCTTGCCAGAATGACACGTCTATCAGGGACCTGCTATGTATATTGGACATCTAGATAATGGGAAGCCCCTTTGTGGCACTAGAATCCGGGAGTTTGCCTCTACATGAAATATTCATGTCTCTTAGTGTATGCACCATATCATACTATATATGTTTTGGTAGCGAAAGGGCGCATGCGTGTATGCGTCCAGCTGTAAATGCAGAAGCTTAGGTTGTATTTTCAGATGTATAGGTAATATATAAAGTTAAGAAATTCACAGCATGAATGCGCCAAGTCATATGACTGAAATTGAAGTTATCGTATTTGACTATGATGTCTATGTTTATGTTTATGTTCTTTTCTACACACATGCTTGTAAATTACCCAAGAGCAGGGATAGGCTCTACTGGTTGTCCAATGGGATGAGGGATGGCTCTTGAAAAAGGGCGCTTGTTTTTACTTTTATTATCAGCCAAGATTACGGCTGAAAAGCAGAAACGCGTCAGCTGTTTTCTTTCCTCCTACCATTAACTTGGGCAACCAGCTGCTGCCAGTGTCTCTTGCAGTAATAATTGGAGGTTTTACTACCTATGAACTGTAACCTTTATGCGTACAGCGTTATTTTTGGAATAAACGCTGTATCTCACATCACTCGGTGCTCCTGTCTCCTTATTGTGCAGCAAGAGTATATATATATATATATATATATATATATACACACACACACATATTTATTTATATATATATATATATATATATATATATACATATGTGTGTGCATGTTATATATACATATATATATAAATATATATTTATATATTATGTACAAGAGAAATGTCGAAAGATATTCAGCGCTACAAATACTCAGAAAATGTAAATATATATAAGGTTCTATCAAAAGAAATGAAATGTCTCTCGGTTGAAGTAGACAAATGTCCTTAGTCTTACACAAAAAGTTCAGGTGATGAATAAGAACAGGTAAGGTGAATATTATACGTTCAAGATGTATTTTTGTCAACAAAATTTAACAATAACAGAGACACTGGTACTAGGAGACCAGTGGTGTGCCCTTACCAGGGGGTACCTCCATCATATGAGGTAATGCCTGAGTGTCTGGTTGGTATCTCTCCGGTATGTCTTGGCAGTCTTCCCTGTGTTGGAAGATGTTCTTATCTTTTGTTTCTTTTATTTCATGCCAGGCTTGTGTATGGTACTTTCAACCTTGTAGTCTCCTGGTCTCCGGTATTGTTGACTTGGTATCTCTCCGCAGTATGGTAGTGCGATCTGGATCTTGGCTCTCACCGTGTAGGATGAAATATGGCAAAGAAAGAAAAAACGTACATAGCGTAATACTGTATAAATAAAAATATTTATTACATACAAAACAGGTGTAAGAAATGCACTCACATTTATTAACCTCAATCTGTATGAGGTAAGTAATGGCGTATAAGTATATATTTATACACCTTAGGCAGGTGTTACTGGAGGCAGGTGTCTGATGATAAGCTAATTGGGTATGTCCTGGTAGTGAAATCACTTCACGTAG